>NC_086227.1:12712500-13312500 GCF_036321145.2 Pelmatolapia mariae | reverse complement strand
GTTTTAATGATAACTTCATCCCCCTGTGGCTGAAGAGCCAGATGAGTAAATCAAGTGAAACCAAGTGTTAAATGCATGAGAGTAGAGCTGATATATTATTGATGATCCGTAGCATTGCATGACCAACCACACACACACACACACACAGACAAACACAGATATGCATGCACATGCACTTACAAACCATAAATGCAAGCTCAAGCACAAATACACAGACATTGCACGTATAAAGCGTCCATTATTCAGCTTACTGTATATGCATCAGCATGGAAAACTTAAGTTCAGGGCATGAACTGTACACTAGCAACAAAAATAATTTGCACATTTAAGGCACCTTTGAAAATGTGTGAATCCAGTTACAGTACATTGGATAGTAAATGATATTTATCTTAAAGAAAGATCACAAATGTCAAACAAACAAAAGACATTTTTAAGTTATGAGTCATCCATTTCATTGACTTCAATAACTGTTATGTTGATTTTCCTTAGGTTTACATCTAAAATTGTTCAGTCAATTTTAGAGCCAGTCATTTTAATCCAATCCGACTTTATTTATAGAGCACATAAAAAAACAACATAAAAGTGCTTTTCAAAACACAAAAACATACAAAGAAGGAAAAACAAATAACATTTAAAAAAAAAAATCAATAAACTACTCTACTGTAAGAAAAACTAGGCATACACCAATCAACCTACTCCCATTTCCAACACAATACTGATATTTTGGGTCAGGGTAGCTTTCAATACTATTGTTAAATAAGTAGACTGCATTTCTTTAAAAAACAAAGGAAAGAAAGAAAGAAAAAAACTAAGCTGTATTTCCCACTTTGAAAAAGAGATGCATTCCTTTATTTGGAATGTAAATGAAATTTTAAAAAGTATTGTCACAATTCATCTGATTAATTTGTCATTACTCATTAGGTTACTTCATACTGCTGTCATTTACAGTTGCTGTCTCTTTCTCCTTTTCCGGCATTTCTTCACACACAGCTGAAGTAAAACAATTTCAAACGAGCTGATGACAACATGTGTTAACCTAAGTGTAATAAAAGCTTCCCAACTAGTGGCAACTCAACTCCTCTACGACTTTCAGTTCACTGAGTGCAGTCTGGTTAGTGTTCTCTTCTGGCTGTCTCCACACGAACTATCAGGTCCATGTAGAAAGACTCATCCAACGCTTTTGTCATTCAGGGGGATATGTTCAAACTGCCTTTAGTGACAACCTAATTACTCAAAGTCCACAAACAGAGGTAAGAGGAGTTGTGGTGGCATAAGAAGCTCTACCAGGAGAATATCGTGATTTCCTTCCTTCCTTTTTGGAAGCTGCTGGATTTCACTTCCAGCACATCCAGCTAATCAACTTGTTTTAGGGCAATATCATGGTTTGAATTGAACTACACAATTTTAAGACTGCACAATGATAAATAATACTTGAGAGTACCCACTCCAATTCAAAGATGACACTCATGGGAGTAAGGATTACTCTTCCTGAGTAAGAATCCATATTTGATGATATGAGAGAAAGACAAGGACTGAACAGCATTGTTGAGGAGTACTCTCCTGCTGGTGACCAGGTTAGTAAGCTTTTGGAGAGGCTCAAGAAAAGACAAAGAAAATGGCGTTAAAGACCCTACAGTAATACAGAGAAAACCCCAACAATCACACAACCTCTTATGAGCCACCCCTTGCGACAATGGGAAAAAGGTACATTTTAAAAGGGGAAAACCTGCGGCAGAACCAGGCTCAGGTAGGAGCAGCAATCTGTCGGAACCAGTGTTAGGCGAGGAGAGAGAGACATGTTAGCTATTCTGAGTCACCTTCACAATACATGCCTCAAATAGGAGTAGACAGTGATGCTTTCTGTTTTTTCTGTTCCCAAAACGCCAACCTCATCTTCTTCTGAACAGAGGCTGTATAAATAAAATAAAACTGAATTGAATTAAAGTGATTAAATTCCTGCAGAAAGCTCACTCTGCTCTGGATGTAACTGGTTGCATTACATTCTTTAATTTGTCCAGCACAGACAGAAGCCAAAAGGGAAGAAAGCAGACGTGCCCACCATCTCCTAAATCACTGCCTGCAGTTTGTCCTAGTGGGCAGTGGTCTATCTGATATAGTTGTGACTTGTACAGGAGATTTCAAGTGAACTGTTTTGTCTCTAAACCTATGAAGCTCTCACACAATCAGTATAAGTCTATCAATAATCTACGGTGGAATATGTGGTGGGTCACAGGATTTCCATGTTTTTGTTTACATTGCAGCAATGGATGACTTTCATTAACTTGAATGCTGATTTTTAGTCAAGATGCCTTTGAATTTTGTGTGATAGCACTAAAAATATCCAGTAATTTCTCGTTAAACCTCCTTTCACCTCCACTGAGTGACTTCTTCTTAATTGGAATGTGAAATTAACATATTGTCATGAAATAGCTGAAGGGATTCAAAAAAAAAAGAGAAACAGTGATACGAATGACGCATACTGCCATCAATCAATGGGCAGCGTAATGACAGAACAGAAGCATGCTCAGGGATATTTTTAACCTCTATTTATATTGCTTTTAGTGCCTTGTTATTTCAGAGCTAAACTCTGCTACAACCTAGCATCATTACACAGATTCTCAGCTGGGAGCACAACAACAATCTTTGACTCAACATTAATTCACAAGAATTAAAGTTGTGTTTACGTGTCAGACTAAAGGGCAAATTCATCACAACAAAAGGAATGAAAGGCACAGTAGCATTTACCCTCTCTATACACTTGGGTATCTCTCAGTGCTAACACTCGGTGCTAGCTGGACAACCCTCTCTATACCCAACCCTTTCTCTCATTTTGTGATGTTGTGGTGTAATAAGACTTTAGAAGTTCCCATGGCTGCAAAAGTCACACTGATGTCCAGACTATCCCATTTGTCACTCTATCTTCCATCCAGGTGACCTGTAACTATGTGGAAGCAACATTATCATTCACCAGCAGCATTTTCCCCTCAGTCATTCAAATGTCGTACACTAACATACCATTTTTTTGCTTTCTGGACTTGAAGATAATCCTCCTACAGTGTCGTATAATTATGTTACATTATTTTGAGGTCATATTTTTTATGAAGCTTTGGAAATTTACTTGTATTTTGTTGCTTTTCCTTTTGAATACCACAAAAGAAACCAGGGGAAAAAAATGTTGAGAGGTGCATCCGTTGGTAAAAACATCTTCAAGGCTGCTAATGTTACCAAAACAAATTCATATTCTTCTACTTGCAATCGTCCCCACTCCCCCATCCCACAATACCCTATGCTATACACACTCGACACACACTGTCTCTCCTTCAAACACACATACACACACACACACACACACACACACAAACAGGTAGAAAGGCGAGGAAAAAGAAAAAGGAGGCTGTGAAGAAGAAAAGGGTTCAGTGATAACAAATTAGTGGAGTTTGCTCTGTGGCAGAACACTGGTTCCCTCTGATTATCTCTAATTAACCTCTGTGGAATTGAAGCACCAAGCACAGAGGGATTAGCACACAGAGGCACGTATGATCTTTGGGGGGTACTGAATACATGTGTGTGAACCTAAGCATGTGGAGGAAAAAAAGAGAACGATATACAGAAAAAGGCAGAGAGGGAGAAGGAGAGAAAGACAGACAGAGAGAGTCTGTGGGCTCAGACAAAAGTTACCTCTCTTTAAGTGACACACTCCAAAGTCCAGACTTTACCTGATTCAGGTAAATCTCTGAGCTATCTTCCCTTTCTCACCCACACTGCACACCCACACACATCTGCCCCATCAATGACATGAGTTATGTTTTTCCTGGGAGCCATCACTCTATACGAGTTCTTCAAAAATATCTGATATAACTGAAATACACTTTTTTGTTTTGTTTTGTTAACTTTGTTACTTATTAGTATACTGCATTCAACACTTTTGTTTATTGCCTTCATATATGATGTGGACATCTGCAAAGTGGATAAACTGGACGAAGGATGTCAAAGATGGAGCTGACAAGGAGCAGGAAAAGAAGAAGAACTCAGAGGAGATTTATTGATGTAGTGAAGGAAGACATGCGGAGGGTTGGTGTGACAGAGGAGGGTGCTAGGGATAGGATGACATGGAGGCAAATGATCTGCTGTGGTGACCCCTGGAGAGAGCGGCCGAAAAATGAAAAAGAAAAAGCTGCATTTCCCGAAGACTGTCCCCAGCCTAGTCATGACTTCAGTCCTAATTCTAACCTCAAGCTTAACCTAAAATGAACACTTAGAAGACAGCGTGCCTGACACTTGTCCACACTGTGTACCTCAGTTCAGCATGTTGTCTAGAAATTTGCAAGTGAGAGCCAAAAGTTCACAATGCATGAACATTCACTTTGTGTCCCAACAATTTCATGTACACACACTGATGTATATAAACATAACACAAAAAGTGAGGAAATTTGTGTTTGGTCGATTATTTGTTGGTAATAATGACGTTATTACCAAGAAATAATCGACCAATAAATCTCATGCCATTGGAAATCCTGTTTAGTTCCCCTTAAATGGTCCACATTTGCTGCTTCAAGAATGGGATGTCATCCCACAGCAGTGTCATCCCACAGCATGAGGAGGAGGTGCTAGGCTGTTCTATGGTTCTTCCACGTGCTACTCGGGCCACTGTTTGTTAAATGTATTAAATTACCAATATGTCTTGCTTCTTCAGACTCCAATCATTCAATCCATTAAATGACACCAAGCAACCCACATACTCAACTCTGCTGCTCAACCCACAAATGTGTTTTTCTTACAAATGTGGCATAAATGGTGCCACAAACAGGCTTTCCAACATTTAAGATTTATTGCCAAGAAACAGTATCACAACAAAGAAATAATTAACCAAATCCAAAATTCCTTACTTTTTGTGCTAAGTTTATATATGAAGTGTGAAACGGAGCAAGAAAGAGAGGAAGAGAAATAGGCTTTAGCTAAAGAGAAAAGACTTGCCACTTCACTAAAGCATTAACATTCTCATAACTAAAAAATGTTTCTAATTAATAAATGCTTCAGGTGCCAAGGCAATTAGTGCCAAGGCAATTCACATGTAAAATTAAAGTGAGGTTGAGTGAGTCAAAACTAAGTTAATGTCTAAGGGCCACACACATTTAATGTGTTAAATATTATCAGCTTTTCGGTGTGGCATAAATTCTGATTTCCAGGGAAGATTAGAATTTAAATAATGTGTTCAATAGCACTGCATGAAAAAAAGAATGATACTTCATCTCTGGATGGTGCTTTTAGAGCTCTGAATGGCCTGCCCTGATTTCACTCAGGAACAATCTATTATCTCACAAAGATACAGTCCTGGTTTCGCTAATGGTGCCAATTGATGCACAAAACTCTGCTGGGTTCAGTGTTGTGATGTCATGTCAGTGTCACACAGCACAGCGAGCTTAACGTTATTTGACTATGTGACAAATCCATTGAAAGACTGTATTTCAGTATAAAAAGATTTGTACATTTGTACAAGCTAGGTTAGAGGTTTGAGGGTATTTACAGCTACATTTTACAATTATGTCATTTTTTCTCATTTGACCTCACAGATTTTTCTCATAAATTCAACAAAGCAGTAGAATTAACCTGCAAAAGGCTTTAACTCCCCATAAAACCTCATTTCATGTGTCAAAATTGACATTTAATTCCACTGAATAAGTCAGTGCCACAAAAAATGGCAACTTCTTTTAAGTTAAGTAAACCTAGAAGGTGAAAATGTTTAGTTATTTTGTCAGAATAGCAGCGGACTCTTGTGTGTTCTTGTTCTTCTGATTTACTAAAAGTATTGTTCTACTTCTTTTCACCAACATGGCATGCCCACTAACAACACCCATTTGTTTCCGGGGTTAACTGACCTGTATGTCTGTGAAACTTTTCAGATACTGATTCCAAATGTACATAAATTTCTGTTCTCCTACGTGAAGAAAAATCAACACCAAAGAACATTAATGTAGAAGCAAACCAGTCAGTAAAATTAACAAAATATGGTGTGAATCATGGTGGTGCCGCATCAATTCTTTGAATACATTTCCTATATTATGTTGGCTTTCTCTTGCACACCACACATATTTCTCCTTGGACTGACCGTTTTCTCCATAAAACATTTATCCCAGCAGGTTTTTCCAGGTTCACAAATTGCTGTAACTCTTCCAGTTCTATAAATATATTGCATTACTCATACTTATGACTTACACCGGTGGGCTCAGCAGATTTCGACAAGTAGAAAATCTATTATGTAAGTGATGACTTACACAATGAAATGGTGCTAAGATGTTTTGGAAGTTACAGATAAACTGATATAACCTATTCTAACCACAAAAGACAAATAACAAATGTATTTTATTAGAGGTTGACAATTGCGCTGCTATTTACCCAAAAGTCCTAAAACATTTAAAATGCTCCCAAAGAAAGTAACAATGCACATGTTGTGAACTGGTGTGCACAAGTCAGAAACACTTTTGAAGTAAGAACAAATTATGAAAACTTGTGATGTCATGATCAGGCACGTTTTCTTCGGTCCTTCACTGTATTTCAGAAACAGAACATTAAGTCTGCTTGGAATATTTTTTGAAATTTGACAAGATTCTCTTTGTTGACTTGTTGTCTGACTTCCTGTTCTACTCATATGGTCCTTGATGTGAAAAAAAATACTTGTTTTTACTGGCGTGGATGCGAGACATGCTTCGGTACCCACTATGACGTGTCTGCTGCTGTCTGCAGTGTAACCAACTCTAGCGGTGTGACGCAGTAGCAATTGTTGTATTAACGTTTGACAATTTAGCCCAAGTAACTTAAAGATGCATTGTTTATCATCTTCTTCAGACTGTTTCAGCTGCAATCCTATCTCTTTAAGGACATTTATATATGGCTAATGTGTTGTCTCAATTATTGTATGGCATTTTAATATTATCAGGAAGCAGCACAAAAAAATGTTGGCCGTTGCCAGTGAAATACAGGTTAGCAACATGAGAGGGATCAAAGCTAAGGCAACAAAAGCACTTTGATTAGTGGTTTTTGGTCACTGTCACAGTTAAGAATCAAGCTGGGTCTCATGCTTTGACTAGGGATGGGAATTCCAGTAGTTCAGTTCCTTGGAATTGTTAGTCTGCTTGCCCGACGATTCCACTCATCAGTTCCACTGATGTCAGGACACACTTGCATGATGGTGTCATGCACATGGTCTATATTTTGGTTCAGAACGTATCCAACATGGTGTAGTGGCAGAAGTTCTCTAAAACATGGTTGTATTTCACAAGAAAAGATGAAGCACATGCAGAGCTTTCATCTTAACAAGGGGGCGAAATAAGAGAATCAATAAGGAATCAAATGATACTGATACAGATAAATTATAGTGATATTGGAATCGCAATCCCTAAATTCTTATAAATTCCCATCTCAAGCTTTGACTTCTTGAAAAAACATGACTTTTTCCTCACGTTGACCATGGGATGTTGCTCCCTAAACAAGCAAGCACAAGCTACATATACAGTGGCTTGCAAAAGTATTCGGCCCCCTTGAACTTTTCCACATTTTGTCACGTTACAGCCACAAACATGAATCAATTTTATTGGAATTCCACGTGAAAGACCAATACAAAGTGGTGTACACGTGAGAAGTGGAACGAAAATCATACATGATTCCAAACATTTTTTACAAATAAATAACTGAAAAGTGGGGTGTGCGTAATTATTCAGCCCCCTGAGTCAATACTTTGTAGAACCACCTTTTGCTGCAATTACAGCTGCCAGTCTTTTAGGGTATGTCTCTACCAGCTTTGCACATCTAGAGACTGAAATCCTTGCCCATTCTTCTTTGCAAAACAGCTCCAGCTCAGTCAGATTAGATGGACAGCGTTTGTGAACAGCAGTTTTCAGATCTTGCCACAGATTCTTGATTGGATTTAGACACCAGACAGGTCAGGGATAAAGTTATTGAGAAATTTAAAGCAGGCTTAGGCTACAAAAAGATTTCCCAAGCCTTGAACATCCCACGGAGCACGGTTCAAGCCATCATTCAGAAATGGAAGGAGTATGGCACAACTGTAAACCTACCAAGACAAGGCTGTCCACCTAAACTCACAGGCCGAACAATGAGAGCGCTGATCAGAAATGCAGCCGAGAGGCCCATGGTGACTCTGGACGAGCTGCAGAGAGCTACATCTGAGGTGGGGGAATCTGTCCATAGGACAACTATTAGTCGTGCAAACATGTGGAAGAAGGTGCTCTGGTTAGATGAGACCAAAATGGAACTTTTTGGCCAAAATGCAAAACGCTATGTGTGGCGGAAAACTAACACTGCACATCACTCTGAACACACCATCCCCACCATCAAATATGGTGGTGGCAGCATCATGCTCTGGGGGTGCTTCTCTTCATCAGGGACAGGGAAGCTGGTCAGAGTTGATGGGAAGATGGATGGAGCCAAATACAGGGCAATCTTGGAAGAAAACCTCTTGGAGTCTGCAAAAGACTTGAGACTGGGGCGGAGGTTCACCTTCCAGCAGGACAGTGACCCTAAACATAAAGCCAGGGCAACAATGGAATGGTTTAAAACAAAACATATCCATATGTTAGAATGGCCCAGTCAAAGTCCAGATCTAAATCCAATCGAGAATCTGTGGCAAGATCTGAAAACTGCTGTTCACAAACGCTGTCCATCTAATCTGACTGAGCTGGAGCTGTTTTGCAAAGAAGAATGGGCAAGGATTTCAGTCTCTAGATGTGCAAAGCTGGTAGAGACATACCCTAAAAGACTGGCAGCTGTAACTGCAGCAAAAGGTGGTTCTACAAAGTATTGACTCAGGGGGCTGAATAATTACGCACACCCCACTTTTCAGTTATTTATTTGTAAAAAATGTTTGGAATCATGTATGATTTTCGTTCCACTTCTCACGTGTACACCACTTTGTATTGGTCTTTCACGTGGAATTCCAATAAAATTGATTCATGTTTGTGGCTGTAATGTGACAAAATGTGGAAAAGTTCAAGGGGGCCGAATACTTTTGCAAGCCACTGTATACAGACCATCTTTAGTAACCAAACCTACTCATTTACAGAAAAGTCAAAACAAAAGCTTTTATGAAGAAACTGCAGAAGAAAAAGATTTGCCTCCCCTACTGCTCAGTTAAAGTTCAAAACAGGTGCTTAGGTGTATAACAGACTGGTGCTGCAAAACTAGCTCACCAACTGATCACTGTGTCGCACTATTACGACGCATTTAGGACACATCCACATGCATCCTCAAATGTGTAGTAATTGTCAGTCAACATGATAAGTAGGGTGGAACAAAAAAAATGGACCGAAAAAAAGATGATCATGGTGAGCTGTGCAATTAGAAAAAAAAGATCAGATTGGTAAATACAGCTGAGGCATAGAAGGGGGCATTTAATTGGCTATTATAGCAATGATGCAGTGGGAAGTAGTTAGTCCAAATGGGCGTTTTCTTTTTCTTATCAGTAACCCAAGAGTGTTTTCAAACAGCAGCTCATGAAATCCTAAAGTATGTGTATTATGACAACTTTCTGTAATTGTACCATATCTAAGACTCTAAGATATAAAAGTATTTGGAAGAGTTATTGATTATTTGAAGTCACACATTTATACACTTCATTATCAGATGAAATAAGTGCACTGAAATTACAAGACAGGTTGGTGTGAGAGAATGAGGTCCAGGCTGCAAAAAATTGAGCAAGACAGATTTCTACATCCTACTTCTATCTCCTCGACAACACTAATTATACTGACCCCCAGCATGCACTCGCACACACACACACACACACACACACACACACACACACACATATATAAATACAAGTCTGTGTTTGCCAGATTCCCAGTGCAGAGCATGGTGTGTTTGAACAAGGCAGCCTGTTAAAGTGTCTGATTAGACCCCTGTTTGAACAGAAAAAGACAACGACCTATCAGCACACAGCAGGGACCAGCCAATCATTGCAGTGGCTCATCTGCTGTGGGCCACTGCATCTAGCTGGCTCGCACAAAGACGAACAGAAAGAGACTCTGGCTGACACAATGAGAAAGACATCTAGACAGACAGGCGGGCGGACACACCCACATACCCAGCAGGATGCTGAACGTAATACATTTAGTTGTTCTCACATGGGTACACAAAGAAGCCCCTAAATTACACTGATTCGGTTGACAATGACCTTCTCTCTATGTAGCAGGTGCGGGTCATGATAGCAAACAGCTGGCAGGCAAGAAAGTCTCACAATCTTATTCTTTGATAGGAATAAGATACTCCTGTTCATCCCCAACGAATTGTTTTCTTTTTTTCCCTAATCCCACTGAAACAATATAGGGTAGAAAATCAAACTTGTAAAATAAACCAGAATTTGCTTTCAGTATGTGTCCTTACAGAGGTAAAATAATCACTATCATTTAAAACAGTTGTCAAAAAACTAAGAGCTTGGCCTCTGTCCCAGACCCATATGTTTGTCATCGTGGAGGTAGCAGCAAGTACAGATGAGGCAGTGGCTGTGCCAGTAAAGATGTGACTCTTACAAATTAATCAACATTCAACTTATATTGAGGACACTGACACAGTTTCTCATTGTCGGGTTGTCTATTTCTACCTACACTAGATCTGGATTACATAAGTACTCAAAATAAGACAATGACATTCATCCGTGTTTGACTATGCCCACTTTCCCCCATCTGTTTGTCTAAAAATGACCATAAAAAGACAAATCCTGCTTTAGCTGCAGTGACAGCATGAAGAACGTTGTTGTTCTTTTCCTCAGGTTGATTTCTGAACAAGCAATTGTGGCATTATGTTTCCTAAAAAAGAAAAAATGCTCATGCACATTTGGTAGTTTTTCGGAGATTGATCTTAGGGGACAGGGTTGGACATGCAGTGACATGATGCATTGCAAAGGACTTGTTTCCTGAGGCTGCTTGATGTATACGGTTTCTAAATAGTTGCCTATTGTATGCATAAGCACTTGCAGTAAGAGCCTAGATGTGGGGGTTGGAAAGAGTTCTCCCTGTCTGCCTCTGCTATCTCCGACTGTCGCCTAAACCAGCAGCAAAGTCTCTGAGGCTACTTAAACTCTCAGACAGTCTGTCTGTGTCAGCAGGCACTGCTCCCCGCTCAGCAATGACCCTTCACATTAAGTCTTTCCTAGACAGACCCTTTCTTAACCTCTCACCATGGACTCATACCTTCGTTTCCCCCTCAAAATTGCGCATATCCATGCTCAAGTCACCGGCCTGTCCTCACTGCTCTTTCTCTATCCGTCACAAAGTCGCCCCACCCTTCTCCGTCATCCCCAACCCCATTGTAACAGCCTTCACTGTTCACATAATTGGGTGTCATTTGGCTAAGATGTATTCCTTTCTTAGACCCTTTTTCTGTCTATAAAAAAACCTCACTCAGTTATTCAGTTTGTATAACTGTGAGTATAATTGTGTCACCATTTAAATGATAAGGTCAGAGCACATGCAATTTTTTTCTCAGTCATTTTTCTTTGTCTTTAAGGTAGGCAAATGATCATCATTATCTCTTTGGGGTTGCAGGGGTGGAGGACTGAGCTAAGGACTGATAGAAATCTCTTTGTTTTGCCCATCTAACAAACCGGCTTTGGATGCAGGAGGAGGGATGATGTGTTGAGGACAAGTGCTGCCTAATAACAGAATGATTGACTATCATGGGAAAAATAATAACCACGCTTTATCCCAGTCCCACATTTACGTTTCAAACTTTATCTTATGGGACTAATAGACAACGGGCAATGGAGGGGTACTAATTTGATTGAATAATGAGCATAATTATGTTTTAATAAGGAAACTGCGCACGTACAGTTGGTGAATGATTGCAGTGCCTTCTCTTTGGTTATGCACATATATTAGCCATTGCCTTTAGAACCAGACATTTTGACAAGCACCTCTTGAAGAATTTGTCCTAACAAAAGCCCACTTATCATGAGTGCATGCCTAAGTTTGACCTCGAGTGGAGCAGAGCGCTGCTGGGAGAGCCAGACATACAAAGTAACAAGCAAGAATTCTCTTCACAAGACTTTGAGGTGGACTGCATTTTCACTGTTTCTCACACACAAAACTTTCTTAAATGTTCGTCTTCTAAGCGCAGCTACTTCCTCTGAGTGCTGTTCCCCTAAATAACAGAACATATATCTATGCTTTTACCTCTGGTGGTATTTACCATGGCCTCTCACCCACTGACAGCTGGGATAGGCTCCAGCCCTCCCATGACCCTGAAATGGTGTCTAAGAAAATTGATGGATGGATAGCTGATTTTTCTGGCCCTAGCATTGTCACTTCAGTGAGGTTTTTGATTTATATGTGGAAATTTTCATCAAAAAGAAGCTACAAAACTGCTTCCAGGCAATGATATCCCTGCCAAAGAAAAGACATCAGCTGACAGTATGTTAAGCTGGATAAGCTGTGTGACTGGGCTGTTCTAGGTTTTGTAATCAAAGATCAGACCTTTAAGATGACCATCTGCCGCTACAACCTACACCAACAAACCACCAATAGGAATCCAGCATGAAATATTGGATAAATCAAGGTGACAGGAGCAAACTCACTTAAAAACCAAAGTGTTTGCGGGTCCAACAAAGATGAAAATCTAATTTAGTTGTGGCAGCAGAAGCTTTGTTTTAGTGGGTTCCCACGACAGTAATGTCGGCTGCGTGACTCATCACGTCTATTTCAGATATTAGCAAACTCCTGTTGACTAACCTGTGCACTGAAAAATTAAGCAAAAAGTGAACCTAGTGCATTGCAATGTGTTGCTTACAGGCCCAGACAGAGAGTCAGCATGTGACAACTTGAGAGTGAGATTGAAAATCTCACATACTGTGGGTTTGTTTAAAAAATAACACTCGGTAATCTGAAAGGTTTAACCTGTCTTAATATACTTAGTAAGTAGTATATATTTCATCCATTTAGTTGTGGTTTCACCTTACAATTATGTGAGTGCATGACACAGCTCTGCAGAAAATACCTACTCCTTGTACTAATGACCTAGAGAGGCTGTGATCATTTGGGATTGCTTGGTTTGTAAACTTTGAGCATCAGACCTCAGAGTTTTGCCACTTTGGGGTAGCTGGTAACCTCTGTCGCCTTTGAATGAACGCAGAAAAATGAACGGACAGATTCTTTTATTACCTCTTTGTATATGGTCTGTATATAACCTGCTGCAGTGTCTTGATCTTGATGTGGCCTTCCTCTCTCATCCTCTCATATCCTTTCTGTCATCCTCCGCGAAAATACCTGGTAAATGTCGGCATTTTTATGAGTTTTTCCATTTGGCTTTATATGACTTTGTGGATCCATATTTCAGTGAAAATGTGGTCTTCTCATCTCTCCATTTGCTACCACAGCTCATTTTTCTTTTTTCCAGACTAACAATCTGGACTACCTTATAAAGTATTATATTTTTCTATCATGTATGTATATAAACACACTGGTAGATGGTCATATTAACAATGACCAGCGTTTCAAATAATGAGGTCAGCATAGGTACAGGGTGATCCCTAACAGAAGAAGCTCATGCTTCAGGCTGTTCTAAAGGCTCAGTTTTCCATGTTTTTGTCCAGCCTTAATAATGTCATAGAGATGGGATATCCCTAATATAGTCATCTCAGGTGCACAGCTCTGTAGCAGCGCTACACACCTGCTGTTCAGATCTTTTGTTTCCCAGCTGCAAGCAAGAAGGAGGGAAAAGAAAAAGGGATCTAAAATGACCAAGACCCAGTATAAAATAAGTGAGGATTATTTTTAAAATGTGAAGCATGCAAAATGAGCACAATATGTCCTCTATCATGTAAATGGTCTGTAAATATGAACCATCCAAAAATGTTTTAATACTAGAAATAAACCATGTTTTAGATTTAGTTTGATCTCATTTAAGAACAACACTTTTTGACAGACAAAGACTAACTTGTAAAGTCTGGATTGCACTCTGGAAGGTTTTATACCTGTACTTTGGTTCAGTTTAGATCCAAATACTTGTTTCCCTTAGAGACAGAGCTTTGCCTCTGTGTAGGCAAAAAAAACCCTTTGCATACGACCAAAATTCCTCCAGAAAAACTGTAATTTGACACATTAGACAAATTGCACTGTTGATTTGGGTCATATATGAATAGTGTCACTGGGATTACAATACAACAAACAATGTAAGGCTGCTCATCCATCTGAACTCATGAAGAAAACAAAAGGATATGTGCACTGTGAGTGTGATCTTTATGCTTGCCCCTCAATCACCACCAGCCACAGGCGAACAGAGGATGATATTGTGTGCTAGCCGCAGCTGCACCGAGGAAGGCTGCTTGCATTCTGTATTTCTCCTTCATCAGTAAGAACCAGAAGTCGATACTATTTCCCACAGACACTGAACGCACTCCGCTTTCTCTGAATCTCTTTTACCCACAGCACATACTCCACCCATGCCTCTCCCTACACTAAATCTCCTATATTCTCATCCTCCATCCTCCCGTCTTCCAATACCCTGCACATGCCCTTTTTCTTTCACTCCCTGTGGTCATCTAAAATGCCTATGCTGAGCATTTGGAAGCATCTCTATATTTACTCCATCTCCACCCTGCTTCCACCCCGGCAGTCAGTGCTATGCGTCTTTCATCCAAGGGGCTGAATGACCTATATTCTCAGTCTGGCCCCGTGCAGCCATAGTTCACCACCGCTCTACTCTGTCCTGCTGTTCTCGCACTGGCCCCGAGCAGCAGCTGTGGGTGTGGCAGCCAGGCTCAATTGGAATGGGTTCTGCAAGCACAGACTTCCATTCAGAGCAATCTATCTTGGCTGTCTTGGACACACTGAATTTCAAAAGTAAAATGACAAAACTAAATCACACTGCACTGAGAACAAGACAGAGATGGAGGAACAGGCCCATACCAGTGGCATAATAAGCATTTCAACATACAAGTGTTTGGGAAGAGTTGCTCTATTAAACACTCAACACAGCTGAATATAGGTCAAAGCACACTCTTATAGCACATAACCCAGTTTACTAGTTTTTTTCCACAGCACCATTATTGCATGCTCAAATGTGAGTCAACTAATTATCACTTGTTATAAAATTTCCATAGACTTATAAATACACATGCAAACTAGATCAAACATAAGCACAAAGATGCTTCTGTAATGAAGTTAATTTGCTCGTAAAGAATGCATTCATGACTTGCTGCTTATTGTCCTTGACATATGAATGTTTTTGTTTTGCTTCTTTTTTTTTAAGCAGTAAATATACAATCATATTCACACTTATCCAGGTCAGTATACTGGGATGAATATTCATGACTGCTGCCTTCAAAAGACCTAATCACTGTTATAGCACTATTAAAATCACTGTGATAACTATTTCTTTTGAAAAGCACCTGAAAACTTAAAAATATAACACAAAACAAAATGGTACCCACACCCACATCTCTCACAAAGGAAGTTTTATAAAGCTAGTGACATTAGGACAAGTACAGCAAACGTAATATTTGTGTTATTAAATCAAACTCTGCTTGTTTTTTTAATGACAAGACCAAAGCCTTGCAATAGACTCTGCCAAATGTGGTTGAAAGTACTGATGCACACACAAGCACACACACACACACACACACACACACACACACACACACACACACTGTTTATCCATATGCTAACCATGTTTAACCATTTGCTGTTGATCCACAAAAGCTGATTAGAAGGTTTCTCTTTCTAACAGATGTCACCACACTGGTTGGCTTAAATTCATGTCACCACTGAGTCACTGCTCATGTCCATCCATCCATCTAGCTTTTCAATGAAGTTCTTCTGGAAAGTGGGCACTGAATAGCACACCAATTGCAGTCTCCATTTGTTGAGAGTATGAAAAGCTATTGATCTTCTCAAGTTGGAAAGAAAAATATATTTTGTTAAGAATCAATGCCCACACTCACTTCCCCATACAAAGTACAGTAAGTGCCAATGAGGGAAAAAAATCATCAGATGATCCTTTCCCCTGGGTATGATTTGTGTTGCTAATATAACTGCCCTCTGCAGCAGAGCTGCTGAGTCACAGTTGTTCCCATACCCTGGGAAAGTGACCTCTCTTAGGGCCGGAGACAGGTGCCTGCCCTTTCCCCTAATGTCAAGACCCCCAACCTAAATGTCAAATACTCACAAGACATACACACACATGAATATAAACACACAAGTCAGCTTCCGGGTTATTAGGTCACTCTGAAATGCACAGGCCAAGCTGTCATATCAGGCATTATTAACAGCCCGGGCGTCTGGGAGATTTATTTAGCGTGGTGTGGGCGAGGTAAGTCTCTACTGCAAGCTGGTAGACTTGGGTAATATAGGGTCTAATAATATGCCTCTGACTAGAGCAGGGCTCTGCTCAGTTTAGGCTGAGAGCTAACAGTGAGATACTAGTCTAACTTTCCCAATCTGGATGTCACATTTCATTAATGGCCAGACAGGGTTAGCTTGCCAAATTCATGCACAAGACAGTGGAAAGGTATTAGCCTAGGTGGCTTAAGTTTTCTGCATGGACAGATGCTTCTAAGTAGGGAGAAACCGGCCAAAAATAGATGGGAAAATGATCTAATTCACATGAACATTTTTCAGTTTGGTTTTTCACTCATCTAGACATTTTGCTCCTCCTCCTAAGGTTTCTTTTGCACTTCATGTTGACACGTGGCATTCTAAATATTGACAGTTAACCTTATAAAAAGAAAAGCTTCAATTCTCCAAAACCAAAGATCAGTTTATGGCTCAGTTTGTTTTTTCTTTAGAGGAGATAAGTGACCAAAAACAGCAAAACTTTTTTTTTAACGATATGCCTTATCAAATAATTATGACTGGTGCATGAACTTGAACAATCTTTAAACATTACAGCTTTCACCATACAGGAAGACAAAAGAAGAGCTCATTTAAGCCCTTTTAAGCCATTCCCATATATCCACTGCAGCCCTGAACTTTTATGAGAGCAGAAATGTCCAGAAAATAAAGGACTACTAGAGTCTGTGTATTTTCTGATTGCACCACTTTGCACGGATTTTATAAAAGCACGTACAGTGAATTCAGAGCTAGAGAATGGCTGTACTGTGTTTTGATCCCTGCTCTCTTTACTCAGGCACTACCCTCGCCCAAGCCAAAGGGAATATTTCCAGCAGCAAAACTGACACGGATACTTTACTACTGTCTTTAAATGTGACAGAGGACAAGTTTGGGCAGAGTCCAATTCCTTAAAATCAAAAAATTATTTTGTTTTAATTCACTGTAAGTGACACTGAGACAGTGTCAGCAACCTTTGATCATACTCCAGTCCTAATTCTTATCTTATCCTTCAGTTTCTTCTTTGTCTCATTAAACATCATTTGGCTTCACTTCAGAGCAGTTTTGCTATAACTAAAGCCATTCTGCTACCAGCACTGAAATCATATTGTACAAGTGAATGTGTTATTGCAGGTGATGTGTCTGAGTGTATAACGAGTGACTCACCAGGGACAACTTTGTCTTTGATGTAGCTGCCAGCCAGCTAGTTGGATGACTGATCAGCTGTTTCTGAATTGGGAACAAGAGGCTATCAGAGATTTTAGCTCCACGGCTACAGGCAGATGGTGTTGTGTATGCGCACACAGAGTGAAATACACACAGGATGTACAGTTCAAGAGACTGTAAAGCACATGCACAAGCATTCACACAAGCAAACACACCGAGACACACCGCTATCTCATCCCACACTTAAACAGATCCAGGAACACAACATCTCTCTCAAGAGGCAGCAGCTCCAACATGACTAATTAAACACACACACAAAGACAGAGCCCTCTTGGACATTGTAAATTGCCGTGGCAATAATTGCATTAGTGCAGTAAGTAAATTAAATGGCTGTATGCTTGCAGGCTCTGCAGCAGGATGGAGCGGTGGCCTCTGCTCTGCTGTTGGTACCCTTTATGGACCCTGTTGCACTGTCAGCTGTTCCGTGTCATACACCATTACCTGCAACCACCCACCATTTCACACACATGCACTTGCATGTGTGTTAGCTGTAAATTTTCTAAACTGTGTCAAGATGTAGTTCAATAGCACATGCATTATTTACAGCTCTTTGCCAGCTCGCCCTTGTTATTTCTTCTGTAACTACATGCAGCATAAAAGACAACACCTGAGAATACTAAGTGGGCAGCGATGCATACACGGTACAGATGGATAACAAACTTGCCTTCTTGTCATCATATGCATAAACACGCACATTCAGACATGCCCTGCAGTGTAGGTAGTACTGGGGATTTGTGCTTGGGCGGAAAATCTACACCACAGCTACGTCGTAACCGTAAACCCCTCTGAAACCCTACCCTGTAACCTACAGAATAACCTGACATGTACCTCCAGAGAAATGTAACTACACATCTGGTCAACACAGCCTTCAACTATTGTGACTGGCCAGATCAGTACTGTTCATTCCTCCTGTGCATTTCCAGCTAATTTTTCTCTTCAGTTTTTGAACTGATCAATGAGAGACAAACAATCATCATCTCAGTATAAGGAATAATAATCACGGCAACAAGCTAATTAACACATAATGGTGTTGAGCACCCATGTAGGTTAGGCATAGGCTCTGGAAGACTCCCTGTAGAAGTCTAAAGTAGTCCTCAGTTGTAAGTGTTCTAAGCTTTATCTATGTCAGTATCAGGAGTCGCATCACGTCAGGGGTGCTTGTGGTCACAAGCTAAGGGGCTTAACTAGCTTGCTGCCTGACCTGTTAAACAGCTGATAAGCCCTCTCAGCACATCACCTGGTGAGCTTTGAGCATGTTACAGGCAAGATTAATAAGTAAGAAAACTTTCTGTTATGGAAAACCTTTCAGAAGCCTTAAAAAGAAAATGCAGTATCATGACTTCCTACAGTTGTTCTATAAAGTCTTAAATAATGAATTAATGCTAAGTCGGCGACTCTGGTGCTCATATTACATCAACAGCAGAGTTCAAATTAAGTGTGCTGTCTAATTTTGTTGTTTCTAATCAGGGGTGAATGTTATGTTAGTTAATGTATAATAAGGTCTGTTAAAAAGGTTAATAATATTACTATTGAACGGCAAAGGGATGCTTGCACAGTATTAAGGAAATAATGACATCCCATGGCCTACTGCAATGTAAACATATCTGTTTTTTCTTTTCATCCTTGCAATATGTTCATGGTCTAGACGTAAAGTTGTGGTTGCAGTACTCTATCTAGCTAGCTACAGAAAATGAGCGAGCTTTTATGGGAAAATAATTTTTTGTTTTGTTTATGTGCTGGGAAACTTCAAATTCAGCTTTTCAAACAGCTCAACAGATATCACCAAGCACACAATGGTTTCCACACAGTTTGTCAAAAATGTGTCTGTGAGCTAAATGTACAGTTGCTGCTTTTCCCAGGGAAAGAAAAAGGTGATGGTGAAAGATGTAAGATTAGTTTCAAAGGTGAAGACTGCTCACCTTAAATTATATACATGTCATACATGTCATATCCCTATTCATTTTAAACTGTTTAACAAAAGGGATGGATGTAACAGCATAACTTTCTGTAAGAAGAAATAACCTAAGAGTCCAGTAATAGGTTCCATATATGGCAACTTCCTCCCTGACTTTGCATGTGAAATTGCAAACCTGTGTGAAAAAGCATTACAGTTTTACAGCAAAATCAGTGATTTTAACTGAGAAAGTAATTCTGGATCAAGTGTATATATTCATGAGTACTTTAAATGATGTAACTTGTTTTGTTTAACTTTTTTTAAAGTTGTCTGTAAAACCAAACCCTATCAGAACTGGGACATGGACTGAAGCAAAGACATGAAAATGTTTCTAATTTAGAAAATTTTTGAAAATGTCGTGTTAGATGTTAGAACACAGCAGTCAGACCCAGGTAAATTTATCAATCTGTAAATAGACGATGATGGTTGGAACTAATCAAACAGAATGGGAGCTTCCACAGTGTTCGGTGAGTGGGGGGTTAGCTCAGTATCTCAGTATCACACAATGAGAGCCAACTTTTGTACATTCAAAGAAAAATCCATATATTAAATAAACTAATGGGAACACACTAATGCTAACACTAATACCATTATACTCAGTTGAACAGAGGTCATGGCACCAGAGCTGTCATATCCCATTTTGACTCAGGGATCGAGGCTAGAGCCACTGTCGATGCATATGAGCTGGAATGAGATCAAGGCAAGGAAACAGCCACAATTACCACCACGCAGCCTGAGCTGGCCTTCCTCCGAATCATTACAGTACCATCTGATGCAGCTTGAGTACAAACGGTGGATTTTTGTTTGTCAGGATTGCAGTGGTGCAAAGTCAGAAATGACTGATTATATGAGGTTGTCTTTCGAGGTGAAGCAACTTCATTTTTAGTGTGTCATTTTTTTCTTCTTTGTATTATTATTATTATTCTTTTTAGAAATACTCTGTCTTCTTTTAAAAATAAGTCGCAAAGTAGCAAGATCAAAGAAAAAGGGCTTCCTCAAGAAGCAGCTACAGTTCAGGAGATAATATTTAGAGGAAGTCATTGCAACATTTTTACTGAAAACTACATTCTCTCAATGGAATTGGATTTACATCTTTATTCGGGATTGTCTCCTATGGGAAGGTGGTGTAATTTATGCCTTTTGTTACTGGGCTGTCTGCTCCAGTTTTGAAGCGAATGCTATTGTGGTGTGACTTTTTCCTGACTGCTGTGCGTGAGTCTCTGTGTGTGTGCGTGCATGTGTGCTTGAAGCATCTGAAGGTGTCTTAATGCCTGCGGCAAACTGGCACACTCAGCAGATGGGACAGAGACTGATCCCCTGTTTGTTGACAGTGCACTTAAATGTGGATGTTTGTGTATGTGTGCATGTGTGTGAAACCTCACATCATAAACCATCTCCGGTAGTGTAGTAAATAAATCATAAACAATTCAGTCAATCCAAAGCAAAGCCCAGTCAGATCTGCGCTCTTCTTCATTTGTGCCTGGGTGTGTGTAAGACAGTGAGAGAAGGGGAATATGCATATATATATGTGTATATATATATATATATGTATATATATATATATATATATATATAGGCTTTGCACTTCATAACTTGTGAGGTTAATGCATGGATGAATTATTAATTTTCATTGGTCATATTCTATCTCTGGAAGTCAGTAAGAAAAGGAAATCTGATTGACTCCTAAGGAATAAAAATCCAAAGATACACACAGGTAAGTAAATTTAGAAATTCATGCTACCATCTGATAGGCAGACTCAGCGAGTCAAGCAAATAAAGGGATGGAAACAATGATAGAGAAATAGAAAGAAATGACATCCATCATGAATGTTTCATAGAGCTCTCAGAACTGTGAAGGATTCATCAAATCCAGGGGGAGGTCTCTGGCCTTCGTACGACTCCTTCCTCTTCAGTTCCTGGCATCTATTTTCTTCCTCTCTCACTCAGTGTTTCCTTTGCACACACACACATACATAAAGGAGGGTTACATACGAGCGCAGATAGAATCAGCTGCAGAGCTATCATCATCTGGCTTTTCATTTACCAGCCCTATTAGCCCCATTACCCTCTCAGTCAGACCCTCTGCTTGGCCTTCTGCTCCCCTTTCACAGAAAAACAATGATTATCTTTCTGAAATCCCTCCCTTCCAAATGTATTCAGCTGCTTCCGCAACTCAAATACTTGGCTGGATGTATTCTAAGCTGGCTGACATGCTTGTTTGCACAGTAGCTAGCTGGCTGGCTGACTATCTAGCTTTCTGGTGGCTACCTGGCCTGTTCGGTCATCTAAGGTGCCATAAATGATGAATTCCACAGTGGGTGAGGAGCGGGCAGATGGCTTGGCCTCCAAACACCCCTCCATGTGAATGTGAGGAGAGGAGGGGGGCAAGGGATGCGAGCTGACAGAGTGCCTCTGTCTCACCAGAGCTCAGATCCGCATGTAGCAGATCATGGTCCAACTCAGAGACACATAACATACCCATGCACACAAAACAGAGATTATGAATAGTTATGTTCAGAGATCTTTCATGTATCAAAGCAAGCCGGCACCAATTTGGCCAGATTCATTAGGAGCTATGTTTAATGCATGTCAGATATTCTGAAACAGTGTGGTATGTTAATGAAGTGCTGCATGTTTGGACTACTGAGAGGAATACGTCTAATTAAAATTCTAACATGTGAAAATGTGTGTGATTATGTTTGTCCGATGATATACAGTGTAATGAAGTGATTCTAATGGGGTTCCTTTCATATTAATCACATGTAATGCTGTCTAGTGTCTATAGAAAGATCTTTAAATGATCCACAGTGGATGTCTCCACAAGACCGATGTCTGTTAACTGTCCATCCCTCTGTGGAATCTGTAGAGCCCGGTGACGCAGGTTTATGAAGCATGTAATGGCCAAACAATAAACATATAAAGCACAATATATTTATAGTGTATCTAAAGTGAATTTAACCTACATGTAGTCATTTTCCCTTTAATCATTATTTTATTTTAGACCAGTATACTAAATACTATGTTCATATTCATAATATTCCCGTGAATGTATGCATCCAGTGTGTAAAGGCCTCACAAGTTGTTGTTGCCATACCACATCTGACCCACAGATATTAAAAACATTCTATATTAAAAACCATGAACTCTGTCGGCCATGGTTTCAAAGAGTCAAAATTGTTCATTCGAATTCAATTTTATTCATATAGTGTTAAATAAGAACAGCAGTCACCTCAAGATGCTTTACATTGTAAGGTAAAGACCCTACAATAATACAGAGTAAACCCCCAACAATCAAATGACCCCCTTTGAGCAAGCATTTGGTGACAGTGGGAAGGAAAACCTCCTTTTAACAGGAAGAAAGCTCCAGCAGAACAAGGCTCAGGTCACTTCACAATTTTCAGGGGAGGCTTATTCATGCCTCTCAACCTTTGTAAGTGTTTTTGGCATGTAGAAATGCTTTCATTTTCATATTAGAAGGCAAAAATGCCCCTTTCAGCCAGGAGACTGCACATTTTTACATTTGGTTTTCACCCTGCGTTTAGTTTAGTCTTTATTTACTGTTCGGTTAAGTTAAGCCACCAAAATTAGTCGGTTATTGTTAGGAAAAGGGTTGAGTAAATTACACACTTTAACAACTTCAAACAAATTTTAGAAAGCTTCCAGGGTTACTAGGTTAGAGACTACTGCCACATTTAATAAGACACAGTCACACATTTTCCATGTATTTCTTTACATAGCCGCAAGAGTTCGGTTAATATTAAAACATAACCATAAGTCTTTGTAACAGCTGGAACTATGAGGTTGTTTTGTGGGGGAGGATACACATGGTATAAAATTTGCTGTTTGTGTGCCGTGGCCTGAGGCACACTGAGTAGCAGTCTCTAAGGCATGGCAAGGAAATCTGGAGCAAATAAAGGCAGCAAAAAGCAGCAAGTTGTGTTATGCAGCAAATGTACAGAAAACGAAGGCTGTGATTTCAAAATGAAGATGACCCTAAGCATTTTTTTTTTTCATTGTACATGAGATGTCTTCAACATCTGCTTC
The DNA here is from genome assembly GCF_036321145.2 of Pelmatolapia mariae. Classification (NCBI taxonomy): domain Eukaryota; kingdom Metazoa; phylum Chordata; class Actinopteri; order Cichliformes; family Cichlidae; genus Pelmatolapia; species Pelmatolapia mariae. The sequence goes on along the minus strand of NC_086227.1, from coordinate 13,288,944 downwards.
ACCTGCTCTGGTTCTGGCACTCTTAATCAGCCCCAGGGAAGGCAACATATCAAGGTAGACAGCTCATCAACATGACTGACAAGTATTAGTAAAAGGAACTGCCCGTCTAAAGAAAGAGGAGGTCAGACCTTAATATACACAAACACGGCCTTCAGGCATAATGTTGTGTATTGCACCTTTATGCTTTCACATTTTCACTGGAGCTCCTGAAGATTTCTGGTTTCCCTGGTTGACAGGTAGTGGAGAATCGGCACTCAGGGTTGGAAATACATGACCTCTGGTAGAAATTTGAGATAAGAAATGTGGCCTGCTCACAATAGTGCGCTGTGTGAGGAAATAGGATTGTCTGTTATAAAAAAAATCTCTAGTCAAACCAGTACAGTACTACTGACAACAATCAGAATGACTTTTCCATTATTTGTCTCTATATTCATAAGATGTCAGTTCTTTGACTGGAAATTTATCCAACAAAAAATAGATTAAGTTTAATGTCTTGTATGTCACACTGGATGTTTTGAAGGACAGTCATAGCCTCTTTAATGTACAAATGGACCGGTCTAATCGAACCTGAAGATCAATAATAAATTAAATACTTCTCCAGACACTTCACGCTAAAATGGCTCCCTAGAGGTGAAGCCAACAAAGTCTCTTTGTCTCTCCTAAGAAGCTGCCCTTATCCTTTTATCTTTCTTTGCAATAAGCTCTATAATCCTGTTTCCAAAAGCCTTTTTTTTTTTGGTCAAATACAGTTTTGAATCACTTCCATAGGAATTTCTTATGTAAATAATACAAAAGCTGTCTCATTTACCTGTAATTCACTAAAGAATTTGTAATTGCACATTACACAGAATCCAGCACTTTCCAATAGGCAAATGTTTGATGAAGTTTATACAAAATCCTGTCTGGAGCACTCTTATTCCTTCACTGTGTTGGCGTTTCAAGGTAAATCCGTGATGCTTCTGGAGTTATTAAACATAATGCAATCCTTTTTTTTTTTCTTTATCTCCCCAAAACCAGTAAACATCACCTATTCAAAGGCGGCTCCCCTGAGAAAGACACACAGCTCTGAAAAGTGGTAGACGGTGTTCCATAACAGACAATGAGCGCAAAAGTGTTTTACCATCTCAAGGGAGCGAGTGAGCATGTGCAGTACAGGGAGTACAGATTTCCCCTAAAAGAGAGCAATCAAAAACAATATTGTCATGACATGACATGTAGTTAACTCTTTCATGGGATGAATTCAAACGGAAAAAAACATTTCTTTTGAAATAGAACCATTTATTCAGCACAGGATGCTTCAGTGAGGCATTTTTTATTTTTATTTTTTTGCCATAATTGTGCTCTTCTTCAGATTTCTAGTGGAATTTAATTATCCATGTGAACTCAGCTGGTTAGTGACACTTAACACACACTTAACAAACACACATTTAACTAAAAAGCAGATAATTTGGTTTTATTTTTTATTCCCCCTTTTGTTTTAGCTGAACAGAAGCTGCATTTGCACTGAGTGCTCTAGGTTGCGTGATTGAAGGATAAAACTGAATGCAAATAGTAGCTCAGTGTTTACATCTTCAGTCACTCAAAATAAATTCCTGACTCACTCTTGTTTGTGCCCACTTTCTCTTCTGACCCTTTTGTGTGTGTGTTTCTTTCTCTCCCTGTTTTCTGCAGTGCCAGACTGTGTCTTTATTTTGCAGCCTTGTTTTGTGTAACTTGCTGTGACCGTTGGCCTTCTCTTGGGTCATGTCACTTGCTAAAGATGACAGCAGGCATGCTGGGTTAGGTGGACGTAGCACGGTGTAGGGATTGGCATCTGTGAGCGTGGCTGACACGGAGGGCACGGTCCACTATTTGCAAAATTTATCGCTGTGTTGTTCTGCTTCTGGTCATGCCAGCAGCTTATTGTTCACGTCGGTCAAGCGGGCCATCTAAGCCCAGTCGAGTGTTTGCCAAGAAAAAAGGATGCCACATCTACATGTGGCTAGAGATAAGACAAATGACAGGGGAGGTCATTAAAACAGGAACAACATCAACTCTCTCACTCGGACTGAATATGAATCATGCAGCCAACTTGGATATGTGAATGTGCAGACACATATGAATCTCCTGAGAGGAAGCCTCTGCCTGTTGCTTGACGCTTTGGCTCTTCATTTTCTGGCAGGAACCATTGAAATGCGGGCCGAGCGGTATGGATAATGGACTGTCCCACAGTGGCACAGTGCTCTGCACACTCTCTGCCGTTCCCTCAGACAGACGCTCCTGCAGTAGTCTGCACTACACATCCCTTCTTTTCAGCCCCAGGGAGGTGCTGGCAAGTGGCCAACCATCACTGAGCGTGCGAGTGACTGGCTATGTGCTTGTGTGTTTGTGCGTGTGAATTTTGTGTGGGAGTGTAGGAAGCACTTGCTCGCCGAGAGCTATGCTTATTAATGCCCTACAGACTAAGTGCTCTCTTTTGCGCTCTCCTCCACTCCTCCCCTCCTCTGCCAATCTCTCTTGCCCTCTCAGTGGCCATTGCTGAGAGAGATGGAGATGGGGGAGGTGGTGCTGCGGGACAGGGCGGGGTGCTGGAGGGAAGTGCACGAACAAAGCGCAATATAAGAGGAAGTACACTAGTGGGCTTCGACAACGCCGAGCCCTCCCGCCGTCTCCCAGCTGCCTTCTCTGTTTGATGCTAGGAACGATCGATATACCCAACTCAAAGCTGCGCCTCAAATTGTCTCATTCTAACCACATACATAACTCCCCAACTTTCACCATATTCGGCAATGAAAGCACACGACGCCACTGACAAGCACACCTGATTACTCGTATTCAGATGCTCATTTCACATGCATGGAAACATGAACGACTCATAAACCTTCACACACTCTCCAAGTGCTTTCTTTTTTTTGCATCGGCGGGACTTACATGAAGATCCCTGCAGCTTTCACCCTCAGCTGAAACCCTGCTGCATGCACTCTCGCACACTTAAGTGCCTCCATAACCTTGTAACAAATACAGAGAGCCACAGAAATTTCTGTGGCTGCCTTTGTGCTTGGGCCCTAATGTTATTCTAATAGTTCAGCTTACACCAGCAAGATGGTCATAACTCTATACGAGTCTGTTCTTCGGGTGTGTGTTAAGGTGGCTGTGTGATGAGACACCTGGGACGAGGCATAAAGAGGCCCATAGCTCCTGTCTGAGTGAGGCAGAGCAAAGAGACCAGAGCTAGTTTACGCATATTTAAGGGGACCATAAAGCCAGCCGGGCCTCCTCCTCCATCTACTTGAAATATGATCTATGCTGAGTATTGTTGTTGTTGTTTTTCCCGACTAGACTTCCATCCTCTCGTGACTCTTCCCTTCCACCACATCCATTCGCAACTATCTCTCCTTTTCACCAGCTTCCTGTCTCTCTGTAAGCACTTCTTCCCTTCCATTGGGTATGGATGGCGGCATGCCACTCTGCCCTTTGAGCAACCTTGTCTGATTAAGGAAAAGAGGTTTTTGTGGCCATGGCATCTGGCAGGGTCAGTCCAAATATGAGAAACAATGCCGTATACATTCTCCAGAACAGAGCAAACAGAGAGAGACGCTCCTACTGGACCTTACTGAAAGAAGCACATGAATGCAAACAGACCCCGGCACTGCAGAGTGGACCCCCTGAATGAGGGGTCCTGTTTGATTTAATCCCAGCACTGCGCTCTGAACCTCACGCACACACAGATTTCACAGGCGTTACTCAGGGCCGCTATTTGCACTGAGGCTATAGCGCAACGCAGAGAGGTAACCCACTGAGGATGCCAAAGGTTTGGATTTTCCCATGATAGCAACCACTCTCACTGGATAGAGGGTGAGTAACCAGGAAGGAATCTGTCCCTTTTCAATGGCCACTGAAAGGGGAGCTGTGAAATTGTCCGAAATTTCTCTGTGTGTAAACAGAGGACCGAGGGAGGGGGAACCCAGGGACCCCGCCTGGGCCAGACCGCTTGCTTCTCTGAGCTCTTTCTCTACCTCTCTCTCTCTTTCTCTCTCTCTCTGTATGTCTTTGCCCCTCCTTCCTTTTTTTCCAATGCACGCCCCTGTCTCAAATTAATTTTCAGTCTCTCGGTCCCCCCTCCCCACTGTGAACAAGCCTCAAACTGTGAGGACATGGGAGCATTTCTGCACGCTGTTCTCACATGGTAATAATTAGTTTTGAGCATTTCTCATTGAGAGACAGATGCCAAATACTTAAATAACAAGCAGACTGCACACACTGGTTGTCTCCTAAATCAGACTACTGCCCTACGATCGGTGAACAGAAGTGAGGAAAAACGGCGGCCTAAATGTATTACATCCATTCTTGGATCAAACCTTACCTAGCGCGATGGTACAGACGCATGAATCATCCTCTGTTTTGACTGAATATGACCACACACAGGAATTTGCCTAAACTTTTTTTTTTTTGGCTGGTTGCTAGGTGATGGCTTCAGCTCTTGTGAGAACGCTGTGTGAATGAGGCGGGGGTAACTAATGTCCTCACCCAATGACCACACTCTCAACAGACTGCTCTTGTCCAGTTAAAAAAAACATTATGCTACTTCCTCAATGTAATCAAACACACCGCAATAGGCAGGCTGAAAAGCTCTAATACTCAGCATGTGTCTGATGTTTTCCAATGTGAAAAAAAAAATAACAATGCAATGGCCCTCAGGGAAAATCACACTAACCTCAGTAAATATTGTTTTGATTTAATTCATTTCATTTAGGATGTTTTTTTAATTGATTTATTTTTTAAAAATGAGAGAAATTTGCCAACGGTGGCGTGGTGCCGTGCAATCCAACCAAGTTTTGTATTGATACCAAGTAAATATGGAGCCAGTGTTGGTGATACCAATGCCGATACTTTTGACTTCAATGGGAAGCTTTGTGTGTCATGATTTATGAGACGAAGTTGACAGCTAGATGAATTCTGACAGAATTTAATGATCACTAAATCACTGTGATTTTTACTTTCTACAATAACTAGTTAACACTACATATCACACTTTTCAGTTTTTCATGCATTTTGAAACTGTTTTTGTTTTTTGGAGACCTGAAATGTAAACGTGCCCGTGTCTAAAGCACTTTGGATCAACTTATATTTTTTAAATGTGCTACAGGCTATAAATAATATACACCTGACATTCAACACAACAAGTTCAGGCATTTTTCACAGTCCATGTTTAAGGTATATTTTTTTCTTAAAAATAAAATTAACACTATATACTGAACTTAGGGGCTACAAACAAAGTATCTGTCCTATCGTGCTAGTATAGATCCAATACCAATAGCAGCATTAGCATCGATGCCCCCACTTTTAGTGCAGGGACCATCACAGACATTTTTAAGTGAAATAATGTTCATTTATATTTATATGAATTTATTAATCCAGCACATACGCAGGCAGAAAAACAGACCAACGCACACTTTCCTGAGTACTTACGAGTCTATATATGCTACACTGGTGATCTTCTGCCTGTGTGATCTCTACTGGGGTTATATTATTTGTCATTGTGTATATAAGGCTGCACCTGGTTCACCACAGGTGCCAGTGTAGTGCAGTTTGGCAGAGGGTGCTTATAGGGGCACAGGTGTAGCACAGCGTCTAATCATGCTTGGTTGACGGGGACAATCACAAGGTTTTTAGTGCTCACTCGGGACGCTTGCATGCTGGCACGCTCACGGCTTCAGGACAGCCACACCAGTCATCATGTCATTGTGCAGGTTTTATTTCCAAGCCCCTCCCCCCCAAAAAGCCTGTTTGCTGTATCCATTAATTGCTGGTTTGTGGGAACATCAACCAACAGTGATGACACTGATTCACTGAAGCGCATCAAAAACGTACACCCAGCTGAGTGACTAACTCTGGGTTTGTCGCTACATGATCAGATCCATTAATAATATGGTTTCACTAGAAAACAGTGCCTTTCTTTTTACACGGCTGTTCCTACACCGCTCAAAATTGTGCAAAGCTTCCTGGATTTTGTTGTTTTTTTGGTTTGTGTTTCTCTGTTTCTGGTCACTTTTTACTCTTTTTAATGCGCCGTTAATGCTGCATTTCCAGGAAACAGATAAATCCTAAACTGATAGTGAGTGTATTTCACATTTGGGAAAATAAGCTGAATTTTCAATCATTTTAAGTGGAAAATGAGATTTTACGAGATGCTCACATTTTCAAGACAGACAGCCAAAGAAAGAAGCAGAGAAACAGTGATGAGCATTAATATTCTTTTTTTTTTTTTGGACAGAATGCCGTCTGCTGACCGAGTTTCGCATATTTGACATAGTATTGTGCTGCCAAAATTTCTTTCCTTAGTGACAAGGTCTGGTTACTCATGCACACAAACCCACACATAACATGCAAAGAAGTAAGAACAACCCCTGTAAGAGGGATAAAAATACTTCCCATGATTGTGGTATATATCTGCTCCAGACCAACTCTGTGACAGCTTCCTCATCTATATTCCTCACAGACTTTATGTTTCACTCATTTGCATTAAAACATACATTTGTGTCAGATGAATAACACTACAATCAATCTCTCTGCCAGTGACAAACACATCTATTGCTTCTTTAAACTCAGCTATTTACTATCAGACAAAGGGCTTTGCTAAATAACCACTAAGCCTCATAATTTGGAGAATAGCACGGCACCTCTCTGCTCTTTTTACTCTCTTTAAATGCATTTAATTCCTTTTAACAGAATAAATATGACAGGGAATACTAGAAATGACTCAAGAATTAGAGCTGTGCTCCAAAGCTAAATCATATTTTAGTGCACTTACAATTCCTCTAAAAGCTTGGGCGATATGGCCGCACAGCAAGAGTGATGGCTTGTGGGACTTTGGGGTAGAAAGAACAGCTTGAGACTGCTTGTTGCAAACCTTTAAACCAACCTGAAACGCCAGATGCTCACACTAAAATGCTTCTTTAAGGTGCCTCCTCCATCTCTTTTTTTTCCTTGCTCAGAAGGCTGAGAAATCCATATTATTATGTTAAATGTAGCTTCAAAAAGTGAAGGCAACACATTCATTTTAGATTCTGGACACTGAAAGGACCACATTTCCAAGTGAATTCAAAGTCTGCTCATTTATCTGTTTCAGGACAAAAAAAAAGACTGAAACCATTTGTAAAATTCCTATTTCACTTTGTCTGCGATCCAGTCCATTTGTTTGTTTTGTCAGCGACAAATTGTCTGGGCTTTGTGCCAGTAATCTTTAATTCTAATGGCTTAACTTGGCTGAAAGTGCAATATGCAAATTTAAAGATATGCTTCAATCTGTTAAATTCTCAAATTTTCAAGACTGCAACTGAGATGGTATAACAATTCAGCTTACAGACAAAAAAACTAGATTGGGTAATGGTGTCTCTTGGATGAAGCCAACTGCATAACCTTATTGAGTATTTTGGTTGTCTGATTAATATCAATCTTATTGTGTGATTTCACCTTTTTCCTTTTAAAGCACAGCCAAAACATCTAAAAACCAGTGAGACACACATTCCTACAGGAGTGGCACGGAGCTCATTTATACATGTTTGCCATTTGTCACTCCATTTGAAAAGAAAAATGAAATGAAAGAGGAGGTCCTTTAAATATTGAACATTTCATGAATATTAATACCAGCATTGTGTTTGTCCTTCGTATTATAAGGATACTGCATTTGGAATGACGTCAACCCGAGGCGCCTGTTTATTTTCTTAACTGGGTTAAGTGTCATTTTTTTAAAATATTAACAGGGTTTGTCGGCATCATTTAAACTCCTATTTAATGCTCTGATCATTATACATTTCTTCACTGAGACTGAGGACTAGTGTGGTGGCCACATCACTTTGACTTTAATCCAGACTCCTCCTCTAACTTCTGATATGCTTATTTTCCATGCTCTTATCTGAAGACTTGTTCTCTATAACAACATTTTTTAAAAGGCAGGCATTAAGAGGCTTAGCAGCGGATGTGCTTTAGCAGCCAAAAGGTCACTTTTGCAAATTGGGTTCATTAATCTTCCAGTGTATGGCAGCTCCATTGGGACACTCTTCATACACAGACACAGATTAAAATGGGGAAAGCATTCGTAGATTAGCCCAGAAAAAAAAGAAACTCTTGGAATGATAAAGACTCTTGTGACGAAGTTGAGCCTTGACTCTGTAAAGTCAGATTGCCAGTTTCGCTCAGATCAGAGCGAGAGAGAGAGCCGATGGGAGGGATATATGGAGTCTGGAGTAGAGTTTGACTGAGCTGTGATTATACCATCACAGATGATTATAGTTAGGCATTCCACTGACCCAGTGCATGACAGAATCTCTCACTTTTCTCTCACTCTCAGTCTCTCTTTCTCGTTTTCTCTCTGGGTCTCTGGGTGGGTGCCAGCTCTCCTACAGACGTAAAACACCTGCAAAAGCAAGACGAGCCCCAAACACTGTGGGGTATCCAGTGTTCTGCAGAGATCCATTGATTTGGCTGAAATACGAAACAAAAGAATCACTACAACAGCAACAACAAAAACGATAATAGTGGACGGCAGTGTTTCCCAACCTCACCTCATTCAGATAAACCAAACTTTGCCTTCATTGTACAGGATTTCCAGAAGCCTATTTTTTACACACACATAAAAACGCACGTATCTATATCCACATACAAACTCCGGCCAAAAAAACACCAAAAAAAACGTAAGCATGCATCAAAAAGAACCAAAAACCTGTATGTGTCCCTTAATCAGCATTTCTAAGAAGTCATAACCATTTTCTGGTTAAAGAACTATGGTCTTTAATTGATCTGGGATGTGACACAGTTCCTGCTGTTTTCACCCACACTCACGTGCAAATGATGTTCATCGCACCAGTCCACAAACCTGCTTACTTCAGCTGAATAGCTGCTAATGCTGCAGTTGCTTGTGAGTAAAGTGAGAATAAGTGCTATCGGAGCATTTCACTACTAATTAGTTTGAGAGTTGGCACGATCATTTGCACAAACCAACAGTGAGCAACAGGATCCCTTTAGAAACCAAATCTCACTAATGCACTTTTTTGCTAATTGTGTCTCACTTTTAATGTCACTACAGCTTTAAGGTGTTGCAATTAAAATGATGAGAGGTGCGTTCTACTCAGTTAACAGGCTCATATTTATAAGAGCAATAAAAAAGTAGACTGTATTACTGCCTTAGAGTAATTCTACTAATACTATTTTAGACTATGGACTAAGTCAGTGGCCAGCATTGTTATTGCACCAAAGAAGAAGATGGTGCTCACTGATCTCGTAAACCTCACCCAGCTCCATTAAATCTTTACTATATAATAAAAGTGAAGCATATTATCATAATATTGTAATGATCATACTTTTAACATAGTAGCTCAGAGTCTTTGGTTCTTCTGGCATGCTAATCGCTGTCTTGAACCCAACGCTGACTAGGAAAAGGCAACAAATGACTTTGTAAATTAGATCTAGATCTACTAATAAACTTAATCAAAATTTCATTTATCCATTTAGTTTTGACAAACCATCCTCATAGTCCAGATGGCATTGTGTGTTTTCAGTCTCTGTTCTGCCATCATGATGCTTATTAATAATTCATGTCTCATAAATGACTTATCAGCTCCTTCTCCATCTCTCAGTTGCTTTTCTCTATGTTATGGCTCCATGCACGCTATGGATGGTCTGGACTTCACGAAGCCAATGAAAATGCACGACCTGTTCTACAGCTATAAAATTCCAACTTGCTAATGAATGGTTTGTTTTGATGCTCCTGGTAGTGCTTGTGTTGGAGTGGCTGTGTGTCACGACACCTGGATTTTATGCAAAACCACATTTAAGAAGGTAGCCAAATGCGTTTTCTCTGCAAATAATAAAACATGGGATTCTGGCATGATAAACTAGTCATCACTCACATAATGAAAATCATTCCCACCTAAACATTGTCATTAAGGAGAACTTTAAAGGGTCTAATGAAACTAAACTCATAAAGACTTCCTGTAATGATCAGAGAGAGTGCAGATGGGATTGGATGCTGCTCACACCACTGCCGCATACACACAAACACAGATGTGCACACTCGCGTTCAGAATTCGTATATTATATTCAATCCACTGGGTGTGTAATGATGGCCGTTATTAAAGCGGGTAATTGTCTTACAGCGGTGCCGTGTTATTGGATCCGGGGGCCGTTCTGCAGACACAGTCGGAGGCAACTGGATGTAAAGTCGCTGAGCAGTGAAATAGGGAGCAGGGCTGAGCAGACACACAGAAGATGGTATCAGCATCAAAGGGAGATGCTAGCATTGTGCTGTCTGACCCTTCTGAATGGCACTCAGCCCACCTGTTATCCTATCCCCCCTGGGACTCTCACTAACTCTGTCCCCTTCCCTCCTGGAACTAGACACTCAGTTTACTAGGAAATCTCATGAAATCCCAGCAGAGTGAGATTCAACCATCAAAGATATCAGGCACAGATCCATTGTACCATGGAAAAAATTGGGCCATGTGATTGCAGGCTTATTCCGTGCAGAGATTTGTAACAGATCATACCCACATAAGGGCAAAAATAATAATAAAATATAAAAAGAGTGATTTTTTCCTTGTTATTAAAAAGCAAAGGTTATTATGCACAGTGGAATAAAAATGTTGAGGATATCTCAAGAATAAATCTCAGTGCTTTAATCACTGCTTTTAACTCCTGTCCATTGAAACATTAGGTTGATGCCATTATTTGTAATCCACTCTGCAATAGTTACCCCTGTTTTTCACGCCTGCTTTTACAGTTTTTTTTTTCCGCTATTTTCACACTCTATATCAAAAATTACTCAGAACATTCATTTATTCAAAACAATACCATGTCAGCAAGAAAAGAAAAAAAGTGTCATTTCATTCATGAAAGAAAAATACACTGTCATTACAAAAGAACTCGAATAATAATACGTTCATGAGGTGTCCTCAAATGCAGTACGACATTCTCCAAGGGCTCTGTGAAAAATGACTGAATACAATCATTCTGAAACAGCGCAAAAAGGAAGGAGAAGACAAATGAAACCAAAAGCAACATAATAAATAAAACTATTATATTAAATACACTGCAGCAATTTATAAGCAGGGTTTTAAAAAAACATGACATTTAATGTAGCCTAAAAGTTTATATTCTATTAAAAATTCTATATTAAATTCTGTTGCAGTGATTTATCAAAACACGCAAAAATATACATGGAAATGTAATATAGGAGGCAGAGTTTGTGCAATTCTAATGAGCTTGAAAGTCAATATTTGTTTTGACCACCTTTATTCTTCAGCGCAGTCTGAACTCTCTTAGGTAGTTTTCTTGTAATTTCTTTAAGTAGTCTTTAGGAATAGTTCTCCAGGTTTCTTGAAGGACATTCAAAGCGTTTTTCTATGAAGGTATTTTGTTTTACTGCATTTGCGGTGTGTTTGTGATCACTGTCATGCTGAAAAATAAAACTGCTGTCAACCAGATGCTTTCCAGATTATATTGCACGGTCAATAAAAATCTGACAGTACTCATAATGTTCAGAATTCCAACAACTTTGACAAAATTCTCAATGCCAGAGCCTCCAATGTGTGGTGCAGATGGCTGTAGACACTGTTGCATCATATATTGATGACAATTTGGATTTATAACTCTACATAAAGAGAGTAAAGACCTGTTGCCACTGATTTTCAGTCCAGTTCCTGAATACTTTGCAATACGTCAGGCTGGAACAACTGAAGGGCTCGATCCATCTCTCAGCTCCTGTCTCTCTGTGTTGGAGCTTTTCTTATTTATTACTTTCAGATGCTGTTCATCTGCTGTAGATAGCTTTTGACCTAATAACTTTTTACAAATCATTGTGTTGGCACAAAGATACTATTTTATGACTGTCAAACTACGTTAGCTTTGCTATTTTTCATTGATTTAACTAATGAAATTGGAACAAATGATGTTTTTGTGATGGGCTGCTAGTAACAAAGTGCCTACAAGATTGCTTATTTCATTGAATTCATGTTATGGGTCACTGTAAAAGTAAACTTGGTTAGAAATATGTTCAAGTTTAGCTGTTATTCATGTGATTAAAAGTAGAGTCAGCCAGTTCTCACATTAGATTGTTTATATAATGTTACACTGTACCATGAGTGTATTTGAGACGTAATTCTAGGGCTGTACCCTATGACCAAAATATAAGACGTTTCTCATCCCAATAACGATATATACTACAAAATAGTGCTTTTTCTGGGAATCTCGGGTAACTAGACTTGTGTGAAGTGTTTTCAGCTGGTGTACCTGGAGTCGAGTTTTTGGACCAATGCATGAAACGATATATTTTTAGATATAAGTTGTAACGGCCGCCATCTTCTTTGCAAGTATTTATTACATGGTGTGCTTCTGGGAAATTTTTACTAGTCCTTCTGTTTGGAGTTACCTGGTTCTGCCTCATTTTCACCGTCTATGCTGGAATTCTCTGTGCCCCAATGAAAAAATATTGCCGTAAACGGTGTATTTTGCGACACCAGGAAACAAACGATAGAGTATTATTTGAAACGATACATGTTTTCATTTCGTCATATCGCACAGCCCTATGTAATTCTATTATATAAAAATATTGTTGTTGTAATGATGTAGCTCCACTTTGTGTGGACACCACAGCGCATTTGTTTAAGGGCACTGCTGTGATGACAAAGATTATGAATTGTAACGTGTTGCTGAGATGTCAGTGGTTGTTTGGAGTTAAAAGAAACAAAACAAAAGGAAATGATTTTGGGGAGGGGGTAGTTCTAATTTAACCATCAAGGACCTTGACACAAATCGGCAGTAACATTTAGAAGCGGCCTTTTATTACCTCTTTGGTTCAACAACAACAAACCCATCCTCCTTCACAGCGCCGCTGAACTCTCATTTAACGCTGGCCCCACAAACAACATTAATCCAGTTCCTGCCCAGCTGTGCACAGTGTGAGGTGAAGCTGGCAAGAGAAGAAGGAGGTGGACAGTCCCAATACCCTGTGGTCTGTACTTTAGCCAGCCAGCTGGTGTCATTGGATCCTTCCTGACTTGGACCGCAGAGGTGATTTCTCAGTAGAGGCCATGGAATTAGCATCTTAAACACAGTTTACTGGAGTCATTTTATCAGCAAGGCACTTTCACATGCAGTCTACGGGTAATTTGTTCTGGGAACTGTTCTCCAGAATCACAAACAAATACATTTGCACAAGGAAATGCCTACCTGTAGCTATATCTAACTGCTCTAATCAGGTGCATCATTCAACTTTTAAAGGTAAGAGATAACAAGACATCGGTACAATGTCTGACCAAGTCACATTTTAACTTTGGGGCAGTAAGCTATTATGGTTGTCTCTGCATGTCCGGTAGACACTTTTGAACCACCACTTTTCCTGATGTGAAAGCTTCTATCTTAAATTAAGTCAATACGAGAAACAATAGTGAACAACACTGAAATTTTAGAATCTGTATCCAGCAAAAAGGGTGAGTGCAAAAGAAACGCTGTGTGGGTCAGCTGTGTAAGCTTGTGAAGTTAAGTATGAACTGTAAAAACTGCATGCTGTCTTTTTGGTTAAAGCACAGTGGCACACTCCTTCTAGTGCTTACATAGCTATTGGAAAAGCCGAGCTATTTCCTCCCTTGCAAGACCAAAGGCAGCCAGGACAGAATAAACAGGCCTTTCAGCCCGTCCTGTGGGAAATGTATTCCTTTTACCAACTACCACATGGATTTTAACATAAGAAGGTCAAAGCTGGGATTTTCTTTTGCACAAACAACCAAGAGAAGGTGGTTTATTTATTTATTGCTGTCTTAATATATGCAAAGTCGTAATTAAGACAGAGAACGGAGGGAAAGAAACAGAGGATGAGGGAGGGTGTTAGTGTTAAGGATAGCTATCTGGAGTCAGTAAGGAGGTGGTGTACATATCTCTATTTAAGGGATATTCGATATTCAATTAAAAAAATAGAGTACGCGCTGTCGGAGTTAATTCGGATTCACATGAATTATCCCCAGTCTACATGCACTGATGGAGCCTATGTGTGCACTATTGAGTTTTCAGGGATCTGTGTGATTTGTCTGCAAAGTGTCTTCCCATCTATTCCATTCACCTCAGTCACATCCTTCACATCAACCCCTCGTCTCTTGTCTCATGAAAGGCAGTCCATTACTGGATATTAGCAGTGGAGTGAGGCAGCGAGATAAGGGAGGCTGCTGATCAAACACACAGACAAATCGCCAGTGACAGAAACACACATTTGTTGCTCAGCGTTTAGCTTTGATCTCTGACTCTGCCAAAAGCCAAAAAGAAGCAAATCTCAGCCTTTGAACTAAGGCTGTTCAGATGAGGTATCTCTCTCTCTCCCTCTTATGGAGATCGGTACACTCCACACATCATTTGCAATCATGCTGCACAACTGATACTGCCTACATATTCAGCAGACCATTGAAGAGATGGTTACAGTACAGGAAGGAGCAGGATATCCACATCACTGGCATAGAACATGACACTGGAGATGTTGATGCTTATTATTTGGGACTTTGGGCCTCTGGTGGGCTGACTGAGGCCCATTATAGTGAAACAATTGTTCAAGGTTTAACAGCAGCATCCTTATAAAACCTTCATACGCCTCTAAATCACTGTCAAGTCGGCAGGAGTATCAACAAGTTGTCACTGGAGCACTGACTTGCGATTATGTTTCAATTTTGTGCACACGGGTAGAGCGCAGACCCACACGTAAAGCTCCGATTAGCCTCGACTGCGAATCTTCCAATCTCTGATCTGCTCTGATATCACATTTTATTTTTTTGTATCCTTGCGATTATCAGCAAACACGTGCGCAAACATATTCACACACAGGGGCGAGTGAGATTGTTTTTGCAGCATAGAAATAACAGATAAGTGGCTGCTGTGTGTCTAAGCTGTCAGCCATGGATCATCTCATTTCCTGACCGGGCCGGCCCAGGCCCCCTGTGTGTTATTACAAACAGCCCAGATCATGTGACAGGGGAGGGAGATTACTGGAGAAACTAATTGAGGCTGTTCTGTGTGTTCTCTGATGGAGAACAGTGGGGTAACTGTTTGCCCAGGCGGACTGATACTCGACCCTCCTACGTCCCCTGCAACCACAAAATGGCTATTACAAACAAAGACCCTGTCAAACCCAACAGACCTGGCCAGCCTGTAGTGAACAAGATCGCTCCTTTGAAGCTTGGGGATTCCCCTTATCATGAAGAAAATGTATGGGCATGGGACCAGTTGTGCATCCACACACCTGGCTCAGGACGCTATTTTACTAAACAGGGAGCATGCTCCTCATTAACCCCACAGAATTACTAGGAAGGACCTTGCTATATGTGTTTTATATGATATACACTGGAGGGTGAAGTCAGCCTTGAATACACCACTCTTAGCTTCATCCTTTCCCCGATACCTTGGCCCAGCTGCATTATTTATGGCACATCTTGCACTGGCCGTTGTGTACAAGACCTGGCCGGGTTGTATCATCGGCCTTGGCACAGTACTCAGTGGTATTGGTACCTACAGTACAACAGAGCTAGAAAAAAAAAGAGGCCACTGGCAGCAACCAGCGCCCACTACTTCACACGCAAGAAAAACTGTCAGTTAGCATTTGCTTTGAGCAGACCAGTATGGCTGTCAGGCAGAGCTATTATTGTGGTACAGCCCTGGGTCAGGCTGGAGCTCCAGGGTGAAACAAAGTCATCTTGTGTCATCACTTTCAGCTCTGCTTTTCCATAGATCAGCATGCTGTAAGGCCTTAACAAAGATAGAGTCACATTTACAGCTATATCTCTTTTGACAGGTGATAGACATGGCAAATGCATTGCAAGGAAGGCAATCAAATGATCTTATACGATGGGTGAGCTTAAACTGAATAATGGTGAAAGTGTTATACTATCTAAAATAAAAAAATAAACTGTCAAAGCGGTGAAAACATCAATCAGCGCCAGATACAAAACAGACATTTGTGATTCTGGCCTTTAGCCTTGAGTTGAAGTGACAGGCAACCATATGCGCAATCTGTTGATCACAATCTGTGATTCAGATCAGATCAGATCATTGGCCAGATTGCTCGCCCCTAAATGCATACATACAAGAAAACTGTTCCATAATTACTAAGAAGCATGAAAGGAATGCAGGAACAAGTCTCACACAGAAACCCCTGAAACCAATTGCATAAACAGTCACACGCATACCAACACCTATACCTACACTTTCACTAGAGAAGTTCCAGGCACTGGCTGGTAAAGGAGAAAGTGGAGGGGGAGGGGCTGCAGTATTGTATTTCCACTAAGTATATATTGCCTGCGTTTTATGTGCAGTCGGCCCCAGGCATGCCCCAGTTCTAGCCTAGTGCCAGTGCCAAGGAGAGCCCAGGCGCCAAAGATGGCTGTACAGGGCTGATAGCACTTTTACAAGTGGGAATCTGAGAGCCACTGTGCTTTTAAAGCTTGGCTACTTGTGCTGCATCTCAAATGACATCCTCTTGCCACAAATAAAGCAATAATCTTGACCACTTTTGTGTCATGCGTAATGCACTATGTGAAAGTCTGGGTGATTTGATCTGGGCTCTTGGGGATGATAGCCCTTCTTGAGCAGGATTCTGGGTTGTGTAAGAGTAGAAATAATAAATGATGCCCAGGTCAGGAGTGGCATTATTTTCTGGGCAGCTGACCGGTGAATGTTGGCCTCATAGGCAGAGAAAAACACAGTCAAGATGTCAGGTTGCATGGGAATCCTAGCTTTAACTTAATAGCTTGCAATCAGTGGCTGCTTGAATTAAGTGCTTCAGGATGCACTTAGGCTCAAATTGTACTGATAAAAGTTGAACCAAAGTGAAAACTGAACTGAACTGCAAGTTGTGCAGAGTTTTCTTAACTCTATAACCCACAATAGTAGCATTTTTTGTGAACGCCGTTTTCTCCTGTGAACCAGAGTTTATGCACAACTTGGTCTGAAGTTGAAATACCTGCAAGTTTATTCATCTGGTGATTTCTTGGACTATTTGAAAATCATTTGAAAAATTATCCTTGCAACATATGGAAATGATCTAATGACAAATTATCTACTAAGCAGAGGTGTAAAAGACAGTTAGATCCTGCCTCTACCATGCTGGTATGCCCTGGATCATTTCTCATCCCATCATGCTAGTACAAGTTAATCATGGTTTTATTTGTCCAAATAAGTATTTTTTTCAAAACTGTCCAGACTTCTCTAGATATTTTTCAGCAAAGTCTAATCTGGCCTCCCTGTTCTTGTCGTAAACCTTCTGTATGTGTATTCACAAAGGAGTCTCTTGATTGTAGACTTTGACAACCGTCAAGAGTCTTAACCAAAAAAAGATTTGCAGTTATTGTACTTATTTGTTATTGAACGTTTTATATACTGGCTCTGCTCTATTCTATTCTATCTCTTTGGAGCTGACAAAGTTGACAGTGCCAAAATACAGGTTCAACACTTGTATTTTTCGGGCCTTTTTGAGCTGGCCGGTGCATTCCTTCTTTTTAAGAACATGCCAGATAATTTGATTTAGTTTGGTTTGTAAGTCTAATGATGTTCTTCTTCAATAGCATCGGAATCTCTTTGGAGCTGACAAAATTGACAGTGCCAAAATACAGGTTCAACACTTTTGTTCTACTTCAGATATTTTAAGTTCTTTTTTTTTTTCCAGGCAAAATGAAGCAGCGGGCCTCACCTCACTTGTCAGTCAAGTTTGATTACAAATGAGCTTCTGAAAATACTTATAAAAATGGCTGTAATTCCCAAATATTGAATTCAGGACTCTTGTTAAACTCCTTCAATCACATTAAGTGGTTGCCTCTGTAGAGTTGCACAGAGGCAAAATTACAATAAAAAAAAGTGTCCTTTTCTAGGCTAAAAAAGGATCAGCACTGGTTGTCTAGCTCAAACCTCAGTTGTTTTAATATCTTTTCAACAGATAGAATTTTATTAAAAACTTAAAAGCAGAAGCAATTAGATAATGTAAGAAGACAAAATTGTACTCATCATGCAAACCCTGAACCTAACCTATAAAGGGTTAAATGAGATGTGATTAAGAATCCTTACCTTAAATTTGGCAATTTCTTGTTTGAGATTATGTTGTCAGGCATCTCCAGACAACGTCCAACATCGAACGTTCAGCAGAATTCAGAGGCTTTGTTTGTTCACATTCAAACTTTTTGTAAAACACGGAGAACTCGGCAGATTCTCCAACTTGCAACTGCACACACTTCCTGAAAAAACACAGTGAACAATGCTATTTTGACACACAGCACGATGAAAAAGATCTTCTCCTGAGGGATCAACAAACAGGAATAGTGACAATGGTCCTGAAGTGCATGAGAATATGACCTTGAATGTGTTGCTGAACAACTATAAAGGAGTAATGAGATTTTACAGTTAAATCAGTTATATTTATAATTAAGAAACTGTTCTCAAATCATCAGTGTCTGCCTATGCCTAGTTCTTATATATTCAGGACTCTCTCTGGTTAATTATAGCCTAATTAAAGATCAGTCCATTTACCATGCCATACTATTAATACACTGTGAACCTCTGGATATTTATACCTGTTTTCTTTTTATATACAAAAAACAGGTATAAATAAAGTAGATATTTGGGTTAAACAAACAAGCCAGCCTTAAGAGTTCTGATAATTTTAGTATGATAATAACTTGCGTACACATATTACATTTGGTTTTGTGTGATACATACCTGCTTCGGCTAAAAGTCCATATTTAGCCAGAGATATTCAGAATTACATCAGAGCTACGACTTAGCTGTGACACTGAAATGAGATCTAGTGCTCAGTGAGCAGCTAATATTCTTTGCTCACGTTGACTCTCCAGCACCCAGAGCTGATGATGATTATCCAAGTTGAAAGATCCAGATTCAGTGAACCGAGTAACTGTATCTGAAACATAAAGCCATGCCCATAACCAATGGCTAATAAACCACAGTTTGTCTACAACTCTAAAACAAATTATAATGGCTGAACTCTCCTACATTCACACACTACAATACTTCTTCACACACAGAAGTTACTTGCAGACACTTATTATTACCATTTCAACTTAACATTCAGTTGTTGCACTTGATCACATCAAGTCATAGAGGCCACTCTCATATCTAAACTTTAGGATTTGCTGCTATATTTTTGCAGAGTTGTTCTTTCTTACCATGTTGCATGCAGCAGAAAAAATATTGGATTCAAACATTTTTGCACTACTGGAAACACTCCAGTGTGTTTTAAGGGAGAGAGATACCTGGATCAGGAGGCAGCACACATGATGCCCACTTGCTGGTGCTGAATGCAGTATTACCCGTGCTATTTGTAAATTGGCACAAACCAATATTGCACAGACGTTGCAGGAGCTGGCCTGTTAAAGACCAGCTAATGTCCCACGCAACAGCATCAGACATTTGCACATTCACCATTGCCAGGTAATGTCTAAAACATTTCAGGGCTGCAGTGCATTTCTGAAAATGCCTCGAATAATAGTCCTGCCTTCTTAACCTAAGTCTCCCAACCTTAATACAAATCTTAAATATCCTGACTATGAGTCACTAGCTCAAAAAGTACTGTAAGGACATCTTTCGTGTGCTTAATAAGAACAGAAATGTTAAGATCATGTGCCTAGTTTGCTGCAAAGACTTAGTCTTGGTCTATAATGTGGGGAGAATAATGGGCAATTTGGTGCTTAAGGGCAATTATCTGTTTGGTGTAACTTTTTACAAGAAACATACAAACACCAAGCCTTTGTGTCACCCACTATTAAATCAGGCCTGGATCTTGCCTGCCATGCTACATATTTCCATTTGTTTGTGTGATACATACCACCTGATAGCCTATTAGTAGCAAATCATAGTTTAGAGGTGCTAGCTAGTAAGTGGCAGGTATCTCTGAGATTATCTTTTAAATAATCCCTGACATAATCACAGTTTATAAACAACTTTGCTGTGTGGAAACTTAAAACCCTTATTTGTTGCAGCCCATATGGACCAGCTGTAAGATTTCTACATGCTGAAGAAGAGCAGTAACAGCAGGAGTCAACATCTGCACATTTACTCTCTTGAAGAGCAGCACATCCAGCACACACACACAGACTCTCTCCAAAAAATGCTGTGCCTCTAAAAACACTGATTACAAGTACTGCTATATTTAATGCTAATACGCTAAAAGCAAGACTAAAATATTCAATTAGTAAAGTTAATTTTCACTAACACACATTGTAACATCTTCACGAAACGCCTCACCGTCTAAGTCTAGTCATTAAATAAAGAGTTTATTTTCATGTTGTTAATCTGCTCATACAGCACAGTTATACCACAAGAGTACACAAGAACATGCAAATATCATAACGCATCTCTAACTGAAAATTTAATACACAAACTCACTGGCAGGCTTTGTCTCAGTGCCCTGCAGCGAGTCAGAAACTATGCAAATGAGGGAAAATCTCCAATGGATTAAACAGAAGTAGCAACCACTTTTACCAACCAAAACACTCAGTAATGATTTATCATTGTACTTGTTAGCTATGTAAAAGAGGGAGAGAGCATCAGAACTATTTTGCAAATATTATGATCTTCTGTGTAGGCGTGTGTCTGCTTTACTTATGGCTTTGCTCCGAGTTGAATAGTCGAACACCTTTGCACTCTCTGAGGGACACAGCAGTCTGTTGCTTCTGACCTCTGTGTTTTGAGCAGTGGGTCGCCCACCTAATCACATATGAAAAACAAAAATTGTTTTTCTTGTTCTTTACATGTTATTCACACTATGCTTTTATGCTTAAATAGAGTAAACTCTAGGAACAGCGAGGGACTAACCAAACATGACACCGAAGTTTCTCTAACACAGAGAGATTTATATAGAAAGCAAAAATAGCGTACTTGAAATAAATGCTTTCTTATGCGATCTCCCCTACATGTTTATCACCATGTCCTGAAGGGTTGTCTCTCAGCAGCGTCAGATGGTTTTAGCACCACTTAAGTCATCGATCCATTAGCCCCTCCATTTAAACCTTCACACCTAATTGGTGAATCAAATAATAAGATTTAAGAGGCTCAAAAGACACATGCACCTGCATCAGGGGTAGTGTTACGCTCTTATAGCGACGTTAATGCACCGCTTCTGGTTTGACCCCTAACCATTATTCCCTGAAGCACTTTCATTATCCTACTGATGTTATATGAACTCAGTCACTTGTTTTTTTTTACACAGATCGGACATATTAAAGTCAACATATTCACAGATTTGGTAGATGAGTGAAAGAAGCATTTAGAGCAAATTCGCAGGTACACTTCTGACTCATTATGCAATTAATGTTGTCATTGGCCATTCAGCGCTGCCGTAAATAATAATCACACCTCATTATGAACAATATTATGTTGAAGCTACTTAGCATGCTGTGGTGTACTGAAGTGAATTTGTTTATTTACAGCTGGCTGGCTTTTGATTACTCAACATTTGACAAGAACAAATTTACAGTCATGCCAATTTTCTTTGAAACCATCCGGCGTGCTAAAGACAACAGGGCTTTGATGGATTCTCTCAGGGGACTGATCATGTCAGCCTGATAACAGAACACTAGTTAAAAGACACATACCACTTCTTTTGAACACATTTGATTAGGTTCGTAAATTACTTGCATTCCTGGTGGAGTTGCCTTCAGGATATGGAACAACTTGACATGCAAATATGTCACATTGTGATTCTATCTTTGTGTGCGCTTACAGTGACGTGTGCATCCCCCTTGCAGTTTACTTTTAGAAGGTCTGGCATCACTTCCAAATACATAAGTGTCCTATAATGCTGACAAATAATCTGCAGTGAAGTGAAGGCAAAGCTTGCTGCTGTAATGGAAGAATCATACAGCCTTGATGTATTATGACCAAATAGCATATGAATCAGGCAGGGAAATAGAGAGCGAATTAGCATCGGGACAGGTCTCCTCCCCCAGCCTTCCGCTAGCCTCCCATCATTCATTATGATGATCAATGGCTGCTCTTTATGCCCTGACTTGATATTTCAGACTCATGTGAGGTGTGGATCATTAGGGAAAGCTTTTACCATTAATAAGCAGACGTTGTTTACATGACTAATACTCCACGAGGCAATGAGGTTGAAGCATTTAGAGCAGGACATTCATCTTCCCCACACCAGTAAATATCACCCAGATGCTATTGATATTTACTGTGTTATAGAGAAAATGGCTGAAGTGGACAAACTTCATCATGTAAGGAGGGAAAAACAGAAGGAAAAAATGGAAGAAAAGTTTTCAACTTTAACAGCAGAATAATAAAATGGAAAAAGGCCACATGTGCAGGTTCTTTAGTTTGAATCAAACTAAAATATGGCACAAAAGCAAAACCTCAGACAATACGAGACAATAGAGTATCGGAGTATGTTTGAAAAAAGGGGGTGATTTGGGTTGGTCTGTTTTCTCAGGGAGTTATTCTTTGCTGTTCTTATCAGACCAACTAATATCCAACCAGTGGTAAACATGCCGTAGCACTGTCAGGTGTACCAGGCGATAAGGCAAACTCTCGAGTCAAGTCATGAGCGGCCACACACGTAAACACAATCACGCTTGGATAAGCATGTATGCTGACCATATCATTATCCATTGTCACTCCTAAAATTTGATCAACAACCTCACATGAAAGGGTAATAATTCAAGGAAAACAGGGAAGTAGTAGATATCATTTTCCAAAAGTGGTTACGATAAAATGCGCTCAATAGGTACAAGATTCAGTTCCAGATCTCAACCAACTTAAAGACCTTGGAAGATCAAACGCAGCTGTGTTCATTGTCTTTCACTATTACAGTCATATCGCCAACACCATCATCACAACACAAACAATGAGTCATTGCTCCAGCTGATTTGCAAACACTAGTAAAAGGATTCGGGTAAGACTGCCGATGTTGATGACGTCGCCCTTCAGTTCTCTACGTGCTCGTCGACATGTCCACATTCACACAAACTACACCATATGATAAGTGACACTGATACCAATTAGAAGCTCTTGGTGAAAGGTTAGTTTAAGCAGAAGCATCTGTTGACCTTTTTCAAACATCATAGCATACCAACAAATGCTGAGTGTCAGTAAACAATATTAACATGTCATGGTGGCAACATGGTGTCCTCCTAATGACAGGCCAACACAGCATGCAGGAAAAGGAAGCACCACATATAATGTGTTACATGTAAGACAAGCAAAGCATGTTACGAAATTCCTTCATACTCTATTGTGGTAGTCCAGTCATACACACATCAGTGCTGCCATGTCAGCTATGTTGTTCCTGTCAGGGGAAGAGACCTCGGAGAGTCCCACGGTACCACGAGACATATATATCTTTTCTGTGCTTGTAACTGTGTTATATTGCAATTATGTCCTTGTTCATGCTGCAATAGATCAGGATACAGGGAAGTGTGTGGGATAGTCACTAAGGTGAAGGGAGGTGTGTTGGGTCACAGTGTGAAGTTCCCTGTAAGGACAGGTATATTTCCTTGTATTCTTGTAACAGCTGGCAGAACACAGACACAGTTATTTTCCACCAACGCATTGAAATTGTTGATGACTGATGGCAGAAAACAGTGTTCTTCAACCCAATGGATTATCGAGATTAGCTTTTAGGTCCGCCTCCACGCGTTAGACCTAACCAGAAAAAGAGAGTGGCTTAACTTGTCATCCCTTTAGAGAACGATGTAATTAATGGGCTCTGATGAGCAGCTCAATCTCCACAGACAGGAGGAGATTGCCCTGGTTTTTGAGGCGAGGTGCAGTGTGTGTGTGTGTGTGTGTGTGTGTCTGTGGGACAGAGGAGAAGAAGTAGAAAGAAAAAGAGAGAAAGAGGCGTACCTGGCAAATATGTACGCCATCCCTCCTGCTCACTCGTCCTTGAAAACAACCTTCTTGGCTTTCCTCTCATTTCTTGGAATTCTTAACAGCTTTGGTTGTTATTTTATTAACGTAAACTGCAAAACTGTAGTTGAAACTGAATTGGAAAAATCCACAACCTTACAAGTACCATTAGAAATGATTTTCACATATATTTGCCAAATCTGTTGATTCGTTAGAGTGATACAGAGGAATGGAGCAGAGCTCATGTTAGGACTCCAGCGGTGCCGGTGAACGGTGCAGCACTTCTTCCTGTCTCCCCTGAGGATAACTATTTGAATCAGATTATGTGCGTTATTTCTGTCTCTAGTGACGTGAGCTCTCGGCATCACAGGAAAAGCTTTCGCACACGCGAACAGCTTTTTCTCCTGAGTGGTATATTTTGAAACAGCAGTAGTGATGGGGCGCTAAAACAATTCATAATGCATGGTTGCACAATACATACATCATATTCTACATCACCATCGCAATATGCATACGCTGAAGCACTATTTTTTGACCTGGGAAAATTGCAGACAGTATGCCTGCTTTCGGGAATAACTAAGACAGTTAATGAGGAACTAAAACTACTAAATAAACCTTGTATTATTATTATTATTATTGTACACCTTGTTAAAGCAGTGATAAATAAATGACAGATAAAAAAGATGAGTTGATTCTTGTGTAAACCCTAGACAAAGTGTTAAACTGTAATGTAAAGCAGCAAGTATTATTTCTACTGCAAAAAGCTTTTTAAAAAAATTGGTATAATAAAAACAAAAATAAGTTTAGGATATTTAGTATGCTCCCACAAATGATGAAATAATGAAAACTGCTGAAAGCGTGTTCCCTGGATTATCTAGAAATAATTGTGCCACTGTTTCTGGAAAGAGATGTTGAATTTTTAAATACTACACTAAGTGCTGTGAGCAATTAAAAGGAAACATAATTCACCTCCTTTTCACCTACTGCATGCTATAATTAGAGGCATCTCAGCATGACCCCAAAAAAGAGAAATCAGTAGTTATTGGAAATGAGTGGATGGATAATATGTAGTTTTTATTAATAAAATGATTTCAACTAAATAATATGTGTTTATATTGTCTATTTTCCATAGCAATTTGCCATTTTCTATTTGTCCTCTTCATTTCATTTCATGCAGAAAATGTTGCAGAGTCCGTCTGGCTATCCAGAATCCAATCTCCTGATGACATCATTAACCCAACCTCATTTGAAATTTAAAGAGGCTGGGTGGACCATTCCCCCTAGTAATCAGTCAATACTGAGACTGTGGGAGCACTTAGTGGGAGGCACAGATGGAAAAGCACAATAAAAAAAAAAAGCATGCTTGCAGGACCTGACTTAAAGTCAGATCAAGCAAACAAGCCAATGCTGCAAGTTAGAGGGAGGGTTTAGACTAACCTATGTCACGTCTGATCACAAACTCAAAGCTTTTATGCAATTCTTAAATAGAACGTCTTTGGTTCTGCTCGGGTACGTTCCACAAAGCACAAACAAACCCTTATATCCTGTGACAGTAACACAGATTCTGAAGCGTGTTAACAAAGTAGCAAAGAGGCCACTGTCACGTCACACTGAATCTGGGACAGACATCCAAATAGGTAACAGACCATGAAAGAGTTGCTGGAATGAACTAATCTACACTAAACTGTGTAAACACCTCATATTTACTGAGGTGTCTAGCTAAAGCATGTACACTTGCATTTCATATTTATATCTATCTGGAGGAAATTCAAGCGGGAAGCTGGTGGACAGATCATCAGCAAACTGAGACATGGACATGGGAGGAATATTGGCTCAGTTTGAGCTTAGTGCTGTCCCTTTTTGATTGCATTCACAAAATGCATCTGCCACTCCGACTGCATAAAACAAAGGTGGCATAGTTGGTGTTTCACTATGTAGTGGGGGTTATTTTTTATATTTATGGTTTTGTTTGTCTAAGTGGATGGAGCGCATTAACCAGTAGAAAGGTCAGACCTGTGTAATAACTCTACACTAAAAGCAGACAGACAGGAGCACACTTCACTGCTGAGCCCTGTGTTTTTAATTCATTAACAGAAATTGTAAAGGGACAAGCTCATGACCTTGGTTTAGAACATTTAAATGATACTGAATTATATGATTCAGTTTGTAACTTTAGCGTCACTTTTTTCTATTTTAGTTTATTTAAGAAGTCTGCAATGAAAGAATTTCCCAAATCTGGGAAAAAAGCAAGGATATCTGTAAGTAAATGAATTCAAACAGATATGGACCTTCCCAATGCTGACATTAGGCTCATATACTTTTAAATTCCAATTATTTTCAGTAATTGCCACTATGGTATTGCTGCATTGCATCACACTGCAGTTAAGGCATCTAAATGTATATAAAGCAGTAAATATTAAATTCCCAGCCTCTCACTGGCTCCCTCACTCTCTTCAGATTTCTTCTCTTTTACCATCAGAAGATGTATTCTAGTTCCTGCTGTCTGCTCACTAACATCCAGCTGCACACAGAGCTGCCAACAAAATTGGAAATTAAGTGAAAAAAGGACAGAGTGTAAAGAGTGGCTCAGTGAGAGGAGCTGAGCAGCACGTGCACCTTCAAAGCCCGAAGACCACAAAATACAACTTGTGAAATCAAAGGTCCACGCGACAGTACCGAGCACTAGTGATGAAAGAACATTTTACATTCGTTTCAAGATCTACCGACTGAACAAATGCCCCGGCTGATATAGTTTCTGCATCTCTGATTAGTGTCCTAGTTCTACTACTTGTTAAAATACACGAGCACCTTTATAATGGTTCGGCGGCTTGCAGATCACTCTGGGGCATTTCGTTTCTTTTTCACCTTAGTCGTCGCCATTTTACTGAATTTCTGACATTGCTATTTTTGTTTTTCCCGGTTTGTAGTTACCTTCTAATCTTTGCTCACCCCGAGTACACCCTCGCTGCAGTTTGAATTTGCAAAACAATATGAAGCAACAACAGGTGTACATAGATACTTTGTATGAGATGCTGATTTTGGCTCGGTTTGTGAGCATTACTTCTGTGAAAGTACAACTTTTTATTAGTTGAGCACCGTCTTTGGGATCTTCTCTTTCATCCTCTCTGAGAGTTAATATTAGAAACCGAGATCAGGGGAGATATGGGGGGACGCTCCCTATAAGAACAACAGGAACTATATATGCACTTAATATTCTCTTTCTAACGAACTCACCATATTAAGTTAGAAATATAAACGCACAATCTATTGCAGGTTATCTGCTGTTGAATATAAAAGGCAAAAAAGCAGGGCATTACAGCCATCTTAACTCTCCTCAAGTATGACATCATCCTGTCTGGGAGTGAGGGACATAATGGACCTTCAGATGTCTTTAAACATTACAAAATATCCCTTATGCGCCCTCCAGCATAGCCACTAAGAAAATACAGTATCCGCGAATAATCAGTCCCTCTATCCTGCAATGCAGTCTTCAACTTGTTACAAGCACACACCATACAAAGTGAAGCTGCAGGGTCATGTTTCCTTTATTTACAATATTGTTACAGCGCTATGCTGTTGCTTTTTCTCGCTGGCAATACTGACGCCACCTTCAATTCTCTTCTGTCGATAGTCCAGACACATATACATTGTCGACTGGAGCATAGACCCTAACTTTTAGGGGTGAGTGACTGTGTTTTGTTTGCCTTTCTAACAGTGTGAATTTTAGGCAACAAAAATCTGTATTTTTGATGTAAACAAAAAGTGACTGTTCAATCAACAGATGATGCTGTGCGCTAAAATTAATCATTTTTGCAGCGAAATAATGAGCGCTTTCAGAAGAAGCTTCACTAAAGCTGTTAGGATACAGCACGCTGAAGTCCTTCAGTTACCCTTCATTCACATGCATACCCCACTCAAACTATGAATTTCAGTTTGCTAGGATTTTTGGATCGTTACCAAATGCGCCTTGTGATATTGTTTATGACACACAAACACGCATACACACACACACAGACTGTAATCATTAGTCATTCTGTCATAAAAGCAATGTCAGCATGAACAATAAACATGGCTCATCCAAAACAAGGCTTTTGTCTATCTAAAAGAAATTGTGTTGGCAGGCAGAGCCTCTAACGAGGCAATAACCAAATAGGCCACACACACATACACTATACTATATGTAATATGGCAGAACACGACTCCTTTACGCCTGTCTGATTATGGTAAGCAAGAAAGTTGCGAGAAATTAGCCTAGGCACCAGACCCTCTGAAGCTAAAATGAAATAAGGAGTTGTAGGACACGGGCAAAGGGGGATGGGTAGATGAAGCACAATGAATCCCAGTTAAAGATAGAGATGTGGCTGGATTATGAGGGGAAGGTGATAAGGAGCACAAACAATGCGCTAGTCAATATCAGTGTTGGCTGACTCTTCCATACAGGGATGACAAGGTGTAGTGCTACAGAAAAAAAAATGTTATGGTCAGGTGGTCCACATTGCTCAACCATAAAATCCTAACTTGGGGAAATATGGACATTTCACACACCTATGAACAGTACTGAAGTATCCCCTGCCCTGATGTTCACACACAAAAATACAGAGACAGCTCAGCCGGAGACCAGATGGTTCAAAATTCTCTCACACACATACAAACACATGCTGGTGCGCATACACATGCCCAGTGACTGGTAAGCTTGGGATGCTGGGTTTTACAAGTCTAGACGCCATGCAAGCGGCAGGCTGGTTCCAACAGCAGACGAGCATCCCGATGCATAATTAACAGGCTGGTTTGGCACCTGACAGTCTCAGAGGTCACAGTGTCCTCTCCATTAGCCAGGCGCCAATCAGCCTTTGGATCACCTGAGCACGTCCTTGTCCCAACAGCAGATTGCCCAGAGGACATCAGTCACATTATACAGCCCAATCAGAGGCTCAGACTCACACAAAGGCCAGAACAGAGACAGCTAGAGATAGAGTACAAGGTGATGTCTCCCAAATGAAGCCGAGCTGCCACTCAGGGTAGACGGTGTACAAGACGAAACACACCCCGCACAAGGATACGACCTTCCACACGTTGAAGCTTTTCTACGATGGCAACAGAACAAAAACAAGACCCGACTGATGGACGCAAGCTGATTCAACCGTACTTATGGTCCCTGTGGCAATCAAATTGTTTTTCCTCAATGCTTGATACATTTGTATGTCTATTAAACTGGATTTGCTGCAGTAATCCCGCTGATGGGTGGAAATGTGTTTCTTTTAAATGCCAGTCCCTTGCAGGTCAGAATAATTGTGTTTCTGAAAATGCCA
Organism: Pelmatolapia mariae; assembly: GCF_036321145.2. Lineage (NCBI taxonomy): Eukaryota > Metazoa > Chordata > Actinopteri > Cichliformes > Cichlidae > Pelmatolapia > Pelmatolapia mariae. Next base: position 13,259,770 of record NC_086227.1, on the reverse strand, counting down.
CAGCAGGTGTCACCGGCTTTAATTTATCTCGGACATTCTGTGGCATTTTGTGGAGACGTGTTGAATAAGTTTTGCTATATCAATAAAAAAATAAAAGATTACGTGAACTTTTGTTTGAGGACCGACCCACCAACCTCTGCCTGCAACCGAGCGATAAGATTTAAAGCACAAACCAACAGCTCTGTCATCACAGTCATATTAGCTCTGCTGCAGTAATACTAAATACTTAAGTCAGCAATACCTTTGGTCTGATGGAAGTTCTAAAGCTACTTCAGACCGCTCACCAAACAAACCATTTATTCCCCACTCAGATGGCAACTCTAAATCTCTGGGCTCCCATTGACCTGGAACTGGGCCTCAACACAATACTGAAAGACTCCTTTGAGAGGGCCAGTACGGCAAGCAGGAGTAGGAGGGGTCTGAGGGCAAGGAAGCCAGGCTGGGGCATTACAAGTTGAGGGTCCCTTAGCTCCTGTTTCCCAGCTTAGAGTGATAGGCGCAGGGAGATGAAAGACCCTCAAGCTCTGTGAATTGAGCTCTAGACAGGTCTCACAAAACTAGATGTGCTAACAGAGGGCCTCCTTCAAAACTTCAGAATGCCTCCTTTCAATTGGCAGGCCTATTGTCTTTCTTTAGAAAGGCAGTGTTTGACTTCTGGAGGACAATGCGGTGGATACATGGATTTGCTGTGGCTCAGTTGAAGGCTTTATCTGGGAGGTTTGAAGCTATAATGAGATTACAAATTCAACTTTGTCCTCTTCATGCAGTAGCTTTGGCTTAGAGTTTAAGTGATGTAACCATAGAAGAAACAAACAAGATGTCAATATTCGGTTAACGGCTCAGTTTTTAATACCGAGGTGCTTTTTTTTTTTTTTTAATCAAGAAGACAAATTGGTAAAGGTGCTGCTTGTTGAAGTTGCTTCTGCACTCCAAGTTAATATGGCTATATATTTGATGTTAAAAATGTATCTGTTGACTTAGGCAGGATTAGGAACATGTTCAAATCAAATGCTGGATTTCCAGTGGCATTGGAAACCATCTTGCAAGACAGTTATAAACAAGGTAGGAAGTCACTGTGTTGACGGTTTACTTTAACATTCATTGTTAAACCGTGAATGGTATGTAACAAGAAGCATGATTACTATGTTGTGCAGAGGTTAAAGTCTTTCTAACATGTTTTTTTATTTGTTAGTTTGTTCTTTTTTGCGATGCTGTGATGTGCACTGCTTAATGCAACCCTATCGATCCTTTCCTGATCGCTCCTTTAACTGAAATTTTCATGGTCAGGTTATGGTTGAAGGAAAACTAGTTTTGTGTAGTAGTAAAGGTTTGCAAAATGAGTTTTCCACTGTGGTAAACTGTGGCTGCTTAAGTTTGCTGAAAAAATGCTGTGCTAAGCAGTCTTAATGTAGAAACATGTCATGTTTCACTGCTTAGTTGCCATTTATATTTACACCCACCAAACCAACATTTTCACACACAAAACTGACAAAAATGGAGTTGAAAACAATCTGAAGCATATGTGTTAAATTTTACAATAAATGTGCAAAACAGACGCGAAACACTGATTATTGCGTGCATAAGCACAGGCGCACAAGTGCAAAGCATGTTGCCAACTTCTTATCTTTCTGCGACTACTTATGGATCAATGCAGCAGTCAGTATTATTATTAGTTTTAAACCTACATACACACCAAGAAAAGACCAAAACATACAAACTGTTAATGGAAAGCAGGAGTCAGCGGACTAAAGTTTTAAAGCTCAGCAGAATCAGTTGTGTCCCATTCTTTACTGGGTGATGACTCTGATGCACAAGTTTGTCTTTGCCACTCAACAGGAGAGATTTAACTGCTTTACTGTTTTTATTTTGGCTTTGCTGGAAAGAAAAATCGAAATCTTTATGTTGTCTGATTTCTACACCTTCCCGTGAATGTAGGCACGATCAATTTGCCTTTGAAGGCTTGTGTAATCCAGAGCTCGTCTTTCAGTGAGGACAGCTAAATCGCTAAGAGCACAATGTGGCATTATGTATCCACACTTTTGTGGTAGCTGACAAATCCATTCTAGACCTGTCAGTAGCCACATAAGCAAAATCATCTCTCTGAGTAACAAAGGAGAGTGGACATACACAGCCCCTCTGGCCTCTCTTGCCTAGTTTCCCTTTTGGTTTCCCAGCCGAGAGTACAGAGAGCTCAGCCCACGCTTCCACCCTACTTGTCTGCCTATGTGGAGGTTTTGTGTTTAGTTTGAAAGTGACTTTAATCCTCTAACAAGTCTGAAAGCAGTTGGCCGGTCAGTCTTGGTCATGTGTCTACTTCTTTGATGATGCAGATGTGGATTTAGGCTAAGAGCCCCATTAAGTGGCTAGTAGTTAAGACATTTTTTCACATGCACGCCACCCGTGCAGACCTTACATGGTAGAGCTATGAATTTAAGAACCCATTGGAAGTGTGTCTAATATCTGATTAAGCTTGATTTACACCAAATCTGCATTCTGATTCTTGCACACTCTACTGAGGTTGGACCAAACAGAGCATTTTAAGTACTGAAAACATGAGACAGCAACTGTCTCCTGTGTTGGCAGCTTCAGATAATGTCCTGACCTAATTCTTCTGACAATGTCCGGAGTGTGGATTGCAAAAATGGCTAACAAGGGATTGTTTAGGGGCAAGGACAGGCTCTGCTATAAAACAATTATTATGCCGTCAGCAAGTTAAAATGCTATTCTGATCTTTTGATGGAGTGCTGGATGTCAGGCAGACATGCTCAGTGTCTATAACGCGTGGAGATTTTTCTCTTACAGTTCAGGAGCTCATTTAAGTTGAATGAACCAAATCTTCACTTATTCATATATTCTATTAGTTGCAGTGGACTGTGTAATTAATCTTGAAGGGAATAATGAAGGGATCTGTCACTGGGTAACAACCAGAGATCTACTGGAAGAGAAACCACGCCGACAAAACCATTACACATCCACAAGTGATCCAAACTATAAATTTCACAACACTTTCTCATCTGTGCAACGTTGTGATGGGGAAAAATATTCTTTTGGGGACATTATTCATGTTAATCCATTTATCTAAAATATTACCTACTACCTAAAACAATGTCTCAGCTTAATACATCATTGAGTGTACCACTCAGCGACTTAGTTTCCACCAAGTCTGGCTTACAGCAAGCACTCACTGGATTTCGTTGACCAGTCAACAAGAAAAGCAAGTTTCAAGTCACATATCTGACAGGACAAGTGAGAGAACAGCAAAATCTAGACCAGACAGGGAAGTTAATATAAAGTGCATACTTCCTGTGAGGGATGTGTCAATAGGTAAAACCTTAGCTAATACCCCCTAGTGCTGTGAAAGTCCAAGTGCCTGTGACACAACTTCAAAGTTAACTGTACAGATTAAACAAATCTAATCTGTACAAATCCTATGCTAAATGATAAATAATATGCTATTTATGCTGATAAAACCTCTGAAGAAAAAGAGATATTTCACACCAGTGGTGAAACACATTATGAATGAAAGCCAAATTTTAATGGATTGTTAACATGACCTTACTCTACATCCTTACAATGTTTTATCAGAACCTTTTGCGCTATCATGTTATAGACACACCCACACATTTAATTGGCACTAAAAACATAACTGCCTTGGCGGAAGGTAATTAAAGTCAAACCAAGAGGCTTAAAGACCATTATTTTAAAAGCACTTAGAACTGTGTAATATTTTGTGTAATGTTGTTTTTCTAAGCTCCTACCAACTAAACTTTTAATCTGTCTTCAATAAATGTTCGAATTATTTGTCATTATTTTTAGACAGTAGCCTCATGTGAAAAGTCATCCAGGGTCCGTGTAACATTTGATATACACTGGGTGAATTTTAAATTCAATAACAATACACAGGAAAATACTGAATATAATTTTAAATACCATTTGAAAAACAAATACAAAAATAAGAGGCTTAGAACAATGCTGATTCATGCAAGTGTATTCAGCTACAGGCCCTGATTATTTTCTGTGGACTGGCTCCACAATTCATTGCTGATTAACTAGAGTTTAGGTAAGTCACCACTATTTCTGTTTAATTGTTGGTAAACGTCTGTCAACTTCAATCTTCAACGTGTCTTTACAACAACACGTTTTACAGAGAAATGATTGTTTCCCTGGTAAATTAACACTTAATGTTGCAGATATGCAGAAAGGCTTGCTGCCTAGTTCCAACACAAACATTACCATTATACTGGATTTTTATAAATTTCATGATAATTTAACAGACAGCGCCTGCATAAGGTGGTTGTGGCAGTAATGATGAACCTGACCACATATTTCACCCTTTCAAACACTTTTCTTTATACCTGGTTGCTGTTCTTCAACACACCTCGGCTGTAGCTTTTCAGATGCCAGCCACACATACACAATAACAAAAACTCCTCAGGTCCCAGCACGTTTAATAGGGGAGGCGTGATGAGCTGATCGAGCTCAGGTGTGTCTGCCACCCCCGCAGCTGCGCCACGAACCACGCCCCGCCAGAGTCCAATCCAATCTAATCCCACTTTATTTATAAAGCACTTTAAAAACAACATGGTTGACCAAAGTACTTTCCAAAGACAGTGACAGTGGTTAAATCGGGTAATAGCTGAGTGGTTAACATTGGCATGTGCATTTGCCCAGGTAACATTTATAACTATTTAAATACTTAAACGTTGTTGAAATGGGAGCTTTACTAATCTCACAAAAATCCATCATCAAGACCAGCATGTCAGTCTTTAAGATGCTCTGAGAAGTTTGTTATGCTACTGCTCATTTGTTCAGCTGCTAGTGAGGGGAGGGGCTGTGTTCCTACCAGTCTCTATGCACTGCTGTTAACTTTTGTCTCTCCTGGAGGGCAGTGTTGATATCAGTACTGCGACAAATTTTTAGTCTGGTTAGAATCTAATAATCACTGACAACCCTACTCAGTACATACATGTTATTTATCATACTAAAAAAGTACTGATTCTTGTCTCATCCCAAGTAGACACTGTGAAGCATCAGTTACACAATAAAAAAACAAGGGTAAATGCAAATTTAAAGTACTATATCAGTCTTGTGCCCTGTTTGATTTTAGCATATCACAGATAGGACCTTATTTCCAGAAGTTCCCGAAGGATCGCCACATATTGAAGTTCTTCTGTAAAAAGATAAAACAGTCAAAGTTCATGTATATCATGGATACAAATTCAGCATGCCATTTAATGAATGTGTATGTTAAAAAGAAAAACACACTGTAGTCCACAACTTGGTAAATTATTGATGTTTTATTATTGTACTTTTTGTTTGCATCCCACAAATTATTATAATAAAAACTGCACATGTGTATTTAAATCATATCGCTCATGCGCTAACAGCAACAAATATGTTTAAATTAAAAAACAAAATCTGAAAAAATATTTGCTTACACCACATTGGTGAGTTACTTATTCACCTGAGTCTTGTTTATCAGTAACCATACTCAAGAGAGCGCCTATTCTGGCCTAAAAAAAAGAGTGACCATTGCTAAAAAGCGGTCTCTGTTGGCCGTGTTTTGTTACAAACTAGCACCAGCGCCTGCATCTCACCAGCTAACAGCTACATTTTGGCTCTGTGTCACGACTGTGGAGCTCCTCATTTTTTCCTTTGTGCATCGGTGTGTGGCTGTATGTGTGGCTCTACTGAAAATATGTTGTGTCACAGGATCGCCTCCTGGGCCAGGGCTTTATTTACTGACCGGGTTTGGTGTGTAGTGGGAACACAGCCGCCACAGATCACTACACGACCTTAATTATGTTATCAGTCAACTCCGGGTGTAAATATCCTAGAGAACATATTGGGCCCAGTGGAAAATGTGCACGCATCACAAACACACATCCAGACACAGCAACTCACAAACTCTGTCAAACGCATCCACTGCTCTAGTTGCCATTAATTGCAATCTTTTTCTGGCTTCTGACTGATGTGTGAGATCAATATGCCCAAGGAGTTAGAGTGCGGTTCTTATTTACAATCTGAGCACCGTACCAGGTTTCAAGCAAAGAAGAGGGGAGGGCAACAAAAGAAATTCAGAAGTAAGACAGACACTGGGTGAAGATGAGGGGGAGATATAGAAAAAAAACTGGGAGTTCAATCATTGAACAAAGTAGTAGGACTGCTCTAGGCAGAGCTGTTCTGTCACAGATTTATCATGCACATACAGTAGATGCACACTCTCACACACACACAGAAACATCTTGACATACTTGGGTATGAGTAGGACCACCAGAGTCAGTGTTGTTTATCCATAGTGAATGTATGAAATATGGAGCGTGGCTGTGTCAGGCCCTCCCTGGAGCAATAGAGCCTGTGTCTGCGGGATAAATAAATGTCCTGTGCCAGAGAGAGTTCAGGTTTGTTTTCAAAGGACGTTCCACCCAGCACTGTTGTTTTGGCTCTGAGGACCTGCCTGGACCCATGCTGCAATAATAACTCACTCTTGAGATAACTTTCAATATTTTCACCTCCGCCGTCGAATAGCAAACGAACGAGAGGGCCAAGTATAAGGTATCGCGGGGTGCGAGACGCGTCGCTGCTTTGGAAGTCGAGAATTCAGACCCCATTTTAATTAAATACAAGTCATTCAGAGTTTATTTCTGAAGCCGATCAGCAAACTGTACTCTGTAGCTTAATGAGAAAAATGTGCCCATTTCATATGCTGCACGTTACAAAACGCATCATTGACTGCTGGTACCCGACACACACTCGCACGCCCTCTCAGTGAAGCTGTATCTGGAAACAGCGTGCTTTGTTTTCGTCTTAATGATGCATATATTTGTCTCAGTAGTGTGTCGCTATGAGCTGTAGCCAGTATTTTAGTGTCACTGGCCTCACTGCAGTGACTAAGTAATTACTATGTGTGTGACCCTCTCCCATCCTGTGCTGTCCTGCCTAATTGTGGTTGTCACCACGACTTCCATTTAGCTCCAGATAAGAAACTGTTGGATGCCGGTACATGCAGACTTAAGACCCTTTTCAGAGAGGGCACATCAGGAAGATAAATGTGTTTACTAATACCTCTTTCACAGCCTCCATTCAGGCTGTTCAGTGCCCGCTGGCTGGTGACTCATTCTCATCAGCATAGAAGAGGCAGAGGTGTGATATTCCAGTGGTGTGTATAGCTTGTATTAAAAGGCAAGAGACATGTTTAAGGAACACAATTTCGCATAAATTTACGAAGCTATAAAAAAGATTGTGCTCATCGTGCCATTCGACCACTGATCTGACAATATAAACAGCAGTGACAAAAAATGATAGGCAGTGAGCCCTCTATCTCTTCATCATGAGGAAGGTCTAACAGCAAAATGTACCATTAAACCTTGTGGTTATATAAAGAGCCTTACATAAAGAGCCTGGAGCTAGCTAAAAATACAGAATTCAGCGGTCTTAACCCTATATATGGACTGCCAGTGAATTATTCAATACAAGTGAAGTCTGACAAAAAAAAAACATACACAAATTTACGCAACAACTCAACTCAAGTGCCTTGCCTGCCTGTCTGCTGAGATTTGAGGTCACTACTGTAAAGTGGTTTGAGCAAAGTTTGCAGCTGTAGTTTTTAGGAGGCAGTAAAAGGCGGGGAGAGGTGAAACAGACTGGAGATAAGCAGAAAGTCTGGCTGTAAAAAAGAGATAAAAGACAGATTCATGTGTTGCTTTCATTTTTCTGTTTGCTTCACTTTGCTCTCTGTAAATTTTAGCATTGGTGGCTGTCTGTGATTCTGCTGATATGATGACCCCGTTCAACCCACCGAAAGTCATGATTTATACTTTTGTGTTAAACCTGTGTCGTACGCCATAACCACACACCCTCCTGAAAGTTTAAGCCATAACCTGCCGTGCACCTCCCTCCAAATGCAACTGCATGACGCCTCTGATGCAGCCGCTCAGGTACAAAGGCTGGCAGTGGCTGCTTGCTGAAGCTACGTGATAGGCTCTACATAGATTCAGTACAGAGGTATAAAATAAGCTTTATAACCCTGCTGTTGTGTGGAACAGTGATGTATAGCCTACATGTTCAACTTTAAACTTTCACTCTGGTCTTCCAATGGGGATTTATCAGTGTATGTGCAGCTTTAGACTGCCCGTCTACCTGCAGAGAGTGTCTGTTGGCAGATGGGGGAAGTGTCAAAAATGGGTGGTTCAAGTGGTCTCTAAGCTGGTCTTGTTTGTGAAGTTGTAACATATGAATCAAGTGATAAAAACAATGAAAAGTGTCCACTGCAACCACTCTCTGTGCTGTCCTTACTATGTTATTTAATCTTTAATGGGGGGTTTAGGGTTGGGGTTTTTTTGGCACTTCTCCCATTCCTGGTAAACTCAGCAGTTCCTTTCCCATACCGGTCTATTTGTCAACCAATCAGCATTCAACTGACCCACAGCATCATTCACACCGAGCACCAAGCAGTTAGGCTTTTGAAAGACTGCAGGGGAGCACGTAGCATAAATGAAGCGTAAAACAAAAGAGGATAGTTCTGCGTGTGACTGTTCACACCTGACATTAGAATGCATCTCGGCCTTTGTCTTGAGTAGATTTTGTGACACCTCCTTTCTCTATATGCAAAAAACATAAAAGATTTGCAAAGATAAAGCACAATGTATCTGTCTTCCATTTTAATTGATGTGAAAGCATTTTTGGGGGGTACTCCATGGGTTGCTTGTTTTCACACTTTGATATGATAATATTGCCAGATGAATGGGGCTTAAGCGGATGTCATTTGAGTAGGCGGGTCTTCAGTGTGACCACGGATTATAAAATGTTTCAAGGGACATGTTTAAATAAAAAGACTGTTTAAATAAAAAGACAGACAGTAGGCCCAAAGAATGTCGATCAAGACTTGTGATCAACCTTCTTGGGTGGTTGAAGTTTTAGACTTTTAACTTATATATATATATTTACTCCATGTTTGATCATTCTTAGTCACTGAAACTACTTTGTCAGGTATGTGAATAGGCAGAATTAGTCATTTTATTTTAATTTGAAGAATTCCTATTTTAGCCACCCACCTGTATTTATGGGGGACTTGCCAACACACTCTTGCACAACTGGTTTAAATTACTGAGATTCAGTTTATTAAGAAATTCTAGTTAACTTTTCCAAAAGAGAATATTACAGGTATTGTAGGAGGCAGGGCACATCCTGCACAGACTGCCAGTCTATCACAGGGCTAACTACTAACAGTCTTCTTCTTTTTGCTGCTCCTCCTAGGGGTCATCACTTTCATCTTTGTTTTAATCTTTATGCTTTTAACCCATTTATGCAGCGTTCCAGATACCATGGAACTTGGATGTCAGTTCCAGCAGTGTATTCCAGAAAAAACAAGGAAAAAAAGGATTTGTTTCGGTTCTTAGCATGGTTTAGCCATTCATGTATCATTAGCAATACAGAATAATACTTCTTTTTTGTGCTTTTTTTTTTTTTTTTTGATCAGCCATAAACAGAAAATACATAACAGTGGCAGCACAGATTAAAAGTGAACAGATTTACTACTGTTTACATTCAGTGTTGCCACCTTGGACTGCTAACTTCAGGTATGTTGTTCTGTTCTAATTTTCCAAGTGGGAAATCCGAATTGAGGGGGTGTTCCACAAAAAAGATTTTGACTGGGAATTCAGAATTTCCCACTTGTAACTTATTCAGGAGCGCACCATCCAAGTCCCTATTCTCCTCCAAATTATTGCCTTTCCTCCTCTCTTGCTGCCTTCTAACACGCCTTCCTCTTTCATTGTCTTCGGCCAGCAGCAGCACAGTTTCCACCAGTAACCACTAGGCCGATCCAGTGTGGAAATCTCATTCTTTATGATCCCTGTGTTTCATTTGGCCAAGGCTTTATTCCAGATGCCCATCCTGAAGCATGCCTCTCCACTTACCAGCACCAAGCGTACACACTGGATTGCAAACCTGGAGCATAAATAACTGTCTGTATCTTCCATCCATTCTTTTTTGCTTATTCCAATTCAGGGTTTGAGGCATCATATTTTATTTATTTAATTATTACAGGAGAAAACAATCTAGCCATATGTCACAAACACAATTTCCAAATGTGGCCTGAGCAATCACACCTGTACTTTGAGTTTGATCAGATCACCCAGGATGCATGTTAATGCCAGGTGTGAACACTGCTGAAGTAACTGCTTGACCTTGCTGCACTGGGAAAGAATTCATGAGCTGTAGGTGTTTTCTCAGCAGGAGCTTTCTTTTATGCAAACATGAAGCTCTGCTCAGAGGTCACAATGCCACACAATAATAGTGGCTCATAAATATATACAGATTCAGTACCAGCACACGTTGCATATTTATCTGAATGTGTGAAGACTTACAAAAGGCACACAAAGCTTTTTTTTCCCCACAGTTTCGCAAATTTAAGCATAATGTACAACATTAACCACCAAAACACAGCATCAAAACACAGCTGAGGAACCCTGATTGAAAATTTTCTGAGATTCAGACATACAGAGCATCATATAATCGAAATAAAATAGAATTATGTTGTTGATATTGATATTTTACAAAGTCCAGACCTGACCATTTGGCAATGTAAATGATTAATATACTAACACAAATATATATGTAGCAATTTTCTCTCCCTATCTTTCAACTTTTCTGACTCATACAGACACACAGTATTATCACTGGGCAACCCTCCCCATGCCTGGTTCTTGTTTCTCAAGCATAAAGAGTACTACCCTTGTTATTCTTCCTGAGCTGGTGTCACTGAGTACAGCCAAAAACACCAAATCCCAACCAGGAAGTCCAAACACAAAACAGAAAACAAATCTATCACCACACAGTTTGGATAACATCTCGGACTATTGTTGTGTATGGCTTTGGGTTTTTGTGAATACTAGCTGACCCTGGATCTGTGTCCCATACCCAGAGGGGGGCTGATGGATGGGATGAGTGGTAGACCACTTGGCCAAACTTGAAAGCCTTCTTGCTTGGACCCTGGTGGGTCTGTTTGTCACCACTCAAAACACTCTTTTTGACTCTGTTTGGATGTACAGTATGATTGTGTGTGTGTGTGTGTGTGTGTGTTTGTGTGTGTGTGTGTGTGTGTGTGTGTGTGTGCGTGTGTGTGTGTGCGTGTGTGTGTGTGTGTGTGTGTGTGTGGATGAGTGAGTGCGCGCTAAGCTCCTGGCATGAGTTCCTTAGAACCAAAGACTGTGGATATAGAGAGATCCTTTTGATCTGGTTTGTGGTGGTGCAAATGAAACATCCGAGGGAGAGTCTGGAAAAAAACAGAAACGGTTCCTTGTCTTGATGTGAGTGAATTCAGGTAATGTTTGGATGATCTTTATAACAAGAAATATCCTTTTCATCTAGTACATGTCACTGCTGGCTTTAGTAGTGCATGTTCATGAAGTGCACAAACGAGCTGAAAACCGCCCGTTGCAGCATAAAACTATCTTAAGGCACAAGATACTTTGGGAGAAAGAAGAAAAATATTTTGGGAACATTTTAGGAACTATAATGGTTAGCAGAGCGGGCAATCCACTGAAAATTTCCATCTGGATCTCATCACAGGGAGGCAAGAGAGTGCCTTGCTCTTGCTGCGGTGACTAACTCACCACACATGCACACACACACGTGCACACGCCATGACTCATCTAAGGAGGGAAAAGGAAGTGGTACACAGCTCATATATGTAAAACTATACCTAAAATTAATTTTTGCATTCTAAAACCATACTTAAAAGTCAATATAACCATGGACGTTCCTCTGAGGGGCATGGCCCATCTCATACAATGTGTGGCTGTTGATGTAGAGCATGTAAGGGGCTCACAGGTGCTTCATTCATGCTTTCATTATAGGAAATTAGGGTTTAGGGCTTTGCTATCTGTTTTATTTTAATATTTTCTCTAGTTGCCATTGTTATTAAATTTACCAAAACAAAGGAGCTTATGGCTGAAATAAGATGCTTTTATTCCTTCTCTTTATCTCTTTAGCATATTTATTCCCAACTTTTTCGTCATTAAAGATTTTTTGGAATATGTTCGTTTTGGCAAAGATTTACAACACCAATTTCAAAAAAGTATGGGATGCTGAGTAAAATGTAGATAAAGACAAAATGCAATGTTTTGTAAATCTCATTAACCCATAATTTATTCACAACAGAACATAGAAACCATATCAAGTGATTAAACTGAGAAAATGCAATATTTTAAAAAAGAAATGGGGTCATTTTGAGGAGCAACATATCTCAAAAAGTGGTACGGCCATGTTGTGTAGGAACTCCTCTTCTTTTAACAACAGTAAACATCTGGAAACTGAGGAAACCAGTTACTGGAGTTTTGGGAGAGGAATGTTGTCCCAGTCTTGTCTGATATAGGATTCTTTTTTTTTTTTTTTTTTTTTTTTTTTTTTTTTAAACCTGTCCCGTTTGGTTCTTTTGCCATCAGAATTATTGTCTAAAGGCGAAGAAAGATGCCCAACGGATTTACTTTACCAAATGGACCATCCCAGCCTTGCCGTAATGGTCCATTTGATTTACCTTTTATTGTTTATTTTATTTATTTATTTTTTTTACTTGCTAGATACGGGACAGGGGAAAAGAAAAGGGAGAAAGAAAGAGGGGGGAAAAAACAAAACAAACAAAAAAAAAAAAAAAACAGCGGAGAAGAGGGACGGGGATAAAGGGCAAAAAACAAAAACCAACAAAATAAGCAGACAAAAAATACATATATCGATCACCTGGATCACCTGTTGAGAAAGAAAAAAGAAAACAAGCAGAAGAAAACGAGAGTAATAGAATAAACAACATCACAATGATATATGGGAATATAACACTACATACTTAATATTAAACGTTATTGTGCAGCACGTAAGATCAACAGCGCACAGTGTGCTTTGAGGTAGGAGCCAAAAAGGGTGTAGTTTGTGTGTGTGATCACCTGTGTGTACACCTGTGAGCATGAGCGCGCTTGTATTTAAAAGGTTCCTTAATGTAATGATCTGCTAGAGGGTGTGGGGGGCCACAGTCCCATCCTCCAGGGCATGAAGCAGGTATGGAGGAGATCAAAACTCCAGACATCCAGAGGCCCCCAGAACACAAGAGACCTTGGTCTGATATAGGATTCTAGCTGCTCAGCAGTCCTGGATCTTATTTGTTGTATCTTTTGTTCCATGATGCCCACATTTTTTTTAGTTGGTGAAAGCTCTGGACTGCACAGAGGCCAGTTCAACACTCAGACCCTTGCGCTATTAAACCATGCTGTTGTTAGTTGTTAGATGTGGTATAGAGTTTAGCATTGTTTTGCTGAAGTCTGCAAAGCCTTCCCTGAAAAAGATGCCTGAATGGGAGCATATGTTGCTTTAAACCAGGGGTGGGGGAACTCCGGGCCTCAAGGGCCGGTGTCCTGCAGGTTTTAGATGTGTCCTTGAGCCAACACAGCTGATTTAAATGGCTAAATCAACATGTCCTCAACATGTCATGAAGTTCTCCAGAGGCTGGGTAATGAACTAATCGTTCGATTCAGGTGTGTTGACCCAGGGTGATATCTGAAACCTGCAGGACACCGGCCCTTGAGGCCCGGAGTTCCCTGGAGTTCCCTTGCTTTTAAACTCTGTATATACCTTTGGTGCCTTCCCAGATGTGCAAGCTTCTAGCTCCATAGACAATAATGGACCCCAACTATTTCTGGATCTAGTTTACATATGCCTTCTTCTTTGCATGGTGGACCTTTTAACTGCATTTGTGGATGGCATGGTGAACCATGTTCATGGGCAATGATTTTTGGGAGTGTTCCTGAGCCTTTGCAGTCATGTCCATGACAGAGTCGTGTCAGTATTTAATGCAGTACCCGCCTGAGGGCCTGAAGTGCACAGGCGTCCAATGTAGATTTTCAGCACTGTCCTATGCATTGTAACGTGGGTTGTAATCAGTGGTTGAGAGGAGGCAGCAGAAACACTTAGCAGGACAGTCAAAAACTCACAGCCACATTGGTAATGGGAATTCCACAGTGCTTGTCCTTTAATACATACTATCTTCACCAACCTTACAAGGCTTGGTTGAACGGCTGCTGTCTTATCATACATGAAGCGCAGTGTTCCTACAACCTGTAACGTTACCTTGTGACATCACTTAGCATTAACTGAGGATTTTGTAAAGAGACTGTGGAACTGTAGATAGTAATATACTGCTAGCAGGCCCCTGTGTAACTGCAGGAGCAAATAGTTATAACAAAACAGCATTATAAGAAAGGGTAAAGAAGTAGCATTACAGGAGTGGGTGCAAAGGGCAGCACTAACTGCCATCTAACACATCTTGATAAGTATAGATCAAAAAAGCCGAACTAGGTAGAGATCTTAGCGCATTTAGAGACCCCTCATGCAGCCACCCACGTGCATAGAAAATGAGGAAGTGCAGAGAAGGAGACATGAATTGATGTATAAGACAATAAAAGGACAGATAAGCATGTTAAAGGAAGGAGGAGATGTTTTGATCAAAACTGTGTATGAAGGGTACAGGAACACAGAGCACTAAATAACAGGAAAAGTAGGCGCTAAATGAGGACCTCTGAAGAAGTATTAATGTAACAGATCGAGGGACTGCCCTTCGAATCTGCAGGAGGCTTTTGCGCTGTGCTTATTCCCCCTTGTACATGGGATAATAAAGAAGCTGTTGAAATGAAGAAGTCTGTCTCGAGTCGTGTGTTTTCACCAGGTCAGAATCAAAGGATCGGGAGTGGCAGCTGGCCAACGACAAGACACCACACAGTTGTGACTGTTACAGCGTACAGAGATTTCTTCAGATTTTCTTCACAATCTTTTCATGATATTATATGCTACAGATGAGATATTCAATGTCTTCTCAATTCTCAAAGCTTCAACATTGTTCCACAATTTGTAAATATACTTTTTGCAGATTGGTGAACCTCTAATCTTACTTCTGAGAAACTCTGCCTCTCCAAGATGGTCTTTTTACACCCAATCCTGTCACACTCAATTTGTCAAACCCTAGAGACAAATCAAAGATTGTACTTTTTATGGACAAACATACATTTACAAAAAATCACAAGCAGTTTTGTTTTTTTAGGTTTACCAACACGCAGCTTTTAAATGAAACATAGCCACAATTGCATATTCATTTGTGCTCATTTACAGCATGCAAAATACACAGAGAAAGTGACTAAATATAGATTCCACTGTACATTCGTCTGTGATCTCTAAAAGAAATACTCCTACCTACTCAGAAGGTGGAGGCTGCAGCCGCAGAGAGGGGTACTTGGTATAAGTTAACATTTATCAGGAAGAAATTAAAGAACAGAGAACAAGACAGGTGGAAAACATCGACTCTGTTTGCTCTTTACCCAAGCCACTTGACTTCAAACAGTGCACTCTTCTCTCCTTTTTTATAGAAAGCCCTTAGAGAAAGATAAGAAGGGAGATAGCGGGGAAACATTGAAGTGAACTCGCAAAGAAGACAGAGTTCTTGTAATATGTAAGAGGCTGTGAGGTAGGCTTGAGAAGGAGTTGTGGGTTGTCTGATCAGCACTGTACTTTCCTTACAACATTATAATCACATGTATCATGAAAGGACTTTTTTCCACTCATTTCCTGCCTAGCTATAATTAGAACTGTACTCTCTCTCTCTAGCAGCTACCACCAACTTTGGAAACCCTCTGCCTTGAGCCGACACAGATGCTTTTCTGGGCTCAGATTTAGAACTTCCTCTTTATGGAGCCACCCAGTTGAGGCGAATCTGGTGAACTTCACATCATCCCTGTTCTACCATCATTATGAGAGTAAGAGAACTCCAGTGTAATTTGAAAAACACTCAGCTAACAACCACATGGTTCCAGTCACACAGACCTGAACCAGCAGCCCTTCTCGATCCCTCATAATCACATACACACACACACGCTCAGGACAGCTAAACAGTTGAAAAATCAACTGTATGCACTTCAGCAGAGCAAATTCCCATAGTATGACTCTACATGTGTGTATATGCATGTGCATGGAAACACGCAAGCAAAGTGTGTGTGTGTGTGTGAGAGAGAGAGAGAGAGAGAGAGGTGGAGTTGAGGCTTTTCTATAGAGCAAAAGCAAACAGTCCATAAAGAGGCCCTGCCACTCTCCCATTTCAATGTAAATGAGTCTGACTCTGTTAGGGGGTTAAAGAACTCTCTAGGGACCTGGCGACTACCACCGCTGGGGTCACACATCTATGCACACACACACACGGGCAGGGAAAAACACACAGCACACAATTTACAAACACGCACTAAGACACACAAATTGTGAGGCGAGAGGCCCAGATAAAGAGCTCAGAGAGCCTGTCAGAGTGTCAGCTCCCATTAGGCCAAAGGCTGTTGTGTGTGTGTGCAGGCAGGCGTACTGCTTTTTACATTTCGCTCAGCGCGCACACCCTCTTTTTCTCACACACACACATCCTCTCAGAGCCGCCCCGCCTGGCTGACATGCTGTTTCAGACAAGACACACAAAAGACAACGGAACCCGCCTGAAAAGACAAACATCTCCTACATTTCCTACATCACACACAGTGGGGGAAAAAAAGAGGGGAAACAAAACAAGCTTTAAACGTTTTTAGATGAGCAGAAGTGGTGCTGGAAAAAAAAATGTGGAAGCTTTCAAGAATTCCCTACATAATTAACCTCTAGCGTGCAAGAAAGGAAGACACGCGGCGTAAGTTTCCAGTTTCGAGGCATCACGGAGCAGGATTTATTTGGCAGTGTAAACTGTGAAGTCATGCATTATTGTACAGTAACTGAGTAGGGGGTGGGAGGGAGGGGGGTGGGTGAACACATCAAAGAAAGAGCTGAATGACTTTATAACTTCAGTGACCTGCACAATTAGTGCAGCGCTCTCTTTAACTGCCTGCGACGAGCTAGTGTGTAGGGCAGGATGGGGCTGTTAGGACAAAAACAGAGAGGACAGGAGGGCTGATTGCCTCCTACAGAGCCTCAAGAAACACATTGCAGCCTGAGGAGGAGGAGGAAACAATCTAGAGGAAAAAACTATCTGGAGAAAGAGAAAGATAAAGAAAGGGCATGAGACCAAAGAGCAGAAAAAACTTTTGATCCCACGTTCAGTCTTCCCATAAATAAAGATATACGCACCCACATGCTCTTGTCACACATGCCCTGACTCAGCTGACTCAGGCAGGTGTGTCAGTGTGCTACCGCCTAAAGCTTTGGCATGCTGAGGCAGCAATGTCGTCTCTACCCACATAATCAAAAGTGTCAATCCTAAACAGAATAGCTGGAATTACTTGAAGTCTCCCTAGTCTTTAGATCTTGTCCTTCTTGCCTTCCATCTTTGACTTTTATGTCCAGAGCAGAGGCTGACAGCTGTTGCTAAAAACAGTCATCTGAAAACAGCATATGCTTGATCTAGGGGAACTCCAGCCACCACATGGAGTACATTCATCCTATACTCACACACGGTATGTCATGCAACTGACGCACAGCTCAGTCTGACTCGCTTGTCTAATCACTCCTTCTTTTCAGGAGCCTAAAAACCACAGACCAGACCCCCATGGGCAAGAGACCGGTTTGCAAGCAAAGAGTCAGAATCTTTCTCACACACATGCTCAGAGTGCTTATTACTGAATTCACTTTTCACCTACATTTATCCTCCCAGAGTCTAGGGATTGGCAGCGCAACAGTCACGGCCCTACATGCACACACAGGCTCAGACAGACAAGCAGAGAAACAAACACCAAAACAGAAATATGTTACAAAATTACTCCTGACGACGAGTTCACCTGGGCCGAGCAGCACGGGGGCACACCCAAAAGGTTAGGAGAATGTCTAAGAGGCCCAGTTTGGCCCTGCTGCCTCACACTCACACTCAAGTAAAATAGATATTTGAAAGTGCTTCAGAAGGCTGGCACCGACACCAAACAGCCTTCGGTAATAACGCTGGCTAAAGCCCACATAAAGTCTTTAAATATAGCTTTTCAAATTTGGAATTACAGCAAACACTGCCAGTTTACAAGCTGTATCATAAAGTGCTCTTGAACCTATCTAACACGAATAGAAATTGGAGTTTTGTACAAATAAAGTGACAAATATAGTGATCATACTTCCGGATGCTTCCTTAAACAGATGGTAGGGTGACACTCAACAAAACAAACTGTAAGCTAATTCTCCTAAAACTCTGGACTGTCACACAATACCTATTCTTTCTGCTGTTTGGCTCCAAACACAAGGACAGACTAAAAACAAAAAGTCTGTAGCTCAGCTCTGCTCATACATGGCAACGTCTAGTGTTGGGGCGATGCAGCAAGTCAGCAGCTTTTGCCTCTTAGTGAAATGAGAAAGCTCAGGGCACTGGGCAGTGGCCCAGCAGCATCCCTGTCTAAGAAGTATAGATAATTGTTTTGAGATCTCCTGTTGAGAGGTGCTGTCTCATTTCCATATCCCCATGGCAGTGGGTATGATATAGGAGAACTGATACCATGATGCACTGAAGATGGCAGACGGTATAACAACCCACTGACAGCTACATGCTGGTTAGTGCTTCTCTATCAGGCAAAAAGATTTGAGACTTAGCAGGAGATGAAAAAAGAGTGAAATAAAGTAAAAATACAGACAGACAAAAGAAAAAAAGGACAGCAGAGAAAGTGAGAGAAACAATCAAACGGAGAGAAGCCCTGAATATAAAGCATGATTGCCTCGGATAAGGTTCATTGCTATGACTTATCATCTGCTGGTATCCATGACTGCAGCTGTAACCTTTGGTAAATGGCTCTACTTAGTCCACGACCCAGCCACTACCCCGATGGGAGATAAAAATTAACATCCCACAGCAACAGTGCACTGACACACACACATACACACAATTTTAGCATAGACTCACACACATTACGTGCAGTATAAAGAGACAACATTCATCAGAGCAATATTTACTGCCCCAGTTCTATCGCCTTACTCCGCAAACTGGGAGAATGTGCGATGTAGAACACTGGGATATTATAATTCAAGAAATGATCCCATTAACAATGCTTGGATGAGAAAGAGGGAGGAGGCAGAGATGTGAAGAGCAAGGAGAGACTTGATTTAACTTGAGTTATGGGGACCATAGAGAGGGATTTCATAAGGGGGAAAGACTTTATTTAGCATGCAGGATAGCACTTGTGTGTAGCTCCAGGTAGGGCAGAAACACAGAGCTAAGCTACTTCAGTACTCCATCCACCAGGAAAACTGCAGAGGAAGGGTTTTCCCTCTAATGGAAGCCATTAATTATCATATAGCCTTATGCTTTCCAGTCATCACTATCTTAAGTTAAATCCTTTAGGAGGGAGGAATTGTCAAAGATATGGTTTTCTTTCTAAAGACTCTGTCTGTCTGTCTGTGGTGCACTTAAGGGTCTGCACACACTCTGGAGCTGTCGTACAGAACTGACTGATGTTATCAACAGATGAATGGCCATACAGGCCAGAGGTCAAGTCCAGCTCTGTTGTTTTGACTCTGAAACCCTGTGTGCTCACGCTGCTTCCTCTCCTCTAATCCCCGCCAGCTGCATGTGTATGTGCATACATGCACTTCTATGTGTGAGACTAATAGAGGGGGAAAATAAGTGTGGACTGTGTGAATGTGCAGTGCTTTGTAAGGCTGCTAAAGCCAGATGACTTACCGGAAGAAAGAAAATGAGTGAGGTTTACTTCATTTAAATTAAATCTACCTGTGGGATGTTATTTTTATTCAATGGCAGTTGGCATCCAGCAGGAGCAGAGAAATCTATCGAAATATTCATTTGGCGCAACAGGGAGGAGAAATCAATCCCATAAAAACAGAGCACTTAATAGAGTTCCATTAAACTGACTCTTAGAGCTATACAGAAATGGCCACTTCACTGCAGGGAGGGCACTGAGAGGCCACGCTGTTTTCACCAGGCTACAATTTAGACTGAATAAAGTCATGCTCCATTTTCAGCCAGCCCTGACAACTGCTTTTTTTAAATGATACCTGATACCATCACGCCCCCAGTGCCCCCTTACCATCATTCAGCCAGAGACACACTTGAAGAGGGGGTGTGCATGGGAGGAGGAGGAATTGTTGAGGACTGCTGCAGATGAGGGGTCAGGCTGCAACACCCCTGTCCCGCACACTCCCACGACTGTCTCCAAGTGTTTGTGGGGGTGTGTGTTACATGCCACCTGGCTTGTGACACTCGGCGTGAAAGTCTCAGACTGTGGCTGTTTTGGTAGTTAGAGCCAAGTGGTGCATCCAGAGCGCCAATGATAGATACCAGTAATTAGTCTCATGAAGGGATGTAGGCAAACACAGGCTGAATTCCTGGTTTAAACTATAGACTGTTGATTTAAAAAAAATTGATGTAGTTACTGTGATATCATCCACAGGTTTATGTATTCTTTTTTTCAAGCCTGAAATGCCATCTTACCTTTCTGGAGGTAAAAAGTGACCATATTTGGATGAGCATGCAAAGCGCTACGTAGCCAGCTAATGCTAATCTTTCTCTCTCTTCTTGGATGGGCTATTAGCGCAATTAAGCACACAGCAATCCATGTAATTTGTCAGATAATTGCATTAAAATCCTCCAAAAGGCACCAACACTAGAAACACAGTGAAGAGGTGCATTTTAGTGACTCCAATTAGCTGAGGTGACACCTATCAGACAGCTAGCGGCCTAAATGTATCCACCTGTCACATATCCTGCATAACTTTAAGCCTTAACATAATTTAATTAGATTTTTTTTTTAAATACCCTATGTCCAGTTGTTACAAAAGGAGAGATTAGCTATAAAGACCAGAGTTATTTTTTGCAACATGCTGTCCAAACGTCTTTGCTGTAAAGTTGGACCTTTTATATGAGGGTCTATGAGGATTGGTTATCCCCAATCCCAAGAGGTCTTTCAAGAAACTGAAGTTTTTTGAGGCTTTTACATTAGCTTACTTTTATCTCATTATTTTAGTTTTTAGTTTTGTTCCACAAATTCCACAAACACAGTAAATGTGTATTTATGACTTATGTCCCCAACACGAAAAACCACAACAACGATAATCTTGTCCTCATGGCCAGTTTTGTTTTGAGACCTTAACCTTTTTATTTTATCTGTAATATCAGAAATTTTCCTTGGACAATAGTTCTAGTTCCTACAGTCCAATCTGGTTGCACCCCACATTGCCAGTTGAAATGAAATCCATCACTACTGGTGTGCCAGTATCAGCTTTTGCTTTGCTGCAAAATACACATATTTACCTGGTGCTAGTGGCATACTGTAATCTTGCTATGCAATCTTTCACTCTAGCTCCAACCTCTCAGTGCTCTAATTAACCCACAGACTAATCAATTTTCATTGACACCCCATTGTAGAAATAGTATTCCACATTTTATAAATTTATTAAAATGACTGTTTAGCCCATTTAGCAGACTTTGCAAGAACTCAGTTTGGCATTTGCAAAACATGAAATGGCATAAAATGGTCACTTATTGAGGAGATTTTACAAAAACAAAAGACTTATATGGTTTACCGTGCAATCTAATTCCATCTACTAATCTGTCTCTTGATTCCCAGAAGAGATGTAATATAGAGTGAAGAAGTAGGAGCCAAAGCATGTTGGAGCCGGTCAAACTCCCGAGTGTGGAGGCTGGAAAGTGTTAACCCTGAAGTGTCTGGTTGGAGAAGTGTGTGTGTGTGTGTGTGTGTGTGTGTGTGTGTGTGTGTGTGTGTGTGTGTGTGTGTGTGTGTGTGTGTGTGTGTGTGTGTGTGTGTGTGTGTGCGTGTGTCTGCTATTCTATGGGTTTGAGAGGGAAAGATTTCCCTCTTGGTGTGTGTTAATTAGGCTAGAGTTAGTGGGGCCTGCTATAGCTTGTCTGATAGTTGACCTGGAGAGACAGGATTACCTTCTCCAGCTGCTGTCCTCCCTGCTGCCTCTCCTAATGCCACCTTTATTAAAGGGACAGGTAACGCTCGCTCGATCTCCCACTCGTCACAGTTGAGCTATCTGGAAGAGTCAGCATTTATACCCAACATTCGTGCACACACTGGATATGTGAAGGAGCCACGGTGGCACTGACAAAACAGTAAATTGCGCTTATACAGTGGCCAGAGTCCATTGCAAGTGACTGTGTAGCTGCCAAGAGAGAACATGTGGGTGTGAGCATAAACATTTGTTCTGCAATCGCTGAAAGCATCTGCATTCATATAAACAGCTGATGTAAATGTGATAAGAGCTGAAGACGGTCCAGTGAATTCTAGCATACTGGTCCTCCTTGTGATACCCTCCATTTGGTATTGTGATCCAGGCAAGTCATTCTTGTCATTTCCTCTCTAATACATTCTACACTCACACACTCACACACACACAAACACACACACAATGGGTATAAGCGCACTGCCCCCCCGTAGCCAGGGACACCTGGTCTGGATCTAGACACTAATGGCATTCCTGTGAGCTGGTAGCTTAATTCCCCAGATTAGCATATACAATCCACCTAAGGGTTAATCAGCATCTAGCATCAAATCCCTCAAGAGCAACCTTTATGTACACCCACACAAGTAGAAACGCCTGCATGCATATGAAAAAGGGTTCATAAACATGCATTTTTTAAAAATCTAATGTGTAAATTAGATGTGTAAATTAACCATAAGCGCCGCAGTCCCACTAATGGAGTAAATTGCACTAGCAAACGACACTGTGTGTTTGCGCTCCCGGAAAAGTTTTGTTTGCTACCACTAAGAAGCCGAAAAGATGATACTTGGAGCATTTATGGTGTTTTGCTGACATGAGACATGTGCTCACCCCAGCCTCCAGAGAAAGTCCAGGATAAAAGGCTTTTCCCTTAAATCCCAGATAGCCTTCGAGCTCCAAGAAGGACTTAGCTGGCGACTGACAGCCAGGATGGGAGGTGGGACGGGGTTTTGATGCTGGGGCTTATGGCCTGTGCTCAGGTCGGGTAAGGGGCAGTTAAATATTTATGCCAGCAGCTGTAGGTATAAAGCTCCCTTTGGCGAGTTGTCTTTGGCTAGCTGGTTTGAGTACATGTATATGCCCTTTCAATACTGTATTTTTTTTTCTTTTCTGGGATGTACAGCAGAGAAAGAGTTACCTCAATGTTAGCTTAAAGACACAATATTGCTCTTGTGTGTGTGTGTGTGTGTGTGTGTGTGTGTGTGTGTGTGTGTGTGTGTGTGTGTGTGTGTGTGTGTGTGTGGTGGTGGTGGTGGGGGGGCTAAAATGGCACCTCGCAGCTGCCCTCTGTCTGCACATGTGAGCGTCAAATGCTGCATCCGGCGGTAGTCTGAGAATGCGACAGCCATCTCCCAGCATGCCCAGAATCTCCTACACACAGCTGTTCACCACACAGTCACTACCCCACACAGCACCTGTCTGCATACGTGCCTGCGCACATGTGTGTGTATGTAAGCATCCCAGTCAGATTAAACACGTGATCAAGACCTGTTGGAGCGTGTGAATGGAGCAACCTCCTTGGTTTCTCTTTTTCCGTTTACGCTTCATCTCAACCGGCTAAATCCCACTTCTATCCTCTTCCACCTCAAATAAAGTCATACCCTTCCTTCCTGCTGAAAATGTTAACTTCTCCAATACCTCATTAACTTCATTACAGAGAACGTGAGAAGGCCTTGGAACATCGGCATGGTTCACTGCTATGTTTGGAGCATTCATTAACAGAGCTCCAGTGATGGATTTTAACAGAGATGTTAGGGGATCAATGTTGTAATGAAGGGCACAGTGTGTGGGAGGAAGCATTTATTATCATTATCAGAGGTAATAAAACTTTTGCCCCTTAACAATGGGCTTCCACCCACGCCGGATGGATGTGAGTGTTAGGCTCGGGCTACCTTAATTGGTGAAAACATTGTCCTAATGGTGTCAAGGTGGCACTGCATTATAAGCACATCATCATTCATTTCAGACACAAGACAGAAGGAAACTGTGTCATCATCAGCACAAATCCGGGAGCGTTTCATACAGCCCCTATGTGAGTGCTTCAGTAGCCAAGCAAATTAACCATTTAGATGGGAAATGAAATGGGATCAATAAATAATGAGTCAAAAATGTCACGTGTGTCACTCAATCATCTGCTTTTCACACCGATATAGCAGCTTATCAGAAGCTGCAAATTACCCACAGCACCGGCTATGAATATGATTAGCATTCTCATTTTCCCCAAGAAAATTCTAATAAATACAGTTGTATTATATCAGCACTTATTTCACAGCATTTCCCTGTGCAAATGTAGCAATCATCTGGACCGCATCAAAGCCAACCACATATCGTAATTTCCTTAAATTTAAAGCAGAAAACACATTGTGACAAAATAGATCTGCTTTCTTCCTTCGCTCCAGTATGATCTCGTGAAGTAGCTGAAGTAGCAATATGTGCAAACAGAGCACAGGTCATTTCACTGCAAATTACTAATATATGTTTCAATCCTATTCTCTGCCGGTGCATTAAACTGTTGGCAATAAAACGTGCTGCCTTCCTCTGACCTTTGATGAACAGGTGAACATTCTATAAAAGCAGCCGACGAGGTAAATTTTATGGCATTATCGTGTATTTGACAGTCTGTGACACACAGCTCATCTGAAGAGCAGTAATCATATGAGTTGGACTCTGCTGGTTACTAAGCAGTCATGGACTATATGTCAGAGTTGCCTGCATACTTCAATTTCTGCTCACTCTTTATTCATTAAATTGCAAAAGAAAAGTTGGTGATTTAGAGCTACACACCTATCTGTACACATATTTAGTAATGCTGCTTTTACACTTTATGAAGATTATCAAGTAGGTGAATATTGGACATCAGAGGCAGAAAAACAGGTTACTCATGATTTTTATCAACGGTAAACAATATAAATGTTCCCAGCAAACATGGTTGAAACCTCAACATCAATCTTCCCACTCAAAAGTGACGCTAAAAACTGAACCGTAAACAGGCGGTTTACGAGGTTAACTCAGATTCTCTCTTACAAAGAGAGAAAGGAGTTTTGTTTTGTTGCTTTGTTTCAAACACCAACTGTCTGGTATTTACATAGTCGTGAACAGACGTCCACACAACATCTTCTTTCTCCACGTTCACAAATTAGTGATACCAGAACCTGTTTCTTAAAAAAAAACAAAAAAAAAAAACACTTTCAAGATATTTATGATTTCTCCATCTAACACATGTTTGATTTCTTGCATGAACTCACTGGACTTTGTCAAATATCACCTCTCTGTCGTGATGTTAGCATCATAAACTCAGGAATGCTACAACTCAAAATGAATCAGTAGGATAAGCGGGGAATACAGTTTAAGCCACCACTGAGGTGTTTTATTATTATTCTTTTTAGCAAGAAACGTTTTTAAAATGTTTATGTTCAGTGTAGTCGATAATGAGACAGCAGCATTTCTATAACACAAACTTTCACTTGCTAGAAAGTCCAACAAGGATGTGAAGGCAGTGTTGTAGACACACCTTGAACCCACAACGTAACATCTCCTGGTCAACTTTCATTTTTGAACTCGTTTTCAACCATGACTAGACATCGAGAAAAGACCGCCATCCGATGGTTAGTCAACTCTGAAATCAGGAATTTTAATCAAATAAACATCAGCACGACAGCATCAGAAAACTCCTGTTTGCTTCATTTCCCTGAATGAGTCATGTTCACTTTCCATAGTTGCTCAAAATTTAAAACTGGCCGCTCACACCCGACCTGCCACGCCCTGCAATTTGAGAACCAGTGCTCTAACAGCTCCTGCACACTTGGCACAGTTTTCATCCTCTCTTTAAAGTACGCAATACGTTCACCCTCATTTGTGCTGCCATTTGGGGATGGCAAATGATGCATGTCTCTAAAACAGATCACAACAAGAAGTCATGTTACCTCATCATTGCATATGCTGACCTTAAATTTAAATCAGAAATAGTAAACTAAAAAAATTTAACTTTAAAAATTTGATTTTCAAAATTCTGTCACTTGAAGCAAATGCAGAAGAGAGAATCTTTCATGTGCATTTCTTTATGTTCTAATATGCCATTTGGTGTTTACTCTAATCCAAAAGGCTGAGCACCAGAGTGAGTGAACAGATTTTTTGACATGGGTGGCCTTAGTGGAGCTGACTGAGTTGGGGGGATTTAGGGGGAAAAAAAGTCTGAATGTAGATTGGGGACAAGAAGCTCCTCAACAGGACTGCGCTGTCAGGTGACAAATGGTGCCCCGGGCCAGTCGAGTGCCAAGAATGGCCTCTTAATCAATCAGAGGTCAGCGTGCAGGCTGAGTCCAGACTGCCTCCACCCCGAGTGGCAGCCATCTGATGGAACACTTAATGCCAAGCCAAGAAGCACACGGCTCTTTCTTCTGGTCAGAATCACTGTTGCTGCCATGCTCATCACTTCAGAAAACATGAGAGCTCAGTGCAGAGACATCTTCGTCCTTCGGTTTATGGTTTATTATTACAACAGAACAAAGTTGAAATAGTTGAATTAAAGATTTAATCCTTAAACTTTCATTGTGTACCTATTATTTTAAACATGTCACATTCATGTTCTAAATTTTTATTTTGATGGTCCTGGAGAACAATCGCATGTTGCTTTAAAAGATTGGCCTCAGCTCCTGCTTAACCCTGCAGCCTCTATCCTTGTCACATTGCCATCTGTACCAGTGTTTCAGGCAGTAAATAAGGGCATGGAGGGTAGTGCACCTTTCTTGTAGGCCCAGCCTAAGGCCAGGGGTGCACATTCTCCTCTCCACCCTGAGGCCCACCCACCAACACTCCCTGAGGCTGACCTACACACTGCAAGGTCCCCAAGGGAACATGTCTAAATTTAAGAGGAAGGCAGGCCTTCTGTCTTCTGTCCACCCAACCCACGTCCTACACATATTACTACTCTCTCCCGCCATCCATCTCTCCATCTTCCATCAAACAGACCATTCATCTGACCATTCCCACTATCAATCCAACCCAAACATACTCCCAAAATTTAAAGATCTTTGTCATTCACCCATCTGCTCCACTTTCATTGCTGACGGTGTCATTGTGCTTCCATTAAATCATTCATTCTCCTGTGGCTCAAAGATGGGAATTGTCTCGTCCAAAACAATAGTAAGAGCCAAGATTTAGCAGGCCAATCAAAGTTTTAATGCTCCTTTTTCTAACTCAGATGGAAAGAGTCATAAAGCCTGCAAGTAATTTTTTTTTAAAAATCTGACTGCGTTGGTGAAAATTAATCTGAATTTGCAGAAAATATTAAAGAAACTATGAGAAAAAGCTGACTGTGATGGCTAACAGTCACGCATCAAAAGCCATCGAATTCTCCTGAAATGGTGTCACATAGCCATTACACTATCAATAAAACTGCCAATTCACAGGAAAAAGGACCAATCAATAGGCCCACCAATCACCACACACCGACAAATCCATATATCTATTCATCCACCATGACACTCAAGACCTGCATCTGGCAACCCTTAGACACATTGATCAATCCATCTTGTGCCTCTCTCACGTAGAACCTCGTGCTGATTCAGTCCCCACAGGACACGGGGACTGCTAACAGAAGTAACCCAGAGCAGAAATTGAGGCGTGAGAGACAAGAAGAAGGGGAATGAAAGTCACGTAAATAACAAATGTGTTTCAGCTGAAATAACACTGATTAGATTGGGCAAAAACTGCAGAACGCCTGAAGACAAAAAAGGAAAGAAAAAAAATTCCATGGAATCAAAGGTCCCAATACTGAGGAACAATATTTCTACAGAAACAGGTAGAGCGAGTGAGAGACAAGCACGGACAAAGACGCGCAACGAGAGCCAAAGTGCAGGATCGGGCATATCAGAAGTGCAAAGTAGTGTTTCCTACACAAGTACTGAGATACAGATCAAACTTTCGCAACATAATAGGGCCTGTCAGGACTCTGTGTGTGTATGTGTGTGCTATCGTGGGTGAGGATGTTCATTTGGAAATGATCCTCACACATCTGCCAACCTGCTTTTCTAATGGGGTCAAAATGAGCCTCTTCTGGTCGGGTTTGCAAACCTGGCCCAAATGACTTCTCACATGTATGTCAAGTTTGGGGAAGACGCTCACGATGATATTTGCATATGCACATATAGAAAAGAAAAGATACTTTAACATCACTACAGAGCTGCTGTGCATGCAGCAAGGCTCGCTGTTTGTTTTCCCTACAAGAATAATGCTCATGCAAAACTTGAACTGGCTGCGTTGCATGCATTTGCACAGGAGTAAAACTTTTATGCTACTTTGCAAAAATATTGTAATCTTTAATGATTAAAAAAAACACGAGTTTCACCATGCCCTGCTGAATTAAACACAGATTTGAGCTAAATCTCTTCCTCAAATCCAAACATGGCTAAAGCTGTGTTTTACTAAGCAGTCCACTTGCCACAACTCAGCTGTAAAGATTTTAACTAGAAGCTCTTGCTGACTTGGTGTTGGGGGATGGGGTTTTAACAGAAGAGGGAAGGGGGGCGAATATGGGGTCACACAGGAGGAGAAATGGAAGAGGGAGGAGGGTCGCTGTTTTCTTTCTCTATGCTTTAGGAAAAGAAAGGAAGGAAGCCCTAGCAAGGAAGAGAAGCCCGAACCAAGTGAGGAGAGATGGATGATTGGGGGAGGGACTGGAGGAAGAGCGCTGTTCATTGGTAGGGCTCGGGTCGAATTACACCATTTGCCGTGCATTAGTTTGTTTTTCTCCCAGCCTGGAGAAGTTGATTCACTGAGACGCGCAGAATCTTTTTTGGGAGATTACGGCAACGCGAAAGGATACAAAATAATCATTTCCGATGAGGTGAGTTCCTTGCAGCTATGTGGACACAGGCTTCTTTGTTGCACCCGTATTTTGCAGTGAAAGTCGAGGGGGGGGGGAGAAAAAACTAGAGAGGAGAAGTCTTTGCTGGGAAACAAAATATTTCTTCTGACCACGTCGCTATGCTGCTCTGCAAAACCGATGGTTGCAGGACAGAAATAGTTGAGGTCCGGACTATTTTTACTAGTGCTTCCGTGCAGCACACTATTCATTCATTCCTTACAGGGCTGGCAAAATGAATCCGTCCAGCTCCAAAGCTTTCCACTCCCAGTAAAGGGGGGAAAATTGTAGTTACAGTTCCTCCTCCGATCTTTTAAAACTGTCTATGAAACCGGTGAATTCAAACTTCTGCGATCCATATCTGTATTTATTTATTTATTTTTTTAAAGAAGAAGAATCACAGAGGATAGTTTTGCGTAAATCCCACATGCGCTATCTTGCTCTCCGCGCACCCTCTGTTGTTTTAGATCAGTTAAGTCAGAGAGAGGCGTAGTAAGGATATCGCATCGTTAATGTTTATGTCTTTTCCCTCTGGTTTCCAAAGTTAATCGTAGTGAAAAAGGGGCTGGTGTAACAGTGTATGAGGGAGGAGGAGGGGGGCTGGTGCGGTCGTGGCAGAGCTTTGAAGCTCACTTATCAGAGCGCAGGGGCCCGGGGACGGAGAGAGACTCATCAGAGGCAAGAGTCACAATAATGTGTGGCGAGCGGAGCTGAAATCTGTGCGCAACTGGATAAAAGAGAAAAGTGGGGTCCGGATGGAGCGCAAAATAACAGGAATATTACATGCTGGGGGTTTTCTCGCAAATGGATTACCAAAGGAATATGACATTCTGCTGGACTGCCCCGTTCATGTGTGAAATCGGATACTTGAGGTAGGTGTGCCCAGTGTTTTGTTTTTGCAATTAAACCATGGATAAAGCGCATCTTTTTTCGTTTTTTAGAAAAAACTACGTGTTTTTTGTTTTTTAAATTTTGGTATTAATATTATTGGATTGAATAAAGGGCATAGCCTATTGCTACTGGCCACTCTATCCGGAGCGCTATACTTAGTCACTATAATCTATAAAAGAGTATCAAGTACGTTTCCGAGTAAAACGTCCCGCTTATCGAATGCATGAGTGCAAATGGGTTACTGATTATAATCATGCTGATAGAAATATAATTGGAGCCGCGCAAACGTTTTCGTTTAACCTTTCGTGCAGGCGAGTGTCCCTGTTTTTATTACAATTTCAGTCCCAATAACAAAGCGTTTCTAGTCTGAACTGTTAAACTGTTCAGAGCAGGAATAAAAGTGTTTTCTGGCATTTTGACTTTACAAAAAAATCAACTTGGGATCAAAGGCAATCTGCGCAGACGAGCGAAAACAAACGGCTGTTAAATAATTAGAGGCAAACAGGACTAGCAGTGGAAAATGAAGGTCGTTTGCTGATGTCTTTAAAACATATAATACATCCCCTGATCCATTGCTGAAGTCACATATTGGATAATAAATTGCAAAAGCGCTCGTAACCTTTCTGGAGGCAGAGTGGCACGGAAGCCCTGCCCTGTGAATGGATTAAGTGCTATGGAGGCAGTTAAACGAAGCCCCATCACTGTTGTCACTTCACAGATGTCCCCCGCGTCTTTGTTGTCTTTTGTATGAGTTGTGCATGTGGACTAAAAGGGGTCTGAAATGATTTACCACGGACCAAACTTGAATGCCTTTATGCTCCAGTCCATATAATGCATGCGTTCGAGCCCGGGCTGCTGCGTAGACCGTGTGCGTAAAACAGCAGAAGAAGATCCTAAGGCAAAACTTGAAAAATAGAAAATGAAACGGAGGAAAAATGATGAAAGCAAGGGAGTCGAGGTAGTTCTTTTGTTTCATAAGGAGCTATCCAGGCGTGATGAGTTTAATTATTTGTGTCTTAAGATTTAGGAACATGTGGCTAAATTAAGTAAAAGAGCAAAAGGGGCTTATTTTGTAGTTGTTGCCATACTAACCTGCTCTTCTCATATATATTATTTTTTATTGGCAGAAGTGTTCACTCATTTTTAACTGTGGTTGGTTTGTGGTCAAAATGTTGCTGCTATAAATTCTCCCAAAGGCTTTAAGTTTTTATAGAAATAAGGGATAAAGGAGGATGTTTGCATTTCCCTGGAAACTTTCAGCTGGCTGAACCATGTCTCAGAGATCAGAGAGCTCAGCCTAACTGCTGAAATGACAAACTTGAGATATCGGCAAGGCCATCAGACTGTGGCCGGGTCAGACATCAGAACCAAGCCATGGGTTTGTTGACAGCACAGCTGGCTTGTGTGTCTCACTTCGCCTCACTTTCCAGAGGGTTAGAACTCAGTGACCAGAACGATCACCGTTGACCTCCTCTACAGCCGGCCGTAACCCCGGAACAACCACCATTAAACCATACAGTGATCAGTATTAACCCTTTGTAGCCTTATAGTTTCCTAAACTGCTGTTCACAAATCAAATTGTTCCATACTTAATTGGCTGAGAGATGAAAGTTAGACCCTATGTGACGCGTTCAGAGTGGGCACGTTTTTATACTTTGCTTTGTTCCCTCTTAGTCCCTTTCGCAGCCTCGAAAAAGCTCTTCGGAACATGGGTCCATGGACCGGGGGTGGGGCTCTATTGTGTTGACTTGCCCAGAGCCCCTTTTGTTTCTTGGTCACACCTGCAGCACAGGCTCTTTGTGCTCTATAATAGTAGAACTACTGCTGAGAACAGCCTTTCTCCTGTTTCACTCCTCCTCTCGCCAAGGTAGAGAACAAAAGGGAGGGAAGCACGGTTTAGGGTGGCACAGCCTTCTCCTTCAGCCAGATCTCTGAAGCAACAAGTCCAACCAAGCCCCTCAGAAGGGATCCTTAGGTAAACAGCCTGTGATTAGGGGGTGCTTGTTATTACTCAAGTGGGGAAAAGGAGTATTAATCATTTGTGGGCATGTCTGGGAGCTGCTCTAATCATCTGGCTGGCTCAATCTCCTGTGTGGCTGCATCTTGATTACTTTCCAAGGGCCACAGTTGAGAGTTTTAACAGCCGTGTCACTGGATGCATGTGGGTTTGAAACAGACAGTCATACATGGACAGGTGATGGTGCAGAAATACAGGTTAGGTCACGATAGGAGCCAATCATTAGCCAACTGACACGACAAAGATGCATTACATGATATAATGCTAGGTAATCAACTATGGCATGATATTAAAGTTATACGAAGGAGAAAAACGACCTTGTAAATACAAAAATCACTGTGGGTAATAAGTGTGTGTGTGTGTGTGTGTGTGTGTGTGTGTGTGTGTGTGTGTGTGTGTGTTTTCATCAGGATTCAAATTTATGGCGTCCAATTAGCCAAATAGCTCTCCTTCCATCTCTGTCCACCATTTTCTGTCTGTAAGTTTCTTCGCCACCATGAGTCAGTTCACTTAATTTTACTTCAACCTCATTCATTGATAAGTGCCAACACAAGGAGTCATGAAGTAGTCACTCTGGAAGGTCAATTGGCCATTCAAAGTGGCCGCAATTGCCAACAGCGCCTTGATAAATCAATCACAAGAGGAATCAAAGCCATATATAGCAGCACAAAATTTTGTTCCACCCCAGTTTAGACAAACATAGTTAAATAATTTAACTTTGTAAAAATAAAAATAAAAAAAGGACTCCCGGGTCATCCGATTTCCCGTTGTGCAAGATGACAAGTCAGGCAGCCTCAAGCAGCAGCAGCAGCAGCCTTTTGTTCTGCTGGGATTACATCCGCCCTTCACATTCACACGCAATTACAAAATCCTCACGCACTACTGTTGTTTGCTATCCTTTTATTATCCCCAAATTCTCCCAATAGGACCTCCCTGCAAAAACACATTCATCCAGTGCTGCAATTGAGGAGATTTTATGGCTTACGTACTGTATGCCAACGAAAGCACAGCTAAGAGGAGGGTATGTGTTAATCTGTCATTTTAAGCTTGGAGCACTAAAGCGTCTCCTGTAACTACCAGAATTGGGCTACAGACCCCTACACCCACCATCAGCAGAAATAGCAGTCCACCCGATCCCCCCTCCCCCTCCTCCCCCCATGTTTAACACCATGGGTTTGAGCCAAAAACATCAGCAGGGAAAGTGCGTGGTTGTAGGACACTGCAAAGCCTGTAATAACAGAGGTAGAGTAAGGCAAGACTGAATGGCAGTGAGATGCGTGACAAGCCCAGCGTCTCCAGGCTTGTTGAGGCCTATATGTGTGCATACACACACACACACACACACATGTACACACATGCACACACAGGACGGTAGGAGCCAGAGAGCGTAAAGGAATAGTCAATAGAAAACATGCTGGGCTCGCTAGAGATTGAGAAGTAATTTTAGATCACTGACCTCTGAATGTCTTCTGTTTCTGTTTTACATTAAAGTTTCTGAGGGAAGCCTTTGCCTTCCACAGCAAGGCTATTACCATGCAAGGAATCATGGGAGCTTTTCGCCTTTCCTTAGAGTGTTTTTTTTCCTTCTTTTCATCTGAATTGTTTAGTGGGGGAGAATGGTACAGGGGAAAAAGTGGCATGAATGTGAGTGCTTCTGAAGAGCTCGTGTTAAGCAGGAGTGTAAAATTCTGACAGGTAAGGAAACCATTTACCTGTGAATACAGCCAGGTTTTTGGCCACAGGTACAGCCTGCAGTGTGTACGATAGCGCTATAGAATTGAAACACGGAGCTCGGTTTATTTACTTTCACAGGGCCTCTATTTTTCAGCCGTCGAGTATTTGGTATCTATTTCTGTCTCCGGCTTCTAGAAATTCAGCTATTTATTGCCTGCGTTTTAACACAGCAGATTTCCTGGTGTGAGAGGCGTCTGAATGAGGAAGTAAAAAAGAAAAAAAAGCTGTGATGCTTTTAAGGATTTTCAGAGTCGCGTCATCAGTCCTCGTTAGGATCAAGTTTCTTACATTTGCTGCTCTGCACAGATCGGGGAAACTGCATCCATAGATCTGTGGATGGGTTCTGCCCAGTGATTCATTTGTGACTACATTAGAATTAGTGCCTGCTTTAACATTATTGATGTTTGTAGTTATAGAGAGAGCAAACAACCCTTTTGGTCCTCATAAAATCTTCCCTTTTCCCCCTTTTTTTTGCCAAAACATCAAACCCGTAATTTAACCACTAAGTGGACTAATTGAGATTAAGCGTTGTCTCATCCATGCCTCACATTATCCAGTCATAATGACATTGCTCTTTCAAAGGCCTCAGTATCCCACAGAGTCCTGAATAGCCATGATTACACACTGGTGATGATTAAAACATGTTGGCATTACCCCGATTCCATCTCACCACTACTTTCATTCTTTTTAGTGACATGCCATCACACAGTAGCTGTTTAGACCAAAATTGGATTATTAATGCCTGGAAAAAAATAAAACACGCACACACACAGCGTACTTTACATCAACATGCTGGCACAAAGGTTGTGCAACAAATTAGTTATGCCATCTACATTCTAACAAAAAGATGACATGCCGATTGTGGCTGTCAGGTAAACACCTCGCGGCGGCTCATTTTCTACTTGACAGCCATGTGTGTTTATAATTAATTCACTTAACAGCCATATGCATTGTAGTTTATTTAGTGTTTTAAACTAAGCTTCTGGACATTTTTTCATAAGCTTGAGGCTCTTCAAAAAATATCAAGATTAAGGTGGCTCGATTTATAGTTACAAAGCACTCGCGGCTACAGTGATATGGTGAAGTCTATGGATTGCCTTCTCTGGCTGCTGATCTGCCATGTTTCCTGTGTGGATCAATCAAAGCACTAATGGCTTGGCAGGCTGGGCTCACAGACAGCACTGGAGCAGGTGTGCTTTGGGGCTAATTGAAAAATGAGTCAATATTGTGTGTGTGTGTGCACGCGTACATGTGTGCGTTCGCGTGCAACACACACACCAGTCTTTGCATTACACCATTTGAAAGAGTGATTACGTATGTGCAGCCGCGTGTGTGCGTATCCAAGTGCGCTCCTGGCTAATCCATCCCTCTGCCTGTGTGACGTCTCCCAGTAAATTGTTTATATCCGTTCAGGCTTTGCCTGCATGAATAATTTGTTTGCCTTATAAATATTTGAATGTACACCGATCATTAATATGCACAGACACAGTCTGTCTCTAAAGTACTCCTTCAGACACTAACATACACACTAAACCCCTGCCACTCCCACAATAAATTATTGCCAAAGTAACTGCTGGTGTATCATGTCTACAATCAGATCCTGTACAAGCTTTTATCCACAAAAATTACTACAATGTCAAAACAGCTGTACATGAGTAGGAATTCATAATACAAATATGAGTGAATCACTGCGCTGCAATAAAGCACACCGACCCCAAGGAAAAGCTCGAGCAATAACCACAACTAGAGCGCTGATAGAGGTGTGCTAAGGTTAGAGCAGAGGCTACACTTGTGATGATGATGAAGTTGCAATGTGCTGATTAGTGTTGAGCCTGGCCCAGTACAAACCAATCAGAGCACAGATGTACTGAGACAGCAGGCCTGCCACGTTTCTAACAGAGTCGACTTCCGCTCTTTCCAACACACACCGAGACACCCCACCGGTCAGTTGGCTGACCTTCCCTTAGACAACAAATGCAGGAAAAGGTAGAGGGGAAGTGCCAAGCGCTGCCACTGAGAGCTCAGTCATCAATAAACACGAGAGCGTTTTACTGTATGTTTGCATCACAAAAGCTTGAAAAACAGACAGTTGTTGCTCCGAGTTTAACAAAGGGTTTGGACTTGGTTCGCGTAGTTCACAGCAGTACAAAAGATTATATTTAGCACATGTCAAGTAACGAGAGCATGTCATTTTTTTGTGTGTGTTTCCAGGTAACATCTCCACCAGTGTGAAACAGGAAGTGTCGACTGTGAGCAGACATGGGCCAGAAAGCTGCGCTTCTGCTCAGTGAGCTGCTGCTGCTGTTACTGACAGTCTCGCGCACTCTCCTCGCAGTCAGCTTCCCGGAGGACATCGTACCCCTCGATGTCGTTGACGCGCACTGTGAGTACACCCGTAAATGAGCTCAACAGAGACCGGGTTGAGATTATAATTACTCGAATGTCACTCAAAAAAATAAATAAAATAATGACAATCCCCATGTAAACCTTTTACTTGCTCCACTCAGAATATTGTTACAAAAACTTAAGACAAACACTAGCGCCTCCTCCCTCTCATCGGGTCCATACTTTAGACGCTAGCATCCCATATCCACTGTAATAAAATCAATCTGCTGTGATGTAATGGAATAACAGAGTGGTATGCTGGCATAGGCAGCCGTTATCGAACACACAAAAACATTACAATGACGCACAGGTCTGATTGGAGAGACTGTAGTTGAGTCTACGTACACATAATTCCCATATCTAACTATATGTTTAATCAGAACAGGGTGGTTTATCAGCGTATCACTGTTTGCTTTTACCATTAGCCTCCCGTTAATAGCACATGTTTGTTGTCACTGCAGTTTCACGGCGGTACCCTGTATTCAGAGGCAGGCCCTCTGGCAACGAGTCCCAGCATCGCCTTGACTTTCAGCTGATGACCACGATACAGGACACTCTGTTCATCGCTGGCAGGTAAATCCAACACACACACATACTGTCTTCACACACACATACACACACCTCTCCCCCTCACCAATATACTCAGTCACTCCTTGGCAGGTAAACAGTGGCATAAAGGGGTGGGATGCGGGGAGGGTGAGCTCTTAGCGTTATTGGATCTCTGGCTTCTGGTCGTGCATCTGATGTATATGGCTGGTATTGATCCAGTAAAGGCGTCTATCTTCCCGGCCTGACGCGCTGTCAGGGATTTCTTGGCATCTTTACATTTCTTTTTGCTATTTATGGGCAGTGGGATTAATCTGACCACTAGCACTACTGTAATATTGTAGCAGGAAATCACTTTGACATCTAACAGTATAACACCTTCCCCCTCTGGAGCCCCTGTAATCACCACCACATGTATCTGTGTTGTCAGATGGTGTGCTAGAAATGTGCATATTTTTACTGAAAGTGAAGTGAAATTGTGTTGTGTATTTGTTGATAAAAATGTAAAATTTCATTATTCATTATTATTCATTTATTTATTCTATAGTAAATGAGGCCTTCTAATGATAAGGACACAAAATATTCTCATAATTGGGAGAATAATAAAATACTTTGATTAATGTACACACACACAGAGACCCAGTAAGTAAGCATATATTCCCTGTTGTCACTGAGCTGCATGTTTTGTTGTTCGTCCACAGAGATCAGGTGTACCTGGTCAGCCTGAGAGAATCCTACAGGAATGAGATCATTCCTTACCGGGTAAGATTCTCGCCACAAGCTGCTCTCTCAATCCACAAATACTGAAAGGGCTTCATAGAAAATACTGAACCACTCATCACAAAGTGGACAGGTGGTAAAATGAGAGCGTGGAAAAAGTGTGTGCCTGCGTGTTATGTTGCACGCATGTGTCTGATACCTCATGTTGTTGTTCTTTCTTTTCTTTTTTTTTTCTTTTTTTTTACAGAAACTAACATGGCGATCGGGCCAAGCTGACAGAGAGATGTGTGCTG
Source organism: Pelmatolapia mariae (assembly GCF_036321145.2). Lineage (NCBI taxonomy): Eukaryota > Metazoa > Chordata > Actinopteri > Cichliformes > Cichlidae > Pelmatolapia > Pelmatolapia mariae. The sequence goes on along the minus strand of NC_086227.1, from coordinate 13,222,374 downwards.
TGAAGGGAAAACACAGAGTAAGTAGGGGGGAAAAAATCATTAACCCGCACACTTTTTGTTTGGTCACCCATGACATGGACAGAAAGTTAAACTGTGAACCACTGAAAACACAATTTAATGTTGTGCATTTTCCTCCAGGACGAGTGCCACAACTTCATCAAAGTTCTGGTTCCAAGAAATGATGACCTGGTGTTCATCTGTGGTACTAATGGCTTCAACCCAATGTGCAGATACTACAGGGTCAGTATTCAGGGTCAGAGCCTGTGATTCATTAGGCAAAGCTCATGCAGGCTGTGTACAACAGCATACAGTGGTCCCTCGTTTATTGCGGGAGTTACGTTCTAAAAATAACCTGCGATAGGTGAAATCCGCGAAGTAGCCAACTTTATTTTTTACAATTATTATAGATGCTTTAAGGCTGTAAAACCCCTCACTACACACTTTATACACTTTTCTCAGACAGGCATGAACATTTTCACACTTTTTCTCTCTTGTTTAAACACTCTCCGTTCAAACCTTCGTAGAAAAATAAATCCAGTATTATCAAATGAAGCCAAAGGCACCCGCGGTTGCCTTTGACAGTGCAAAACGTTTCGCCGACATTGTTGTGTTCGTTGTGGAGAAAAATTACAAACATACAGTACAGCACTTCAGAGTCACACTGCTAGCGATCGAAGATTTATGTAAATTTGACAAGCTGAATGCATTCTGTACTGTACAGGAGACATGGCACGAGATTGATTGACAGTGGTCTACAGCCAATCAGGACACAGAACACTGCGTAGTAAAATAAAAGGGGGAAAAAAACCCATGCAAAATTGTACAAAAAAAATCTGCGAAAGGTGAACCACGTTATAGGGAGGGACCACTGTACACCAAATGTGGACTGTTACTAGATAAACAGCAATGTTTTACTTCCTGTACTATCTTTTTTTTAATAAATTTGACTAGATTCCTTTCAGTGATTTATGTGTGCACCGGTGCTTCTGTGTGTGATTGTTTGCACCGTGCCTCTTGAGAAAGCTCTTTTTAATGTGTGGGTGATCGCTCTGTTCCCTTCAGCTGGATAACCTAGAGTTTGATGGGGAAGAGATCAATGGACTGGCACGGTGCCCATTTGACTCCAAGCAAACCAACGTTGCCCTTTTCGCTGGTAAGGGTCAAGCACACACCCGCCCACGCACGCAGTTCATCTCGCCAAAGAACAACTAATGTGTTCCTACTTACGCTCTCATTATCACCTCTGTGTCTTTGCCACGGTAAAACTGCGCCTGCAGCGCTAGCAACTCGGCCAATTAAGCTCTATAAAAGAAGACAAAACAACAAAGGATCCAAGAGCAGCGCATCCTACTTTTTGGTGACTGTGTTTCCTTCTTGTTTTTGTTCTTAGAAGGGAAGCTGTATTCTGCAACTGTAGCTGACTTCCAGGCCAGCGATTCTGTCATCTATCGGAGTATGGGTGATGGATCAGCCTTGAGAACCATCAAGTATGACTCCAAATGGCTGAAAGGTAATCCTTGTTTCTCTTTCCTCTTACTTCACTTGAGATACATGTGTCTACCTGCCAGCTAGCTCGATGCTCATGGTGCCTTTACGTGGTATATGTATGTGCGCTGGCTGTCAGGGTTGTTTTTGGAGTGATAGAGAGCTCCCCTGCCTTGCCAAGCTCCAGGAGGATATGGCCTGTTCTCTCACAGGCAATCTAGGTCACCCCCAGTCATATACAGCCTTGTACAAATCCCTGAAATATTCAACATGCACAGTGGTGGTGACAGTGCAGAAATACACTTCAACTCTCTGCCTCTGTCTCTCTTTCAGAACCTCATTTCCTGCATGCTGCAGAGTATGGGAATTATGTGTACTTTTTCTACCGGGAGATCGCGGTGGAGCACAGCAATCTGGGAAAGGTAAGACAGTGCACCTGCCGTTTATAATGCATCACATATTCCACACAGACAGCATATGCAGGCCTTTATCCAAGACTACAGCTTTACGCCTCCCTCAGTGCCTGCGTTTCTGCCACAAATGGGCCCGGTGGTAATGGGGGCCCATTCAGGCGCTGACACTACATCACATTAGAATACCCGAGAAATTTCACGACAAGTGTTTGGTAGGGATGTTCTACTAACGTAAAACCATTACACAGTGGAGAGGATTTGTCTCACAGAGATTGCACGCTTTTGTGTACGCCTCTCCCTGTGAGGCACACACACGCAGATGGCATTATAAATGTCCCATGTTTGAAGCCAACCTCAGATTTGACCATGCCTCATCCTGAGCTGGCCGGGCCACAGGAAGCCGGCATCCTCCATCAGCCACCAGCTTATGAATATTTCAACCCAACTAATGCTGGGGTGACACCTGGGCTCTGATGGAGGTTTGCACTGGTAAATAATTAAAGCTATCCAAGCCAACTGCTTTATCATACTTGATTTATGCTTTAAGCCTTGGCAGTATGTGCAGTCCAACACACTTACACATGGCCCAGCTTTAAGTCAGTATAGGCCCATTGCATGTGTTTTTTTTTCTTTCTTTTTTTAAAATATTTGCTCCAGTCAGAGTGAACAAGTTAAATATGAGAGAGTCTGTTTGTTAAGTCATCTGTGCTGAGTTGCTACAGGATGGGGAGATGCATTATTCAGCATGTTGAAGTGTTTTTAGTGGCATTCACTGAGATGCCCTCCTCATCCACACGCCTCAGTCCTCTCTGGGGAAAAAAAAACAACAACAAAAAAACCTCTGCACCTCACAGGTTGTGTATTCCCGCGTGGCCCGAATCTGTAAAAATGACGTGGGTGGGTCACAGAGGGTGCTGGAGAAGCACTGGACCTCTTTCGTGAAGGCGAGGCTGAACTGCTCCGTGCCGGGGGAGTCCTTCTTCTACTTTGATGTGCTCCAGTCCATCACCGACATCATCGACATCAACGGGGTTCCCTCTGTGGTGGGTGTGTTCACCACGCAGATGAACAGGTGAGCCGTAGCTGCTGCTGCTGCGGGATGAATTCAGAGTTAAAACAAACGGGGGATTTTATCTAGATATTTTTCCTTTTCTGCAGTATTCCAGGGTCAGCGGTGTGTGCCTTCTCCATGGCTGATATAGAAAAAGTATTCTTGGGCCGGTTCAAGGAGCAGAAGACTCCTGACTCCGTGTGGACTCCGTTCCCAGAGGAGAAGTTACCCAAACCTCGGTAACAGTTTATCTTTTCTCTTCCTCAGAATAATATCCAAATTCTGAACCTTGCTAAGTATGTGGAACCAAGAAACTAAACTAAGAGGGCGATGTCCAAAGATGTTTTTTAGATTTTAAACGTGGCACGTCTTCGAGCAGATGTGGTGCTGGACTCGTCAGCTGTTTACCGCCTGTCATTTTTCACCTTGTCTTAACCCTTCTTTGTCCAGGTTAAACCCAGTGAAATGAAATCTTTTGCACCAGGTTATTAGTTTTGACCCAGCACACACATTTACCATCTGCTGACGATTAAATAATTAATTTAGTATAATTGGATGCGCTGCATATTTAACCTGTTTACAGTCAGCGCCTATATTTGCAGCCCTGCCCTGCGTACAAAACACAGAGTCCACGAAGCACGTAATTACCCCAGTAAATCATTTATGGGAGGATAACCATGCATATGTATATTTTATGCCTCCAGCTGAGGTCTTTTTGTGATCCTAATAAGCACCTGCTACTCTCCCCCACCCTCTCGTGGCACTTTTCCATCCATCTCAGAACACATTATTATTACTCCCTGGTGTGCGATCATATAGGCTGATCTTTGACCTTTTGCCCTCCGTGCAATGGCACTCTCTATCCTAGACCCGGGAGCTGTGCAGGTCACGGTCCAGCTGCGTCCTTTAAGAGCTCCGTCGAGTTCCCGGACGATACCCTGCAGTTCATCAAGTCCCACCCCCTCATGGACACAGCTGTGCCTTCTATAGGAGATGAGCCTTGGTTCACCAAGACACGGGTCAGGTAAACACATAAAGAGCATATATCTTACATTTAAAACTTGTGATTTCAGATTAGGGCTGGGCGATATGGCCTAAAATTCATATCGCGATATAATTTGAAGCATGTGCGATAACGATATATATCACGATATATTCTTTTCTTCTGTATAACGTATTTTCCACACTATAAGGCACACTTAAAATCCTTTAATTTTCTCAAAAATCGAGAGTGTGCCTTATGTATGAATTCTGGTTGTGCTCACTGACCTTGAACCGATTTTGGCGTGTAGAAATCTGTTAAAAAATGTTTTAGTACAACTTTGGTAAGCCTGCTGATGGACTGCTTGATGGATTGTCAGAGCATTACGGCTGCCGTAGTGAGGAGTAATCTGGGTCCAAAACTCCGTCCCCTTCAGGTCCCAAAGTCAAACGAACACTGAGAGTTAAAAACAGTCTAAATTCTTTCATCTTTAATTAAATCATCAGCGTTGCTGCTTTATCGGGTGTAACAATTAAGTTTAACATCCATGCATCCATGAAAACAGAATTTATTAAATTTAACGGAGTTAGAAGTTAACAGGAAGTTAGCTCGCTAGTTTATACCTAAACATTTCATACCATGTTCTGACTGAGAGATTTTTGAAACTAATTAAAACGTACAGCTCTGCTACCACTTCCAACATAAATGAAGACAGAAAACTAAACAGCAGTGGCGTTTGCAGGGTTACCGAAGTTGGACTACCTGGTATATAATGTTGTGCTACGTGATTGCTAGCGACACAGCTATGTTAGCATAACATTAGCACAGTGAAGCTGGAGGATGAACGGCAACTTTTTTTCCACTCGATAAAAGTTAACGTGAGGGATTCTGGTGGTTAGGGACAAATGCAATCGCATAGCAGGATGCTATACACGGGCCAAACTTCAGTCAGGAGAACATAATTTACTGATGATAATGGTTGTAGCCGCTGTGATACTTTCTACCAAAACAGGCGCAGCTTGATGACATCGTCAACATGCGCTATCGCGATAGAGCGATATAGTCAAAATTTCTATCGTTGGCCAAATCTATATCGTTTCTATCGTATATCGTTTATATCGCCCACCCCTATTTCAGATCATACCTTTATTGGAAGGATAACCAAGTAAAGTCTTCCTAAAAATAAAAAGTAATCAAAAATCTTGCCAAGATCTTTCACGACCCAGATCTATATGATAGCTGAACATTTGTTGTGAATCTGTTGGTATTTTTCAAATGTGCATGAAGTAAGTCCTTCAGTGGAAAATTGGTAAATAGTATCCATAGATGACACAAAGATGATAAAACAGGCCTTACCTATGTTGATCAGTGAGCATAAGGGATTTGTGTATTCAAATAGTCTTTCCTATTTTGCATGAAATAACCCCTGCTGTGAGTAACACATGCCTTCTGCTACGTATAAAGGTACAGGCTGACAGCGCTGGCTGTGGACAGTGAAGCAGGACCCCACAAGAACTACACAGTGGTGTTCATCGGGGCTGAGTCGGGGGTCGTCCTCAAGGTTTTAGCCAAGACCTCCACCATGTCTCTGAATGACAGCCTGCTCCTGGAGGAAATAGACATCTTCAACAGGGCCAAGTAGGCACACATGCACTTTTCACCCTCTCTCTGTCTGCTCCCTCTTCTCTTTTCCTCTTCCCCTTCTGTCTTTTGGCTGTGGAGTCAGCAACTCTTACAGTGATGATTCCTGGCACAGATGGCAGTGTCTGTCAGCTTTGTGCTCATGTGCATGTGTGTGTGTTTTTGTTTTGCTGTGTTTTTGTGTTTTTTGAGTCTGGTGTGTGTGATTTGTGGAAGCTAAAATGCACACTGCCAGGAGTCAGGGGTTAAATTCTTGTTAAACTGTAAGAAGAAGCTTCTGTGAGTCGTCAACCTAACAAGTGATTAAATCTTCCGAGACTGAAACAGGAGACAGACGGGTCTGATAGACCTCTGATTAGGTTTCTCTCCACCCTGTCCAGGTGCCTGTCTAACCGTGAGGATGACAAGCGTGTCCTCTCACTGCATGTGGACAAAGACGCACACAGCCTTTATGTCGCCTTTTCAAGCTGTGTCATCCGTATTCCCCTGAGCCGCTGTGAAAGGCATTCCTCCTGCCACAAGTAAGTGATGCACTACTGCACACGTAGGAGGTTAAATAAAAATGTCCTTTGTACAGCCAGTCATAGCTTTATTGTTTTGTTCTTCGGCTAAATGTCATAAAAGCAACGATAACAGCTTTACCTTGTGCCTTGTGGTTAATGTTCAGTCAGTCACAAGTGATTATAGCGTTCTTTCCAGAATGATTAAACCTGGCGTTCTGGTGTGTGTGTGTGTGTGTGTGTGTTTGCCATACCAGGTCCTGCATTGCATCAAGGGATCCTTATTGTGGCTGGAAGCTTCACGGAGCCTGTGAGAGGATACAGCCGGGTGTTTTGTGAGTTCACAGCCCACCTGCAATATGAAGCGCAAATATTACAGATGAGAAAATGACAAGAATATTTATTTCTTTTTTTGTTGTTGCTGCTATTTTGGATTAATATCTGTTTCTATCTATGTCTTTCCCTCTCTATCTTTTCAGGACTGGATATGAGCAGGATGTTGAATTTGGAAACACGGCCCACCTCGGAGACTGTCAAGGTATCGATCTCATCTCCATGCCATGCTATTTGTCCTCAGACATATACAAACACACACACACACATGCAGCTATACACACACTGTACACAAACTCATCTCTACATACACCATGAGCCTGCACACTCACATCAGTAACCACTCCAGTAACTTGCCCCTACATTAGTCTTACGTGCAGTATTAACACACATATCTACATAGAGTACATGGCCACCTGTAACTAATACCGCCCGAGAGGCGGAAACATGGACATGTACAATTGAGGGTCATGTTCAGCCGGTGCAAATGACAGAGGTCTTGTGATATGTCACGGCTAGAAAATGTACATTGACTGATTTCACTGCACCTGTCCCTTCATATGTATCAGCTAAACATGACCCATGGCTGAACCACAGTATTGATCAGAACCAGAGGGCCTCCAGTAAGAAAATGACACTGCTGGCCGAGTGCTTAATATACTTCCTGTTAAAACCTAAACTAAGCTGCACTCTTAGTGTCTCTCAGGAGTTTTATTTTTCTTTTCTTTTAATTTTCAGAGTTTCCTTATAATGATTTCTTGTCCCTTTTAATTCTTTTAGCATTTTTGGGCACTACTTCAGCGCCAGATTACAAATCATTTGGCGACCCTACCTCTGGTTAGTTTGATCTTTTACTCAAATGGTTTCTTTCCTTGAGTTCAGCATCTCCTGCCTTTTTCTTTCAACCCCTGCTTCCCTTCATCTTTTCGTATCAAACACCTCTCGAATGCTAATATTCCCTGTGTTCATTTTCATCACCATCAATAACCGAACCACCAGGCAACATCAGCACTCTAACTGGGCGACGATTGACTTCCTCCTTTTCACCCATCACCTCCTGTTCTGATCCATCCTCCCTCTTGCATGCCTACCCCACTATACCTTGGCAACCTTCCTGTTGTGTACCAACTCCTCTTTTAACCATCACTTATTTCCTTTTTAAATTGTGTTCAAAATGTACATTTATTGGTATTTGAAAACACAATCATTTAAACTGTGATAAAGTTTACTCTTTTGTTTTTCCATACACTCTACCGATGCCTACTAACTGGGATGATAACAGTATGCTTTTCACTCGTCTGCACAGTTTAACAGTTTGTTTGTCACCACAGACATGGAGTTTTCATCAGCGCCAGTCACTATCCAGCCCAGTGGGCCCATACACCCCCCAGTACTCATACCCAGTCAGAGCCCCAGCTCTGGGCCTGATCCAGAGCTCTACGGCTCACGCTTTGTGCTGCAGGATGACCCAGCCACCTCCCGTTCTTTAGACTCTATCCCAGGGGGCCAAGAGGGTAAGGCCCACAGGGAGGCAGCCAGCATGCTGCATTGAGCCTGATCTGATAGCTGCCAGGAAATGTCACTAAGCCACGCTAATGTGAAAGTACACATATATGCAAACACACTGTGGTTGCTAATACGGTTTTCCCTTAGATAGCATGGCAGATATTAGTCTTTTCATTAAACATTTATATTATGATTAATATTTTATTTTCATAATAACTTTTTTCTTTACTTAAATGGTAATTTCCTTCATCTTCTTTCTTTCTTTTACGCAACACTGCTCTAATGTAGTTTCTTTAAAAGCTCTTGTTAGGAATGGCCTCTTGCAGGTTAGACTTTCTAACCCTAGTTCTAGTAATAGATTACCCTGGCTGGTAAATCATTGACTGGACCAGCTCTACCACATCATGGCCGCACGGTGGATGACTAACTCTTTCAATGTCTGTGGTTACTAACAAACTTTCTGTAGAGCAGCAGCTATCTGAACACCTGGATGGCAAACACTTTCCTCTGATCAATTTCCTGCTGGTTGATCTCCTGCGGGAAGAGATTGATTTGGCTCTCTATCTGAGATAAGAGCGCACTCCTAACCCTTTAGTGCTGGATGCATGACAAAAAGTGTCTTGGAACGTGGGTCAAGGCCACACTTTGAGTCTTCCCGGCTGAACTAACATAACATTTCCTCTTAAAGAAGGACAAATTGGGTGTGGGTACATAACAGCTTCTTCACCATATTTCTTCTTCATCTTAGATTAGGATGAATGTAACAATATTTGTGGTTAACTACGTTGTATGGTGGAGGTCGAAAAGCAGAAGCTTAAGCATGGCTGTGTTCACACAATACTATATCATTTCTGCTGTGGGTACACGTCACGGAGTCCTTTCGCCAGAGGGTTAACTGATGCCTCACTGTTTTGTAGGTGTGTGGGATATACAAGCTGGTGAGACCAACCAGATGGTCCACATGAACATCCTGATCACCTGCGTGTTTGCTGCTTTTCTGATGGGTGCCCTACTGGCAGGTTTAATTGTGTTCTGCTACCGAGACTCATTCCTCCGTAAACCAAGACATGTCCACAAGGATGCAGAGTCTGCACCATCTTGCTCTGATTCCACTGGAAGCTTTGTCAAGCTCAATGGCCTCTTCGATAGCCCTGTAAAGGTACAGCCAAACTACAAACTAAAAAGCAGCTTCAATCATACGGCTTTTGTGGAGAAGAGTCATTGAACAAGATGTGAAACTGTCTAATCTTACTCTTGGTTTTATTATCACATTCTTAGGAGTACCAAACCAACAATGATTCTCCGAAGTTGTACACCAATCTTCTCAGCACTGGCAAAGACCTGAACACGCCCAACGGTGACACTAAAACCGTCATCTTGCGGGATGGATGTCAGCCCCCCGAGTTGGCTGCTCTGCCCACACCAGAGTCTACCCCTGTGCTTCAGCAGAAAGGTCTACAGCCCATTAAAAACCAGTGGGAGAGGGCACATGGGAAGGTCAGTGGGTCCCGTAAGGAGTCCAATTCATCTGCCAAGAGTCCTCAGTTCCTTCCTTCTTCTCCTACTCCTGCTAACTCCAGCTCCCACCACCCTCACCTCGCCCTGGGACACTCGCACATCCCAAGCGCCGTGGTCTTGCCCAACGCTACACATGACCACCCCAGCCATGACAATGTGGAAGAACTACCACATTCATCTGAAAAGAAGCTTAAGAACCCAGATTCTAAGGGAACTAAGAAAGACCAGAAGAGGTCTGTGGATGCCAGAAATACCCTAAATGACCTTTTAAAACACCTCAATGACTCCGTGGCCAACCCCAAGGCCATTCTTCAAGAGGGATCTGTACCCCGCCCAAGGCAGCACCTCACACTAGAGCCCATGGAGGAACTGACTGAAATACCCCCCAAGGTGCCCAGTCGAGAAGCTTCCTTGTACTCTCCCTCCTCCTCCCTGCCGAGGCACAGCCCCACCAAGAGGGTTGATGTGCCCATGCCCACTACACCAACGGGAAGCCTGAGCATGGGGGGCACCCTGGAGAGGCAAAGAGGGGGGTACCAACTCCAGCGGAGTGCATCTCACAGGCACTCCTTATCCACCTCACCAAATGGGGTAACCATGGGGGTGTCTGTGTCTCGCCAACACAGTATGAACAGGGGGGGTTACATGCCTCCGACACCCCCCTCTAGACTTGATTCACATGGTGGAGTTATGGCACCAGGAATGCATTCAGCCCACCCACCCTCAGTATCCAGACAGAGCAGCTACAGTGGGCATGGCTCACTTCCTCGCACCGGGCTTAAACGGACCCCTTCAATAAAGCCAGATGTGCCGCCTAAACCCAATGGGTTTTCACCACAGACTCCACAAATGCGAGTAGTCAACAAGTACAGCTATTAAAAGACCATGGACACTTCAAAGTGAGTTCTTGGCCTTGACTGTAGAGCTTTGAGCCCTGAGGGCTTGGGGGGAGGGAGTACAGATGGAATAAGGCCTAGTGTGTGTTTGTGTATCAACTTGAGGTGTATTTCCCCTTTAAATGATATGCACATTCACTCACACTAAAACCAGAAAGTCATACATATGGCCAAAGATACTCGTTGGGGCCTCTTTGCTCCCTGCAAGCCAACCTCCCTCCCTTGCCACAGTAGCCACAGGATATGATCAGTGGACAGTGGTGAATCTGCTGCTGCCCAGTGTATCTGGGCTTAGGTCTCACCCGTTACCACATTTGGAGCGAGGTTTAGGACACCAGCAGAGGCCACGATGGTGTATGTGGGACCAGGTCAAAAAAAAAAACAGTGGAATACTTGAAGAATGGGTCTCATTTGTCACTCCCCTTGAGCACTGTCTTCCCACTAATGTGAAGTGAACAGAGAGAAGCCAGAGGCCTTAGCTTTGGCTGTAAGATGGCATAAGGCAGATGGAGGGGAAGATCAAAACGTATAGCGCGTGTGTTGTTTTAAGATACACGTGGCCGTAAACAGCTGATCAAAACTGTAAGAAAAGAGAAAGTGTGTGTGTGTGTGTGTGTGTGTGTGTGTGTGTGTGTGTGTGTGCTGGCTGACAGGAAAGCAGATTTGTGTAAATGCAGCAAATATATTAGTGGCACTTGCCCAAGAATGCACCTTAAGACATTTAAGACCTAAGTCACTGTCTTTCATTAAAACAACATATTTTCTTTGATCTTCTTTAAACCCCCCTGGACAGAGCTGAGGTCATACCTCTTTGTCACTCTGTTGTGTACCTAGTAATTAGATTAGGTTGTGGCGAATTGGTCATGCTGGCTGTACACAGAAATGGCCAACTCAAATTTTGTTCACTGGTTTGTGCTATTGATTTCAGATATAGGAGTTTGTCCCTGATGCATGTATTCCCCCTACCAGTCGAGGATAGCCTGTGACATGGGTGTGCACATCTGCTTGTGTGTGTGTGTGTGCGTTTGTGTGTGTTGTGTTGTGTTGTGTTGCAGACAGAGGCCAAGGAGTAGTTTTAAGCAACCAAACGCACTGATACATGAAATAAGATGTCTCTCTCTGGGACTGAAACTTCCTCTAACCTCCACTGCCCCTTTGTAAGAATTCAAGAGTGGTTCAAGAGTCTTCTGTCTTTATGTAGCAATGGTATTAAAAGAAAATGCATTTTTCATCTCATTCTGTAACTGGGTTTCCAACAAAATGACTTGCTTTTATAATCTTTTACTATTTTATTTAAAGAATTTACCATTTTGAAACTAAAGCAACACCAATGGTTTAGCCCATATATTTGAATTCAACATTTCAAGGCAGGTTTATTCTGTTAAATGTCTGTGTGTGCGTGTCCCCTGATAGAAGAATGCTAGTTCTTTCCTCCCACTTTAAATCCTATTTGCGACATATTTAACTGAACCTAGAACAATACATGGATGTACCATCTTTGTCATCTGTCCGGTTCTGCAGCCCATGTTCCCTGTGCAGATTTTCCTGCGAGTGGCCCCGTGTACAATCAACACTACATTTATCAATGTGTCCAAATGAGTCATGCTGGGAATGACAAGATACTGTATATACTAAAAAAATACTATAAATAAGGAGTATAAATATTTTTAGGCAAGTGAACCCGAATCTGTGCGTTGTGTGCCTTATTCACGAATACAGTATATAATATTGGCAACGTCAATTGGTCCTCTGTATGTTATGTCATATGCTCGCTATATGAGTGATTTTTACATAAGCAAATTGAAATTTTAGCAGGATGCGCGTCGGAAATCTAAACTGAAGCGATACTGAAAACACACTGACAAACATTCCATTTGTGGATGCGAGTCACACAAAGGGAAAGCAAAAACACCTACTGGGATATAAATCAGTTCGTTCCTCCTTTACTGCCGGTGTTGAAATGAGTGGTGTTAATCCACCAGGTAAAGGTGCCATGCAGTGAATGTATTTTTCTTGAACGTGGGATGTAGGTAGGGTGGTGAGACCTTGCACTGTGGAGCAGTCAGCTCAACGCAGCATATCCTGCCCACAGCCGATGTATTAAAACAGTGTTCACACAAAAGCCGTCTTTTGGCATGGCCGCCCGGAATCTGTAATTCCCCCAGGATTGCAGGACAGGAATTGTTTCTATTGGCCAGCAGTGACGACCAAGGGATCATTTCTCGTAGCAGTGGGTACTTATTTTTAATTTTTTTTTTTTTCTTTTGTGAGGGCGGGGGGTGAATTCTGCAATCTTATTCGAGCGTCAGTTGCCTGTTCAAGCCCAAAGCCACATTTTGTTTACAAGTGATGATTGTATGTAAAGACTTTCTGCCTGTCATCGAACCAGAGTCTGGGCTGTCTCTTTTCTACTCGACACATGCACACTGACATCACAGACACACACTCAGCATACACTGTTCAACTGCCTTGTACATTGCAATATGAACTGGGTCTTTCAGTTGCAATCTAAATTGAAGCCTTTATATTTCAGTCTGGTGTACGTGCAGATGAACCAGATTTTGTCATGTAATTCTAATTTAAATACTGTGCAACGTGGCGATGAGAGGCCAGCTGATCTCCAGAGTATTTGAGCGTGTAGATATGTTGTAAAATTGTACTGTGAATGTGTAAATAATAATAATGATGGTCTTTGTTTCATGATATTTTTTGTTGTTGTTTTTTTTTTCCCCTTTTTTTAACACGGCATGTATAGTTGAAATAAAACATTACTGCACAGAAATGGTGGCATTGTGGTGTTTTTCACAACGAACTGCTGATGAACTCAGCAGAGCTGGGTTTCGTAAGCCATCTCTTTGTTTATCGTGTTTCTGGACAACTGAGGAAGGTTCAGATTTGACAGATAGGGCCTTGTGAATCTGGTGGTGAAATGTAGTAGGTAGTTGCAACATGACTGGAAAGGAAGTAGCTAGCTGGGTTCTGGGAGCAGACTGTAGAATGATTAAGACTATTTTTAGATGTCTGGGGCCGGCACAGAGTCAGCCACACCAGATAGCATGTGGGAAAGTTTCCAAACTAGTATGTTCTTGTAGACACCGAACATCTGGACTAACTGCTCCCCAGGGGATAAGATCTAAGCCACCAATGAGCTGTGGTGGAATGCACACAAAAGTAGCACCCACATATATTTGGATGCATGCAGCGCAAACATCTAGTTTATGTTATGCACTGATAAAGCTGTGGGTAACATCAACAAAGAATAAACAAGTGATGGTTGGAGAAGAGGCAATCACGGGTTCATGTTATCCAGTTTGTTGAACTGCGAAAAAAATGTGATTGCCATTTGAGGTGGGATTATTCATTCACCTTTAAAGGATGTAATATATGAAACAAATGCACATATAATAACAAAGTCTAGAACTGCAAAATGAACACAATAAAAATACAAAAAGATTCATAAATAAAACGTGTTATCATAGGATGTAGTGTTGAAACATGACAGCGTGGATGCAGGGGAATCTATTGCAGCCGTTAGATGTCACAATCATCACGAAACGCCAGCATCCCCGGTTTGAATCCAGCCGGGCACAAATGCTCTCTAAACCAGGGGTGTCACGCTTATTTTACATCGTGGGCCGCATACAGCCTACTTTGATCTTAAATGGGCCAGATCAGCGAAATTTCTGTCAGTGTTACAAGTTTAACTACACATTAAAGTCCTGAGATATCTTAATATAAGAACAATAAGTTGAATTCCAACATTATGTCTCAGTTTATCTACATAATAAAGAAATGCTGCTGTAGCAAAGAAGTCTGTCAGCACAGTTCTTTGGGCTGAAATTATAATAAATAAATGTGAACATTTTCTGCCAGCTCATTGCCCAGACTGTCCTGTAATTATAAAACACACAGAAAATATCCTACTTTTTTCCTTCTGTAAGAACATAAATATCTATAGTTGATAGATGATAGATTAAAAAAACAGGAACTTTTCTGTCATATAAATCTTTACCCATTACTTAAATACTCAAGTGTGGTATGAAAGGCCATGAGGGAGTTGTTTTTCAGCAGGAAAAGCTGTGAAACAAAAATATCCAAAATGTATGCCCTTCTTCACTTGTTCCAAAGCCATCCAGCCATCCAACGCCCGGGGGCGTTCTCTTCTCTTTTATTCTAATTTCTTTCTTTTTTTAAACACATACAGTAATGTAATATCAGTTATACATGCAACCACGATTTCAAGTGTTAACGTCCTACTAAAGCTCAAATCAATAACCGGAATCATCTGAAGCCAACTCATCTTACTAATCTGCATATAAAGAAGCTGTGTAGGAGGGCTCTAAGAGCGCGGGCCCTGCTTTTTTTTGCAGAGAGGTGATGAGGCCCTTTGGATGTTTGGCTAGGAGGCTTTGTGGCTCATCACTGCCAGCAGAATGTTGACACAAGTACTCCTTCACTGGATTTCTGCAGGACCTCCAGAAAACTCACACCTCCTAGCAACCCCCACCCACCCTTTCTCTCCCACATACACACACACAAGGGAAACATTCTCCCCTCTGGGTGTTCTAGCGGGGGTTGGGGTGTGATTTGGTTAGGAATGGGGAACAACAAAGAGGCACCTCTTGCTATTCTGATGTACATCCCATCCTCTCAATTTATCAGATGGTCTCTTTGAATTAGTGGAGGCAAATCAAACACAGCCAATGATTCTGTAGCCGTTTCATTCATTTGTCCGTCCGCCTGGCCACACTTAGTCTCATTACAGACAGCGACTGTTCTCGGACAAAAAGCGAGCGTTTGTTGTCATACTGACGCGTCTGTGTGCATGTGTGTGTTTATTCTATCTCTCGTGGGATGGGGAAGCGAATGGTAGAAAAAAAAACAAGAAAAATACATCTTGGTTAAGTCTAAGTGGAACACAGCGAGGCCACTCATCTAGATGCAGGCAGATGAATGTAAATTGCTAGAGCTGAAGGTACAGATGAAAATTTGATTTAAAACAGTAGCAGCGTGTACAGAGACACACACTAACGCAGAGTGATATGGCCCATTTTCTGCTTTTTGGCTTTCTCTGCAGCATCTCTTTAGAAATTTAAGGATAGTGATTAGACTGAAAATCATCCATCTGTATGCCTTCCTGTCCTCTTTTCCTAAAAGCCTGGAGGTGAAACCAGCAATTCCATTTGCAAGCCTCAGTCATGGAAAAGGTGCTCAGAGGGTTTCTTTGTGGGCTTTAGCGAGTACATGCACTCTCTCTGATGTATTAAAACCTGACCCAGTGTCCAGGAATTGACTAATTTGAAAATTGAACTAAATGACAGGGAGGAAGTAAAAATTTCTCCAAGTTGGATCGAAAAAAGTTTTGACACTTGTACAGCCTCCACATTCGGGAAAAGCCATCAAAATCTAATCTGTGCGCCAAGCGCCCTTACATTGACAGTTGGTTAATGGCACACATTGCTTTGAAAAGTAACTTAAAAGCCAGGCAGGCAAAAGCGGCGAAAGAGCGAGAGGTTGTTAAAATATGAGGAATGGAAGCGCAGATAGGTAAGGACCGGTATTTCCCCCGCCTTTACGAGTAAATACAGGCATTTGGATCATAGATGAACAAAATAGAGTGATGGGTGAAAAATGCATGGCTTCCCAGTTCTCCCCCAGTGACCTTCAGCCAACCTCTACAATCAATATCACACTGACACCTCAGAGAAGGACGGTGAGAGCTGTGTGATGAGATGGCAGGAGGAAGAGAACTTGTTGACAGAGCTTTTAGTTCATTGTGTATTATATAATAGTTACCATGATGTACTTATAGTCCATAGTTATTGCGTTCTCATAAATATCCAGAATGTGCTATGACAGCCTTGTTGTATCTGCACTCCCGCCTGTGTTTTATTTGGGGGCATATTAATTAGGGAGGAATACTGACTGGGAAACATATGGGAATAATTATTCTGAGGTCCCCAAGTCTTTGTAGAAACATATGCAAAGATGTCCAGAAATTGCTTAATTACTAAAATAGAACTTCACTCATAAGTTTTTGCCTTTGTTTTCTTACAGTTCACAGATGCTTTGTTGCCACAGATTGTGAACCATTAATTTAACGAATATCTACCATCTTTTTCTCAGTCTGTTCCTAGCACTGGATGGCTTTTGTTTCAAGTACATCACAGCTGTATAGTGCAATTAGCCATGATATTCAGCGTGATTGATGTGATTATGTTTTATGTCTTTTACTGTAAGTAAAAATCACATTTACACACAACACTGAGCACAAAGGAGAGGCATTCAGCAACACAGAGCAGCCAAGTAGGGCCTTTAAGCTTGTTAGCAGCAATACACAATCACAGAAGCTTTTTAGGTACACATGTTCCAACTGCTTGTTAACACAAACATCTGCGGTAGCAACTCAGTGCGTTTATTCATGGTCAAGGTCTAACCTGTTCAAACTAAGTACCAGAATAGGGAAGAAAAGTGACTTTTAACTTGGCATGGTTGTTGATTCCAGACAGGCTGGTCTAAATATTTCAGAAATTAGTGATTTACTGGGATTTTCCCACACAGCTGGTTTACAGACAATGGTCTGAAAAAAAGAAAATATCCAGTGAGTAACAGTTCTTAAGGCAAAAAATGCCTTGCTGATGTCAGAGGAGACTGGCGAGATTGCTTCAAACTGATACGAGGCATTAGTAACTCAAATAACCACTTGTTACAATTAATGTACGCAGGTCATGTGATTGTTGGGGTTTTTCTGTATGTATTATTGTAAGGTCTACCATATAATATAAAGCGCCTTGAGGCAACTGTTGTTGTGATTTGGCGCAGTATAAATAAAATAAAATTGAACTGAATTGAATAGTAGAGCATCTCTAAATGTGGTTGCTATCCTGGTTGCAGAACACTGGATCCTCATACAACAAATACTGTTCAGTCACAAGGTAGGTACACCTTAAAGCGCACCCTCCTTTATTATTTATGTCACTCTAAATGGAACAATAATTGACAAAAGGGACATCAAACTGCATTTATTAGGACTTTTTACTTAGCTCATAATACAAGTGAGCAGTAGGATCATTTTCTCATAGATTTCTGCATATGCACCTGTATGCCTCTGACTTCATTTTTGGAACCAAATGAGTTATCACCTGCAGGTCTAATTTACCTGACTTTACTCTTTAGACCCAGAGGACCATCAATCTTTCATATGCAGTCTATGACAGAATAATGAGCTGTGAAGTAAATAAAAGCTTAGAGTATGTAAATCTGATACATCCACTTAGTTAACAAAATTATGCAATTACAATGTTTGCCAATTGTGCCAATTTATATTACTGAATGACCTTTATAACCCTTATCTACAATAATCCATCATTATGCTAAACTCAGGCAATAAACATAGAAATTGTTGACTGACACTCTGCTCTGAGGTCACAGTAATGGTATGAAGAAAGAAATCAAACCAAGTTTGCAATTATTGTATGTTACTAGAAAAAAAAATACCAAAGAAAGAATTTATCATTCTTTCCAAGCTACACAAATCTCTGAAATCACCTTCAAAGATACCACCCACTGATAAGCTGCAAAATAAATCTTTGAGATTTATTTCCACCTAAACTTGGTGTAGGAGTATCAGGTGTCGCATTAAGATCACAGAAGGGTTACTGCCACATCTGGGTTGCGTCTCAGTCCCAGATAGTGCAACAGGGTACTGAATCTAGATTCATGCCATTAGGTATTACCATGCATAGCATCAAGTCAGTAATGCAGGATAGTCTGGGAGAAAGAGTCTAGAGACACAGATATACAACAGTGCTAAGAGCAAAAGGAGAGAGTGAGATGAATATCTGCCCAATGTGGTTCTTTAAGATGCATAGACCCTGCTCCAACACCTGCAAGTAAAGGTGCTTATCTGTCAGATTTAATCTGCTCACCGGGCTGTGTGCTTGTGTGCAGATAAAAGAGTGTGTTTTGGAGAAGAGTTGGGTTGGTGGAGCAAGTTGTAGCAAGCCTATCAAGCGTACATTCACTTACCAAGACTCTAAACACCTGACTGAATCTAACTCTTGTTGCGTGGATACTGTGTGTTCAGGTTAGGGATTATCACAACAAAGTGTACATCTGGCAACTAAATAACCCTCCACCTGTTTTGCGTAATAACTTCATTTCTCTTCTTCTCTTTCTTCTGTTTTGGATCTTTCCACGGTCTTTATCTACTCCCCCCCACCTTTGAAGCCTGACTCAGACCCTTTTAGAGTGTGGGTGTTCTCATAGCTTTGCTGGTAAAACAGTGGATTAGCGCAATTGCTTTATGACTAAAGCCAAGCCTACTATTACAGCGCTCTGTCATTGGGAAATCGCATCTTCCCAGACACGCACCCATGACACACCCTGGCACCCACCCTATCCCCAAGGGGTGACACGGTACCCAGTGGGACCCTCATCACCTGTGAAGCCCTGAGCCTGGGAAAGCCCCTGATGCTCACACAAAAACAGCCTGCATCTACCCTCAGGCAGATACCTTGTCTGAATAAGCAGAAAGCTATAATAATGATAAATGGCTTGCACCACATGCAGCAATATGTCTTCATATAACAAAGAGCTTTTTAATTACTTTTCACATTAGAAATACAAAATCAGACATAAATAACTGAGCACCTGCTTAAAGAAAAGTCATGACTGACTAAAAAGTACCATAATACGACTCTGTCTCATGGATCAGATTATACAGGGCAGTTGTAAATGCTGCTCCCTGCCTTTGTTACGAGGTTTAATTGAACATAGCTTGGCTCTGACGCTGGCTAACAACATGAAGTTAGCTCCCTCCTGCATTAGTGCCAGAGCAAATTAAGTCTCCCTCCAGATCAATGGGCTTATAGTCTATACACATCAGCACGGAGAGATTTCACAAGCAGGCTGATGTATCAGCTGCCTAATTTTCTCCCTCTCTTCCACAGTCGTCCCCCCGACCAACCTTGTTTATCATTGAAAAGAAATCAGATCAACACACAGAGGCCAACGTGGAGCCAACCTTCTCCTGTTGTCTCCTCTCCTCCGTCTACAGCGTATAGTTACAAACATAAAACTTGCCCTTGCTGCCCTAAACAGATCAATACCTAATGGGCGTCACACTGAGCAGATGAGCTCTCTCTCGTTCTCTCCCACTCTAACCACCCTGTGTGAACACTGTCTTTTTGTCTTGTTAAGGCACATCTACAGTCTTAGAAGGCGCAGAGGACTGAAGGAAAAGAGGAGTGAGGACAGAGTGTGACGGAGGGGAGAAGATGGCACGAAAATGAGGGAAGAGATGAGTGCCAAGATGTTGCACAACAACCCCTAGTCTTTCCAACAGGCAGAATTATCATTCAGGGCAAAAACACATCAACAAAGATCCAATACCCTGGACGAGCAGGATACAGCTTAGCGCCACCCCCATCCCCGGCAGCACATACCCACACATAACCTTGAAGTTATAGCAGCCCTTACAGGATATGAAGTTATTCCTTTGGCTTTTGGGTTTCCTTGTTTTTTTTCCTTGTGGAAATAATCCCTAAGACCATTCCTTACTATTAAAGACATACATCTTCTAATGATGTCTAAAACGTATGCTTTCATTCTTTCGAGCAAAAAGTGGCTCTGTAATATTGTGGGAAAGGCTGTAGCTGTTTGCAAATGTTACTCAAACTCAAAGAAGTAGTTGCACTCACGTGGAAAAGAAAGGACACACTCTTGCAGATCTAAAGTTTTACTATTCAGAAATAATAGAAGTCATCAGGTCCTTAACAGGTTCTAAAATTATTCAGATACAACCTCAGATGAACAACAGCAGTCATTACTTATTTAACCACAACTAACCCAGAATGCAGAAACAGTGTGTAAAACCTAGTCCGTAGCTTTTAGAGCCACCTCTAGCAGCAATAACTTGAAGTGAAAGCGACTTTATCAGTCTCTCTCCTCATTATGGAGGAATACTGGCCCAGTTTTGTTTGCAGCGTTGCTTCAGTTCATTGAGGTTTGCTGGCATCAGTTTATACACAGCCCTCTTAAAGCCATAAAGCATGGGATCATTGTCCTGTTGCATGACCCAATTTTGGTCAAGCTTTAGCTGACTCTAGAATACTTTGGTATACAGAGGAGTTCATGGTTGAGTTACTGGAAGGCCCCCAGGTCCTGTGGCTTCAAAAGAAACCAAGTCATCACCACTTCACCACTGTGTTTGATATTGTATGGTTTTCACCAAATTTGGTGGTATCTAGTATATGGTATATGGTCAAACATTTCCACTTTAGTCTCATCTGTCCAAAGAACATTGTTCCAGAAGTCTTGTGGCTTGTTCAGATGCAATATTTCAAACCTTGCAAGCCATGCTGTTCTTTATAGAGAGAAGAAGTTTTTTCCTGTAAGTCCTTCCAAACAAGTCGTACGTTTTCAATTGTATTTATAATTTCATAAACATTAACATTTAACATGCTAACTGAGGCTTGTAGAGTCTCAGATGGAACTTTTTGTTGTTTGGAGTTTCTCTGATTTTTACGCAGTTTGACCCTGGGGGGAATTTGGTGGGACATCCACTCTGGGTAGATAGGAAACTGACTTGAATGTTTTCCACTTGTGAATAATCTGCTCAATGTAGAATGATTGACTTCAGATTGTTTAGAAAATTTGTCTTGTAACCCTTCCCAGACTGATGTGCAGCAACTGATCTAAGATCACTGCTGAAGTCTTTGATCACTGACATTACGCTAACACCTGAATGCCAGCAAACGAGGAAAACTTCTCCTTTATAGAGGTTTTCACACTTCCTGATAATCAGTTAAATAAATACATTTAATTAAGAGCATCTGGCTGCTACTAAGCATTTAGTTTTTCAAAAGCTGCTTCTGCATTTTTTGTTAAATAAATCATGACATGGTCTAATACGTCAGAGATAGTATTTACCTGATTTTAAGACCTGGTAAGGACTAAATAATTTCTTTGAAACCTGAGAATTGAAAGAGGGTGTACCTTCCTTTTTACGTAGTCTTGGGAACTATGTTAAAATATGTAATATTACGCTTACTACCTTAAAAAAGTCAAAATGACTTCCAAACTCTAATCTATAATCATATCAAAAAAATCAATATAGACTTTTTGTTGTAACAAATGTCTATATATAGCTAATATATTTAAGTACCTCAACTCTTCTGAAAAAAAAAACAGATCAGATGTGGTGATTTTCTTTTCTTTTAGTACATACAGCCTGAAATCCATTTAGCACAGAGAATCTTCATCCATTTGGAACAACCTGCTTTCACATTACTTTTTCATGTAAATCCTCATGCATCAAGTGCTTTTAAAATCGACATCATGTGGGGAAAATGGCCAAAACCCTTTAGTCCTCATCGGTCTGCCCTTGAGAGCAGCTCTTATAATACTGGCTAGTTAGAGTAGTAGCTTTAGCTTAGCGGTTGCACCTCTGCATGATTTGGAAAGTAAAAAGGCGTCGTCTGGCCTTAGGAGCACTTCAAAAGGCCCATAGCAGTGTGAGCGGCAGCACAAGTGACAGACGCACACAGGGGGTCAATGGCTTGTGTGTGTTTTCATGTGTAAGTGCGTTGTGTACATGTGTGTTGCTGCATAGGTGCACGCGTGTTTGCGTGTGCTTGTGCATTTGTGTTTATCTGTGTGCGCGTGGGTGTGTGCGAAAGGAGGGGAGGCCTATTAAAAAGCTGCCTGAGGAGAGGGCTTTCAGTTGGGAATCTATGGGGGGCAGAGAGGATGGCAGGGCCATTGTGTGTCATAGTTCCATCCTGAGAGCTGGAATTAGAGGCTTTCTCCTCTGCTCGACTGGAAGACTCTGTACCACCACCGACCCCATGTTTAATTAGAGCAGCTCTAGAGAGACAGCCTGGAGAGGGAAGAACACGAGCAATGAATATAAGAAAGAGTCAGATTTAACTCTGAAAAAAAAAAAAAACATAACTGTGGGTGAAAGAGGGGGAAAGGAAAGAAAATTGGATTCACACCGTTTGGCAATGCTGTGCAAGTCTGATTGGAAGCGTAATGAGGTACACGATAGCAACATGATGTGAGATATGATAAAGATTAGCCTGGTAGAATTATGAGAATCTCTATGGCATGGCACTGATTGGAAATAGAAGCTAATAAGAGTAACTTTCCCAGAGTGCATTTGACTTTCGAATCAATAATCTTCAACTCTTTCAGGAATCCTCACACAAACGGGCATGATGTGCCTTTGTGGAGGTTATAGTCCAATCAAATTAGGCAAACAAACATTAATGGATGATAATGAATGTGAGCATTATCTCCAAATAAAGTGGCCATTAATATTGATGATTGTTTTCATCCCAACGCATTACAAACCAAAGCAACATCAATATTTGTCAGAGCAAATGAGAGCGAGAATGTACGTTTATCAGTGATTGGGTAGCTAAATGGATATATGGAGGAGATAAACACGGGCTGTTATCTCCTCTGCTGATGATCTATCCGTTTAAGCTTGTAAGGTTCATTAATGTTAAATGGGTTGATTGTTATAGGAGGTAAACAACGTGTCAAGTCTTATTCCAGAACAACTCATTCTGCTTAACAGAATGAGTAGTCGGAGCCATTAAGGCCTGCTAGTGAAATGGTTCGTCTTTGAAGTACTTGCTTGTTTGTTAAGTGGAAGGGTGATCAAAAGGATGTCATTTTAAATGCTGCTGCTGATTGATTGTGTGCCTTTATATGCTCACCTGACTGGGCTTTGCACAAAGCGAAGTAGGAAAGGGATTTTTTTTCCAGACACCCATGGCATAATAGTGTTAAAAAAACAAATAAAAAAAAAATCTTATGAGAAAACATAGCACTACTGGCACACACACATTCAAGGTGCACCTTGATCCTGACTTTATTTGAGCTCTTTCTCTCTCCGCTGTGTTTAATCCTGCTGTCTGGTATGTTCCACCTGATTAATCTGATCATTCACTTCTGACAAGCCCATTTCTTAACCCCACCACCCACACACGCAAACGAGCACCTACACGATAGTCATGGGATTTCCGGCTCTTTTTAGAGAACCGGCTCTTTCGGCTCGGCTCACTAAAAAGAGCCGGCTCTTTCGGCTCCGAACCGGCTCTTTAGGTTGTTTTGTTGCTTTAATTAATTTATTATTAACAACAATATAAAATTATGCACAAAAGGAATTACTAATGTAAAAAAAAAGTGGTTTTATTTATATATGTTTATATATAAATATATGCGGTGGCCCCTAGAGACAAAGCACATACAAACTCCAAAACACATTTCTAGCGTTAACTGAACTTCCAAAACAGAGCTACCTAGATCACTTAAATTACACAGTTGAAAGCATATGTGTATTTTTAAGCACTCATATATATTCAAATAATTCAAAAAAATGTTCATTTACCTGTTACTACCACACACCAAATCCGGTCATTGGTACTTGCTGGCTTGTGTAGCCACTAGGTAACAAAAGCTCAACACTGCGCCTAGCATCCTGGAGCACTTCTGTTGTCTTTTGTACGTGTTTTGGAGTTTTTACGTGTTTTGAAGTTTGTACGTGCTTCGGAGTTTGTACGTGCTTCGGAGTTTTTACGTGTTTTGGAGTTTGTACGTGCTTTGGAGTTTGTACGTGCTTTGGAGTTTGTACGTGTTTTGGAGTTTGTACGTGTTTTGGAGTTTGTACGTGCTTCAGAGTTCAGACGCGTTTTGAAGTTTGTATGTGCTTTGTCTGTAGGGGCCACCGTAAATATACTTTTATTTATTCACTCCACATAAAATGTAATAAATAAATCATATAATACAAAAACCAACTATTCACAGTTCAACTTTTAACTATTTAAATTTTCAGCTTTTTCCTTTTAAACAAATTTAAAGTGAAACAACACAAAACACTGCAAACCACAACACAATTAAATATAAATTAAAATATGAAAACAAAAAGAAGATGCACATTCTCTGTCATATGGGCCTGCATGAATAAACTTTCTGAATCCTTTATCATCCGCAACTGAAAATAGTTGTGGATGATTACTATACCTTTCTAATGTGACGTTGTTGTCCCTGGCTCTCTTTCTCTGTCTCTCCCTCCCGCTCTGTTCCTGTGCTACTGTGAGTGTAATTACCGCCCCTCCCCCCTCTGCTCAGCGCAAGCACAAGGCTCGCGTGCAGAGTGAAGCGGAAAAAAAGTGGAGAGAGAGGGTGAGAGAAAGAAAAAAAAACAACCCACGGCTCGCGATAAGGAGCCGGCTCGCGTCGTTCACTTCAAAGATTCGGCTCTAAGAGCCATTTCGTTCGCGAACGACCCATCACTACTACACGAGTGAAGTGATACAAACACATGATGCATGTCACACACACACACACAGACACGCATCCACTTGAAGGGCAAAGAAAAGAAAAAAAAACAGAGAGTGAGATTGGTGTGTTGGTTCGGTCACTCACAAGGAAAATGTCCCATCATAGCCTGCAGTTACCAGTGTCACACATCACTTCACATGACCAGATATAAACACTGCTCCATTTAATGTCAGATTTACACAGACACATAGATATATACATATACAGTATACTGTATATATACACATCATTTGATCTAATCAAGCTAAATCCAGGAAATGTTTTTCCTATAAATAATGATCCACATATATGCTCCTAGGGGATTTCAGTGCAGAGCCATAGAGCGCTATGAACTCAGCAGGAAAGAAACAAATGCAAATGTGAGGTACAGCTGTGGGGTTGAAGCTAGGTTCCCCATACAATGCCTGAACAATATTGTCCTTCACCTGCTGAGATCTAAAGGAGTAATCAAAAGGCATGGAGAGTTGTGGCGACTGATTCTGTGCAGGGGACCTCACTAACTCTGACTGACGCCCTCAGACTACAGATAAGACTAAGAAGAGTGTGTGTGCATGTATATGCGCACACGTGTGTGTGTGTATATCTTCATGCATGTAACTAAAGGAAGCATATCCCTCCCTGTGTTGAGCAATATCTCTTGCTCTCACTGCTGCGTCCCCTCTCATTGATCCTGTATTCCAAGCAGTTCCTTGATGACCAACCTGCTGTTAGAGTTCTTCTTGTCGAGGTTGATTTAGCTGAGCTTGGCGGGCCTAAAACTCTGAGGGGAATTTGTCTCAGTGGCTGTAAATTACATTTATTTACAAGAGGGAGAAAAATGTGGGGGTGTTTTATCTATGTTCACATTGCATCTGTCCAAACCCAGTCGGTAACTCTTTCTAATAAGTTGCTTTATAAAGAGTATGAAAGCTGGAGCTATAGACCATTAATGGAATAACTTTGTGGTTTCCAACATATGAAAACCATCTGCTGATGTTTCATTTTTGCTTAAACTTAAACTTACTTTGCCAGAAATAGTAATAATGTGACAGAGTTAGCCAGGTGCATGGATTAGCAGTTTTGTTCCATTCTGCAAACAGCAATTAGTCTGCACAGGGTCTTTTATTTTGAAAAGTCACTGAAAACTCTATGGTGTTTCAGTGTCTGACTTCCTGCCCTCCTTATCTGCTCTATGCAACTTGACGAAGGTTCTGTGAAAAACAGATTTGGTGATCATTTAAGCCATGTGGAGAAGAGAGCTGCTTGTAAAAGGCGCTGCAGCATGTCTGCAGCATGTGGAACGGTAAGGTGGAGCATCCGTGGGAAGTCTGTGCAGCTGTAAAGAGAAAGACCCTTCAAGCATGTTATTAGTGTTGATGTTGCATAGCTTGTCCACCAGAGGGCACTCTGTAACTTCCCTGTTGGCAAAACACAACAACCAGCAGATCCAATACAGTCAGACGTGAATAAGTAAATGAATAACTACACATAACAAAAAGAAATATCAGCTGATATATCAGAACATCAGATTGTTAAATCAACAAATGTAGGTATCTTAAAAGTACTTTTTACATAATGCTGTAATCTTATCCCCTGAAGATTCTTTTCAATATCAGACATTATGACATTGTCATAATGGCCCATTTTTCCTAGACTCAAGAACTGAGCAACCAAGCTTGGCACACAGCTGCATCTCAGGCCCCTGAAGATTATTATCTATATCACATATTATGACATAACGATGTCAGCTTTTAGTATTAATGCACCTATATCATCTTAAAAAACATCATAGCAAGGTTGTTTCTTCCAGCTGCTGTCAGACCAGCACTAAACCCCATGTATTAATTCACACATGTATACGCATATGCACACTGTGGGGTCCAGTGTGCAATAGTTTTCAATTAGTCTGTGCTCTGTCTTGCTATCGATATTCATCAACTGCACTTTGCCATATTCTACTTCCATATTTTAGCCACTCAGCATCAGAAAATATCTCACTATTTGTGTCATGTATACACACATATATTTACTTGTATATAAATTAGAGTTTAAATTATATTTATATAATACATAATTATTACACAGGTTACATTTTTCTTCTCGTTGTAAAGTATTAGTTGTTATTGGATGCAGTTTACGCTTTACAAATTCCTTACAATAACTAAAACAATATCTAATTTATATCCATACTTAGGATCAAAGCATATATATTGAATTACGCATGATAATATCATGAACTTATAACTTCACACGTCATTATTTTGTCCAGCATTTTAGAGTAAATAAGTAATGCACTATTGTGATGAATTAGAGAGCTAAATACAAAAGTTTTGTTTGTTTGTTTGTTTTTTTAAACCTACATTTCTTGCTGGTTTTAATTGTTGCTGATGAGGACAATACTGAAACCATGACTTATTAACCATTATTAAATTCATTTGTGAAGAATTTATGTGCCACAAACACTGAATGATGTATTTTGAGAAAATGTTGACACCAGGAGAATTTTTTTTTTTTTGTTTGCATCTCAGCTTCTCCTAAGCCACAAATCCCAGCTCTTTCTAGACCACACAGCAAACTCTCACAAAGAGCTTTGCCTGCGGTTTGGAGAAGGTGAACGCAAACTTTGCCAAGCGATTCCCTCTTTCTCTCTCATCAGTGTAACAATCCTTTTCCAGCCTGAGGCCAAGATCCTCTTTGTTTATGTAACATCACATGATGTCCTAGATGACCCTACCTGAAGCTAGGGGCTCGTATCCATTTCCCAGCTCCGGCTCTGCGTCCCCCCCCCCCTGCTCAGGCCTTGGCTTAGCCACAGGCCAGCTATCCCACTGCTTGGACAAAGGGAGCTTCACGGGGATGTAACTCATGCTTGCACATACAGTCAGAACAAAGCCTTCAACTCTCCTCTAGCAACAACAGCGCCTCTTGTCTTGAAAACTACAAGATGCCAAATACACCATGAAAAATATTTTGATTTATTTCTTTTAATAGCCTTCTGTTATTTTAGATGGCATAAAAACTTAAAACAGTAATTAAATCACTTTGCACCAGGTACACTTTTAAGTCATCCTGTGAATGTTTCTTTAAATAGCGTGACAGAAAAAGAAGTCATTGTCCAAATTTTACAATTAGGATCATATCACAGACTTTAGTTTTCTGCTTGCTACTTATCTGATGGAGTCCTAACGTCTGTAAAACTGCATTGCACCACACAAACAGTCACAAGGAAGCAGTATGATGATAACGTTGTTTCCATAAACAAGATAAGGGCTTTTGAAACAGAAACATTTTAAAGAAACAACCCCATAAAACAACCATGGTTCATCCACACCAGCCAGGACCAGTTGTGTGTAGTATTGAAATAAAATTTGGATTTAAGCAATTATTTTGCAGGTTTTCTATGACAAAAGTTCTTAAGAAGTAACCGTCCTTTTTAACTTTTCTATTTTTTACACGTGAGACTTGACTGATAACACATACTTGTAATACTGAGGCTTTGCAGATGCGTGATCGTTATATATGTAACATTTACCTGTCTGCTATTTTGGATATGACAATGTAAGATCAAGTGTCATATGAGCCTAGATAGTGGTTAGTGACCCCAGGCTTTGCAGCCATCAGTTGCTGGGGAGAAATGTATATTCACTGTTCAGTTATGAAAAACCTCCCTGCCATGGCGTTGCTCGCATGCAAGTTCCCACGGTTGCTCGTGGAGCATGCTAAATTGTCTACAAACACTTGTCCACTACTTTCAGAGAGATAGTGAAATGTGAAAATTGGAAACGGACACTGTTGCCTTCAAAGTAGGGCTTTCTCCCTTTAAGTTGCGTTGTCTGCGATGCTGAGGCTCAATGCGTGCTTGAAGGCAAACATTCCTGGTTTCCATTTTCCATTGTGCTCTTATTAAGTTTTATTGATACTTGGTTTGTAGTTAGATAGTTAGTACATTGCAGGCACAACGGCACCTTCAATAAAATCTACAGGCAACTGCAGCAATCTGCTCCTGACCAAAGCAAATGCAAGAAGATTTTTGAAGTAGCACCCTGTTTCCAATCAATTTCACCTACTGACAACCAGGAACTCAACCATTTAGGGAACACATTCCCCCCTCGTTTTCCAGTGTGTCAGGTCAACTATTGTGGACAACTCAAGTCATAAAACTAGATGCAGGCTGTAATAATCTGGAGAAACAGCTCAATTCTGCATAGTCGTTTTCATAAAAGTATTTCATTTAGGCTTCGTCACATCAGCCTTTGAACTTAATACACTTTTCTACTTTTGTTCAAGCTAGTTCCAAATAACGTTGGGCAATATGTAAAATCTTTCCAACCAACAATGGTCAGTCCAATAACCGACGATAGGCGATATAATCGCGCGGGTGCAGCTTTTTGATGAGCGGAGCAATGTAATCATGCACGCTGACTGCTTCTCTTAGGTTCAACCAACATTATTAGCAAACTTACTCATAGGCAAATAAATATGTAAATAAATCGCTATCTCCCTCTCTCTCTCTCTCTCTCTCTCTCTCTCTCTCTATATATATATATATATATATATATATATATATATATATATATATATACATGTATGTATATATGTATGGCATGGAGACTTTGCATGAATATAAATGGAGAAGAACCTAGTGTTGCTGTAAGAAACACATGGTGGACACAGAGCACACAGGCAGCAGGGAATGCAGATGAACTGGAAAACAGAGTAGAAGGCTGTATCACACCAACAATGAAATAGAGTTTAGAGTTTATCCTATCTTTATCTTCATGATAAGGAAAGGATAAACATCACTTCTTGTGAGTAAGATTTGCTCTCATTTCATCAAACATCTCTTGCAAAATCCGACTGAAATTAAGCCATGTCCAAGCAATGACCCTTAGCATTTAAAAATTGGGACAAACCTCTTCCAGTGACTTTTATTGGTAAACCAAATGGCAGCCACAGCTTGTGGACAAACTGTTGAGGGAAGCCCAGGCAGGCCTGTAACAGATGGTCAGAGTGAACGGGTGACTGTTGACAATGTGCTGTGTTTGGGGACAGCGCATGGCAGAAAGAAAAAAAAAAACAGAGAAGAACCTGAAGTTTCTGTTGTGCTACATTAGACATATCGAAACTCAACAATGGATGGAGGCTCGAACAGAGACACACACTCAGTATAATACCTTGCTATCACAACAAGACAAGCAGCACAGCAAAACAGCGCCCGCTTAACACTAATACCACAAGACTTGCACATACCAGTTCTTTGTTTAATGGCATTACTTTAGCTTTTCCCTAAGTCTCATATGCATTTTCCCTTACTCCCAAATCCAAACCAAACATCCTGCCCCTCCCATCAATCCCCAAGTAAAGGCTCTTTTGCATTTCTCTTTGTCCTGCTTACACTTTGCAATTAAGCAAATGGGTCATTAGTTAAACGCCACGGGCAACAGGACACACGAGGAGTTAATCAGAGTGGATTGATGGACCACTTGCAAGGAGCACAGCGCACAGGCGCATGTATCTGCTCACAGAAGCACATGCCCACTTTCACAAGCTATTGACATTTCTGAAGAGTTAGCCTCCAGTAAGACGCGCATACATAAAATTACAGAAAATGGCAGCAGCTGATAAAAAGCGGCCTGATCATTGATTCGTGTTGTCAAACTGTGCTGAGTGGCAGTTTCTTCAAGAGGAAACGTTGGTTGAATCCTTGCCTCGGGCCATCAACATTCAGAGGGAGACAAGAGGATATTTTTCCAGCAAGTGATGGTGCGCGGCCCAATCACCGAGGTCGAAGACTGCTGACAAATCATTTTCATGAAGTATTTACAAATACAACTATTGATGGGCAAACCACATAGGATTTGCGGATGCTTGATTCGCACCGGGCCAATTGATACGATGAGTACGCGGCCCGTGTCCAGACAGGTGTGAGCTCAGTGTTAAGCGGTCACTTAAGCTATGGAGACAGAGGCTGATTGTGAATGCAGACGTGTTTCTCAGCCCTTTTCTACTTTAAACGCTGGTTTCTCTGAAGGCACTCAGACCATCTCTTTTTATCTGTCTTTCTGTTTCTCTCCCCTTTGTCTTGCGCGTGCAATTGTGCTGTAGATGTGTGATGGGTGGCACTCTGGTAATAACATGCACAATTGGCGTGATTTTGTTTTTGGAATATGCAGAAAAGAAAAGAAGACCAAACCATCACCAGATCCCACACTGCATGGTGGAATTTTAAAGACCCATGATAAAGTTTATTCAACTGTAGCAGCTTCAGTCTGCTATACATGTATTTGGTAGTGTGGAAGCTGTTACAAAGGTCTAGGAAAAACAGAAATTCCCATTTTTAGGGTGCAATAAGTAGAATCCCTTACACTAGGTGGGGTCACAGATGTTTTGCAGAAGCATGCACACATCCTAAGAAGAACTACTTTTTCTGTGAGTGACTTTTGTAAATTTGTGCAGCACATTCCCGTCAGAGCAGCAGATGTTTAAATCTTCCACCAGATAATGCTTCAGCCTGCACGAAGCTCTGCTGGAGGAGCTGCTTAGCATGTTAACTTTGCAACACAATACATATGCAGACATATCTGTAATAACATCAAAGCTGTTAATTCTTCAAATTTACTTGGTGGAAGAAGAGGAAGCTACTTTTGGCCGCTCCCTTGTTCACAGGAGGTCGCCGTTGCGAGCAGATCCGTATGTTTGACTTGGCAGAGTTTTTATGCCGGATACCCTTCCTGATGCATCCCCGAAGGGATTTGTGTCTCCTCCCAGGAATGAACTGGGGATCTTTTGCTTGTTAAGCGAACATGTAAATCCTGACACATTTTTAGTGTTTAAAGAGTTGCAATCTTACTTAATTTTGCAGCTTTAAAAAGGTGGACCTGACTAATGTTTGGTATTAGAGCCTTTTAAATTTCTGCACACTGTCTTAATTTAAAAACAATTAGCAACCACAATGCATTAACACATATATCAAGAAATCAAAAAGCACAGCTTCTCCAGAATCTAATGAATGACAGAGATTCCCCTGATTTCTCAGATAGTGAATATAATGTTGGATTCATATTTCTCCACTAGATGGCAGGCTTGCGGCCCCTTCAGTCTTTCAACACCGAACCAGACTGAACAGGTAAAATGATAATTCAAAGTCAAAGCTTAAAAGACTGATGCAATCCATAGATCAGATGAGTTGTTTGTTCCTGGTGTAATACAGTCAGAAAATGTTGTGACATTACTTTCTTCCGTTGAGTCAGAGAGAAAGAAATGTTTCCCAGTCGCATGTGATCTCTCTTCCTTTGACCTTGCATGTCTGCCCTTTTGCTGCGAGCGGGAAAAAGAGAGCGACTAATGGCGAGCCAGCCGACATGTCGGACAGGAAGGACATGTCAGAGAAGTAACAATGCCACAGCATGGGATTTGTTTAGTCGGGCACACTCAGCACTATCTGATCTACCAGAGGGACAACAAGAGGAAGGAAAGCCTGACAATATCCTGCAGACTTTGAAGCAGTCAAAGCACTCAAAG
Source organism: Pelmatolapia mariae (assembly GCF_036321145.2). Taxonomy (NCBI): domain Eukaryota; kingdom Metazoa; phylum Chordata; class Actinopteri; order Cichliformes; family Cichlidae; genus Pelmatolapia; species Pelmatolapia mariae. Next base: position 13,190,194 of record NC_086227.1, on the reverse strand, counting down.
GTATAAAACCACAAAATGTTGGTCAGCTCAGAAAAATGTTAGGCCTTCTCTCCTACTACAGACAATACATAAAAGACTTCTCCAGAAAAGCAGGTTGTTTGTATGAATTGTTAAAAGCTGACAAAACCACAGAGAACTCAGACACCACAAAAGGGCCAAGGGCAAGACCAAAGAGAGCCAGTCAAGTTGTGCCCTCCTCAAAACAAATTGTGTAGACTGACCAGCATCAAAGTGCGCTTGAGGAACTAATAGACTGTTTGCTCCACCCACCAGTACTGGGATTCGTACACACAGATGCCTCACACAAGGGGTTAGGTGCCGTGTTGTACCAGAGACAAGATGGTAAGCTGCGAGTTATTGCTTATGGCTCCCGTACTCTAACAGCAGCTGAAAAAAACTACCACTTCCATGCAGGAAAACTAGAATTTTTAGCATTGAAGTGGGCTATCACTGACAAATTCAGAGACGATTTGTACTATGCCCCAACATTTACTGTCTATAGCGATAACAACCCGCTAACGTACATTTTGTCAACAGCCAAACTGAATGCCACCACATCAAGATGGGTCGCTGAGCTCGCTGATTTTCACTTCACCATTAAGTACAAACCAGGGAAGGAAAACAGTGACGGAGATGCTTTATCAAGAATGCCACTTGATGTAGAAACCTTAATGAGAGACTGCTCTGAGGAAGTGCCACATGGACACTCTCAGCTGCAGCAATGTCAGTCACAGCAGAAGGTGAGCCAGCAGAAGCAACATTTACACCCATACCAAAAGAACAGCTTAATGAAGCGCAAAAGTCTGATCCTGTTATAAGCCCTGTATTACAGTGTAAACAGACAGATTCAAAACCACTGCCCAAGGAGCTAAGAACATTTGACCCTAAGACAAAATGCTTGTTCAGAGAGTGGGGCAAGTTAACGCTAGATAACTATGGCATCTTGTACAGACTCACTTCTGCCCGGAAACAGCTAGTCCTGCCAGATCAGTTCAAAAAGACTGTACTTGAAGAGCTGCACAATAATATGGGCCATCAAGGTGTTGACCGTACAGTGTCTTTGATACGTTAACGCTTCTTTTGGCCACACATGCAAAAAAAATGCTGAACGGAAGTATATTTATAACAATAAATAAACATGTTTAGCTCAGAGCCACTATAGCCAATAGTGTTATTTTTATATCCAGAAGATTTAGTGGTGTAGTTCCACTCTGGGACCTCCCCACTCTTTTGTATGAGTGAAAAGCATACAGTGAGATGAGTGTACCTCCCTGCCCTTCTGTGTACATACATGTAAAGCCAGAGGCAGAGGAAATCAGCAGAAAGACCCCAGCACAGAACATAGCTGATATCAGAGACAACAAATATGACTTTGGTTAAGTCAGACACTGGATGAAAGAAGAAGATGGGCTAGAGGCAGGTTGCAAAATGGCTTGCAGATGAACTCAAGTGTTTTAGTTTGAAAATGTATTAATTATTTAGAATTTAAATAAAAATTAACATATCTATTTTCCATGGAGATGTTTTGAAATTCAGTTTTTCGTTCGCCACTGCTGTTAGTAAGTAGTAGGATGTATGGGGTATTGTATGTATGGCTAAAGGACCTGAAACAGCGCCTTGCAGAGTCGATTCTCAGTTATGGGGTAGCTGTTAGTGATGGGATTTACGGCTCTTTTTAGAGAACCGGCTCCTTCGGCTCGGCTCACTAAAAAGATCCGGCTCTTTCGGCTCCGAACCGGCTCTTCAGGTTTTCTTGTTGCTTTAATTAATTTATTAATACAATAATATAAAATTTTGCACAAAAGGAATTACTAATGTAAAAAAAGTGGTTTTATTTATATATGTTTATATATAAATATATACAGTGGCCCCTAGAGACACGTACAAACTCCAAAAAGCACGTACAAACTCTAAAACACATTTCTAGCGTTAACTGAACTTCCAAAACAGAGCTACCTAGATCACTTAAATTACACAATTGAAAGCATATGTGTAGTGTTTGTGTATTTATACACAAGCACTGATATATATTTAAATAATTTAAAAAAGTTCATTTACCTCTTACTACCACACACCGGTCGTTGGTACTTGCTGGCTTGTGTAGCCTCTAGGTAACAAAAGCTCAACACTGCATTCTGGAGCACTTCTTTTGTCTTTTGTACATGTTTTGGAATTTTTATGTGCTTCTGAGGCTACGTCCACACGTACACGGGTATTTTTAAAAAAACAGAGATTTTCCATTTTCGTTTTAAAAAATAATCCCGTCCACATGTAAATGCAGAAATGAAGTAAAACGCTGCTCAAAGCAACAGGTGTCGATATATTCCTAAACGTGTAGAAATGTTGGCCAATCAGAAGTCTAGAAGCCTCGGTGGGAAATAGTAAACAAAGATGGGGCGTAGAAGCAGAACCGAGTCGTATGTGTGGAGGGACAGTAACTGTGTGTGTATATGTAAGCATTTAAACACTGCAGAGAGTACAATTAACAGTAACAGTATTGTAGAAATTCATTTCACCGAAACAAAAGTGGCGCACAGTGTGACGTCAAAAAAGGTGCACGTCTTTGACGCTGCGTTTTCTCCGTTTTCCTCATCCACCCGTAAATGCAAAAACGGAGTTTTCGAAAATAGACATTTTTAGAAATCTCCGTTTTCAAAAATACCCGGGTACGTGTGGATGTAGCCTGAGTTTTTACGTGCTTCTGAGTTTTTACGTGTTTTGGAGTATGTACGTGCTTCAGGGTTTGTACGTGTTTTGAAGTTTGTACTTGCTGCTTTGTCTCTAGGGGCCACCGTAAATATACTTTTATTTAGTCACTCCACATAAAATGTAATAAATAAATCATATAATACAAAAACCAACTAGTCACTGTTCAACTTTTAACTATTTAAATTTTCAGCTTTTCCTTTTAAACAAATTTAAAGTGAAACAACACAAAACAATGCAAACCACAGCACAATTAAATATAAATTAAGATATGAAAAAGAAGATGCATATTCTCTGTCATATGGGCCTGCATGAATAAACTTTCTGAATCCTTTATCATCTGCAACTGAAAATAGTTGTGGATGATTACTATACTTTTTTAATGTGACGTTGTTGTCCCTGGCTTTCTTTCTCTGTCTCTCCCTCCCGTCCCTCCCGCGCCTCCCCCCTCTGCCCAGCACAAAGCACAAGGCTCGCGTGCGGAGTGAAGCGAAAAAAAAGTGCGAGAGAGAGAGAGGGTGAGAGAAAGAAAGAAAAAAACCCACGGCTCGCGATAAGGAGCCGGCTCTAAGAGCCATTTCGTTCGCGAACGACCCATCACTAGTAGCTGTAGCTCAGGTGGTAGAGCAGGTCAGCTACTAACCGTAAGCTTGTTGGTTCGATCACAGTCTGCTCCAGTCTGCATGCCAAATATCCTTGGGCAAGATACTAACCCCATGCTGCTCTCCAGTGCATCCATCAGAGTATGAGTGCATGTGAATGTTTGATAGGAAGCACTTAGAAACAGTGTATAAAAAAAAAAAAAGAGCTTGTGTGAATGTACAAGTTGTGTAAAGTGCTTAGAGTAGAGATGTGCTACATAAGAACCAGTCCATTTACCATGTATACTAAGTCTGCTGCCGTAAAAGATCAATGGGGATTAAATCTGTTGTACTAATTAATTTAGTTTCATGATGGGTGGGATGAGATCACTGTGTGTGGTAAATATCTAAATTAGATGTTTGTACAACACATTAGAAAGAGAACTTGAATTAGAAATGGAACACAGAGCAGAGAACGACTGAAGATGATTCATGAAAAATATTAGAAATATAAAGTTTTTAATGATTTTCTGTAACACACGAGGACACTCTTAACACTGCGTCACACAGCAGTAATCCCTGAGGAGAGACCTGCGAGTCTGTGTGAGATGAGAAGGAAGATGCTGTCATGGTGGTTTGGTCCTCTCTGGTGTTCTGTTTGTGTCTCTCCCTCTTCACTCCCCCCCACCATGGTGGCATCTGGTTCCTAGTTCCCGCCTTGTTCTCCACACCCACTCATCACTCACCTGCTGCTCATCATCTATGATTGTTCCTGCCAGTACTTAAGGCCTTGGTGGAGTGCTGTTCTTTGCTGGATTGTTGTCTTTACCCCCATTAATGTAGTCCCAGCTCTCTCTTGTGAATCACTTTGTCTGCCGTCGTGTTTATTGGTTTTCCATTTTTTTCTCTCTGCACAGACCTTCCTGGACCCCCGCCTGTTTCCCGTAGATCCTGTTTGGATGAGCATGAGTGAGAGTGAGTTTCAGTGTGGGACTGGAGTTAGTGTGTGTGAGTCAGTGTGAAGAGGAGTGTGAACTAGTTATCCCTGCCCTGGCCCTTTGAATTTCTAGATCCCCCGTTCCTTCATCACTGTACATATGTATACATTTCACCTGGTGTTGTAAATAAACCTCCCTTTAGTTGCACAGTTCTGAGTCCTGCATTTGAATCATGCCTGGTCTGATGTGACAGAGATGGAGATGTGCCAGGAGGGAGCGCCATACTAGAAAGAGATGGTACAAACTAGTTCTTTCCTCTACTTCAATTAGAAGAGATCATCAGGAGGAACATTATTCATTGATATGCAGAATTCATAGTTATGAGGAGACTGAAGAGGCTCTGAAGGACCGTTTTTACACAACAATGTGAGAAGTGCTTTGTGATAAAGTGGGCAGGACATTTATGGTGTGATGGATTGCAAAACAGGCTGCATTAATGTATGTTCACATAATGCTGTACCCACCGGGACTGTACTGTGTTTCACAAATACTAAACCGTGGCTCAGTCCTGACATCAAGGCTGCACTTACAGTGGCTTGCAAAAGTATTCAGCCCCCTTGAACTTTTCCACATTTTGTCACATTACAGCCACTGTACAGCAAGCCACTGTAATTCACATCAGCAATAATGACACCCGGTTACGTCAATCAGAGGTCACTAAAATCAATATTGAATCAGTGTGTAACTTTGCCAACACAATGCCAGACTGTAGTCCCCTCCCCAATCGGACCAGGAGTGTCATGTTTAGCTGCATGTTTTCCATAAATTGTTGGCTGTCTGACTGGTGTCCAAAAAACAATGTGGGCTTTATAGATAATTGGGAAACTTTCTGGAGGAACCCTGGTCTGGTTAGGAGAGATTGCATCCATCCCACTTTGGATGAAGCAGCTCTTATTTCTAGAAATCTGGCAAATTTGCTTGAAGACGTTTCACCTCTCATCCGAGAAGCTTCTTCAGTTCTAAGTTCAAATGGCAGAGAGTCCCAGATTTAAACCCAGTGGGAGTATCCCCCCAAAGAGGGACAAAGGACCCCCTGGTGATCCTCTAATCACATGAGTCAAGGTGTGAAAGCGGGTGTGGGATCTAATCAGCCAGGGTTTCGGGTGAGCTCATTGTGAAGCCTGGCCCCACCCTATCATGTGAATTCCTGAGGTCAGATGGCCCCGAATGTGAGTGGGCGTTAAGGCGTCTGGGAAGGGATCTCAGTCTGTTTTGTTTCTGTCCTGCTCTGATGTTGTTTTGTTTACTGATGGTCAAATAAAGCTTTCTGAAGCTTGTACTGAAAAAGGTTTCATTACTTGAAACTTTTCACCACAGTTGTCTTTGGTGACATCTGGTGGCCTGAAATATGAAGAGCAGGTTGAATCCCAACTTCAAATAAACGGCTTCATTATGATCGCTCACTCTACAGAGCCCTGTTGCCAGTTTCTGTTTAATATCCTGTGACGGTGCTGTGTGATATCATTCTACCACTGTGGTGCTTTGAACTGTCTATTTGATTAATAAGTAGTTTTGATGAATAAACATTCCTTGTTTAAACATGTGTCATGGTGTGGTCTCTCTTTGCTTGGGACTTCTTGACGTTTGTAAACATTTGGTGAACTTTATGAGTTTATTTCTGCCTTCTGTGTCCTGCATCTGGGTCCACACTCTACCTGCCACACAGCAGACCACGACGGCTGTAACTAGAGAACGGTCGAGGAATCTGGCTGTTTATTTGAAGCAGCTACTGCAGTTCATGGAAACTGGTACAGTTAGCAAAGTGTGATCCATGGTCTGATTTAGATGAGTGAAATCATTGAACAAAGTGAGGAAGCTGATCCATTTTGATATGTCTGCTGTGAAAAGACTTTATTGGATTCCTACATCCAGGTAGGTCTGGATAGCTGCTTGTCCCTTAAAAAAGTATTCTTCTGCGTTTTGTATACACTCAGATCTTGGTCTATTATTAAAAGTGTTACATTTAACAACAACGAATATACAAAAAAGAGGAAAATACTTTACACAAGAGTGTATCAGTGATATAATCTATCTATGTTAAAGAATAACAGCAAAGAAGGATTTGTGAGTCCAACAGGAAGTGTAAAACCACAATGTTGGTTATTTTTACAACACTGATGTGACTGTTTTCACCTGTTCTCTGTTGTTTGCTCTGTCTTCAGATTTAACAGGTTCCCTGGACATCCTCTTTTTTCTGGTTGGGACTATTAATGTTGAACAAAATAATGAAATTGATAAACTGTTAAAATCAAAGTTTATCTTGTAAACAATAATGTAACAGATCTGCTCACTGAATCCACAGGAAGACAGAGAAGAATATGACAGGCAGGAGAACAGCAGCAGTTACTCCAGCAGCTTCTAATGTTCCTGCTCCTGTGGAAACAAAGATCAAAATAAAACACTGACAGTTAAGTTATCCTGCTGCAACTGAGCACAGAGTTGATTCAGGCACGAGATAAAGTCAAGTTAAGCCACAACATTGTAGAATAAATGTTACTGTGCCTGAATTTAGATAATTGTACTCTTGTAAAACTGCACAGGAGCTTGTTCATGCATGAATAGCCAGTAAAATAAGCTACTGTAAAATAAGCTACTGTAAGACTTGAGTTCACTGAAACTCATGTAATGCTTTCCTTATTTTATGACCTCAGTTATCTGATTGTAACATAAAGTAGAGTTACTGCAGGTTAGAACAGTTAAAGCGGTTCTCTGATCACTGATGTACTGGCATATAGACAACTTAGATTAGTTCTTCAGCACAATGGGTTAACTGGGTTTATTTGAAGCAGCTACTGCAGTTCATGGAAACTGGTACAGTTTACTGGTGCCATCCCAGCATTGAAAATTCGGAGCCGAAAGAGCCGGATCTTTTTAGTGAGCCGAGCCGAAGGAGCCGGTTCTCTAAAAAGAGCCGTAAATCCCATCACTAACAGCTACCCCATAACTGAGAATCGACTCTGCAAGGCGCTGTTTCAGGTCCTTTAGCCATACATACAATACCCCATACATCCTACTACTTACTAACAGCAGTGGCGAACGAAAAACTGAATTTCAAAACATCTCCATGGAAAATAGATATGTTAATTTTTATTTAAATTCTAAATAATTAATACATTTTCAAACTAAAACACTTGAGTTCATCTAAAAAAAAACAGCTCATAAAACTCGTACGTAGCACCAGTAAGCTCGTCACGTCCCTGTCATCTTGCCAAACATATTAATCATCAATGGCAAGAAAGAAGCCTCTCTGAGCTTTTTCTGTATGTTTGCATTTAATGAATTAAACCTCCAGGATAAACCACTTAAAATATAAATAATCCCAACCATAAAAAGAGAAATGTGTTTTTAATGATTCGGTGTCTCCTTCATGGTTCAGACTGTGTGTTGCTTTTTCACTTGTGTTCTTATTTCTAGAAATCTGGCAAATTTATGAAAACCCCTGAAACATGACTATCCAGTGTTGGGACCAGGAAGCAGAGTTGCAGTCTCACACACCTCTGCAGCTTCTCTCCTCCTGTTATCCCCCTAAAACTGAATCTCCATAGAGACTGTGTCAGCTCCCAAACGGACAAAAAACAAAGTAAAAACCAGAAAAAAATGACTTAAATGTAAAAAAATAAAAGAAAGAAAGAACAATACAGTATCCTCAACAGCACCAAAGAGTTATTACATGACTTAGTAATTGATCAACAAATCGATTTACTCTGCCTTACTGAAACCTGGTTACAGCAGGATGATTATGTAAGTTTAAATGAATTAACACCCCTGAGTCATACTAACTATCAGCCTTTGAAGCACAGGCCGAGGAGGCGGTGTGGCAGCAATCTTCCACACCAGCTTATTAATTAAACAAAGATCAATACAGAGTTTAATTTATTTGAAAGCCTGATGTTTAGCCTTGTCCATCCCAGCTGGAAACTTAGATAAACATTTAAAAAGAGCCCCGTAAAGCTAGAACATCTTACTATTCATCACTGATTGGAGAAATAAGATCACCCCTAAGCTTCTCTTCAGCGCTGTAGCCAGACTGACAAAAAGTCAGAGCACTGTTGAGCCAACGATTCCTTTAACGTTAACTAGTAATAACTTCATGAACTTCTTCACAAATAAAATTTTAACCATTAGAGAAAAAATTACTCATAATCATCTCACAGATGTAACATTATCTGCAGCTACTTTCAGTACCATTGATATCGAGACTTTTTCTCCAACTGATCTTTCTGAGTTATGGCTTATTGGCTTATTTGAAGAGTTTCAGTCAGGTTGTCCTAAAAACACCTTGAAAAGACTTCAGTTAATCCAAAATGTTGCAGCAAGAGTACTGACAGGGACTAGAAAGAGAGAGGTGATGGCGACTGCGTTCATTTCACTCTCCTTGAAGCTCGGTGCGAAATTCTGGCAGTAGACTGGAGCGAGGCAAAGAGTATGTAAAGGGACAATAAGAGGAAATGATGGGAGAGAAAAAACATGGCAGAGAAACACAAAGGAAGAAGAAGAAAAATAAAAAATGGTGGAAAAAAGGATCAGAGTCTAAATTCTAAAGCTGCAGCTTTGCATACTGGCAGCTCCAAGATCTCACTGACATGTAGACTGTATATAAACATAGGCCAGTGTGATGTCATTGATTTGTAGACTTTAATTTTGAACAAAGGGCAACCTCTGGGTACACTTCATCATACTATTTATTCATCTCTGGCTCTCACAGCAGGCCTTTTGTTCTGTATACCTTCTCTCAACTGGTCCCAGCAGATGGCAGCCCCTCCCTGAGCCTGGCTCTGCTGGAGGTTTCTTTCTGTTAAAAGGGAGTTTTTCCTTCCCACTGTCGCCAAAGTGCCTGCTCATAAGGGGTCGTATGACTGTTGGGTTTTTCTCTGTACGTATTTGTAGAATGCACTCCACACACACACGGCTCGATACAGCAAGATGTCACGTTTATTTCTGCCTTTTTTTGTGACAGTTCACAGTCTGGTCAGCGCTTGTTTTTCCAGCCCCTCCTCTCCTCTCCCGTCTCACTAAAACAGGGGAAAGAAGATTGTCATCAGACCAAACGCCACCAGCTGCTCTCACCTGCCTCCCCAGCATCGCCCTGTTGAGCTCACTGCACCACTCCTCCCTTGCAGCCGAGCCAGGGACCACACCTCCGCCACAGTATTGTTGTAGGGTCTACTTTACAAAATAAATCACCTTGAGGCGATTGTTGTTGTGATTTGACGCTGTATAAATAAAACTGAATTGAATTGTGTCAAGTCCATGTTTCTGTTCCCGCGTTCAGTTCTTTCCTGTTTTATTCTGGTAGCCTGTGTCTAGTGTTAATTACACCTCAGCATTTTTTGTTCTCAGATTTAGTTCAGCTGTGTGTTTTTCCTCAGCTGTCTCCACTCTGCCTACATGTATTTAACCCCTCATTGCTGTTTTGTCCCTGTTCTCCTGGAGTCCTGCTTCAGTCTGTTTTGTCTGTGAAGGTTCTCAGTCATCCAGGTCATCGTAGTCTAAGGAGCTTGGAAAGAAAAGCGTCTGGACTTCTTTAAGTTGCTTGAAGACGTTTCACCTCTCATCCGAGAAGCTTCTTCAGTTCTAAGTTCAAATGGCCGAGAGTCCCAGATTTAAACCCAGTGGGAGTATCCCCCCAAAGAGGGACAAAGGACCCCCTGGTGATCCTCTAATCACATGAGTCAAGGTGTGAAAGCGGGTGTGGGATCTAATCAGCCAGGGTTTCGGGTGAGCTCATTGTGAAGCCTGGCCCCACCCTATCATGTGAATTCCTGAGGTCAGATGGCCCCGAATGTGAGTGGGCGTTAAGGCGTCTGGGAAGGGATCTCAGTCTGTTTTGTTTCTGTCCTGCTCTGATGTTGTTTTGTTTACTGATGGTCAAATAAAGCTTTCTGAAGCTTGTACTGAAAAAGGTTTCATTACTTGAAACTTTTCACCACAGTTGTCTTTGGTGACATCTGGTGGCCTGAAATATGAAGAGCAGGTTGAATCCCAACTTCAAATAAACGGCTTCATTATGATCGCTCACTCTACAGAGCCCTGTTGCCAGTTTCTGTTTAATATCCTGTGACGGTGCTGTGTGATATCATTCTACCACTGTGGTGCTTTGAACATGTCTATTTGATTAATAAGTAGTTTTGATGAATAAACATTCCTTGTTTAAACATGTGTCATGGTGTGGTCTCTCTTTGCTTGGGACTTCTTGACGTTTGTAAACATTTGGTGAACTTTATGAGTTTATTTCTGCCTTCTGTGTCCTGCATCTGGGTCCACACTCTACCTGCCACACAGCAGACCACGACGGCTGTAACTAGAGAACGGTCGAGGAATCTGGCTGTTTATTTGAAGCAGCTACTGCAGTTCATGGAAACTGGTACAGTTAGCAAAGTGTGATCCATGGTCTGATTTAGATGAGTGAAATCATTGAACAAAGTGAGGAAGCTGATCCATTTTGATATGTCTGCTGTGAAAAGACTTTATTGGATTCCTACATCCAGGTAGGTCTGGATAGCTGCTTGTCCCTTAAAAAAGTATTCTTCTGCGTTTTGTATACACTCAGATCTTGGTCTATTATTAAAAGTGTTACATTTAACAACAACGAATATACAAAAAAGAGGAAAATACTTTACACAAGAGTGTATCAGTGATATAATCTATCTATGTTAAAGAATAACAGCAAAGAAGGATTTGTGAGTCCAACAGGAAGTGTAAAACCACAATGTTGGTTATTTTTACAACACTGATGTGACTGTTTTCACCTGTTCTCTGTTGTTTGCTCTGTCTTCAGATTTAACAGGTTCCCTGGACATCCTCTTTTTTCTGGTTGGGACTATTAATGTTGAACAAAATAATGAAATTGATAAACTGTTAAAATCAAAGTTTATCTTGTAAACAATAATGTAACAGATCTGCTCACTGAATCCACAGGAAGACAGAGAAGAATATGACAGGCAGGAGAACAGCAGCAGTTACTCCAGCAGCTTCTAATGTTCCTGCTCCTGTGGAAACAAAGATCAAAATAAAACACTGACAGTTAAGTTATCCTGCTGCAACTGAGCACAGAGTTGATTCAGGCACGAGATAAAGTCAAGTTAAGCCACAACATTGTAGAATAAATGTTACTGTGCCTGAATTTAGATAATTGTACTCTTGTAAAACTGCACAGGAGCTTGTTCATGCATGAATAGTCAGTAAAATAAGCTACTGTAAAATAAGCTACTGTAAGACTTGAGTTCACTGAAACTCATGTAATGCTTTCCTTATTTTATGACCTCAGTTATCTGATTGTAACATAAAGTAGAGTTACTGCAGGTTAGAACAGTTAAAGCGGTTCTCTGATCACTGATGTACTGGCATATAGACAACTTAGATTAGTTCTTCAGCACAATGGGTTAACTGGTGCCATCCCAGCATTGAAAATTTGAGCACTTAATGAACAAAGTTTTAGGAAGACATATCCTCCTCCAGGCTACACCACTGCTGATGTCAGAAGTTCATGTGAGAAAAACAGAAACTTTATAATTAAATGTGAAGTTAAACCAGCATCACTTCCTGAGTAATGTGTAAGTAATGTGAGTGAAGTTGCCCCCCCCCCACACACACACACATTCTTCAAATCAAACAAAAGTTATATCAAACTTTTGTGCTGCAAAATATTTTGTTTGTGCTGCTATCATTTTAAAAAATATTAATAAAATAAGGTCTTGATGCGTGCTTAATCATCCAGTTAAATAAATCCCAAAAGGTTGATTCTGTTCATCTGGACGTAGCGTTTTCAGTGGGAGAAATGTTTCGTCACACATCCAAGTGACTTCTTCACTCTCAGCTGACTGCAGGTTTCCCCAACCTTATAAACAGTACTTGTACAGTGAAGAGAGATGTTACAACTCTCTTCACTTGCATTCCAGTCACGAAAGCGTTGGAGGTAGTTTGTAAGAGATTACAGGATCACACCAACCTCAGCAACAGGACCAGTCTCAGCACCGATTTTGTATTACAAACAAAATGCCAGCAGTTACAAAAATAGCATAAGTGAAACATAAATCTTGAAAAGAAAATCGCTGAATTTCCCGGAGGAACCCACCCAAGGGATAAATAAAGATTTTTCTAATCCAATCTAAGAATCACTGACCGACTTTACAGAATGGCAGTGATTCCAATAAAATTTCAGCAGCAAACTGTGAATGTTAAAGGGACAGAGCTGCAGAAATTGCCCTTTGAAACTAGCTATGTTTTACTTACATGTCACATTAATAATGTTGTATCCAGACTTGTTCATCCCAAGCTTGTTTAAAGCTTTGCAGTAATACTCTCCAGAGTCAAAGGGCTGAATGGAATTGAAGACAAAACGTGAGTCTTCACTGAGAGCTTTAGGATGATTCTCCTTGTACCAGGTGTAATTAGCTGCTGGGTTAGCATCACTGCTACAGGTCAGAGTCACTGAACTGCCCTCCACTATCTCAGCAGAGGGACTCACTGACGCAGAGGGAAGCTTTGGAGCATCTGGAGGAGGGAATATGAACATACTTAATGTTTAGCGACACAAATTTTACAGTGAAACTGTTTCCATAAACCTGTTGACTGCTCTTACACACAGCAATGGATGATTTAATGCACTGAAATTAAGTTGTTGACATAAGAAGACAAATACGGTGTAAACTGATAAAAATGACCTTTAATGATTACATTTTCCTTATGTTTTTAATCTCTTTTTTGAAACATAACCTAGCAGTCATGGGGTGAGAAGCAGGGTGCAACCTAATCAGACTGCCAGGTCACCACAGAAAGTGAATCATGTCCCAAAAAGTTGACTGAATCACTTGGATCACTTGGAAGAGTGATGGAACATTTCCCACTTACAGATTAACAGAATCAAGTTTTTGAGATTTCTTCACGTGGATGATTGAGCATGCATCAAGAGAAAGCTAATAATTAACAGTTAACATAGATGTCTTTCAACTGTGGGGCAACATGCAAGCTGCACAGAAAGACCACAACTTATGAGGAAGTTTGAATGCAGTACCTTGCACTAACACCTAAGTGTTCCAGTGATGAACAAGTTGTGTTACATTACTGTGAGAAAGTCTTGAGTCGCCCCTCATTTAATTATGTTTTGCTGTATTAGGGACTTTTGAACAAGATAAGATACCTTTATTAGTCCCACAAGGGGAATTTTCATGTTAAGGCTGCCGACCTATTGCACGCAATGGCGGCGCCATCTTACCCTCCGACCATACATACATTATACAAAAACCTCATGGGGAAGACAGGTCAGAGAGGTATAACAATAGAAAATGCACCACATGAGGAAAGATAAGGAGAAAAAAAATAACTCCCCCCAGACTGAGCTCCAACAGGGACATCAGTTTGAGAACAGAAAAAAAAAATATCTCTGCACATAGCACATGAAAAAACTCTTAATACACCAAAGAAACACATGACAAGCAACAGGGATGGGTAAAGGGTGACCTAGTCTATATTTGAGTATGTGGCCACTGGAAGTGCAAACACGAGGAAGGGCAGTGTAAAATTGCATCACAGTATCACCAGCATTACTCCACTAAACTTCATTTTCCTTCCCATGTTCCCACCCCACAGCTTCCCGCTCAGTGTTCTCCAATTTTGCGTCGTTCCGTCTGCCTCTCTTGCTTTCTGCTTCAGTCTTTCTTTCTTTCTATCTTTCTTTCTCTGTTTCAGTAAAACTCAGTATGGTTAATGAAAAGCCCTGCAGCTCATAAATCAACATGTCACCATCTGCCACCCCTCCTCTCTCTGTCTATGTGGCTCTTTCTCTCGTTCTCACTTGTTCTCTTACCACCTCTATTTTCATAACAATTCCTTCACACCCCAACTTTGTTTCCTTCTCACCCTCCCTCTTTTCTTCAGGCATGGGGGTGAATCTCAGTAAATATGGTCAATCACTGTATTAGCTGATTTTTTCAGGCAAATTGAGCTTGGTAAGCCTCTTCTTTAATAGTGCCAGGTCAAAAACTTAGCCAACAGCAAGAGAAATTGTAATGAGCTGCTTCATATGTTACAGGAGATTTTGCCTCAAGCTGGCTGGAACTGTTAAACAAATGGTTTGTGTTCACAGTGTTCAGCTGCAGTAACAGGAATTAGCTCCATTACTGTTAGCCTGGGGAGTGGCGTGCTAATTGCTAGCCTAAGTGGCACTTTGGGGCTTTTTCTTTTTACTCATCCATTTTAGTTTTGCTGTATGCTTTCTGCTAATTTGGGGGGAAATTTATAATTAATACACTATAATCAGCCACAACATTAAAATCACCTAATTCTAATTTTATGTAGGTCTTGCTAAATTTCAGTGAAGGATCTCCAACCATTGGGACAAAAAAATGGGATCTCTGGTGGTATCCTGTGGTGACCATATATATGCCTTTAGGGGAGGTTGCAGCTCAGGAGGTAGAGCAGGTCATCCCAATCGGAAGATTGGTGGTTTGATCCCTGGCTGTTCCAAACGTCCTAAGACTATGAATGTGTGTGTTAGATAGAAAGCACTTGTAGGAATGGGTGAATCAGACAAGTTATATAAAGTGCTTCGAGTGCTCAGGAACAGTAGAGAAGCACGATATAAGAACCAGTCCATTTACCACTTCAGGCCCGATATGGGCATTACAGTAAGTCTATAGTTCAGGAGGTATTATATATAGGTTAAATCTAAGCAGTTTTTGGTGCAATGTCCTATTTGGGAAGACCGTTGTCATCAAGGGGTGATATCTCCATGGGAGATGGATTTGTTCTGCAGTATTGTCCCAGTGGATGTAAATGCGAGACCAAAAGTTTTCTAGCTTGAGCACTGCAAAGTGTTAATCTATTTCAGCTGGTTCTGATGTTGTGGTAGATCTCTACAGATGTTGTACACATTCAACAAACTGACCCTGAAACAGACATTAAATAAATATTTTAAATAGCTATAGTACAGTAATTCTATCCTATTAAGCATCTGGTATCTTTTTATAACTATTGCTTTTCGCAGTATATCACACAAGTAAGGATGCCCTTGTGCAATATCACTCAGATGTTGGATGGTTAAAATTAGATTTCTTTTAAGATAAAAAAGGGTAAAATCTAAGGATTTTCATTTGAATATAATACAACACAGGACCAACAGTAAGAATTTAGTACAACAAAAGTGAGTATTTTCAGTTATTTTGTCTGTAGAAACCTCTATTATTTTGGCAGTGCAGTTTCGGGTTTTGTTAAGTCATTTGGATCATTTCTATTCTGCTGGGCTTCTGGATACTCCAAGTGATATTTTCAGCAAGTATTCTGGCTTTTCCACAGCTTCCATGGTGTCATCTATAAGTGCCAGCTACCTCTCACTCTTTGTACTCACAGCTCCATAACTTTACACTTCAGCAATATGTATTACTGTGGTAAACCTGAGCAGATACTACAAAACTTGAGGGATCTCAATGGGCCAAACAAGTCTTGGGCTCATGTGACAAAATAAGACAGTATATGTTCCCAGTATTCACATCAAGCTTTTTTATGCTAATAATCAAACTTTAATCTTAACAATCAAGTTTATTTTGTTTTTTCCCCATCCATATCCAATCTCTGAGCCGTCACAGAAAACCTAAACCCTAGTGTCATGTCTGAAGCTCAAATCCATTTGTTTTTCAGTCTGATTGTGGAAGTAGTGTACCCAGGCAAATATTTGTTGTGCTATAGCTCAATCTATAGCTCATACATGCAGCTGCAACTGTGTTTCACTGCACAGTTTAGTTTAGAATTATCTTGCTGAAAAAACAAACAAACCCTTTCTATAAAAAGCTGAGATCTGGAGAGCCACATATGTGCACTAATGCACCCCTAAAGCATTAAAAAGGATGGCTTTTGAATGGAAAAGAAGCCAGATGGTTCGATGATCCCGCTCCTCTTTAGCACAGAGAAGATGCAGCATCTACATTATATAACTTGGAATTTTGATTCATCAGCCCACAGTACAGTTTTCCATGTTGCCTCAGTCCATCTTAAATGAGCTCGGGATCAGAGAGGGTAACGGCATTTGTTCAAAATGTTGTTTTTTTTCTTTACGCTGTATAATTTTAACTTGCATTTGCGGTTGCAGGAACAAACTGTGTTCACTGACAATGGATTTCTGAGCCCATGCTGTGATTTTCACTGCAAAATCATGTCTCTTTCTAATGTTGCACCACCTGAGGCCTGGTAATTACAACTATTTAATACTGTTTTTCAGCCCTGTCCCCGGTGCACAGAGAATTATATTTTATATTGTAAATGATGTGCTCCAAAATATCTTCATAATTATATGCAGTGGGCCAGAAACATCCGGAATCAAAAAGAAATCCAAGTATCCAACGTCCTGCCTGCACACTCTGCACATCCTTTTTAACTTCTCATCCCTGTCATTCTTCCCATTCCCGTGTTCCCAAACCAATTCTCTGTGAATAGCACGCATGGTCGTTGATTAATTGCTGTGACAACTGCATATCAGCAATCATAAGACATGATCATTTGATCAATCATGGCTCATTGTTATGCAATTGTATTAGTTTTGATTGTTATGCAACAGTGCTGTTCATAAAGATGAAGAAACCTGCAGTCAACAGAGACTGGAGAAGTCTCCCAAAACGTTACACACACACACATATATATATATATATATATATATATGGAGAGAGAGAGAGAGAGAGAGAGAGATTAGAAATATATATGTACACACACACACACACACACACACACACATATTTCTAATCTTAACCATTCTGGTCACTTGTAGTGAAAATCTTAATATCTTAATTTTTTTTTTGTCAACGCTGCTGGCTCCAAACCATACATCATATTGGGTCTCAGTTCCATGTCGTAAATATTCCCTTTATTTCCTTCTGCTCTCCTTCTGTCACAAATCACCCCTGACAGTATTTTCCACATGCTCCACCCTGCCTTCACATAGATGTGTATTTGTTTCATCACTTTGACAAGTAGGAGGTTATAAAACCTTTCCATAACAAGTGACACAGTTTTTACTTGAAGGGTGTACATATACTGCCACAAAGTAATTACTAAGTAAGACAGCTCCTTGTAGTGTTCCTCAGCTGAAGATGAAACAGTATTCCACCAATTTACAAAACCTTTGACTGCCCTGTGGAAAAATTACTTACAGTATATTTTTATGTTACATTACATTATTAAAAGCAGCCCTCTTTAAACAGGAACAACCCCTGGTTTCTTTCTAGCGCTGTGGCCAGGCTTACAGAGAGTCACCACTCTCCTGAGCCTTGTATGGCCTTAGCTCTGAGTAGTAATGGCTAAATGATTTTCTCTACAAATACAATTTTAACTATTAGAAAAAAATTATTAATAACAGCCCAATCACTGAGAGGACCAACTTTAATAAGTGCTATTTATTCAGATTGCTTCTCTCTTTTTTGAGGTCTCTGAACTAATTACTTCTCATGCTTAAAATAATGCCACCATCTCACTCTGAACCTGTCACATCGGTCCCTTTGAGTTTTAAACAGCTGTGCTCTTTTTCCTCTGCAGCATGTTGTGGGATATTTTTGTGTGAGATAAGCTCAACATCTAGATCACAAAAAAGAGGGCTGTTAACATTAGCACAGATTAATCCATCATCACGATTAACGCGATTAAAATTTGTAACGCAATTAACCCATCTGGAGCACAAAGTGACTCAGAATCCCTGAAATGTCTCTGTCAACACATTTCGGGCAGTTTGTCCAAAGTTTGTCCAATCTGCGTTCTGGATAAATGCGTAAAATTTTACTCGCATTAATCATGATGATGCATTAACGTGTTAACGTTCTGCTGTTTTCCTGTCTTCCTCCTCCACTTCATAACCACCCACTGCACCCACTTCTAACTCATCAGCTTACACTAATTTCATTATTCAGCACATTCAACACTTCAATAACATCAACTTTATTTTCTTCTTCCTATACTCGGTCCCAAGGGAAAGTCTTTTGTCATACACATGCTCAATGCAGCAATAGAGACAGAGGAATAAGATATATATTATATACAATAGGAATAGTGCATACAGTAATATGCAGTAGGATAGTACAAAATATAATATCAAATAACCCCAACGAAGTAACAATGTAACTATATCCTGAAAAATAAAATAACTTAACTATCAGTGCAGGTGACTCTAAAAAGTGACATAGTATTATGCAACTAAATAAAAGAGAGTAGCAGCATATGATAGGGAGATGAAACAAACATTCAATAAAATACTGTTGGGTGATATTGCACGGTCTAAATGGGAACAGAATAACGTTGGTAGTAATCCTCAGGAAAATCCCCTACAGAGCGAGGAAGAGTTGTACAGTCTTATTGCCACTGGCATGAAGGATTTCCTGTGGCGGTCAGTTCTGCATTTCGGGGCGATTAGTCTTTTGCTGCGTGTGCTCCGATGGTCCATCACGGAGGCATGCATGGGATGGCAGAGGTTGTCCATAACACAAAGAAGCTTCTTTAGCATTCTCCTCTCGGACACCTCCAGGTTCTCCAGTCTGACACCCAGGATAGAACCAGCCTTTTAGATCAGCTTGTTCAGCCTGTTGGCATCAGCTGTCTTCACCCCACTGCCCCAGCACACAGCTGCAAAGAACGCTTTCTACCACAGCGTGATAGAACATGGTCAGCATTTTCCTACCAACATTGAAGAACCTGAGCCAGCTCATTAGGAAAAGCCAACTCTGCCCTTTTTTGAAGACAGCAGCTGTCGTGGTCCTGAGTCTGTGGACCCAGTGGTGGACTTTTAGGTTTTGATTATTATCTTATGTTTTAGGTTCGTTCTTGTTGGGGATTTCTTGTTCTCAGGTTTTGTTTCTGTTTTGTATTTCAAGCTCCTTTTGTTCTGTGTCCCTGTGCCTGCCCTGGTCCCACGTCTTTATGTTCCCTCCCTGTCGCCATGTCTTGTGTTAAGTTCATGTCTGTGCAAACCTGTTGTATTTCCTGTTTTATTCTTAAGGTCTCCGTCTCATGTGAGTGTTCTCAGCTTTACGTCTGTGTCTCGTCGGCCCTGACTTCTCCCTCCTGTCTCCCAACCCATGATTACTCCTGTGTGTGTATTTAAGCCCTGTGTGTTCTCCTGCCTGTTGCTGATTTGTCTGTGATGTCTTCCCAGAGTCTCCGCTGTGGTCCTACCTGTGTTCCTTTGCATGTCACTCTGTGAGTTTTGGTTTTAATTTCATGTATTTAGGTTTTCCCAGTTTAGTTATTTCTTAGTTCCTGTCCTCACCATCTCCACCGTGAATAAAGCTCCACATCAGCCCCTCTGATGGTGACAGGGGTAGGAGGAGAAGCATGCTTCCTGAAGTCCATGATCAGTTCCTTTGTCTTTGTGATGTTAAGCTCTAGATGGTTTAACTCACACCACTCAACAAAGCTGTCCACCACACTCCTGCACTCCTCCTGTCCATCCCTGATACAGCCCACAATGGCAGAGTCATCAGAGAATTTCTGCAGATGACATCACTGAGACTTGTACCTGAAGTCAGATGTGTAGAGGGTGAAGAGGAAGGGTAATAGGACAGTCACCTGCGGCGCCCCTGTTATCCGAGCGGCAGCTCTTCAGCCGAACATGCTGTGGTTGACTTGTTAAATAGTCAGTGATCCAAGCAACCAGTGGGGCATCCACCTGCATTTTCCTGCTCAGCATAGAGAGAGTACCTGTAGTCTGACTCTCCACGTCTAAATGGGACTTGAATAGGTTACATTGTGCAACACCAAATAAAATGCTTGCAATGCTTTAGTGAGTGTTTTTCATGGTTGGAGGCGAAATGGGGTTTGTGACGATATTTGAGCGTTTAATGCTATAAACACACAGACTTCCCTCCCTCTGGCATATGGATGGCTCCCAGGGACGCTTTGCATGTAAATATTCATAGTGTAATGGGATGGGCGATTAATTATTAAGTAAAGCATAGAACTGTAGTACTTGAATTTGTTTTTTATTTTCTGCACCTGAGGATGAAAATTGAAGAAAGGCTGTTGAGAAATAGAGAGCAATAATGATCAAGCAGAACATTCTATTGGTTCAACTAGACTCACCGAGCAGAACATTCATTGGATCTTTAAAGGAAGACAAGAGCACACCACACAGTTTGTTAGCAAGACAATTAAGCAAAACCTTTGGTAGTCAAATAAGCCTTTGATCAACACCTGCAGAGACTAAGGCAAGTTCAAATAACTTTAATTGTATTTATACTGCGCCAAATCACAACAACAGTTGCCTCAAGGTGCTTTAAACTGTAAGTTAAAGACTACAATAATACAGAGAAAACGGAAAACGCTCCAACAATTAGATGACCCCCTATGAGCAAGCGCTTTCACAACTTGACAAATCTTGTTAAATCTGTTCTACCAAATCTTGAGGAGTCTTCTTGAATTGTTAATCACTAAGCTAAGACACAGCTAAGAAAACTGGCATATATATAGCAGTGGTGGACAAGTAGAGGAACAAGTGATAAATATAGCTACAGTGGCTTGCAAAAGTATTCGGTCCCCTTGAACTTTTCCACATTTTGTCACATTACAGCCACAAACATGAATCAATTTTATTGGAATTCCACGTGAAAGAGCAATACAAAGTGGTGTACACGTGAGAAGTGGAACAAAAATCATACATGATTCCAAACATTTTTTACAAATAAATAAAGTGGGGTGTGCGTAATTATTCAGCCCCCTTTGGTCTGAGTGCAGTCAGTTGCCCATAGACATTGCCTGATGAGTGCTAATGACTAAATAGAGTGCACCTGTGTGTAATCTAATGTCAGTACAAATACAGCTGCTCTGTGACGGCCTCAGAGGCTGTCTAAGAGAATATTGGGAGCAACAACACCATGAAGTCCAAAGAACACACCAGACAGGTCAGGGATAAAGTTATTGAGAAATTTAAAGCAGGCTTAGGCTACAAAAAGATTTCCCAAGCCTTGAACATCCCACGGAGCACTGTTCAAGCCATCATTCAGAAATGGAAGGAGTATGGCACAACTGTAAACCTACCAAGACAAGGCCGTCCACCTAAACTCACAGGCCGAACAAGGAGAGCGCTGATCAGAAATGCAGCCAAGAGGCCCATGGTGACTCTGGACAAGCTGCAAAGATCTACAGCTAAGGTGGGGGAATCTGTCCACACTGCACATCACTCTGAACACACCATCCCCACTGTCAAATATGGTGGTGGCAGCATCATGCTCTGGGGGTGCTTCTCTTCAGCAGGGACAGGGAAGCTGGTCAGAGTTGATGGGAAGATGGATGGAGCCAAATACAGGGCAATCTTGGAAGAAAACCTCTTGGGGTCTGCAAAAGACTTGAGACTGGGGCGGACGTTCACCTTCCAGCAGGACAACGACCCTGAACATAAAGCCAGGGCAACAATGGAATGGTTTAAAACAAAACATATCCATGTGTTAGAATGGCCCAGTCAAAGTCCAGATCTAAATCCAATCGAGAATCTGTGGCAACATCTGAAAACTGCTGTTCACAAACGCTGTCCATCTAATCTGACTCAGCTGGAGCTGTTTTGCAAAGAAGAATGGGCAAGGATTTCAGTCTCTAGATGTGCAAAGCTGGTAGAGACATACCTTAAAAGACTGTCAGCTGTAATTGCAGCAAAAGGTAGTTCTACAAAGTATTGACTCAGGGGGCTGAATAATTACGCACACCCCACTTTATTTATTTGTAAAAAATGTTTGGAATCATGTATGATTTTCGTTCCACTTCTCAAGTCTACACCACTTTGTATTGGTCTTTCACGTGGAATTCCAATAAAATTGATTCATGTTTGTGGCTTTAATGTGACAAAATGTGGAAAAGTTCAAGGGGGCCGAATACTTTTGCAAGCCACTGTATACCAAGTGATCGCAACATCACTCGAGAAGCTCAAGAAGGGTGAGGATTCAAGATTCTTAATCTTGAATCTTAAAAAGAATACTTAAGTAGTCAGGAGCTTCGTGAAGTTAGCTCACTAGTTTCCACCTAAACATGATAAACCACGGTCTGACTGAGAGATTTCTGAAAAAAATTTAAACGTACGGCTCTACTTATCACTTCCAACATAAATGAAGACAGAAAACTGCATCAAAACAGCAATGCAATGCAAAATACCATTATGCTGAAAATCTGGGTGCTACTACTGCATAGGTACTTACTTTGGCTGGGGGGGTTTCCAAGTTTGTCTCCAAACAAACAAAACAGCAGATTAAGAAATAAATACTCCAATTCGGACACCTTGGAAGGTTTATATATATGTATATATATAATTGAAAAAAAAAACCTGGAGAAATAGTTACTGGCACTCGGCCCTTTGCGAGCTGCTCCTGAAAAAAACACATAAAAAAAAAAAACACATAAGTACTTCCAACAAACATTGCTGCCCAGGACAATGAAACTGATGGTGTAATAACTTCTTTTCTCATCCCACACATACCCGGACGTAGGCTACAGAGTCCCGCCGGTCAGCTTCGCCCGGAGGGGGTTGTATTCTCCACAGCTGGAGGTACTGTTGGAGTCTGCAGACATGAGAAAAAACAGTGAGCAAACATGTAACTATCACATCAATGTGAATCTGATGGGTGTGATTTTTCCAGACTGACGGAACTGCAAACAGAATGTTACAGAACTGTTATACAGCATGAGGGTAATCAATTCAAATTACTGTCCTTTATTTGGCATAATTACTGTCTAACTGACAGAAGTTACCGGAAGTACTGCAAGTTAAATTAAGCTGACAAAAACCTTTTAGTGCTGAATAGATACTAACTTACCTGATTGCACCCTCCAGCCGGTAGAGCCGGGGAGCAGCTCGCCTAATTGCTGAAATGAAAATTCACATGAGAGATTATCTAAAGTTTAAATCTTTATATTGGTGTTGTGGTTTATTATTGACTTTTTATTCTTAGCAACTTTGAAGAGAGTAGCAAAGTCTGTGTTAATACATGTTTTATTCCTGCATTGGAAATGGAAATTTTATATCAAGAAATCTAACACTTTGAAAAAATGTTTTCATACAACATGGATTGACAACTCAGGTGTAAATTATTATTCAAAGCTGCATGTTTCATGGCTAAAGGCCCAGAAACATGCAGCTCATTTCTGAGCCTTTGACCAAAGAGCAAAAAAGGTTTTTTTTAAAAATGCGAGTTCAGTTATAGTAAAGCTTAAAAAAATCTTCATTTGACTAATTTTACACAGTAAAATTATCTTTGTCAACACAAAAGTAAAGATTATTACTTATTTTTTAGAACAATAAACCTTAAAGCAGATGATGAGAGTCCATAAAAGTCCATAAAAAGTCCATAAAAAAGGCCAGAAAGGACTACAGGGACAAAATGGAGTCCAGCTACCACAGCTTTGACACCAGGCGACTGTGGAATGGACTGCGCTGCATCACTGACTACAAGAAGGTCAACACAGTCAGTGTTCAGCCCACTGCATCTCTCGCAGACGAGCTTAACAACTTCTATGCTCGTTTTGATGCAGACAACAGAGAGCAGATCCTCTACCCTCAGGAGGACAGTGAGGCTGCAACT
Source organism: Pelmatolapia mariae (assembly GCF_036321145.2). NCBI lineage: Eukaryota > Metazoa > Chordata > Actinopteri > Cichliformes > Cichlidae > Pelmatolapia > Pelmatolapia mariae. Next base: position 13,166,377 of record NC_086227.1, on the reverse strand, counting down.
TTAACTCTGAAAACAGAAGCTGTGAGATGGACCTTTAAAAAGGTCAATCCTCACAAAGCCCTAGGACCGGACGGCATCCCAGGCCGGCTACTCAGAGTGTGTGCAGACGAGCTGGCAGAGGTGTTCACCAACATCTTCAACCTCTCCCTGAGGCAGTCAGTGGTCCCCACGTCCCTCAAAGCATCCACCATCATTCCCGTTCCCAAAAAATCAGTGGTCTCCAGTCTGAATGACTACCGTCCTGTTGCACTGACATCCGTCATCATGAAGTGCCTGGAGCGGCTGGTCAAAGGTCACATCTGCTCCTCCCTCCCTGACACACTGGACCCTCTTCAGTTTGCCTATCGGACAAACAGAGCCACAGAGGATGCCATCGCCCTGGCAACACACACCACCCTCACTCACCTGGAGAAAGGGAATACATATGCAAGAATGCTCTTCATCGACTACAGCTCGGCATTTAACACCATCATCCCCTCAAAACTTGCCACGAAGCTCGTCGACCTTGGGCTGGGAACACCGATCTGCAGATGGATTCTAAACTTCCTCACAAACAGGCCCCAAGTGGTGAGAGTTGGTAAGCACACTTCCTCATCACTCATCCTTAACACAGGTACGCCCCAGGGTTGTGTGCTTAGCCCCCTCCTATATTCCCTGTTCACACACGACTGTGTTGCTAAACATGAGTCCAACATCATCATCAAGTTTGCTGATGACACAACCATCATAGGCCTCATCACAGGTAATGATGAGACGGCCTATAGAGAGGAGGTGATGGCACTGTACGAGTGGTGCCTGGAAAATAACCTGACTCTCAACATCAGCAAAACTAGAGAAATGATAGTGGACTACCGGAAACGACCAGTCAGGGAACACCAGCCCATCAACATCAACGGTGTCAAGGTCGAAAGGGTCAGCAGCTTCAAGTTCCTTGGAGTCAACATCACTGAGGACTTCTCCTGGACCCTTCACACAGACACTGCTATCAGGAAAGCTCGCCAGCGGCTTTACTTCCTGAGGAGGCTGAGGAAGTTTGGCATGAACGCCAGCATCATCTCAAATTTCTACAGGTGTGCAATTGAGAGCTTGCTGACGAGCTGCATCACAGTTTGGTACAGAAGCTGCTCTGCCAGCAGCCGTAAATCACTACAGAGGGTGGTGAAGGCAGCAGAGCACATCACTGGCACGAGGCTTCCTGCCATTCAGAACATTTATCACCAGCGATGCCTCCGTAAAGCACACAGCATCATCAAGGACCACAGCCACCCAGCACATCAGCTGTTCTCCTTGTTACCATCTGGCAGACGTTACAGGAGTCTGTCTGCTCGGACTACAAGACTTAAAAACAGTTTTTACCACCAAGCCATACGACACCTCAACCACAACACTTAAACACACACAACACAGGACTCAGAAGCTACCCTGCAGCTTCACAAGTACTCTGATTAATCTGCACTGGTCACTTCACTTTATTGTTATTGTAGTTTATATTTAAAAAGTGCAATACTGTAAATTTCTGCTGCTCATTCCTGTGCAATATCCCATCTGCCCTCCCGTCATATTTCTTTTCAAGATTTTCTTATTTAATCACTAGTGTACATATATTTATATTTATAGATACATATATATTTAGTCATCTTTTCTCTTTTACCATGTCTCTCTAATATTTTGCTCTTTACTATTTTTATTTTATTTTATTATATTATATTTTATTATATTTTTTTCCTACTGTATCATGCTGCTGAGAGACCGCTGCTCGTCAAACACATTTCATTGCGATGTTGACCCTGTGCTAACTTGCATATGACAAATAAAACTGAAACTGAACTGAGAAGACACTGCAGAAGTTTTTTGCAATAGTTTTTCTTACCTTTATCACCTTTTTCGTTTCTGAGGGAAAAGAAAATGATAATCAATCATTCTTACTAAAATTGAGAAGTACTTTCAGCCTGACTAACCAACTAGAATATGTGAAGCAAGTTTACTTTGTTTTGGTCGAAATTCTATAAATGTATGAAATCCTACATGCTTTTTTATTAATACAAAGAACATCCAGAAGGAATAAATGAGCACACAATTCATAAAAATACCTTTCCATGTTTCTTCTTCATTCAAAACGATCCAACATGAAAAAGAAAGGAAAAAAAATCTGTATCGCACAAAAGTAAAGAATAGGATAGAATAGAATAGAATAATCCTTTAATTGTCCCACAAGGGGAAATTTGGTTGTATCAGCAGCAAAAACACACATATACAAACAGAGCAGGACACAGAACAGAAGCACAATATTTACATATTTACATCATGGACAATTGACTATGTGCACGATAGCATATGCTAGTTCCGGTGCGGAAAATCCTGTGTGGAGCTTTGTTTCCGGTGTCCTATTCGCGCCCTGTTTAATGTCCAAAAGAAGTTAACCAAATGAATGAATTAAGCGTCGATTCACATTTCTATAGATGTCTTGGTCATTTACCCAATATAACTGTAAATGATGTTCATGGACTTGTCGATATTTTGCCCCCACGCCTCGGAGCAAAAGAGAAAAGGGATTCAAATGTTATATTTCTCAGCTGTCCCTCGTTTATTGCGGGTGTTATGTTCTAAAAATAACCAGCGATAGGTGAAATCAAGTAGCCAATTTTATTTTTTTGATGCGTGGACATCGTGGACATCCAGTACTGCACTTTTTAATTTAGAAGGTAAGTCACAACATACCCTTCATACATACTAATGTATAGAAACCCTCACCAGCAATCGTTCATTTTTTGTGTGGCTTTTTTTCACGGTTTGTTAACATGCTGTGTAGGTGTGTACTTGACTCGCTGATATCGACATAACGGGAAACATCTGACTGTTGTTCACCTGTAGTTTGAATGCTGAACATTTGCCTGTTTAAAGAATAAGACCAGTCACTATACAGAGATGTGCTTCTGAATGTGGACGATGTGTCTTATGCTGCAGTGATGCAGTTCTGCTTGTGTTGAGTGATGCAAACAACCGATTGATCTAAACTCTTTAAACGTCAATCACGTGGTTACCGGCTACCGGCGAAAATAATCGGGACGGTAAGCCAATTTCTGTCTTAGCGCATTTGCGCCGCTGTGTGTTTTTGTGGTCTTCTTTTGCGGCTAATTCAGTGAATTTTGGTCTGATCGTGGTGAAACTTGGTGTGTGGAGTCAGTGATGGCTCTGGGAGCTAACCAGCCTATCTTTAACCGGTTACTTTTATGAAGTCTGAAGAATTTCTGGTTCGGTTTTGTGTGTTTAGCGGACTTCTGCGCATTTACGTAACTGCTCGTTTAATCGCGGCTTATTTTCGGTGTGTTTGGTGGTTGTAGAAATGGTTTATATGACATTTTAGCTGAGATTATGAGGTTTCTGTGGATACCACACATGTCTGGACTTATATTTCTCAACCCGCGTTATAACCGATTAAACGTGATCTCCTCCTTTTTGCCCCCGGTACCGGAGACGTGGGGCTTAAGTGGTTAAACATCAAAATCTATCATTAGATTTTTTGTGACACAACAGTGGTGAGTGTTCCCACCTTCTGCTCTTTGGAACTTAACGCAATCTTTCCGTTTTCAAGTTTTGGACATGATTTTGGAGTATATCTTAGCAGTAGCGATTTACCGCAAAGTAAAGCTACCGGAAATGTGCAACCCCACATCCGGCCTCAAACCAGGAAGTTAGCATTTTCTCGTGCACATAGTCAATAGTTACCAGAGCAGAGTACAGTACAGTTGTTTAAATTAGCGTACACATAGTGTGCAAACAGAGCAGGATACTGAAAGATGTTTAAATAGTTAAGAATATTTAGAATAATTAGAAAAGTGCAGATTGTTTATTGTACCTGTGCATTAAAAAGTAGACATGTAACTTTCAATAAGTTAGTGTATATATAAGCTGAGAAAAGTAATGTGCAAGTCATAACAGTAGAAGTTGTTACAGCGCCCATTTAAACGTCTCTGCACGGCCCTGGTCTAATACAATGTAACGTTACCGCTTAAAATTGTATCGCCCCGTCAAAATTAAATATAATTTAATATTTTGTTAACTATAAGTCTAGGTCCACATAGGATGGCGTCTGGGTCCGGACTCGGACCCCGGTCCGCCTGTTAGTGACCCCTGGCCTACCGGGTCCTCAGAGGGATGCGGCCCAACGGCTAAAATTAAGTGGCAAACGGGCAATTTTGCCCGTTAGGATTCAGATTGCAGCACTAGCTCTAGCAAATTAAAGGTTATTCTTTTAGGTTATTCTAGAGGGGCTTGAGCATAGCTGGACTGGCCATCGGGCCGATGGATTTTTTTTGTTTGTTTGTTTTTTTAGGAAAGGTGTTGGATTGGCCAATTGGTCATGATCGACTCTGGGCTGGACCAATTACAGCCGAGGAGGCCGAATGCACCCGCTCCCTTGTTTAGCAATCTTATAGACGAACTAAAGAAAATGGAGAACAAAAAAAAGGAAAGGTGTTTATGAAAATATCACTAAATCTGTCATTTATTAATTTTAATATTAATTAATGATCATGTCTCACCTCTAGTGTTCTTGGTCTTAATTTAAGGTTTTTCCTATAGCGATTGACAGATCACGTGACTTTCGCGCATTGCATGCCGGGAACTCGAGGCAGAACAATCCAAGTACCGCATCAAATGCAAACATTTGCAGCACCGCAAAACGTTCATTCTCCGGTTCCAGTACCTTCTTGCTTTTTTTTGCTGCACAAAAAAGGAATGTACAAAACTAAGGAGAACAATGCCGGTCCGTACAAAGACAGACTCGACGAAAAGGCAAAGAAAAGATACGAGGAATTAATCAAAAGAGTGAAAGGGTCAGACCCTTACCAGCACACAAAGTGGACAAAAGACGTTAGCGTGCTGCCCAACTTTCACCACGCTCATATTTATAATTATACGGTTCTTGGAGTGAGTGCATACACTCATGAAGTTTTTAGTAACTTCAGGTCACTGCAACAAGCCCAGGTACAGTTTACCGATGGATGGGTACAGGACCTTGAAATGCACCGTGTAGAACGAAAGACCATCGTACAAACAAAGGTAAATTTACCTGTCTCACAAATCGTCATCATAAATACACATTCGTTAACCGTTTATTAATATAACCTTTGAGCTCAACGGTAATTAATTAGTAGTGGAAATAATTTCTGGTACGCATTACAGAAATGTAGCAGTGACAATAATATTGTATGTTGTAATCGCACTGGACAATTAGTGATACAAAACAACAGTTTTATCCTTTGAATAAAAGTATATGTTTTTGTCAATGTACCGTGGTAATACCAGAAGCGAAACGCAATATTGTGTGATGCTTGGACAATGCCAGAACCTGGTTAGTAAATTTCACTTTTTAGTGACTGACCTCAAACTCTGAGTCAAAAGTGAAGCTTTTACACTTCTAGAAAGATAAATATGGAATTGTTGTTCTTCTCCTCTCATCATCTGGCTCATATAGGCCCAGCCTATGACCTGACCTTTTGTGAAGTGAGAGATAATTCATTGGTGGTTGAGTGGCAAAAGCCTGTCTACACTGGTTCTGGACCAATCACAGGCTACCATGTTGAGTATGCCAAGAAGGGCACTGCTAACTGGATCACAGCCAATGAAAAAGCTGCCAGTCACCGCTTCCTAAAGGCGAGGGCATCACTGTTCCAATCTATGAATCACATAGGTTACCCTCCACTGCTCATCAAAGATTTTACTCAAGCAGGCAAGACAAAAGAAATTGGAATAACGCTTTCAATTTACAATATAACATATAGGTTAGACTAAATGTTGGCACTGCTTGAACAAGTGTAAACTGCAGTGCATCATGTTTATTATGTAACAGTGTGTTTCTTCATCTTTACTGAACTTTTTTTCCCCAAAACATCAATTTTCATCCACTTTTTCCAGCACTTTATCTACCACTACCAAAACTGCAGCAATGTAGGTACAAAAAACTGTGTGACGCTGACATCTAGTGGATGAACCGAGTAATTACTAGGTGAAATAGTACAAAAAGAAATCTTTTAAAGGTGAATCACCTTATGTGTGATAATGGAAAGTCAGTAAAGTAAAATAAGACAAGAGTAATTATAATAACACAAAGACCATTTAGTGATCTAATAAAAATATGCTTTGAAACAATACGGATTACTCATGCATTATTAATATTTAGGGTATGTTGCCTAAAAGAAGAAGGGGAATTATAATAATAGATCCAGCTGCTGCTGGGCTAAAGGATGATATATTTTACATTTATTCACAGCACCAAGTGATCAACAAAATAAATAGTATTGTTAGATTCAGAATAGAATATGCTGTTATTATGTCATAATTTATTTACCTGTCAATTTTGCACAGGTTGAAAGTTACCACACCAATTTACAGACGTTCACACCTCCACTCCCCCTAGCAACAACAGATTGTCTGTTTGTGTCCTAGGTAACAGGTCTGGAGGTGGGCACTACCTATGTGTTCAGAGTGCGTGCAGTCAATGCTGCAGGAGTGGTTATGGCCTCAATGGCCTCACAGAACCCTCCAACGCATAGTGAGAGCTGCAGAGAGGATCATTGGTGTCTCTCTCCCCTCCCTCCAGGACATTTACAGCACCCGTCTCACTAAAAAAGCCCTTTGCATAGCGGCTGATCCCACGCACCCAATGCAAAGCTTCTTCAAGCTGCTGCCGTCAGGGAGGCGACTGAGGAGTCTCCAAGCCAGGACCAGCAGACTGAAGGACAGCTTCATCCATCAGGCTGTCAGGAAGCTTAACTCCCTCCCGATTCTGCCCCCTCTCCCCTCTCTCCTCCACGGTCTCACTGAACTCTGTCACACACACACACACACACACACACACTCTCTGACTCACTCACTGGCCTGCACCAGTTATTAGCCACCTGTGGAGCATTGGACTGCCATTACCTCATAAGACTTTGTTCTGTTACACTACCTCCTACCGTACATTACCAAATCTCCATTTGCACTATTTGCCTATTTGCACTACCCTGCCTGGTCTACACTGAATGTCATCTACCGTTACCGTTACCTGAATATTGTATATTGTATATTGTATAGCTTGTACTGTATTTATTCAAATTTTACTTTTTAATTATTTTACTTGCATTTTTAATCTCTCTCTTATATTTAAATGTTCATTGCTACTTCTTCTAGGGTTTGAGAGTAACGGAATTTCTATTCTCTGTATGTCCTGTACATATGGCAGAATTGACAAATAAAGTTGACTTTGACTTTGACTTTGACTTTGACCCTGTGACTGCCAAGGCCGTGGCAGGTAACATTTAACAGCAGACAGAAACTGAATACCTTCCTAAAATGTAGGGTGTTAAAATTCATAAATATGTGTCTCCAAGTTTCTCTTTGTATCTTTGTAAAGCATACAAAGTGCTATGGTTTTGCTTTGAGTGAGTGTTGCACTATTGTTGACAGTGGTGAAGGCAAGAGTTTAAGAGCGAGTGGACACGTGCTATCAATCCATCAAATATCAAAGATCACATTAATAGCAGTCTAGGCTTTCTGGGCATTAACTGGAGACAAAAATGGCTAGTCTAAAAACTATGTTTGTCTGTGTATTGAAGGTTCCCAGGAGGTGTCCTGTGTGGTGGATGAGAAGTCAGGTGACATTGTTCTGTCATTCGAGTCCTGCCAGATAAACGAAGGCTCCAAGTTCATCTGGAAGAAAGATTATAAAGAAATCACAGATTTCTCTAAAGGGGTAGTGATTAAATCTGAGGGCACCCAGTAAGACCACAGTCACACACACACACACACATATATATGACATGCATATGACATCAAACAGTTGCATTCAATTTCAGCTTGAACAATCTCTCTGACTGTGTGTGTCTGTGTTTCTCTTCCGCCCTCCACTGCAGCTCTAAGCTGATCTTCAAGAACCCAGATAAGGAAGACTTTGGGACGTATTCTGTTTCTGTCACAAACACAGAGGGAGTGTCATCCAGCTACACAATCTCTAATGAAGGTAGGTTCTATTCATTGCTATGTAAGGATGGCTCTGATGCTTAGGCACCCAGTCAACTGTCATGCAAAATTTGAAAATCTGTAAGAGAATCTGCAACTTAGACTTAATGAAATCTCTCATGTTTATGTTTATTTGTATTCTATACTCATGGCTCATTTGCCCTTGTTGACATATGGTAATTTGCGATGTTGCCATTATTATCTTAATCATCTCATCGCATTAGTTTGCATTCCATATCCGTTTCCTACCTCTGTTAAACTATTGCATGCAAATACCACTCATGCCTTGATCGTGAAAATTTGAACAGCTGTAGAGCAACACCCTAATAACTACATCAAAAGCGCAGACTTGAGCCAAAATCAAAAGAAATTTGTATCGGAGAACTAAGGCAGTGTGTAGAATGCAATAAAAGATGAAAGTAGTGAGAGCATACTTAAAAACAATCACCCTGGCACCCAGGCAACAAACAATTTCATTACACATCTGATGATACTAGCAGAGCGCATTATTTCTCCAAGCTTGGGGCACTGAACATGTTTTACCACCAGATCTTCGTGGCAAAAGGATTTCTGTCAGAAAGCTTCACAACGCTTTTCCTTCTATTGCACCAGTTTGCTACGAGGCTATAATAGTGGCTTCCACTGATTGCTTCCCATTCGGCCTACAGTTATTCCACTGTAACTCGCAATAATTTCTGAACTTCTAGCACGCAAGGTTTCATTTATTTCAGTTATATCACAGGTACTTGGTGAGGCTCCAATAATACAACAACTCATAATACAGTCTGTGTTTCAGGGTAAGCATTCAGGGCCAGTTATGAGTCACAATGTAATGTCGTTCTTTCAGCTTTAATCTTCAGTTTTAATGTTTTTGCTTCTTGATTTTCCTCTCCCTGACTTATCTGGTACCTCATCGAAGCTAATGGTAAAATTAGACCAATGCATAAAATGTCACATGTATGATAACTGCACGTCTGTGTCTATAAAATAATGTGTCTGTGCCTTATAGAGTTGGTAAAGATGCTGGCGCTCAGTTATGATATCAGACACCCAGGTAGGTACCTTTGGCTGACTCTTTCTATCTCTCTGAGTTTCTCTCTCTTTGTCCTTTTTAATCTCTTCTTTAAAACTTTCTCCTCTGAGTCTTAATCTGTCTTACCTGCTCACTTCATTTCTCGTTCTCCCTCTTTTATGCTTTTATTTTTCTTTCTTCTTCTGCCTTTGAAGATTTCTGATTTCTTTATTTTTTTAGGGGCAGATTTCTCTTTTTATTTGATCCCAAAAAAAAGTCTTACCTGCTTTTGCATCACCTGCCTAAGCTCTTCCCCTTCTCCTGTCCTCTCCTCCTTCGTCTCCTCATTAAACAAGGACAATAATGTTTTGAAACCCCTTACCCTTCCTCCCTCTTGTCCTCTAGTCATCCCGCTGAAGTCTGAGTTGGCCTATAAGATTCTGGAGAGAGGCCGAATGAGGTTCTGGCTGCAGGCTGAGGAGATTTCTTCCAATGTCACCTACAAATTCTTTGCAAACAACAAGGAACTGTCTGGAGCTGATGTAAGATACATCTTAGTTTACCTGCAGATTGTAGTCAGTTCCTACTTATGCCACTCTCCCTATGCAGTACTTGAAATTCATGGGTGTAGAAAGTCATGCAAATAAAAAATGAAGTCCGGAAAATGATATATCAGTTAGCCAGGTAGTCTTCTTTCAGCTGCAATTTTTGCGAGGCTCAAACTGAAAGATCCCAAAGTATGGACTAAACCATTTAATTGAACCTTGCAAATAAAAACAGAAGAGATGAATGATTTATATTCTAGCTTCAAGGTGAACAACCTACTTTTCTATCAAGACAATAGTTCAGTCAGCTGTTTTTAACTACACAAAAGTTATGATATTCACAAAGTCTGTCGTCAAGTAGGCTTTTTAAAATTACAACTCTATTTTTCTGCAGCCCAACAAGATGGGTCATGACGTCGCTACAGGGATCATTGAGTTCATCATGGATCATTTCACTGAGGAGAATGAGGGGACGTATACCTGCCAGATCACAGATGGAGGAGGAAAGGCACAGAGCTCACTGGTTCTGATTGGAAATGGTAAGAGGGGCCAAGGTTTACTCCTGTCCTACGATCAGCCTTTCAAATGTGATTCCAACCCAGTCAGACCCCACAAAACCTGCAGTATCCGACTACATTCAACAAAAAAAGAACAATAACCTCTGGACTGTAATTTTTTTTTCTCTTGGTTGGATTGCAGTTGTATCAAACCACAAATGTATATTAAGTGGATGTGTGCAGAAAGAACTTATCACAACCTCTTATTTTTCAGCGTACTAATTAGGGGGTATGCTGTCAAGCCTAAGCCAGGAGAAACACAGACATGTAGCAGAGAGTGTATAGAATGGGCTTTTTGGTATGACAGTAGACTTAGCATCTGCTGCATTAGAGATCCCATTATGGAAATGTATTAAGCCCATCAGTGTAGAGAAGGGTTTGAACTTCATGTCTATAGGACTCCCTAAGATTCAACTAAAGATGCTTGATTTCATAAATTATGATTCTGCTCTCATATGGGGGACCACTAAAAAAAAAATCTATAGCAACACTTTGATCTTTTAATTATTCTCCGTTTATGTGTGTCTGTATGTGCACGTAGCTTTCAAGGCAGCACTGGCTGAGGCCGATTTCCAGAGGAGAGAGTACATCAGAGTCAAAGAGGGTAAGAAATACAAAACATCATCCACTTTTAAGCTTGTAAGAGCTTTGTTCTTAATTTAGCCTGAGACCAGCACAACACTATGTTGCCCGGGAGATAACTAATGAGTGAGCATAGAGGAGAGAAGTAGACTATCTTTGCATAAACTCTCGAGCTGCAAAGTTAAAACCACACATCAGTTAATACAGCTTATAACAAGGTTCCTCAAGTGTTTTATAAAAGCTTATGTCCATTTTCAAGGCTTCGTCTCATGTTTCTTTTCACTACAGGCCCCCACTTTAGTGAGTTTCTATCACTTCAGATTGGGGATGACTGCTCTGTCACTTTGGTCTGCAAGGTAAACACAGTGGTACTCGATATTTATTGAATATTTACAGTCTGACAAATGGGAGGCTCACTTACTGAGCAGATATTCTATGGAGACTAAGTGTGGATGCCACAGTGCTGCGTAATGATAAGGTCCAGACAGATAATAACTCGAATTGTCAGGGTTTTTCCTGCCCTTGTTAGAATGAAGTATATTATCAAGAACATTTTAAAATTAAAGTGGCCGTTTATATGCTCCGGGACAGTTAAGTTGACATCAGCATATCTTTGAGATATAGTAAATATATGCATTCATTATTTAACTGTTGAGTACCAAAACACAGCAAGCTTAAACATCAACCAGTTTTCAGAAAAATGCTCTACTTCCAATTTGGGATCATTTAGCCTCAAGTTTTTTTGGTTGAAAGACAGGATTTATGTTTAAATCCATCAAGTGGATGAGAATTACTGCAAAAAGTTGATGAGGTACAGTTATGTGCTAACATTTGGGAACCTCTGGTTGACTTGTTGACTTTTGTAGGCAAAAATAAGTGTACTTGTCCTGCAGCAAACAGGCATTTTAAATAACCCCTTCTTCAAATGCTAATGCACTCTTACCATTTAGTTCATTAACTAAACAGCCAAGCATTAAACTGTGTTTTACCATTTTCTCCGATTAGTATTATTTTTATATTCAGAAAACAAAAGCACCAATGCATTAACATTTAAGAGATTTGTTTTTCACTTTAATCCGTTTGCTGCAGGCATTTGCTTCCTTTGTCTTTCAAAAGCCTCGTCGACATCTCTTGATCTTCCTAAACTACCACATAAACAAGACTTTATATACAGCACATCCCTGGTCATCTGGATTTGCATTGTTCGATGAATTGTATAAAATATAAAGTGTGTGTGTGAGACAATAAAACTTCACTTCCTGTTTTTCGAAAATGATAATACGCAATTTTTATTGATTTTAACAGGTTGCTAACTTGAAGAAGGAATCAGTGTTTCACTGGTTTAGAGAAGACACGGAGATCATCCCGGATGTAAAACCTGACCTGGGATCAGGAGTCTGTAAACTGCCAATTAAAGAGGTAAGAGCACACTGTGGCACTAAAGACTATTTTTCTTTTGGGGGGGGGGGGGGGGGGTTCCAACGCTGTCCTCGTGCTGTGTTCAAAATGGACAAATCTGTATTCCCTATGTCACACTGTTTCTTCTCCAGTTTTCAATGAAGACAGCAGGAATTTACAAAGCCACCATCAGCGATGACAGAGGAAAAGATATGAGCCAAATAAACATTTCTGGAAAAGGTAAACATGTTCTCTATTTTTGCAGTTCATCTTACCACTTAATAAAAATGACAAGTTCACTGTCTGGATAGTTAGCTTGATGTCTTACTGAGCAAGTATAATTGTTTACCTACAGTGTATTATTCTTATAAAAAGAATAAATAAAATGCTTGACATGGGGAAAACATTTATAATGTTATAAACTATTTCTTTTTTTCATTATTTTTCCTCAAAAGCAGCAGGATACAAAGTAGATATATTACCATACTGAAAATTTTTTTTTCCTATACAAGAAAAAAAGGAAATAATAAAAAAGCCTCGGTCTACAAATGACACCTTGAATGATTCATACATTATGATTGGTGCCAAAACTGTTAAAATTAGTCAGAAACATTTTTTGTCAATTCCAAAAGGCAGCTCCCCTCCAAAAATATCTCGTCTCCCTTTTTTATTCTACGTGTCACTTGTTTGAATGTAACTATTTCGCATGCAGTTTGATCTGCTATCCAAAATAGCTCAGATTGCTTGATTTCCAATGCATTAATATTATTTTACATCCTGATGTCATAGCCAGTGGGACCCATAACCTCTTCATTTCATTTGGTCTGATATCTGGTAATAGACCCAGAACACTTAAAACTGGAGACTTGGTCAACTGTGAGTGAAACAACTGATTCAATAGATATAATAGCTTCCCAGAATAACACTTCATTTAAAAAAACAAAACCCAAAAACCCCACTTTCTCAAATTTCTCACAGATGTTGACGTGCCTCGTAAGTTTAATATGTTTGATATGTGAAGATGTTTATATATGAATTAACTGAGACTGAGCTTCACATGAACAAGTATGCCAAGAGACTATCTTTCTCATCCAAATCTTTTTCTCAGTCTACCTAAATCCTTCAAACTGAGGTAAATCTGAAAACACCGCATAAAACATTCTCTTTTTTGCTAGGCTATTTAGATGATTCAGTTAGAGTGTGTTAAGGTTCAAAAATATAGGGAAGGAAACACAAGGGGAATGCAAGTAACCACACTGGTCCAAAAGATGAATTCAAGCGTTGATTTTAATGAAAAGCACACGTGTGGGAGATTGAGCTGACCCTGTAAGCAGAGAGCCCCACAATCTCAATCTCCAAACATCAAACTACAGTTTTTATACATCAGGGTTTATTTAGTGACGCCCCCTCATCGCGTCAGTACATCAGCTTCAAAACCACAAATGTTCTATTTGACAACTTGAGACACAATTAAAAGAACACTGGCTTCCATCTTCTCCCCGGTGGTTTCCCGCAAGCCTGCTCATCTCTCGCCTCGTGTACCTGCTTCTTCATCAAACAGTCACATCCCCCAACCTAACCACTGCAACCCTAGCAACACCTGCTTGAACTTTCACCTACAAGTGAACCTCTCTAAACCAGTGTGTGTATGTGTGTGTATGTCTGTCTGTGCATGTATGATCCTCGCACTGCACTTTAATTGACCTCAGCATAGACAACCAGGCTAAGGCCATCCGGTGTATAATAATCTTGACTTATATGTAAAATGTATAAAACAAATGTTTCAATCTAATACAACTACTTAAAACTTAATCAAAGCTTAATCAGCGATATAAATGCATAAAAGATAATAGCATCATCAAAACTGCTCCTCAGACTAACTTTCACTCAGACTCTGGTTTTTGGTTTCACTTCCTGCAAAACATGTAACTTCAAAAACATGTAACTTCCTGTCTTATTTTGGCACAGAGTTATTCTGCGTGGGGCCTTTTCTTTCACCCTGCCGTCTGCTTATGAACATTTAAGGTTATAACTGCACCTGTAATAAAAACTTAATTGAGTGCCAATGTGTTTAAACATCTGAATGCAATATCACTATTAATAAATGCGTCAATGCAAATGCTTGTTATATGATTATGATGCAATAGCAATAACAAAATAATAAAAATAGAAATAGTAACATGAAATAATAAAAATGGCAGAAAAATAACACCTCAATTCCTCACAATTGTCAGGGTTATTATTTTTTGTACTAAAACAAATGTATAGGAGTTTACATATATTTTGTATATGTAAAGTCTTTATGAACATGTAATGAAACACCTGGTATTTCTAAAAATGCTTCTATAACTACCATTCTTGCCATGTTACATGGTGCTGAAAGTGTACTTCACAAAACAAATGCAGGTACTTACACTGTTTCACTGTGTTGGGAAACCATAAAGTAACATATTCCCATGTTTTCATTAAACCTTTCCTTACTGAGCTCTGAATGCAGCCACCAGAGAGCAGCATCATGCCTTTCCATCCTCTTGGCTCCGTCTCTGACCCCATGTTCCTCTGCCTTTCTTCTAGTCTTTGACGATGCCATAAACAAGCTCAGCCAACTGGCTGGTAAGTTGCTGCATTCTGCACACAGACGCACACACCAATAATCTCATAAAGAGACATCCATGTTAAAAACGGTATGACACACCACCAGCACCACCCTCTACCCACTGTAGGGATCCAGTTCAAATTATCTAAATTTAACATGGCACCATCAAACCCCAGTGATGAGAGATTTGGTAGATCCATCATCAGACTGATATGGGTCTTGTTTTAAAAACCCTCTGCTACATACACACACACACTTATCAGCGTGTGGCAGAAGTTGTCATGCTGGAAGCATTTGGCCATCGTGCCATCATGTGGTGAAATCACTTTAAAATTCCACTGCGCTGTCACAGTGACAGTGTGGAGGAGCATCTTACTCCTATTTTAAGAGACAGTCACTTGACAGCTCTGCAGCAACTGTTACAGCAGTGGTTCATTACTGTGATAATGGGAAACCATGGTGATGTGACCAGGTGGATGACACACTTGCCCACTTGTAATGTGCAGTGAGGAAAATCTGACACAGACATTGTGTAGTATAAAATGCCCTTTTAGGTATAACGGCTTAAAAAAAGTTAATAAAACCTGTCATGGTTGAAGTGCTTTACTGAGTGCCAGGATATAAACAATCTGCTCTTTGCTTCATTAGCAGAATTTTCCTCTCCAAGCTGGACAAAAGGGAATTTCAAACTAGATCCTACAAATGGCTGAAAATGGAAGTTTATTTTTATTCAATTAATTCATCTCTGCATGCAGTAGCTTTCACAGCATAGCGAGGTCACAGAGTCCAGCAGCTGGAGGAAAACATGTATTTTACTTTGATTTCAAACGTGGTCCTCACAACCTCCATCGCCTCCATTACCTCCTCCAGGAGCCAGTGCAGCAGAGCTTGTGATAAACTGCACAGCAACAGGCATTCAGCTGCAGTGTCACATGAAGTATTACACCTTAGAGATGAACATCACCTGGTATAATGGGTAAGGAATTAGATTAAACACAGAATTAACACCGCCTCACAAATATAAACATAATACCAAATAGTTGGAGTACGAAGATGAAGATAAGGAATGGAGGAAGAAAATACGCATAACTCCAGTATTTGTAGTCCTGGTAGTTGTTTTACTAGAGTATTCTTTTAAGTCCACCTATAAACATGCTGACCACAAACGCATTATTCTGGTTTTCCCTCAAGTTAAACTGCCGCGAGTGGGAAAAACAATAAGCCGCATAATAAAACTTCTGATGGGCTATTGGCAAGTGGTTTCATTATCCCTGTTATTGCAGTAAAATTGCCCTGTTTTGTGACAGAAATCACACAGCTATTATTTTCTATAAAGAAGGAAGGCTTTTCTGCACTTAAAAGCACTCCAGTTCACTCCAGAAATTATAAAATGTTAAAAAATGGGTTCATAAAATAAAAACAAGTGGACAGAACAATGAAGTAAAACTGAATAAAAATTATGAAGATTTTATTTTAAAATATCTCACTGTCTTTTCTGTGGGTTCATGTAAGAGCAAGAGGTCGGCATGACATTAGCGAGGCATGTAAACATGATTTTCATTTACCTGACTCGCTCAAAAATAACCCCCCACCACACAAACACACACACTAACCTCTCTTTTCTTCTCCTCGGTGAGACTAAACTCTCCCACAGTGACAAGATTGTGATTGGTGGAACCCCGACTATGGCAACAATGGAGGTATTATCATCTTCTATACAAAGCTGAACAGTATATGCTTCGGAGGAATCTCACACATCAGTAACTTTATGACAGTAAAGCACCTCAGACATTGGTGCTGCTGCTCGTCTGTGTTGCTTGTAAAAGTCCTCAAAGTGTCTTTGCAGAGACGAGGAAACTTTGAGATAAATTAAAGGGATAATCACAAGGGAAAGCTAATGAATAAAAATGGTTTAAAATTCATTAAAGTTGATTAAGTAGCGTGTCTTCCGATCGTTTTGTCAGAAAGCTTTATAATTGTAATTAGCCTACCTGTTAAATTAATCTCTTTTTAAATCATAGCTCAAAACACGCAAAGCAGAAATAAATAGCAAGACACTGAGTTGATGCCTCTGTCGTCATGTGGCTGATCGTTTTTCGCTGATTGATTCACAGGTAGTTGAACCAGTGGAGAAGGACAAGGGCAAGTACTCCATTGTGATCACTGACCCTGAAAACTCACATAAACGCACACTGGACCTCAGCGGTGATGGTCAGTACTTTCAGTACTTTTCCACTCTTATTTCCTTCCCTCCTGAGTCAATTCCTGTTTTTATCGATAACTCTGTAAAAAGAGGGTAGAAAAAAACAGTCACTTGTTTTTATGGCTCTCTTTCAGCGTGTAGTCTCTCTGGTTATATTTCAGCTAGTCTTTGAGTATGAAAGTCTCCAGTTTTCACTTTTAAAAAGAATTCAATGTTTGGACTGCTTGGCTGCTTGTCAGTTACATACATTTTAGTGTGGATCGGATTACATACACAACAATGCAAAAGTCTTGAGTTTGAAAGTTTGAAAGACAGAAAGCCTTGAAAAGTTTGTCTTTGGACATTAGCTGCTTTTCACTCATTTCGAGTCCAGTCCTGGTACCTGGCTAATTATAGAGGAATGGCTTTTTTTGGTTTAAACCACCCAACACTGACCTATGTAACATTCAAGCATAAAACCCCCCAACTCAACGGTTGAAGCAGTGTTGTGTCTACACATAACAGAAAAATTAGCAAAGAACCATTTTTAAATTGTACCTTTACGTGCATAATTACTGCGGCTCAAAACTTTTGCACAGCACTGTATGGAAAAAATCTCCACTAAAACTTCTCAAATTCACTTTTTTTAATGTTAAAAAAACACATTTATGAGTGTTATGACTGAAAGAGTTCATTCCTCCTGTGTTTACTGCATCACTCTCATCTTAAAACTATTATTTTCTTTAAAAAAAAAAAAGTTGCCATGTTCATGAGCAGGAAAAGGGAAAGATTCTGTTTTGATATTATAAAGACTATTTTGG
This sequence comes from Pelmatolapia mariae, assembly GCF_036321145.2. NCBI lineage: Eukaryota > Metazoa > Chordata > Actinopteri > Cichliformes > Cichlidae > Pelmatolapia > Pelmatolapia mariae. The sequence continues at coordinate 13,148,683 of NC_086227.1, read as the reverse complement.
TTCTAGGTGTGTCTAAATTTAAAGTAAAGTAAACTGGCATGTGTTGTGACACTGACAGTTTTCTGTTTTTGTATTTAACAGTATATGAGAAAGCCTTTGCAGAGTTCCAGAAACTAAAGTAAGACTATATTCTCAAAGCTGTTTTCTTCTTTTTTTAAACTTGTGCCTTTATGTGTCAGACTGGCTCGCCTAATGATGAATCACTGCTTCCTTCACATTTGCTTCATAACTGTGAGTTTGACATCTAATAGTTCAAAGTAATGATTTCCCAGGCTACACTGTGTTCATATAAGGAAACAATAGTCTTGTTTTCCTGCTTCAAATAATGTAAAGCATGAGGTTTTCTATAAATACACGTATATTCGACTCTCTCGTTCTGATTGTATTTGAATACTAAAACATCTATTGGAAATTTCATTAACATTTGTATCTCCACATTTCAAACAGTGCAAAGCCTTCAGATCATTTGAGACACTGCAGAAGACTGTATGAGCCTTTGTAACCACTATATGCTCAGTGTTAATCAGTGTAGATCCATGCATTGATTAGACTTGTCACTTTAAAATATCAGTGCACTCCTAACTCCAAACTGCTACACTAAAACTAACTGCTTGTTTTGAATATTTTAGTTGTTTAATTTGCCTGTGCTTTGCCCTGTAAGGACCTGTGCACTTTTTTTAAAGGTCTACTGTGGAAGTCTGACTGAGGATTTAATCCCAGACTAAAGTTATGATTTTCAAATTAGGTCACTATATTATTTGATGATTTATTCTCCTTTTTCTGTGACTGAAGAAACTGTGTGTATGCTTTAAAACACTGCTGCATGCATGTAGCAAGCTGCAAATTGAATCAGACGCTTCCCTGGCACTATTGCATGAGCAGAATCTAAAGAGCTCCAAGAGGTGTAAAACTTCTGCATGCCCTGGTTCCAATTATTCAAGTATGTTTTTTTTTCACCTACAGTTACAGTTTTGAAAAGTCTTGTTAAATCACTGCAACTCGAGTTGCAGAAATGATTACGAAAAATTACCCTGCATCTTTAAGTTGAGCAAATTCAAAAACTCCAACGCTGGCTGTCTGGAAAGAGTCCAGCGCATTATAATTTGAGATAAAAATCTTGGTTAAAAATAGAAGCAGTCAGGTAGCAGAGATCCTTTGGGGTCTGTCGGCTAATTGGGCCAAAGCAAACCCCACACCCACACACACATTTTGCAAATCCTTTTAGGAAAGGGATTGAGACTGCAAACACTAAACACTGCATGCAGTGTGGAAACCATCCAAATCCCTTTTCTAATTAACATTCAAAGAGAGACATTTAAGCACAAGACTTTACAAACACATTGAAACAAGTGACACCCTGTTACCCTTTTGATTGAGCATCAACTTGCCAAGAGGAGAGCAGAGTTTCCCCAACCATCTGGTCTTGTGGCTGACCTCTGGTCCTGCCATGCTGCTCCAACAGCGCTCACATAACAATATCATTTTTCCCCAGGAAATATACATGAAACTCCTGAAGTAAACAATATTAAAAGGAGGTTTGGCTGTAAATCTAACGCACCTTGTGGCACACCATCTGACCACTGTTAGTTAACCGAAAAGAAAAGAAAAAAAAAAACAAAGAAAAAATGATGTGTGGTCAGAGCCAGGTAATGAAAGCTAACCAGAAATGATTTGGCTAAAGTAAAGCTTGAACTATATAAAGATTTGCTAGTGATAAAATTTGTATAATAATACAAAACTGCTTTGATTTTTCAGGGCTGAGGCATACGCTGAGAAGAGTAAGTTTATCCTCCTGTTCTCCTTTATATAATAGCTTAATATAATAAACAATAGGAATAACCTAGAATGTTAACAACTGTTTGTTTTACACCGTGGTAAGGTGGTGGGAGGACTGCCTGATGTGGTCACCATTATGGAAAAGAAGGTAGGCGTCTAAGTGTGTGAAGCTGCATGCTTTCTGTCTCATTTTGCTAATAGGTATTTTCTGTGCTTTCTGTAGACTTTGAGTTTAACATGTACAGTGTGTGGAGACCCCAAACCTCAGGTGTCATGGCTGAAGAACGGATCAGAAGTCGAGCCTGATGATCAGGTAAATGTCTTATTGGAGTTGTTTTCAGCTAATTAAATTGTGTATGCAAGTCACATGTACAACCAGTTCATATTCAGATGGGGCTTTGTACTTTTATTTGATTCCTACCCCATAAATACTGCCTTATTCTCTGACTCTGTTTAACCTCTTCAGAAACTCAACTCCTCCCCTCCTGTCTCACGATTAATTATCTCATTAACCATACACAATTACAACATAATGTTTCTATTAACTTGTCTTGTGGAAATTTCACACTCAGTATGTGTCTACTAAAATATGCTTCATGATGTCATGTTATTTTGAGAACTCTCCAGATCCATTTGATCAGATAATGTCTGTTCAAAAGTCAATGTCTATAATACTTACCATGATATTAAAACCAGTATTCATATAAAATAATGAAATAGCAGTAATTAAAAAACAATTTCTGGTAATACTGAAAGTGGTAATGAAGTACTTTCTAAAAAGTATGCTTCATGTATATTTAAATTAGTACAAATGATTAGTAGTAATAAAATGCAATAAACCCCAAAACCATTGATATACTTTAGTTCCTTGTTAGGAACTTCATGAATATGATGTTGTCCCTATTGTGCCAAAGCACTTCTTATACATTCATCAGCCACTTTACTAGGTACACCGATTCAAGAAATTATTAAAGTAAATATTTAATCAGCCAATGGCAGCAACACTGTACATTTAGGCATGTAGGGGGGTCAAAAGGGGGAAGAAAGGTGAGACTTTGAATGTACATGAGCAGGGTTATTTGTGACAGACGGGCTAGTCTAAGTATTCTGGTGCGACCAAGTATTCTGATCAACAATAGAAGATCAACAATGGAGTACGTTTGGGATGTGGTGGAGCATGAGATCAGCAGCATGATGCCATCTTGTCAATATGAAACAAAATCCCTGATGAATGTTTTAAGCATCTTGCTAAAGATACACCACAAAGAGTTAAGGCTGAAGACAAAAGGATCCAATCCAAAACTAGCAACGTATACCTAATCGAGTGGCAGGTGAGTGTATTTACCACTGAGAGCACCAAGATTCAGGGAACTACACTACGCTTCTACCCATTTTGGGGTCAGTATTATCAGCACAATCCTAGGTCAGTAACGGAACAACTCTACCTCTCATAACTCACTAACCTACTTGCCAACCAGAGTACAGTAAGTCTACAGTCTGTCGCTAGTCGACGAAAGCTCTTTCAACAGCATCAGAATCCTGCAGCTTCTACCAGCTTTGAAGATTTAAGTTTGAGAAACCCTGTCCAGGAGGAATTTGTGTTCAAGTTTTCTCCTTTATTCATTCCCTCACCTGCTAATAATCTGTCTAAAACAAGAAGCGAGGCCCTTGTTGATGAGTTTTCCAAACCTCTGGAGTGTCTCTCATGCACTTAGTTACCACAGAGGCGTCTGAGGATGCATGAAGATAAATGAAAAACAAACATGAACATAAGAAGATCCAGAGAATTCAATTCGAGTAGTGTAATAAGCAGAAGTTACTACTTTTTAGACATTTTGTCAAATTTTATAATATCTGTATCACAGAAACGACTGTAATTAGAATATTTTTTTTCTGAATAATACACAGCTTAACCTACATTGGTCTAGTAAATTAATGCATTTAACCAAGAACACATAGCATGCTAATGGCTACCATTTTTAGGATTTTAATCTAATAGACCGTTTTATTTCTTGTAATTAAAAGGCAAGTGTTTCTCTTAATAATGTAATTAACTTACTGAAAGTACCACTCCATAAAAATGTATAAATGTCCAGACCTTACAAGTGAGTGGGCAGGTATAAGAGGCAATTTAAAATGTTGGACTCTTGTCTGCACCACTCGTGGTACATGGTACAATTCAGAATAAAGTACTCTGTGTAGACTAGAGTATCAGAGACAATATACAGTAGGGTTTTTTTTGGGTGGTATAAAAAATATAGATTGGGCACATTTGTATTGCTTTTCAATTTCACCATACTTTGGTTGAGCGTGGTTGAGTGCAGCAGAACAGATAAGACAGGAATACATCATTAGTCCCTTTGTCCATTCAGCCCATGCACCAGTGCTCAGCTTTTGCTCATGCTGCCACTTTGAGTAAGGCATTTTAAAGAATAAATCATGCTAAACTCCCTCCACTGGCTTTCTCACTTTTTTTAACCTCTGAATTCATTTCCCAGTATGTGGTCTCCCTGGACCAGGGCAAGTTTGCCAGTCTGACGATCAAAGGCGTTTCCATGGAGGATTCTGGCAGATATACCATGATTGTCCAGAATAAATATGGAGGAGAGTCTGTGGATATAGTGGTGAGTGTTTCCGCTGTGTAACACAAATGACTGGATTTACTCTGAGCCGTCTCTGCTTCAGAAATATTTTCTTTCCATTGGTGCCCAACATGGGGATATATTTGATCGCAGCAGCACAAAAACCTTACACGGGCCTGATATTTGACCTTGTTACTTTTGCTCACCCTGATTTTGACAGAATTAATACAAAATAATACAAAATCCAAATTTCTCTAAAATTACAAATACCTAAACAATTTCTATTGATGATGCAATGTGCTGCAGCCCTTTAAACAATCCTTTTGTGTTCACCGCTAGTAGTAAATGCATGAATGGGTATTAACATTGTGTCCTTGTCTCGCTATTTTTTTTATCTTCAGGTCAGTGTGTATCGCCATGGGGAGAAAATCCCTGAGGCAAAACCAACTCTGACCCCTAAAACAATCATCCCACCTAAATTACCAATCGAGATCCCTCAGCCTAAGACCCAGCCTGCTCCGAGCGCTGCCCCTTCAACTCCTAGCCCTGCCGCTCCTAAGGCAGCACTGGGAAGAGGGGTGAAGAGTCCTACTCCAAGTCGGAGGAAGTGAAAAGCAAGGCAGAAGAAACACAATCACTGGTGCACAATTAGACCACACATAGCTGAGAAGCCTTTATTGGTGTTCTCTATCTGGATTGAAATGGAGCTAATACTCTTTCCATTAAATTAGAGCGTCAAGAAAACCCTGACATATGAAATAAATCTTGCAATTGTGATGGAAAGCAAAAAATAATTTCAATGTGAAATCATTGTATAAAATCAGCAAAATTATACTAGAATAATAAAAAGCTAGGCACTATCTAAACATGAGGAAATTAGAAATTAATTGAAATGAACTTGAATAAAGCTACAAATTGAATAAAACTTGAAGAAAGAGTGAAATGTGTTTTAAATTCATTCTTGAAGTGCACAAATGACACCGCATGCAGTATAATCAAATATTAAATGGCTTGCAAATTACAGGAACATTGCCCAAAGTTAACTGACTTGAAGCTTCGATGCACCTTGGCATTGTGGAACAATATTTCGTATTTATCATAGTTAGGGGGAGTTTAACATGTTAGTCAAAACAAAATTGGGTTAAAGTCTAGTAAGTACAAATCCCAAAGGAGACCAGTAAACATTAATTTCAAATCAAATCAAATCACTTTTATTGTCACATCACATGTGCAGGTACACTGGTACAGTACATGTGAGTGAAATTCTTGTGTGCGAGCTTCACAAGCAACAGAGTTGTGCAAAATACAATAACGTAAAACAAGCAAAATATAAAAATGGCTAATCTAAAAAGTAATAAATATATGTACAATATGTAAAGGTATATACATTACTGAATGTGTATACTAAATATGTTTTTCTACATGTGTGTGTTTGAGTGTGTATATAGTGTGTATATACATGTAATGAAATAAAGTAAACAATAAAATAAGATATATAAAATATACAGAGGTTGGTATGTGCAAAACAGTGGTATTTATATACAGTATGGAGTGCATAATGTTGAAGTTCTGGTAAGTGAAGGTGAGGTGTCTATGAAGTGTTCAGCAGTCTGATGGCCTGATGGAAAAAGCTGCCCTATGGATGTGGGTTTTGTCCCCCGTAACCAAGTGACCCATCCATCTTTGTTGCCATGCCACCAAAATAACCCCACAGCATATCAAAACCACGGGATCCCCTCACTGTAGAGTTTAAGAGTTTTCTCTTTAAATTCTTATCTGTGTCACAGAATATTTCAAGTAAACCAGAGACATGGTCTGCTCCATCAAGGATTACTCTAAACATAGTTTTAAAAAATGCTGTGTTATGTTACAAAGTTGCTAGGGCCACTAGCCAGGACATGCCCTCACATCACTAACCTGCTGACTATTACCTGCATTTTTGATGGTGTCTAGCACCAGATGTTCTTGGTATAATCACATACACACCACTCCCATTTGCCTTTGATTATGGGGCTGAGGCAAGTTTCATTATGAGCCAGTGGAGAGAGGTGGGCCCTTCTTGTCTATATTTTTCTGAATATGATCAGTGGTTTGGCTCAGTCTCACAGTCATTTACATATTTAAATGCACAAAAACAACACAGGCTTAGTATCACAGCTCACAAGATCAGTGTTCATTTTATGTTGTTTAAAGGGAGGGAAAAAAAACACAGACGTGCACCTTTCACAAAGAAAAAAGGGACAGAGAGAAATAGGTCAGGCTGTACAAAGTAGTCATTATACTGCCACCTCTACAACACGGTCAACTGATGACTGCAAATGTATAACACCATCCTCCTTAAGATCACCATGGTGAACACGCTGAAGATTAACTGGCAGTGAATCACCACTAAGTAAACCAGAGCTGTGAAGCGAAGCTGTCCTACTAACGCTGCTGCCTCTCAAACCGTCATTACCAAATTTTACCTAATATTAACTCTGACTGTTAGCAGAAGATATGCATTCTGCCTTGCAGCCAAATATGAATTATGTTCAGTCCTTCTGGTCATCAGCCAGAAGCAGAAACAGACATGCTATAAGTAGTCAGGTTTAAATACTTGAGCCGAAGTGCAGGAAGTTGTGATGGCAGAGCTGATGAAAAGATGGCTGATGAGATTTGTGGTTCATTAAAGCTGATGAGAGGAGCAGACGGAGAAGAGAGAGGGAGGGGCGCAGGGTAAAGTCATTGTTTCTGTGTTTGCTGTTGCTAATAAAAGAAAGCGATTACACTTTGCTAGCCTGTTTATTCATTCTGTCAGAGGGAAAGAGACTGAGAACAAGAGACGGGTTGTGAGAGAACTGAGTAATGGAGAAGGCTGGAAGAGAGAAACTGAGACTGTTAGGTTCCTCATTTTGAGTGTTACTTTTGTTGCTGATGCGCCTGCTTTGGCAGCATGAGACGAGTCTTGTCATGCTTGTTAAAAACTTGTGAATGAGCTGAGTGATTGGATGAAGGGGGAGAGAGAGAGAGGCGGTGCAGTTTGTGTTATTTTCCGTGCTGTTGTGTTTTGCTTTGTTTTTTTTATCCCTTTGGACATGAAGACAAATTTCATCATGCCATAAAGTGTTTATATACAGTAAGTGTGAAAGGAAAGGAGACAAGCTTGTGTGAGGAATGAATGCAGATAATTCAGTGTTGTGTGGCGATAAAGGACTTCTGAAGTGCGACAGAGGGAGACAGGAAGGGAAGGCTTGAGTGTATCAGAGAGAGCAGGAGGAAGGGAAAGAGAGACAGATCTGAATCATTTTGATGTTTTGCTGATCATCTGCTGTGAGATCATTTTCCTGACTTTTTAATTAATTTTCACATTTTTAATCAATATAATTACAGAGAATCCAAATGTTGCCATGGCAACCACTTTTTAATTTCAATAAACTTGGAAAATGACTCGTCTCTGCAAGACACACGGGTGAGCTGTGCACTCACAGAAATGCAATATGCACAGACACACAACCTGATCACAAACACACTTAAACACACAAATATATAACACACACACACAAATATATATATATAGATGGCTGCTATCTAAATGGAATAGCTAGCCAGTACTGATAGCATGAAATTGTGTTTCCAAATATAACACCGTGTCATTGGAGTGTACGAGTGTGTGTGCGTTTCTGTGTATGTGTGTTAAGAAACCAGACTATAGAATATATATTTCTTTGCAATCCTCCACATGGGGGCACTATGGGAACATGCACACACACACAGAGACTCTGTGACTCACTTTTAGGCACATGCACAGCCTTGTTCTTGCTCTCTCGCTCGCTCTCTCTCTCAAACGCACACACACACACACACACACACACAGAGAGAGAGAGAGAGAGAGAGAGATACACAGATTCCCTCTCCCAGCGTGGCTAAACTAGATAAACTAGTGTGTATAAAGGCTCATAATCCCTGCTGCCTCCCCAGCAGACAAAGAGGAGCCTGTCCTCCAAATTGGGTTGGCCACTCCGGGTGATGAGTGGCTGCCAGCAAGGGTCCACTATATTTGTGTGTGTATTTTTGCATTTGTGCACGTGTTGTGGATCACATATCTCTGTGACTGCTGTTTCACTTGTCCACATGTATACATTAAGTCAAAGGAAAGATAAATTCACAGTGGCACTCTGGACCCAGTGGTTTAGTTCATCTTTTTACTTTTTTAACTCTTGCTAAAAGTCACAGTACAAAATTTGACCGAATGGGCAAAAGGGTATAGTTTCCACTTAACAGCAGATTTTGATGTTACAGGGTGTGCCATATGCAATGCCTTCCAGCTTAGTCCATTACTTTGGACAGATGTGTTTTAAATATTTCTGTTGCGCCGTTGCAGAGAAAATAAAACCACTTAATTATTATAACATAAACTTAACTGCAAGTTTGCAGTTCTGTGCACTTTGATCTTTACAAAGGTTGGACACTGGCTTGTGGCATCTCAAATAATTTAGTTTTTATTTTCTTGAAATAAAACAACCTCAGTTTAATTATTTGGTAGAACTGCAGCAATCCCTGTTCATGCATGGCAGTATTTTCTGTGTCTAAGATAAGACGGTTTAACACCGTTTAAGGTCTTATACCCTTTTGAACTAAGGATTGATATGAAGCCCATTTCATTATGTAACAGTATAATACATGCAGTGACACATAAATGAATGGACAACTCAATATGTAGAAGTAGCCCTCTTTTACTATCAACCAAAATCCCATCTCATTTTTTTTTATCACTGGCAGAAACCCAAATTCTTCTTCTTTTGGTTATTAATGTAAAGTCAGTTATAAATAAAGCTTAGCACTTATCAAAAATGTATACTTTTCATGATGTTTATCATTATTCTTTTGAGTACTTACTGATCTTCCCTGCTGCATGCATGTCTAATCCAGCCCCAATAGTTGTGATCCTGTAATTATTGTCCTTCTGTTACCCTCTGCTTATCATCATGATTCAGAAGACTGACTGCTACACCAAGGCTGTATTAGCTATGGGGCAACACTCTTTAGGGTTTTTAGTGTGCTAATAGCAAAGGGCCCATAGGGATCCACAGTAATTGGTCTTTATTTATGCTGAGTGAAGGCTATGATTAACTAATATCACCCTTGAGTGTGTACACAAACACACACTTTAATACAAACAAATGCACATCCAGTCACACACATAAGTAGATCCCCTCATATAGTGTGTGCACTTGTGAGATTGAGTGGAGAATTGAGCTAATCCCTGGTGGCAGGCTGAATGCTCTGCAATTCTACCAACAGGCAGTAAAAAAGGCATACTTTAGTTCACTTACAGTACCACAGTGGATTCTGCTACAAGAGGGGAAATGTTAGCAATATAGTTTTTTAATAGTTTTGCAACGAATCGTAGGTTATAGAGAAATAAGTTCCTTGCTATGTGTGTATATATCAGCAAGAAGATGATCCTTTTCTGACCACTGCCAAATGCCACTAAACTGCTAAGGTGTCCGTAGCATCAGTGAAAAAACACACGTATCAATGTCTTTGCATGTGCTGTTTATCTCTATCTCTGGTGCAGCTAATGAGCTGGGGGCAGTAAAGGCCATGCTTTGTCTTTTGAAGAGACAGACGGTAAGCAGGGAAAGTGGTGTGTGTTGGGCTTCAGCCTACTAAACCTTCACACATGAAGGCACTCACATTCTGGCTGTGTTTTCATCTACACTATACCAACCTGTGTGTGTGCGAGTGTGTGTGTGCTTACTGTCAAATCCCCACAGTGGCAGTATTCTCATGTGTTTACTCCTCGTATAGAAACTGAACACCGGCCTGTAATCAGAGCTGCAGTGACTGGCTCACAACAACAGTGTTCCCTCATTATGGCTCCAACATATCACCTTTATCTCCTGTGTGTGTGATTATGGTTCCCCCCTGTTAGCCTTCCAGGCAGCGGTGGTACATGTGGGTGTAGTCAAAGCAATCTGTGTGTGTGTATGTGAGTGCGCACACACATACAGTGTAAAGATTTTCATTTATATATTTATTATTAAAATATGACTCTTGATATTAAAAATCTCTTTTTACAAGATCCTGGCCTGGCACTTACATTTGTGCAGATTCTCAGTCATTCATGTCATGGTAGTCAATAGTGCTTGAAAAGACAGCAACTGGACTGCAGGATCGTTTTTGCCTCTCATCCAGGCTTCTTCAATTCTAAAACAACTGATGGAAAATCCCAGGTATTTAACCTCTAGTGGGGGACGGTTTTCGGGTTCGTGACCTACTATTAATCATTTGAGTCATCAGATGAGCCATGAGTTGAAAAACAGCATGGGTCATTGCTGTCACCAGGGCCAAGATTTGAAACCTCTGTAAAGCACTGCCCCACCCCACCATTATATGAGCTGTTGGGGTCACCTGAGGCAAGTTGTGAGAGGGGGTTAAAATGCTTGAGAAGGGATCTCCTTAGAGGGCATGTTTTTAAATTTTCTCACCAGCAACTGAATGTGAGGTATAAAAGAGGGAGAGTCATCAATTATAATTTCCAAGTGCTTACAAATAGATATTAACTCGATCTCAGAGTCCTGAACTGTATTGATATGTGAGAGGTTCAGTGGTTTTTATTTTGTTTGGGAAACTTTTTCAGTTTAATTTATGTGCATTTAAAACAATTTTTAAATCACACACTAGGTGCACTGTATTAAATGTTGATCGTAGCTAACAGAGTGCCTGGTTAGGAGTAGGAGAATATCATCAAATCCTCACCATACTGTTTGCTTGAAAATGAAAGCTTGCTGTTGTCATATTATGACCAAGATAAATGCAACAAATAGCAGTGGTCCTAGAATGGAACCCTGGGGCACTCCTTTAGTTACTCTGGGGAAGCTATATGCGACTCCTTCTACCTGCACCTGAATAATTTTGAAACCTTTCAACAATGTTCTTCCTGCGAAGCCTGTGTCAAAGCCTTTGACTAAATCAGCAAAAAGGATTGCACAGTGTTGCATGTTACATAATGAAAACAAGCAAAGACATTATATTTTTAAGGCTGCTAAAGATATTTTGTAATTTTCCCTGAAACCTGATGATTTATAAAAAGGAAGTCTTTTAGTTGTTTACTAAGACGAATTTCAAGCTCCGTAACAAAGTGTAGAAAGGTTAAAAAGATATGTAACTAGCGGAGAAAGAGTATCATCTACTAGCTGTACAAAGAAATATCTAAGTCTGAGGGGTATTAATATCAAGGGCTTACTATTGACACACTCTTTCCAGAGGACAACACACAGAAACGTTATCACTATTCACGCTTGTGCTCACAACTCAGGAATGTATGTATTACATATTTATACAAATACAAGTTTGTAGTTTCACCATGTTGCAAGGCCTCTTCATTGTGGGTATGCATTTCCTGCATGCCAGATATGTAAAAGAAAATAGTAAGTTTTGATCCCCAAGGCAGCTGCTAGCATTTCTGAAAGCTCTAAAGAATTTAAAGGCTGAGAAGTATTTCACATTTTAAATCAGTTTAAGGTGACGTACATTCGTTTCCTAGTTGCTGCTTCTGGTCTGAGATACAAATGATTACTAAAGTTACTCAACTGAGGTGCACATCAGTTTCATCTGCATCCAGCCGATATCCATTATTGAATTAGGGTAACCTGGTCCCCTCCTCGTGTTCCCTCCCTCTCTTCTGATTCTTTTTTTCCTTTTTTTTTTTTTTTTTGTTATTGCATGACACCACACACCCCACCTCCCTGCTCTATGTGGCCCAGTAATGAGACAGTGACAGATTACCCTAAACCATACTCCCTCTATCCCTCCACCCCATCCCACACACACACACACACACACACACAGAGCAAGATAGAGGCTTGCAGAAGTTCAGTCTGTGTATGTGTGTGGGCGTTCAAGCTGTGTTTGAAGTGTGTAAACGTGCATGCTTAGGTGATAAGAATATGGACACAGTTAATATGGTACAGACTCAGTTTCTAATCCCATGTCAGACATTTAATAATAGGAATCACAGGGTACTACCACAGAGTTGAACCACAGAGTTGTGATCATCCAGCATTTTAGTTATGTGGTTAAGATAAGATAAGATAACCTTTATTAGTCCCACGCGTGGGAAATTTGTTTTGTTACAGCAGTGGACAGTGCAAAGTTGCATAGAAAAATTGGAGAAAAACCACTAGAATAAGAGATCAATAAGATACTGTACACAATAGAATAGAATAAAATAAATTGTAAAATAAAATAAAAATAAATTCTTTAAAATCTCAACAAATACTATCCTATAACATAAATATTATAGTAATTAGCAAAAACCTATCCTATGGGCATTTTTTCCCAGGACTGTAGTGCTTTCTCAAATCTTTCATTCCAAATTTAGTGGGACACAAAGGACACAAAGGACACAAATTTTTGTAACTGTTGAGTTATGTACAGACAGCATACATTGAACATGACACATGAACGAAATGCAGAGAACGTAACACTGCATTTGCAAAGGGACAAAGAATATAAGAATCAGAAGACTTGGAGATTTATAATAAATGTTTTTGAAAAGCATATAGATGTTAATAATTGCTGTATGTGTGCTGATGTTTGTGCAAAGTGTTGCTCAGATTAGCCCACGCGTTAAGGCCAAGACTGGGTACAGACATATATTCTGTACTTACATACTCTGTGATGATTGTGTATAGATATATACATGTTAGACTGACAAAAATACTGAATTGAATTATTAAAACTTTAAAAATTTTAATTTTAAATGAAAGTCTTGCATTGAAAATATGATTGAAGTAAATATAAGATAACTCTAAAATGTACAGTAAACTTCAAAATAACATAACTGAGCATTACATCCCTTCAAGCAAGCCACAAATTCAAGCTCAGTCCTGGCAGATCAGCTATCAGTGGCCTACAGATGGTGCACATCTGCAAGCCATTTTGAAACCTGCCTCTAGCCCATCTTCTTCTTTCATCCAGTGTCTGACTTAACCAAAGTCATATTTGTTGTCTCTGATATCAGCTATGTTCTGTGCTGGGGTCTTTCTGCTGATTTCCTCTGCCTCTGGCTTTGCATGTATGTACACAGAAGGGCAGGGAGGTACACTCATCCCACTGTATGCTTTTCACTCATACAAAAGAGTGGGGAGGTCCCAGAGTGGAACTACACCACTAAATCTTCTGGATATAAAAATAACACTATTGGCTATAGTGGCTCTGAGCTAAACATGTTTATTTATTGTTATAAATATACTTCCGTTCAGCATTTTTTTTTCCTGTGTGTGGCTAGGATGAAACTTCTTTATATATTTTATATACTACTGAGTAGTTTAATCTACACTAGTACAGAATACTCTTAATGTTTTAATTTTTCTAAATCAGCAGGTAGAGAGGTTTGCCAGTTTACGACCTACATGTTGAAGTGTCATTTGTCAGGCAAAAATAGCTTCATGCTCTCTGCCTTTGAATGTGTTTTTGCATATTACTGGGCGAATGAAGGGAACACTGTAAAGTTTGGATTGCCGAAGATACGTGATTAGTTCTAGCAAAATGATATTCTTCAGAAAACAGAAAAATAAGAACTATATTTGTTTACTATGTTATTGAAAGTAGTGTTAACTTTCAGAGTTGATATGTCATATGACTCTTTGTGTATGCTTGATCATGCATTAGACTATGTGTAATTTAGAGAGGAGGGGTCCAGTTTTCTTGATCTGGGGGGCGAGGTAATGTTTATGTTCGCGTTGCTGTCACTGTCCCTCACACGTGTGACTGGTCAAGGTTTTATATACAGCCCCCCGTCCCCGTGTTTCTCATTTCTTTTGTCTTTTTATTTCTTTGTAATGATTTCATGCCAGTCGGTCAACTTATTTGTTTGCTCCACGCATTTATTATGTGTTTAACGACATATACACACATACAGTTCTGGTGCTGGAGCGGTCTGCTCCGCCTCTGGCTTACTGTTGTCTCTTTGTCTCAGAGCACACATTCATTATCTAATCTTCCTCTATGTTTAATTTACAGCCTCGGCTGCTGCTGCCATATGCTCCTTTTGTCTCTGCCTGCTAGCACACTCTGTCACACACAGTCTGTCACACACACACACACACACACACACACACACACACACACACACACACACACACACACACACACACACACACACACACACACTCTTACATACAGAAGTTCACACATATACATACAATGCCTTAGAACCATGTGGGCGTTGCTTCGCTGTGTTTTGTGTGAACTGTCTCTCAATAAAAGGCAGCGAGAGGAGGCCATCGTCGGGGTCATTTTCGTGCTGGACACAGATGAGGCATCCCTTGCGCAAGTAATCGATCGATCGCTGTTGCCTTGTTTTTCTTTCATGGGAATAAGTCCTGGATACAGCGGGGTCTGAGTTTAGACCCAACAGTTACAATGTTTGTTAAAGGAGCTCTTGTTTCATGGCTGGGCTTTTTCTGCTTTACACAGGAACAAACGTTGGTCACATAATGCTCGATGTCTGCTTGCATGTGTGGCCAAAAGAAGCGTTAACGTATCAAAGACACTGTACGGTCAACACCTTGATGGCCCATATTATTGTGCAGCTCTTCAAGTACAGTCTTTTTGAACTGATCTGGCAGGACTAGCTGTTTCCGGGCAGAAGTGAGTCTGTACAAGATGCCATTGTTATCTAGCGTTAACTTGCCCCACTCTCTGAACAAGCATTTTGTCTTAGGGTCAAATGTTCTTAGCTCCTTGGGCAGTGGTTTTGAATCTGTCTGTTTACACTGTAATACAGGGCTTATAACAGGATCAGACTTTTGCGCTTCATTAAGCTGTTCTTTTGGTATGGGTGTGAATGTTGCTTCTGCTGGCTCACCTTCTGCTGTGACTGACATTGCTGCAGCTGAGAGTGTCCATGTGGCACTTCCTCAGAGCAGTCTCTCATTAAGGTTTCTACATCAAGTGGCATTCTTGATAAAGCATCTCCGTCACTGTTTTCCTTCCCTGGTTTGTACTTAATGGTGAAGTGAAAATCAGCGAGCTCAGCGACCCATCTTGATGTGGTGGCATTCAGTTTGGCTGTTGACAAAATGTACGTTAGCGGGTTGTTATCGCTATAGACAGTAAATGTTGGGGCATAGTACAAATCGTCTCTGAATTTGTCAGTGATAGCCCACTTCAATGCTAAAAATTCTAGTTTTCCTGCATGGAAGTGGTAGTTTTTTTCAGCTGCTGTTAGAGTACGGGAGCCATAAGCAATAACTCGCAGCTTACCATCTTGTCTCTGGTACAACACGGCACCTAACCCCTTGTGTGAGGCATCTGTGTGTACGAATCCCAGTACTGGTGGGTGGAGCAAACAGTCTATTAGTTCCTCAAGCGCACTTTGATGCTGGTCAGTCTACACAATTTGTTTTGAGGAGGGCACAACTTGACTGGCTCTCTTTGGTCTTGCCCTTGGCCCTTTTGTGGTGTCTGAGTTCTCTGTGGTTTTGCCAGCTTTTAACAATTCATACAAACAACCTGCTTTTCTGGAGAAGTCTTTTATGTATTGTCTGTAGTAGGAGAGAAGGCCTAACATTTTTCTGAGCTGACCAACATTTTGTGGTTTTATACCTTTGAGTGCTTTGACTGCTTCAAAGTCTGCAGGATCCACTTTACTGCCCTCTGCAGACACTATTCTGCCCAAATAGCGCACCTCAGACTTAAACATGTCACACTTACTTGGCTTAAGCTTTATACCAAAGCCTCTCAATCTCTGGAGCACTTTTCTCACGTCCTCCAAGTGACCTTTGAACGTTTTGCTGTAAACTAATGTGTCATCCAAATAGGGGATGCAGATGTTGTCGCGCAGCCCATCCAGGCACTCTTCCACACAGCGCTGAAATGCTTCAGGGGCATTCATAAGTCCAAAGGGGATGCGAATCCACTCATATAATCCCCAGGGGGTCACAAAAGCAGTGAGTGGACGACTTTCTTCTGACATGAACCCCTGGTGGTACGCTTTCCCCTGATCTAAAAGCGAAAACCAGGAGTTTCCACCCAAACTGAACATAATGTCCTGGACGTGTGGGATGGGCTGGCGATCAGGATGGGTTTTCCGATTCAGGTCTCTGTAGTCTATGCACAGTCTTAAAGTACCATCTTTTTTTCTAACACAAACGACTGGTGAGGAGCATGACGAGTCTGACTTTCTGACCCAGCCTTGTGCTATTAAATCATGCAGGTAACTTTTCATGCAGGTAACTTGCCATGGCCGCTTGGTAGAGCGGCCATGTCACAGACAGGTATGTGCGTTTGACTGGTTCGTTGTCTTTGAGTGAGATGGTCATTTTCAGTTTTTCAATACAGCCTATATCATTGTCTGTCTTAGAGAAAGAATGGCATTCCTCTCTGAGCATCTGTTTCGCTAATACTCTCTGCTCTTCACCCAGGTGGCTAAGATCTACAGGTGGATCCCACTCTTCACTAGAGCTACACTGGGCTTGTGTATTTGTCTGGTTAACAGTAGCTACAGATGCGGCTTTTTCAAACATCTGGGCAGGTAAAACAGCTGTAATAGTCTGAACCGAGCCAACTAACGTACGGCCTGGAATGACAATTTCATAGTCAATGGGGTTAGAGACACCTAGTGTTATGACAGGTAAAGTACCCTTCTTAACTTTAACCAAAGTGTCAAAAAACTCAAGATTGTCTGGCCATTGAGGGTTTAAGTCTGGCTCAAATATCATGACCATGTCCTGTTTAAATGGCCCTGCTGCTATACGACCCTCAACATGCATGTGGCTCTGTTTAGGTACAGTAATACAGTCTTTCTTCGTCATCACTTTGTACTCGTCAACTGTATCTGCACTAACAGCCTGTATAAAAGCTTTCACCTTGTGTCTTTTGAGGCTGGGAAATGCTTTTCTCACTGTGCTGTACAGTTTAGCTTGGTCAGTCTTATTCACAATGTATTCAATGACATTGTAACCTATAATAGGGCATGTGAGCTGAAAACCTTTCATTACCAACATGGGGATGGTCAATTTCTCCGTTTGTTCAGTTCCAGAAACAAGTTGGAAGGTTGTCTCAACCCACCCAAGATATGGCATGTTGGTCCCATTTGCTGCAGTCAGGGTGAGTTCAGATGTGTCCATAATATCGGCTACATCTCTCAGCTCCGTGTGTGGCAGATAGTCCTTTTTCCATTTCTCATCAATGATCGACACCTGTGAGCCTGAATCCCATAGAGCTTGAAGCCTGTGGCCGTCCAGGAGACACTCAACCAGACATTGCCTGCCCACCAGAGATGTGACTTTGTGAGTTTTACATGAGCTGGCGGCAGTGGTACCTGAACAGTCTTATTGTCTTTGTTAGTCTTTAAGCCAGTGCATTGTCTCTTATGTTGTCTCCAGTGTTGATTCTGGCATGCTTTTGAACAATAAAGTGCGTTTTTACATGCTGAACACTGTCTCATGCCTGACTTTTCTTGTTTACAGTTGGAGCAATGTTGGGACTTGTGGATGATGGGCATGGTTAACACTCGTCCCTCGGTGGTAACCATTGCTGGTTTAAATGTTTCTCTGTATATGGTCTCATACCTCTGCTTCTACATCCAGCCTGAAAGTGTTCTCTACTCCCACAGAGGTAGCAGTGTGTGCAGCGTTCGTTGACTCCATTCTGCTGGCAAATGTGGCACCTCCTCTCACGGCGGGCTGGACTACCTGTGTAGTGCTGTACAGGATACTGAGGGGGTGGTGGTCTTTGACGGGGGCCCTGGAAACTGTAATACTGCTGTTGCTGCTGGTCCCTATCATACTGCATAACTGGTGGTGGGGCATATGACTGAGGACCAGGCACCGGCTGCTGTAGAGTCTCTTTAATCTGAGCTATCTCTGCACTGAGACCTTTCAGGGAGGCTACACCTGTCTTAAGCTCCGCTAACTCAGTTAAAAGCTCGGGTGGTATCCTAGCTTTAACTTCTTTCACAGGGTTCTTAGCAGGTGACACATCATCTGACTGCACTGCACTCACACTTGTAGCAGTCTGTGATGCTAAACATCTTTTCTTGTTTTTCCTTTCTGCCTCATTGGCACAAGCCATATTTAACCTCTAACAGGAGTTCATCAGGTGTCTTAGAGTCTAACAGGAGTGGCTGCATATCTATCCTGACACTGTCACTCTGGAACCCTGTGAGTATGGTGTGTAAACACATACGCTGGACTAAAGCTGGGTCGTATTTGAGTCCTGACTCTGATTCTTGGGAAGCAAATAGGACTTTCTGCTTTAGATCTAAAACTCTCATCAGGAAGCTTTGGGCAGTCTCTTTCGGGGTCTGTACCTCAGAGGCAAGTTGTTTATAGAGTTCGGTGGCGCTCTTCTCCTGGAAATGGGAGCGCAGGATGCGGCGTAGAGTCGGAAGGGTGAGTTGAGCTTTTCCCTCCAAATAGCTGCGTAGTTGTAGACCTGGCAAGATAGCCCTGATGACAGCATCTACAATGTCAAGCTCTGAGTAGCCTCTGCTCAGTCCATTTTCGATCTGGTGAGCAAGACTGGAAAATGTCAGTTTATCTTTTTGACCTGGTTCGCCAATCTGGCCTGATATTTTGAAATCTTTCTGCCAGTAAGGGCTTGGTCGTTGGGGGGCACTTGACACAGATGAGTTAGGGATAGAGTGATTAGCTTGGGAGTGAGAACTAACAGCTGTGTTAACTGCATTAGCTGTCTCCGTTACCAGTGAGGTTGCAGTGTTTAGTTGCTCTCTGTGCCCTGAATAACGTCCTTCATTTGCATTTGGTTCAGTCTCAACAATTGTCTCTTTCATTACTTCAGCAATCTTATCATTAAACAGTTCTGACATTCCTTCATCCTCAAGTTCTGTTATACCTTCTCTCTCAATGTGTATTTGGATGTGTGTTAGGAGTGACAGTCGTGTTTTTCCGCTAACATCTATTTTCTCTGCAATGCCAAGGAACTCGCAGATTGACACTAGTTGATCTTTGGACAGAGTGTGCATTTCACGCACAACCTCTTCTCGCAGCTCTTCCACCGAAGACATTGTGGCAGTAGGCAGGAAGAATTTTACATGTACAGGTGACGCTGAGCTGAGTCGTTTTTGCAGCCCCTGATGATCTCTGGCTGGCCTCAGGAAACATGCGCTAAAACACAGCTACCAGTTCGCCTCGACAGCAACACTTTCCTCACTGCAGTCTGCCTGGGTTGTATGGGGGGATTTGGCTGGCTTGGACTACGATGTGCAGATTGTGGACACCGGACATCTAAGCAGCGATCCCAGAGGTGCCTCCAAATGTTACACCCCTGAAAACAGGGGGAAAAGAATCACGAGAGTGATTATGACTTGCGTCTCTCATGCGGTGGTTTATTGCAGTCAAAATGAACAGAAACATTTCACACTCTGCACTGCTCAATGTCACATGGTGGAAGAAAACACCAAACAATAAACCAAAATACCAAAGTGCTTACTATACAGATACCTGAGCAGGTTTCCTGACAAAATGGCTGACAATAGCTGCGTTTTTAGCTCTTGCCGTTATCTTAATGGCCACCACACAGTACAAAACTGAGGCTCAAAACCGCCACGTATATGTGCACAAAACCCGTAATATAATGCTTCTAAAGCTTACAAAGCAATGAAGGATTATCTCTTAAATATCTTAACAGTGTACACATTGGAAATATATCAACTTTTAAACACTTTTACCTGAAAACAGGGGGAAAAGAATCACGAGAGTGATTATGACTTGCGTCTCTCATGCAGTGGTTTATTGCAGTGAGGAGAGCGCGCGAAAGCCCCCTAGTGGAGAATAGAGACACTACTAATCGATCCCAGAAAAGGCTTACTAGATCACTGATGTATAGATTGCAGTTCTCTTAAATAACATGAAAGCCATTGATATAACATGAAAAATAATAAACTCTTAACCATTTTCTTACCATATTTACATTATCAACTGATATGAATTATTATTAACTGAACAGTTTTATATGCAGTAGTCCTTCAACAGTAGTCCTTCAACCTGTCACATATCCAAGTAATCCTTTCAGCAATCTTCACTGCTATGGTCGTCGTCAGCATCACCCGATAGGGACCACCGTGGACTGGACCAGCACTTCCTCTCCATGGCCTTATCAAAATCCAATCTCCAGACTTCAGACTCTGCTCCTGTGGAGAAACAGAATCATCTGGCAGATCATTTGTTCTCAAGACTTCTTTATTTTTAAACATTTTAAGCATCTAATCTGCTAATATGCTCTCTCTTCTGCTTCT
Organism: Pelmatolapia mariae; assembly: GCF_036321145.2. Taxonomy (NCBI): domain Eukaryota; kingdom Metazoa; phylum Chordata; class Actinopteri; order Cichliformes; family Cichlidae; genus Pelmatolapia; species Pelmatolapia mariae. Next base: position 13,128,076 of record NC_086227.1, on the reverse strand, counting down.
CTATCATCACTACAGAAGACTAGAACTCTAAATGCTCTAACATATATAATCTCAACGAGTCAGACCGTTCTCTGTTGGAATAATCCTCATGTACATCTCAACTAATTCTACACAGTCTAACCATGTCCTGCGTCTCCCTAAGTCTTAACTTTACTGTTCCATTAGTTCTCTCTATCAACCCTGCACTTTGTGGGTGATATGAACAATGATGTTTTAATGTTATCCCTAGATGTTGTGCCATTAATCTAATCACTTCATTTACAAAGTGTGGACCATTATCACTAAACAATACTCATAGTTATTACAGTTGGACAGCTCTATAGTCCATGTGAATAATTTGTAATGGGTGACTGGGTCTGGGGAATTTCCCTCTCTTATGTCTCAAATTACCCTGAGAATTGTGCTTGCAACATATCATACATAACTTGCAAAATTTGTTTTTTAAGGGTATTTAATCTTAAAGTATAAATTACTCATCATCTCCCTCCTGTTGCGACATGGCAAAGCCCATGGCGCAAAATAGCAGCAGTCTTATACAAATTCTAAAGGCAGTATTGGTGTATCACACAGATAATAAACACCATCCTGCAAGCTCGCTCCTTCTTTAAGTCACACCTGTTTTCCCTGCAGTAGGTGAGTGGGCCTGCATGTCTGCTAATACATGTGGTATAATAGACAACGTCTACTGGTGTTGCATTGCTAAAATGTTAACATCATGTTCTCCTAAAGTTGCCTCTTTCGCGATCTTATCTGCAAAAGCATCCTCTAATGCAACTGGATCTTTCCCTCACATGTGTGCTACACATTTACAAACGGCAATTCTACTGGATAATAACACTGCCCAGAGGCAAACATTGGTTTGCCTCTTATTTGTAGTTATTTTTATTTAATTTAATAACTGTACAATACTCTGTATATAGTAACTGTATAAGATAAAGGTCTAATCGTCTCTTACTTTACTCAGATTGCACAGAGTGTATATTTGTTAATAATTTGAATTATTTTGGATAAGGATAAGTGTAAGATAATGGGTAATTTCAGTTTTTTCAGTTTTTATAAAGCAAAATTTCAGTTTTTGCTTTATAATTTTGTTTATCGTAATTTTTACGGTTGTCACACCTCGTCTCACCCACTGCTACAGTATATTTCTATGTAAATATACTGTAGCAAATGTATACTGGCTATCAGTGTATATTGTCACATCTTGTTTCTCTGCAGCTTAACACGCTTCCGTTAAAGCTACTATCCCTGCTGCTCAAGCAAATATGAAACATGCTAGTTGTCCTGTACAGATAACTTTCTCACTATCTACTACAGTAAAACCTGTTTTAGTCTGTCCCTCTGCTGTTGTAAAAACTCAAACCATCAACAAACCAAACCTTTCCCTCACCAAGTGGCACATCTATTAAGTCATCCCTCGGCTTACACTCCTTCTCTACGCTCATGAGAAGTGCCCTCTTCTTTCGTTGGCAAAAGGTTTGACGGATTCAGAATTGTGCATCACTTTATGGTAATATGTGGTTGTGAGAGTAACAGTAACATTAAAGACAAGCGTCTTGTAGGTGACAGAAATGTAATTTTAGCCTGCAGTAGTAGACATCTACCTCGTGTGGAACTAACAGTGTCAAAAAGGTGAAAAACTACATCCTGAAACATTGTACAGCTTAAGCCGCTGCACATACTGATCACACGCATGGAGGTAAAGCACAAGGAACTACAGCTAATCTTTTAGGATAGTAAGTTACTGGCTTCACTTGTGGAAAAAGTGCTGTTAGTTATTTCACAGTCACCTGGCATTTGTGCTGTTCACAGAACCACAAGTCCATTGCTGGACCTCCTCTGCGCTGTCACTTTTTGGAGCTTGGCACGCTCCCTCAGATTCTCATGTTCCAACGCTGCTGAAGATTTTAAAGGCAGAGCACGTCGTACACCTTAGTAGTCTTCCTCAACGTCAACGTCGAAACTCTTTTATCCTATTCAAGATTCTGCTGTGCAGAGTCTCCTCATGACGATCTCCTGGAAGCCCAGTAGCACAGCTCTCTGTGCTAAAGGTGATCTCCGATCCTCCTGAAGACTCTCTCCAGGCCTCAGCTTCCATCTTATCGATGATCCTCTCAGTCACTCCTTCTCGTCATGGCACCTCACGACATCTGCAAATTAAAATGACACTCCTCTCACCACATGGCTTTCGCCATGTGTCAACTCCCCTATGAGACATGTACAAGAATATTGCACAGTCTCCCTAAAAAAAAAAATCTCCAGGGTTTCCCACTTGGAGCAGCCATACTCCAACCTGTAACTCGGTGTAAAAACATCAGTCAGCAATTAAATGTTTAGCTTGTCTAACTCTCAGCTCCACCTGGAGCCTGTATCCTGGAAGATAAAGTCTTTAAGTTAAAACAACTACACATTTGCAACCAACTATAGATCATAAGAGTAATAAAGTATTCAGCATAAAAGACAAATATCATGTGCAGGTTTTCTCCAATCATTAAATCACTATTATTGCCATAATTTGTCCCAAATCATGAATCATCCCAATTTATTCCACAATTTAATCGGTGACTTCCCTTAAGCAATGTCACTCCACTCATTTTTATCACTGTGAGCTTAATAGTGGCTAGCTAATGAGCCCCATATTCAACTATTCTGTAACCACTGCACATTTGTTCAATTGTCACTTGTCTGTCTGTGCTGAATCTTTTACAAGCACTCTTAAAGAAAAACAAACATTAGCCAAACACACGGTTCATCCTGGTGGTCAGGCGTCGGCCACCCAGATTCCAGAGATGCTGTAAAAAAGAAGTAACACTGGTTTCAAACACGGTGTCACTCTATTCACTTTTCCCCTGCAACATTCATATTTTCTCCAACACAGTGTAATTTAATCACCAACACACAGCCTGTAACCAGTTTTCTTCACACAAAATCTCAGTAATCCTGTGATAGAAAAACATCTTTAAGATGTGTCCTACTACAAATCACATGATCGAATGACATGATTAACCATCTGCTGTAAAAAGAAATTTAAATGTCAGCGCTGCGCATTTGTATACACTCTTTCTCACAGTCATCTCTGTGAGCAACACAAAGCAGTTAATAACACACCCATGGTAAATTCACAGACACAGAAATTTTTAAACTAAAAAAGGTTAAATTTGCAGAGTTCACATAGTCATGTGACCCAAGTTTCCTCTTGTGGTCTCCTTCTGTTCCTGCAACAGAAGACACACACAGAGATGCGTCCACACCTTTGTCAGGTGGGGGTTAACTTCACACAATGGTGTTAAGTCAGTCAATCTTGTCAGCTTTTGTCAGTCAGTTTTTCCACTCATTCTTTCTTTCTTTGCTGATAGTGGAAACTATCGTCGAATTCCGTTTCCACCCACAGCAAAATGACGTCATTTCAAAAGGAAAAAGAAAAACTTTAAATCGGATTACCTCTCTGAATCCTTTTTGGCAGGGACTTGTTTTCTGATTGTCCCAAATAAGTGGCTTTCTCCTAAGCCTATTTAAATTTTTGGAGAAACTCACTTTTACAACAGTTTTCTTGACGACGAGTCGTATAGCATTTCTGTTCTAATCGTGCATATGTGCTCAAACAGAGATCATCAAACGAAACTTTCAGTGCACCATGAAAGTAACAAAATAAAAAGAAAAGAAAGAAAAGAAAGGAAAAAGGAAAGAAAGGCCTTGTTTAAATCATGACACGTGTTCTTCATGCCAGGGGGATAAATCATAACAACCCATTTGGCAGGCTCAACTTAGTAACAAAAGACAAATCAACAGCTAGATCAATTTCAAACATTCATCCAATCAGCCACACACAACATACAGCATAACCCTGTTGTCTCATCACATAATAAGTTTCTTCTCATGTAACCAAACGTGTGCCATGGTAAAACTTCTTCACACACCAGAAACTCACAATCAGCTCACTCATTTAAAACCCCTCATCAGCATTCTGTTTTCTCCCTATGATGCGGTCATCTGTCCTCCTATAATATTCAGTCCACTAGTCTATGTATCACTTTCATCTTACTAGTGACTTGGACAAGATGACAAACAGAATCTCATGCTTAAGATGCTGTCTGGTCTTCATGAGTATCATTTATTGTGTATGTGCATGTAGGGTTAGTATGGTTGATGCATTTTCTGTATGTTTTTGTGTTCCTCTCATCACATTTTCATTAATCTCATCACTGCTTAAAACAAAACACATCTCTCTCTCTCTCTCTCTCTTTTTTATTTTTTAACTGTCCTTTTCTCCAAAACAGAAAATAGCATTACAGCTGTTTCAGGCTGAGAAACACCAAACACTCTTTGTGTTATCATTCATCCACACAACTATGTTATTTCTTTGTCCGCTGGGCAGGTGACCTACAGAATCACGTCTGCCCCAGCTGGACACCTTTTCACACACACACCGTGACGTCAGACACACTCACACTCACTTCTGCTTAGAGCACAATTTCACTTCATTCTTCAACGATCCACACACCACGTGCTGCCCAATAAAAACTTTGCAGTGTATTTCATCCTCTTTCAAGGCAGACTTCTTTTATGTTTGCAGCAGGCAACGCGACTTACACCAAAACCCAGGCTACGTGTACACAACAGGTCACAGAATTCCATTAACACCGCTTAGGTTTCCTTCTGTGCTGCTGCGTTCACTTACTGGCACTCACACACATATATGCTCATTCACACTCTTTTTAGGCCCATAATCCCCCTTACTGCGGCGAGCTCTTTCCTCCTTACCATTGGTGGAGAAACCATACACTCAACGCCCTTAACTGCGGAGAACCTTTTTTTTTTTTTATCTTTATAGAGCTCTATCCTCCTTTCGGTGGAGAAACCGTCCTTACCCTCCTTCTATTCGGTGGAGAAACCTCTTTAAACCTCCTTCGGTGGATAAACCGACTTAACCCTCCTTAAATAAATCAAAAAGATTAATAACAAAACAAAAACACTGGCGGAGAAACCAGGCAGCTTGTGTCTACACGCACAGCTTGCGCACTTACGTACCTGCTTTAACGCACGGGCACATAGCCGCTCTCTAAGGCCTTCTGTACTCACTGTTCGTGTTGTTTCCGTTCATGGGAAGAGTCTCTGTTCCCCATCAATCGCCATCCAGAGTGCATGTGAGGGGTGGAAAGTGTCCTTCACACGTCGGATGATGTGTTTGTCGTAGAGTTGGGAGATGGGCGGGAGAGGGCCTCCAATGATCCTCTCTGCTGTCCTCACTATCCGCTGCTGACCTCTGAAGAAAATGAAGACAATCAAAATTCAAAAGCCTCAACAGTAGAGAACACTTTGGCCTTTTCACATTTACAGTCTCTGATGCCCCGTAACATTAATAAAAATAAATAAAGTTCTTTAGTTAAAAAGAACTTTTTAACTAAAGGTTTTTAGCTCGTGGAATTTACAGATGAAAACATGAATATATTTAATGTAGAGGGTCAATATGCATAAATAATTAAATATTTAAATAATGAATGAAAGGTCTCATTAACTAATGTATTCTTTATAGTTAGTTTCATCATTTACAGTTAATAGTAGAATATTATTTAGTCAATTTTAAAAAAAACAAAAACAAAAAAAACCATACCTATTAAATTGTTTCACTATTTCAGTAGTTATTTCATGGTGCCTGTGCCATAGCACCTCACCCATCAAACACAGCCTACTTAGCAGGTACACAAAATTCACAGTGAGACAGCAGCTTGGCTGTTTACTGCCTTTTCACCCTAATGTTAACAAAGAAAATAGTATATAACAGCGACAGAATGGGTGTTTTCTGATTTTTATTTAGCAGACTGATTAAAATAGAGAGAAAAGAGTTGGATAAATATTTTTAAAAACTGATAATATGATCATTTCTGATGCAGTTTGATATCTCGATATAGGATATCCACGAACTGCACCAACATGCTGCTCCAGATGACAATGCTATCACTTTCCTCATTGTAATAAAATATTGTTTTAATAGTTAGTTTAAATTGAACGTGCACTAGTAAACAAGATTCAGAAATTATTCCATTCAAAAGACTTTAATAGTAAATATCATTTCAGTGAGAAATCTCATAGACACTGAAATTACAATGTGAATAACATCAGTAAGAAACTGTTCAAACAACAAATGTCCTGCAAAAGCTAAACTGTTCCTGAAAGTTAACTATTATTATCTTTCAGAAACAAGCTACAGTTTGTAAGCTTTGTTTCCCTATCCTTTAAAACATACATACCTATTACTGCCAGCCAAACTATCAATATTGTGAGAGGAGGAAAATAATACAGGGCTCACAAACCAGAAGGAATAACATAAAACTACATGTATTTCAGGCATTGGGTCTAAAATACAAAATCCTCGATTTTAGAAGCTAAGCGAAATAAATATCCATGATGAAAGGCAACTAAATATCTTGAAAGGCAGGGAGAACACAAGAAGAGGGCAGGACCACAGACTATTAATACAAACTGACACACTTGGACTAAGCAGGAAATGGGAAACAGGTTTTGAACAAGGAACCCCTGAAGACAATTAAGAAAGCAAAACAAAGGAACCTTGAAAAGCATATAGAACATTTTTCAATATTTGCATTTGCAAATATGTTTGTAAATATCCTCTTTGTGCCAAATTTGATGAATAAATATTAAGCACCTGTTCACCTGACATATTCGGCAACTATTTAAGTTTAGCCATTTAAAGAGAACATGTGCAGTATAGGTTGGGTTTAAACTTTTAATTTGGGCAATTTAAATTGTATCATTATTATTATTATTATTATTATTATTATTATTAGTAGTAGTAGTAGTAGTAGTAGTAGTAACATTATAATTATAATTATTATTATATTTACTGATAACTGTACACACTATACCAAAAGGACAGCATACTGTTTTGTCCTACGTGGTGCATTGTTCATTAGTCTAAACACCAAATGGCAACTCCTTGGCAAATAAATAAATAAAATAAAAATGATGAAATAAAATGATGCGACCAAGACAAAACCTGTGGTATTTTGTAAATATGACAAACGCGAATTCACTGTGTATAACTTTATTAGCAGTGTCCTCCAACAACATTGAGACTAACGTCCTCCTCTCTGCCCCTTTATGCTCTCTGGTCGCTATGGTAACGCGTAAATATTTCTTTAAAAATAAGACACACAACTACTACACGGAAAAAGACCCAGGGAAACCGAGTTAACGACAAAAGCAAAAAGAAACCCTGAAAACCATAAATTTTACGCTGAGCCTCAACTCTCGTGGTGCGGTACCAAACGACGCACGGGCCGGACCGGTTGGGGACCGCTGATTTACACAGTATATTCAAGGTTACGTTACGTCAGTCCCACCAATCACGAGTTGCAAAGCGAGAAATACATTTGACACTCACCGCGTTGTCCAATTAAAACTCTGACTTGTGTTTGGTGGTTGTAGAAATCTTTTTATGAGCTTTTAGCTGAGATTGAGAAGTCTGAGTGCACCACACATGCCTGTCTATATTTACACAGCAGACCTGGCATTACAGCCGGTAAAACCATGCGCAGTTGCCCCCGCCCGGTATCGCGGGCCTTGCCCTAGGTTAGCTACCTGACGCCATCTTGATAGCAGCGCTATCAAATGCTAAGACTAGCTAAAAGTCCATGGTGCATAATATACACATATGCTACATTTCATACCCCAAAAAACGCTTACCTGTATGTTCTTAACCCTTTAGCGCATCCATTAGGCTGCTCCGAACACGAGGACATTTAATGTTCAAACATGTCTTGCTTTGCATACTAATAATCAAGGAACTGACCTCACTGTTCATTCACTGGGCTGGCTTCAGTTATTGTGCAAGTGTACTGTTTATAAGGTTGGGGAAAACCTGCAGTCAGCTGAGACTGAAGTCCCTTGGATGAGTGACTAAACGTTTCTCTCACTGAAAACAGAATCAACCTTTTGGAAAGGTTTAAACCAATGACTGTTGGTTTAAACACCTACAGCGGACGGCCTTTAGGCACCGCCCAGCCAAAATGTCATGTGACCTTTTCTTTATGACATCATCACTCCTTGGTTTAGAGTGATGATGTCATAAAGTCAAATTTAGAATCTTAAATCCTTTGAAGTTTTTCCTTAAATAGGACTGAGAAGCAGCAATTTTTAGTCAGTGTTTTCACAGCATTCAAACATTCACCAGAGAAACATCTGAAAACCTTTTCAAAGTCACTGTAGTGTATACAGCCATGAGTCCACAAAAACACCAAAAACGACAAAACACATCCCTGTCCTCTCTTCGCTCTGTCAATCAAATAAAAAAAGTTGTAAAACGCCCAAAAAGAATACAGAATAAAAGAAAAAGAATCTTAAACATCCGAAGGGCATTAGAGACAAGGAGGAAGGAAAATTACGATCTACAAAACAAACTTAAACGAGCTGAAGAAGAGATGCTTGGACTTCAGGAGAAGTGCATAGAAATGGAAGCACAAATTAAAAGCCAGCCTGACATAGAGGTCATTAATGAAGGCTGGGGAATCAGGTATGGTAAAGCCCGAGATGAGCTTTGTTCCCTGAAAAAACAGTACAGGAAACATGTACGTCTTATACAACTACTGCCCCAAGTGTTAAAAGCAGATAGTGCTAATATAGACAAGTTACAAGAAGAGCTCAAACACGAACACAAAATTAATGAGGAGCTCCAAGAAAACCTCTACAAAGCGCTGGAAAAAAATAGAGAAATCCTTCAACAGAAGGAAGAACAAGACATAAAGCAAAGAGACATGCAGTGCAAACTCAAAGACATTGAGGAAAAATACAGAGAGTCCACAATGGCTGAATTTCAGACTGCAGTCTCTGTCCTCATTACTCCAGAGAATATCTTACCTGCTGTCAGTGAGTGTTTCAATCGGTTCTCCCGAGTACAATGGGGGACGATTGAACATGGAGTCTGGGACTCTGATCTCCAAGCAGCACTGGCTGACATGATAACTGAAATAATTCAGACAGTTTCTACTGGCATCCTGAACTCGGCACTTCCCGTAGTTCAGAAGTTTATGACACATGTGTCCCAAACAGATATTAGCATACCTGTGGTAAAAATAGCTCCGTCGCTGGGAGACTCTCTCTCAATGAGCATTGCCATCTCTCTTAACATCCCCCATGACAAGTATGAGTCCATTAAGACGCTGACAAAACTGATTGAAATGGAGATTTCAGAAAAGGTCAACTCGGCTGTGACTCTACTTTTAAACAACCCGGATTTACGGTCAGATCCCGCTGTTTATGTCAGCGGAAAAATTACATGCATAAAAAACCTTCGACGCATGGTCTCTCATGCAGCCTCGTATCTGAAGAAATGTGCAGGTAAGCTAAGCTGCCTGTGCATGCGAAAGGGGGCCAGTTCGAGTTCCCCTAGTCCCTCTGATTCAAGTGCAGAGAGTACTAAATCAAAGATCCGTGAGAGGGTGACACGTGATGAGGTCAGCATTGCTCTCACCAAATGGAGCACAGATGCAGCAATCACTGAGGACAAAATGGAAAGTCTAACCAAAGTGATCGCAGCTGATGCTGTCAATAAAATACTTGACAATCTGAATTATTTAGCTGAAGATGCCACAGGAATAGAGCAGTGCACAGATGCTGTGGCTGCTGAAAGTCTGCAGCCTCCCAGCACGCCAGAAGAAATAGCTGCAGCTGATATTGTCAACACAGTAATTGATAATCTGCAGTCTTCTGATGGTGAAGATGTCACATCTAGTAACAAATGTGGCTCTTGCAAACCTTTTAATGTGCAGCTAATTATCCAAAAGGTGAAAAACTTTTTTGCCTCATGCATCCCACCCCTAAAAACCAATGAACAAAAGCTGCACAAAGACCACTTCTGCAGCTTTGCCAAAAAGCAGTTTTATAAAGTGATAAGAGAGATAAAACACCTGGTGAAGAAAAACAAAAGGTTCTTCATCTGTCTCCAAGATCCGGTCAAGTCACCTGATAATCAGAGAGCAGATTCTATGGACAGCTACAGTTCTTTCTGTAGGTATGTAAACACACCAACTATGCATACCAGGTTTAAAAGTTCTTCCTCAGTTGATTTTACCAGTTTCAACCCTTATCTTGATCAACTGTTTAATAAATTAAAACAGACAAAACACCTTAACCTTATCCAGAAACCCATGGAAAACGTAAATGCATTTGTTGAAGTTGAGACGTTTTGCAGGGAGTTGACAGATAAAATTTATGACCATCTCCAGTCAACTCAAAGATATTCACTCCCTGTGATGCTACTGGGAAGAAGTCTTTCAGACTCTGTGATTTCTAGGTCTCCAGAGCCAACAGGTGAGTTACCTTTTTCGCCCGAAGTCCTCTATGTAACTGTAGAAGACTCAGTGCAAAAGTTTTTGCAAAACATTCTTCTGTGGTTAGAGAATGATGCTTTGGATGAAACTGTCCAAAGTGACAAAGTTTCTGGTGCCGTGGAAGACATCCAGGATGTGATTTTACGAGCACTAACCCCAACAGAGCAAAGAGAATGCGACAGACTGTCTGAACCAGAGTCAAGTCCAGTTTCTCCTCACAAAAATCAACCCATCTCCTGTGTGAGTGTACTAGAGCAGGACCTACCTCCAGAAAAAAGCCCTGAGCCTGAGCCAGTCGCTGACACTGGGCCTACAGAAGGTCAAAGTCAGCCATCAATCTCTAAAAACTTACAGGAGGAACCTTCAGAATTTTTTATATCACCTTTTGCTGCTGAGAAAATTGCCAAAGACTTCAGCGCCGTTCTGTTACCGAGTCTCCTCGAGAAATGCAGTTTTGACACAAGAAAGACAGTGAATACAGAAAAAAGAAAGGCCATCACCAGGCGTCTTACACATCTGGTTTTAGATAACGTCAGAAGCTCAGAATATCTGAGTGCTCTTGAAAATAACAAACTTCAGATTGTAAAGAAAATGACTAAAGCCCTTAGAAAGGAGCTTGGCTCTTTAGATCAATTCGTACATTCTGTTCTTACACCAGATGATTCAACATTTGCTCAACTTTTTCTGGCTCATCTGGAAATCATTATTGAGGTTGTACTCAATCCCCCAATAAAGTCTAAAATTGCTAGGTTCTTTCGAGCAGTGGGAAAAGCTTTAATGAAGCCGTTCAGCTGCTGCTTTAAGGGCAGCAGTGATGACTAAATGACCATCTTGACTTTTTTCCCCACTAGCATGCTTCTTTAGAGATCTTGAAGCATTTGGCCATCAGAAGTATACTTCATCTTGTCTCCCTATATTTTCTTTTCACACCCCCAACCGGCCGCAGCAGATGGCCGCCCCTTCTTGAGCCGGGTTCTGCTGGAGGTTTCTTCCTATTAAAGGGAGTTTTTCCTCCCCACTGTCGCCAAATGCTTGCTCAAAGGGGATCTTTTGATTGTTGGGTTTTTTCTTGGTAGGACGGGGTGGCCAACTCCAGGCCTCAAGAGCCCATGTCCTGCAGGTTTTAGATGTGTCCTTGATCCATCACAGCTGATCTAAATGGCTACATTACCTCCTCAACATTTCTTGAAGTTCTTCAGAGGCCTGGTAATGAAGTGATCATTTGATTCAGGTGTGTTGACCGAGGGTGTTATCTAAAACCTGCAGGACATCAGCTCTCGAGGCCTGGAGTTGGCCACCCCGCTGTAGGGTTTTCACCCTACAGTATAAAGCACCATGAGGAGACTGTTGTTTTGCCGTGATGCTATATAATCTTGAATTTAACTGAATTTTAAAAACATCTATTATAGCATCAAAGTAAAACTAAACGACTAAAGTATACTTCATTCAAATGAATCAAAACCTGACATGAAGAAAATATTATTCAGCATCAAATAAAAATCCAAATCACAAATACATTCTGATTTTCTTGTGTTTTATTGTGTTGTCAAGTATGAAAAAAAGTGTTGCATTTGTGCGCTCTGATCATCAGTACTGGCAGTGGCGGCTATGGTTAGTGTTGCAAAAAGCAATTTCACCCCGGTTCGTGTATTCGTCAGGCCTCCAGAAAGAACACCGGGACTCAGTAGTCAATTAACAATATTTTTATTAATACACACTTATTGATTATACCTTCTAGAAGGGAGATGTACAGAACCCCGGATTTCCTCTGCAGATCTCAACTCCTTTGTCTGTTACATGCAGTTTTGTATAAGTGACCCCCCTTCTAACCCTTCTACGAGGTGCCATAAAACTAATCACCATGTTTACATGTTTGTGTGTGTGCGAGCACGTGAATGCCTACATGTGCGTGCTCCCACGTAGCTACGTGAGTGTTCGTGAGTGACTATGTGCGCCTACCTGTGTGTATGTGTGTGCACGTGAGTGAGTGTGCATGTGGGTGTGGGTGCGTAAATTAAAGCACTGTAGGTGTGTGTCTCAATGTAGTGACTTCCCGGAGGTCATAAAAACCCATCTCCGTTCCAGACCACCGTTATCAGGTCACAAATGTTGACACCCCCACCTAAGTATACCCTGAGGAATTTCCACTTTACTCCTTTTGTCTTAGTTTCACAACTCAAGTGGGGGAGGGCCTCCTAAAATCTACTTCTAAGTTCATGACACAATCAGGCCTTTATTACATTGAGGGCAGTGTCAGTGTCTTTACAATAATTCTACATTCTAACTAACACATTCCTAAACTTCTAAAATAAGCTAAACATCCCTACATTAGCTAACCCTAACAGCTGGCTGAAAACTTCATTCAAGTAATTGTTTTTTCCTTTAACGTAATTCTATGATGAAAATTCTGAAACTGTTACATAATTTATTCTGTTCATTGTTCATTTGGTGTAAAAATATAATGTTGGGTCTAAACTCAGACCCCGCTGTATCCAGGACTTATTCCCATGAAAGAAAAACAAGGCTACAGCGTTCGATTGATTACTTGCGCAAGGGAGGCCTCATCTGTGTCCAGCACGAAAGAGACCCCAAATCCGGCCTCCTCTCGCTGCCTTTTATTGAGAGACAGTTCACACAAAAAGTAATGCCCACATAGTTTCTAAGACAAGGCATTGTGTGTGAACTTCTATATGTATGTAAGTGTGTGTGTGTGTGTGTGTGTTTAATTACAATCAATAATTTGACTGTTTTTAAGTTATACATTAAGATTTTAAACACCATTATATTTCAAGAGACAGACTTGCTAACTAGAAAAAAACACGTAGCACATTACCAGCCTTTTTCTTCAGGCCCGTCCTTGGTAGTGCAGGGGTCCTGCAGAGCAGCTCGACCTCATTCACAGGACAGAAGAGAAGTGAAACTGTGTTACCGAACACGTGGCAAACATGAATAATAAAACGCCGGTGTAGCTTTCGGAAATGACTCCTCTCTCTGGTTTCTCCTCACAGAGTCACACTTCTGATGCCTGCGTTCAGACCCGCAGGGAGTCTGACAAGCGGAGCTCCAGGCTGGACCGCCGGCGGGCTCGATCGGCTGACCTGGAGAAGATAAGACGCTCGCAGCTGATGGTGGTGGACGACCACTGGATGACAGAGTACATGCGCTGTTTCTCCGCCCGGCTTAGGTAGAGATGGGCTCCACCTAGAATCCCTAAATAACAAGTTTCCTTACGTGCAAATATCAGGAGGAAATCATGTATCATTTTAATTAATAATACAGAGAGAGAACCGTGTTGCCACAAGCAAACACCGCTCGCTGCGTTGTCTCCTTAGTTGACAGAGAAATAACAAATAAAGTGAAGAAGTGACACGAAACAAATCTAATTAACTTAAAATTAATTTAATTCCCTTCTCTCTGGGATCTTAGATAACTTCTCTCAGTTACTGGGTGAATTAGCGCTTCAGCCAGGAGGGTGTCACTCCTCATATGAGAAAGGAACAGTGTTACACGAGTGTGTCTGATCATTGAGCAGCAGTTATCAGCTAGACTGCAGAGTCCTTTGGAAGATGTTTGATGTAAGATGTGCCCTTACATCAGCGTTTATCTGCATTCACGACCTTGCTGCTTTGGCTTCCTGATGGAGACAAAAAGCTCTTAAAAGCAACTGTAGCAGAGGACAGACACAGCTCGCAGTTGTTAATGCGCCCCCAAGTGGTCAGAAGCTGCAGCTTTAAGCGCTAAAATGCTCCAACGCTCTTTTTTTAATTCAAAATATTTTTATTGAGTATTTGTGGATATAGTTTACAAAGAAAAAAAAGAAGACGGAAAACACAAACTGTTTACAATGAATACAAAACAGAACTTCTCATGTTGGAACATTTTTCCCCCTTATTATTTACCAAACAAGCAACGAGAAAAAAGAAAAAAAAAAAGAAAGAGAGAAAATAAACGAATAAACATTTATTATGACTTGTGATGGTGTGGTATAGCCTTTCCCACATCTTCACTTGATGTCAAATTACACGGGATTATTTATGATAAACTATCGAGACAACAGGAACAGTGTTTTTTTGCTCCAGCATCCTGTCAGAGCGAATCGCTGCTGTCGAGAGAGAAAGAAAAATACTATCCTTAAATTTCAGACTAAAGCCCATTTATGCAAAAGTTATTAACCATCACCTTTCTTTAATTTTCTTTTTTTGTTGTTGGCTTTCCCTATGACAGTAACGATTGGATCTGCAGGAACAGTTCAGATTTCTGTTTCTAAACACTTTCAGATGAAATTGACTGAACTGTGTTTCTCTGGTGTTGTTTTTTGTATGAGAATGAACAATAAAAATGACTCTTTCTTAGATTTTCTATACATATATCTACAAAAAAAAAAAACACATCCACGTCACTTTTGAATGTATTTAGTTTCTCAGCATGAAAGAAAGCTCAACTGCTCTGCTTTCATTTAGAGCTCATTTCCAACACAAATTCTTTTTTTCAGTTCTCTCTCATGAAGCCAGCTGTGTATTTACACCTCAGAGAGTTTGATCGGAGAAAGGCCCAAACTGGAATTTTTGGTATTTTGGATATGAGGAGTTGAGCTTAGATTAAAAGAAGTTAGAAACACATGATATGTCAATTAAAGCTCAAATCTAAGGTATTTTTACAGAAAAGGTTAGTATATTAAATTGTAATCATTGTAATTATTTAGATCAGGTAGCTGTTAAGCATACAGTATATTTATTGCAGAGTGTAGTTGGTGTGTTTTCACTTTGGGCAGCTTCTTTTTTTTAAATTGATTTTTAATCAGAAATAACCTGCGATTTTGACACAGTGTGTAGTGAATACTCCACAGGAAAAAAGCTTTTAGGGTAATTACGCAAAACTAGATGTTTCTAAAACTTTTAAGTGAAATAAGGAGCAGTCATTAAAAAGTATCGCTGTACTGCTGTCACTCTTATTTTTTTAAAGACAGCCAGAGCGTATCAGAATTCCAGTTTAAATCCAGGCGTTTCTGCAGCGTCCTGGTCCACCAGGGCTGAAACAGAGACCTACATGTTTCCATCAGCGTGAAGAAAAGCGCACGTGTTAAAGCGTTCTGAGTTTGTGGCGTCTGTTATTTGTTGATTTTAACTCAAGATTGTAAATACACTGTGAGGTCATGGCTGTGTCTCATGACTCAAACTGAGGGCTAATCGTCATTACGTACCAAGTTTACAGTTTTGCACTCAAATTCACTGAGAATGCTTGTTGTTTTCACACCAACCGAACCTCCTCACTCTGAATGTTCACAGCTCTTCATGTTTGTCCTGACACCACAGGAAGACTCTAGTATTTTCTAACAGTCCAACTTGTAAAAAACAGTGTTTGTGCTGTAGGTGGTGACGGAGATGTCCACACACTTTACTGAAGTAAAAGCACTAATGGTTAAAAAAAAAAGACTCAGTCGTGACTAAATGTTTTGTTGTGTAAGAGTAGCAAGTATGATTTTGCAATTACAGTTTTTCTCGATTGCTAAAACACATTTCTTGAAACTACGCCTCATATCTGCACAACAGTAAACACAAATCCATAACATCTCACTCAATTCCCCAAACATCCTATTTCCAGGTCAAAATGAAGCTCTACACCCAAAACTATTCACTCCTGCTGAAAAACCGAACTTTGCCCTCAGACATCAAACACAAGCCCTCAAAAACACACACACTACAACAGAGTTTTGCACACTGGTACAATTAATTCAAAACAATAGTTCCAAAACAATTAGGTTGCTTATGGTTCTCCCCTTCAAAACCCTTGTCACATGATAAACACAAAAGACGCAACCAATGTATGTACAGTGGCACATTGTCATTCATGTACTATACAGTACAACACACACCAGAAACATTATCCCACCACAGCATCTTGTCTTTGGTCTGGGTCAGGCCAGAGAATCTCATCCACATCACAGGCTATATTGGCCCCAGCCAGGCAGCGGGGGTAAAATCCTCTTGCATGCCTGATCCACCCCTGGCATGCATCTACTGATATGTCTAGGCAGGCCTCTTCCATGGCCTGAAGGAGGTGAACACGGACATAAGGTTCTCGGTCATACACTTTCCACCACCATGCCGAAAATAACTCCTCTATCGGGTTTAGAAAGGGGGAGTATGCAGGCAGAAAGATATTAGAAAACCTTGGGTTATTGGTAAACCAGTCACGAACCAGAGCAGCGCGATGGAAGCTGACGTTATCCCACACAACAACGTAGTGAGGCTGCTCTGGCTGTGCTGGTTCCCTGTAGTCCAGCTGGAACATATGTTGTCTTAAACCATCAAGAAAAGCAAGGAGAAGCATAGTGTTATAGGGTCCTAGTACGGCATGGCGGTGGAGTACCCCTCGTTGGCTGATGGCTGCGCACATAGTGACATTCCCCCCACGCTGACAAGGGACATTTACAATAGCCCGATGGCCAATTATGTTCCTCCCCCTTTTCCTTCTTTTGGTCAGGTTAAAACCTGCCTCATCCACAAAGATCATTTCATGGGGAACAGGCCGTCCTTCAATCTCAAAGATTCTCTGCAAAACACATAACACAGTAGAGTCAATCGGTACCCTGAACCAAAGTTCAAGAGTGCTGAGATGGCAGCATAAACTGCCATGCTGTGATGGTACACAATACCTTATACAGTATCAAAACTCATACCTGAACATATTCCACACGTTGGTTTTTCACTCTGTCAGAGTTTCGTTCGAAAGGGACTCGGTATGCCTGTTTCATCCGGAATTGATTCTTTCGGAGGATGCGGTCAATTGTGGAGAGGCTGATGGCATTTATGCCTCGAAAAAGATGATCATCCTCAATCACTCTCCTTTGAATCTCTTGCAGGCGGATTACATTATTTGCAATTACCATGTTTACAAGTTCCCTCTCTTGCTCCTCCGACAAAAGCCTTAACCTGCCTCCACCAGGTGGTCGTCTCTGTGTCCTACAAAAATAGAAGCACTCATTACTGTAACTGTCACACATTCATTTTACAGGAAAATAATGGAAACATACTGAAACTCAAGACACATAAATTCAGTAACTTAAACGTTACTGTACAAAGCAGTCTTACTGCAAGTACACCTACCTGTTTTCCTCCCTGAAGGTTCTGATGATGGAGGCAACAGTGAAGCGACTCAAATTTGGTTGTACTCGTTGCCCAGCCTCCCTCATAGTCATCCCATGGACAAGGACATGGTCAACTAAAGTGGCTCGAATTTCATCCGAGACTGACTGTCTTCGTGCCCTTGCTCTTCCCCTTCCTTGTCGCCGTCGTTCTCCACCTCCACCTCCTTCACCACCTCCTCCTCCTCTTCCACCACGTCCTCTTTCTCCACCACGTCCTCCTCTTTCACCACGTCCTCTTTCTCCACCACGTCCTCCTCCACCACGTCCTCTTTCTCCACCACGTCCTCTTCCTTTGCATCTCTTTGGATCCATTGTTTCAAACCTGAATGAGCTGACTTTGGCCCTTTTATCTATCCATCGCAGGTTCTGATTGGTGTGTGCTAAATTTTGACTCCTAGTGTTTCCACCTGGTTAATTGTGTGCTAATTGGGCTCAAGCTATGCTGACTTAAGTTAACATTATTGCATGCTAGTGCTTTCTACATGACTACATGGTGTAAGCACTGTAAAATGTAGGGATTTGTGTGTAGAGTTTTGCAGTACCAGTTCACCAAATTTGAGTCATGTGTCAAAGCAGGGAATAGTGTTTATAGTTCAGGGAAATGGGTGAGCTTTTTGACCAATAGCGTTTATGGTTTTGAAATTTTAGTTTAGAGGCCTGGTTATAGTGTTTAAGCAATTGAGAAAAACTGTATTGAACAACAACCATGTTCTCAATGAACCCAAAAAACTCATTAATATCAAAGCTGAATGTTTTTGGAAGTAGGTTTTAGTTTGTTTTTAGTTTTAGCTATTTTAGGGGGATATCTGTGTGTGCAGGTGACTATTACTGTGCATAATTATTAGGCAACTTAACAAAAAACAAATATATACCCATTTCAATTATTTATTTTTACCAGTGAAACCAATATAACATCTCCACATTCACAAATATACATTTCTGACATTCAAAAACAAAACAAAAACAAATCAGCGACCAATATAGCCACCTTTCTTTGCAAGGACACTCAAAAGCCTGCCATCCATGGATTCTGTCAGTGTTTTGATCTGTTCACCATCAACATTGCGTGCAGCAGCAACCACAGCCTCCCAGACACTGTTCAGAGAGGTGTACTGTTTTCCCTCCTTGTAAATCTCACATTTGATGATGGACCACAGGTTCTCAATGGGGTTCAGATCAGGTGAACAAGGAGGCCATGTCATTAGTTTTTCTTCTTTTATACCCTTTCTTGCCAGCCACGCTGTGGAGTACTTGGACGCGTGTGATGGAGCATTGTCCTGCATGAAAATCATGTTTTTCTTGAAGGATGCAGACTTCTTCCTGTACCACTGCTTGAAGAAGGTGTCTTCCAGAAACTGGCAGTAGGACTGGGAGTTGAGCTTGACTCCATCCTCAACCCGAAAAGGCCCCACAAGCTCATCTTTGATGATACCAGCCCAAACCAGTACTCCACCTCCACCTTGCTGGCGTCTGAGTCGGACTGGAGCTCTCTGCCCTTTACCAATCCAGCCACGGGCCCATCCATCTGGCCCATCAAGACTCACTCTCATTTCATCAGTCCATAAAACCTTAGAAAAATCAGTCTTGAGATATTTCTTGGCCCAGTCTTGACGTTTCAGCTTGTGTGTCTTGTTCAGTGGTGGTCGTCTTTCAGCCTTTCTTACCTTGGCCATGTCTCTGAGTATTGCACACCTTGTGCTTTTGGGCACTCCAGTGATGTTGCAGCTCTGAAATATGGCCAAACTGGTGGCAAGTGGCATCTTGGCAGCTGCACGCTTGACTTTTCTCAGTTCATGGGCAGTTATTTTGCGCCTTGGTTTTTCCACACGCTTCTTGCGACCCTGTTGACTATTTTGAATGAAACGCTTGATTGTTCGATGATCACGCTTCAGAAGCTTTGCAATTTTAAGACTGCTGCATCCCTCTGCAAGATAGCTCACTATTTTTGACTTTTCTGAGCCTGTCAAGTCCTTCTTTTGACCCATTTTGCCAAAGGAAAGGAAGTTGCCTAATAATTATGCACACCTGATATAGGGTGTTGATGTCATTAGACCACACCCCTTCTCATTACAGAGATGCACATCACCTAATATGCTTAATTGGTAGTAGGCTTTCGAGCCTATACAGCTTGGAGTAAGACAACATGCATGAAGAGGATGATGTGAACAAAATACTCATTTGCCTAATAATTCTGCACTCCCTGTACAGTATTCTGAAGGTCTAAAATGTCACTGTGTGTGCGTGCATGTGTGTGTTTTATGTATATGGATTTTTGAATTATTACTCATAATATAACATTGTCCAGACATGGCTGGTAAGGACATGAGGAGGAAACAGTAGGAGCTGTGTGAGGTTACTAAAGGCAGTGGATCCCTCAGCAGCTGGATTACAAAGAGCACAGGTAACATTAACACATGTACCAGTTGTTGGAGAGGTATTCCAGTATAAAAATAATAATAAGCACAACTGAAATGTTTTGCTTCTATAACATTTTTCTGTCATCATTTTATTATAGATTAAGTGTAAGAGTTGTTAAGTGTGGATAATTAAATAATAGTGTATTGCAATAGCAAGTTGTGCCTTGTTCTTAGATGGACAGCAAGTGGAGAGTGATAGATGAAATGAGGGGATGGAAGGAGGCACAGGCAGGGTCTAGTTTATTTCTCAGTTTTTTGTTGCCTTATGGTTCCAAGTGCTGTCACCAATCTTTGCATTTTGTTATTATCTCATGACACTTGTTTAATCAGCTACCATCTCTCCTATGGACTTTTTAATGTCTACAGTCTCAGATCAACACAGCGCTGCCCTCCAGCACTATCAGCAGCAGGAGCAGCAGCAACCCCTCAACAGCAACATTGTACCCATCAGGTAAAACATAGGCTACGTTTGCTTTGCCTCACAACAGTGATATAGTATGATGCGATTCCATATTAGATTCTTGATGAATGTGTGTTGTTGTTATTCAGCCTGGTTCAATGTGCCCCTTTTTAGCTTTGAGCACCCGCCCCTATAAACGTCTCTGCACGGCCCTGGTTGAGATGATGGATAGTTAACACAATTATTTACAGAGTTTGTCAAAAACTGTAGATTCATCAAACTTTAATAATTAGAAGGTCAGAGACGACTGCCCATAAAACAACAAATGTGACCTTGATAATGAGTTTATATTGTGAGAGCTCTCATTGTGTACAAGTTTGATTAAATAATGACCCACACTGTAGGAGGAGTAATGACTCATGTGAGCAGACAGATGGACGACGGACGGTTCCCCGTGGCAGGAGCTCATCGGTCCTGCAGCCGGATGAGCTGAAATGTGACTTAATGCTTGAAGTGGGGACTTGTCTCTCTCTCTGATTCCACTCCTCGTGTCTTGTTACCGCTCACCAGAGATACAAGCAGAGGAGTAGGCAAGCAGAGACACAGGGAGGGAGACGTTGAGGCAGCAAACATTTAAGAAAATGTTTTCCTGATTTTTGAGCCTCATTTTGAAGTTGCATGAATAGTTTGTTATAGTCAAATTACAGCTCAGCTTGATACCAGTGTCAATTTATTTAATATATATATTTTCAATAAAATCCACATCACTCTCAAGATGTTATTGTCCTTTTAAATTCTCTTTTAAATCGTAAAGTGCAAAAACTCTGAACACCTTAAACAGCTGAAACAACTTATGAATATAAAAAGGACAAGTTGTTCCAAAAGTCCTCCTCCCTCTGTGGTTTGGTGTCTGATGACACTACATGCATGATACATGCTCAATATAAATCTTGCCACCGGTAAGGATCTCAGTCACAAAGAGAAATCCTCAACACATAATACTCACAATACATGAATCACACCTGTCATCATGTGCACCAAAAAGAGATCAATAGTGTGTTTCTCAGTTCTTGCAGCACTTCCTGTCACCTAAAGTCTGTTGACGTCTCCAGACCAGCCCTAAAGAAGTGCTCCCTGATCTTTGAAATTGAATACACTGAGAGTGTCTGAATAAATCAAATTACTGTCAAGCCCCCGAGATAAAATCATATATGCTCTCAGTTTGTAGTTTAATTAGAAATCAGAGCTAATATTCTACTGAAAGCTTAGGGGCAGCCATTGCACGCTCCCAAATAGTTAGTTATCTGTCGTTTGACAAAATCAAGCTTTTGTTAAGCCCCCTTTTGTTAAGCCCTCTTTTGTTAACCCCCCTTTGTTTGGCAAACCTTTGAGGTTTGCCAAACAGAAACTTCTGTAATAAATGTTTCTAACAGTAAATATTTTTCAGACATTTTTTCCATCTGTCCATGTGTTGTCCCTTAATCTGAGCTGTAACCAAATGAAGCAGAGTGTAATTACTTCCTTCAAGCCATCCTGTCACAGTGAGTGTAATCTACAGTATAATATACTGGCTCTTTGTGATTTACAATGTAAGCTATTCATGGTGACCTGAAACAAGTGTGTGGTTGGCAGAGCTGGTTTATTGTGGTGCTTTTCAGTGTTTCTGCAGGGTCTTGCACATGAGCACAACATTTCACAAACAGAAAACAAAGACTGAGAAATTGCTTTTCAACTTTTTTGGACAGATTAAACATCTTAGGCTACAAATAGATTATCAGTGCGTGAACTCACAGTTGCCTCCAACACAAAAT
Organism: Pelmatolapia mariae; assembly: GCF_036321145.2. NCBI lineage: Eukaryota > Metazoa > Chordata > Actinopteri > Cichliformes > Cichlidae > Pelmatolapia > Pelmatolapia mariae. The sequence continues at coordinate 13,105,955 of NC_086227.1, read as the reverse complement.
CCTCCATTTTCCTCCATTTGCCCTAAGCTAACAGCCTTTCCAACAACAACTACAACCTCGCTGCAGTCCAAGATGCATGTGAGGATGAAGATATAGAAGAGATGGAACTTCAACAAAATATGGCAAGACCCACGGGTGACCACACTCTGTTACCAAGTCCCAATCCCAAAAAACTTTGAATGGAATTTCAGTTTTTTCTAAAGCTTCAGACTTGTACCTGAATCTAAAGAAATGTTCACTTTATAATTGTTGGAAAAAGCATGAGGACGATTCCCGTGAAAAGTGACGTTAAATATTTAGGCGTTTATTTAAAAAAGATATCAAAAGTCAAAAAAGCTAAAAGATAAAACTGATGGTATGTCCAAAACACTAAATCATTGGCTAATGAGAGATATTACAATTTTTGGATGCAATCTATTATCAAAATCAGAGGGTGTCTCAAAGATGGTTTATCCAGCTTATTCATTATACATTACCCCGCAAAGTATTAAAAAGATGAACTCCAATCAATCACTTCACTCAATGGCTGGAGTATTTACAGTTTTTTCTGATTGCTTAAGCACATTTTTTGTAACTATTGGCTATTTTTGCAAAACTCTACACACAAATAAGAAAACCTGTCACCCAATTATCAAAACATTGTAGTTCTCTTGCAAAAGCGAACACAGCTAGATTAACTCTTCACAACTTCGTAAAAATGGTGTTTTCGTATCAAACAGTACACACAAGCCATCATCTACTAAGCACACAATGCGCCACCTGCACACTGATGGTATGAATACAAAACACATCTGGCTTTTGCTTTCTCTGTGTACAGATGTCAATTTGAGGTCACACTTTTGTCATAGTGTCATGTAAACATACAAGGATCCAAACTTCAAGTATTGGTGTTTATTCACACTCATCAAAACCAAGACAAAGTCAGAACACAAAATAGGAATTTCACAAAAAAAAGGGAAAAAAAAAGACAATCAGCCTACATCATGTCGTCTTTCTGGGTCCGGCCCCAAAATTTCGTCCACATGGCATGCGATATCCTCCAGTCCAAGGCACCGGGGAAAATATCTCCTTGAATGCCGTATCCAGGCCTGACATGATGCCTGGTCAATATCTCCACATGCAAGTACACGACTTAGTGCAAGCATTTCTGCACTATGTACATTTTGAAAGATGGTGTCATTATCAATTATGCGCTGCTGTATTTCGCGCAGTCTTATTGCATTATTGGCAATCACCATGTTCACTATATGGGTCTCTTGCTCTGGAGTGAACATTCTGCCTCTGCCCCCAACATCTGGACGTCTGGCAATTCTGTAAAGTAACAATTTCAGTATTTTTGCATGTATGGTACTGTTGTGTTTCTCATTAGAGTATGGCAGTGCTACAAAGTACTTACCGATTCTCATTTGGAAATGTCCTAATGATGCCTGCCACAGTGTAGCGGCTCAGTTTAGGCTGAACCCGTTGGCCAGCTTCCCTCAGGGTCATCCCATGGTTGATGACATGGTCCACTATTGTAGCTCTGATGTCATCAGTTATTATGTTTCTTACTCTTCTTACCCTTCCTCTTTCCCCTCCTCGTCCTCTTCTTGCTCCTCCACGTCCTCTTCCTCCAACTTCTTCACCTCCACGTCCTCTCCCTCGGCCTCCTCTGATTCTCACTCTTCTCACTCTTGCTGCTCCTTCCATTGTACTCCACATAGACAGCTTACCTGTGGCCTGTTTATAGTGCTTAGGCTGATTGCAAAGTGGACTAATTTTCTAAAACAGTTTTCACATGTGAAAGTGTGCCAGACAGTTGGCAAAATAGTGTTAATGATAGCCATACATGTGTATAATTTTGCGAGGAGTGTGTTGGAAATTTGGTAATTGAGTGTAAGCAGTGAATTGTGCCTACAGTTTTGCAAAGTGTGTGTTACAAAATGGCAAACTGAGTGCAAAGCAGTGTTTGTGCTTTTAGTTTTGCAAACTCAGTGAGTGGTTTTGTATTAATAGTTTTAGAAATTGTGCTATAAGAATCACAGTTAGGGTTTAAGCATTCAGAAAAAACTGTAAAATAAACTGGATAAAAGCCTTCCTCTCAAAACCTGACTCCATATCGTTCCAAATCCCCAAAAATGTTTTCAAAAAGGTGGGAGGGTTGGATTTTCTCCTGAAATGTGATTTTGATATTTGGAAGTTGCCTGTCAAACTGTCAGAATATCATAAGCAAGTCTTATCTTATTGGAAGATGGTTTTTGCCCATGACCTCACGCCCCATGGCTCCACCTTGTGGAATAACAGGGCCATTACAATTAATAGGAAGTCATTCATTAAAGAATGGCATGGAAAAAAACATCTTTATAACAGATTTACTTGAGGAGAAGGGGCAGTTTCTCAAAATATGTGTTTTCAATGTTTTCAAAGTTTAACATTCAGTGTTCCCTTAGAGTATATAACAAAGTTTGTAATGTGATCCCTTTACTTCTGTTGAGTTTGATACAAAATCATTTATGTTACTCTAAAGAACAAATAAAGCTACCCTCTTTACGGTTAAATCAGATTCCTGAAACTAATAATGAATAATAATGAAACACTATTAAGGAATGTGTTTCATTTTTTGTACCAAGTAAGCCTTGCGCATGCTAGTGTTACCAGAAAAGAAAATGTAAAATGTCATAAGAATATGGCTCATTTATATTGTAAATATTTATTTTTTGTTTTTGTTGTTTTGTTTTTTCCTATGTTTTTTGCTCAGATGTAATTGCACCAATGTTATCTCCCATTGAGAGTTTGTAAATTTGTGCAAAGACTTTAAAAAACAAAACAAAAAAAATTGCTAAACCATCCTTAACTGAGCTTCTGTTGCTGGCCGGACTATAATAACGGTGACACCTTGAAGTCAAGCGTGGGAATCAGAACAAAGGAAGACGAAGCAGAAGAGAAATGGCAACGACCAGCAAGAGAAAGAAATATGCGTGCAGCACCTATCACGGCCTATAGTATTTTGGGTCATGTTGCCAAAGAGAGACCCAAGGGTGGTATTTATGCAGAGAAAAAGATGGCTATCCTGTTAGCTACAAGCAACATCTCATTCACGTTTGCAGATGTTTTCAACACGTCCATGAAGGATATGTTCCCGGATTCGGAGATCGCTCGCCAAGATCTCTAAGAGTTAGGGTTGCCATCCATCCCTTATAATACAGAGTCCTCCCGTATTTAAGATAAAGTCGTTAAATATTCTAATTAGTGTTGTTATTATTATTTCAAGTAAGCAGCAAGTGCAGTACAGTTAGTAGAAAAACGGCGTTTTCATTTCTGTGCACTTTGATAGGTGCCATTGCCCAGAATTGGACAAGGAGGTGATTAAACTGTGACTAAACCAACCCTTTGGTCTGATGTGTGATGAAAGCACAAACAGAAACACAGATAACGTATGTATTTTGTATTTATACTTCTCTTATAATGTAATTTGTGGCTGTCGTCAGTGAAAATTGCTCTCTAAATAAATATTATTTTATCTAAAGGAGTTTGTGATATTGGCCAGGGTTTTCTCTCCGAAAACTCAGAAGGGGGTGACGAGGTCCAGCTGGCCACAGGATGTGGCATTAGGGCTCTAGACCAGCCTGTTGATCACATCCTCAGCAGCATTTATGCTCTTTGACATCAGGTAAGGATATTGATATGCTACATGTTACACTTGAACATAAGTTAAAAGAGAGCCTCTGTTCCACAATTGGACTGTTATTGGATTTCATTTTTAGCTTCCTGGCTTTTCATTATTTAACAATTTCTTTCCTGATTGTATTTTATTTATTTATTTTTATTTGACCTTTCTCAACTTTAGTGCCAAACATGCTGAAATCTTCAAAGAGTTTGTGCAGTTCACAGACTCAGACTCTTGATCAGCTGTTGTTAGAATTTATTTAATATTAATTTCTAGTATCAGCTGATGTTTGCTGGAGCCACAGCTGTAAAGCTGCTGGTCAGGATGTCGGTTTGGATATGTGGTGAGAGGGAAACATGAAGATGAAACCAGGAGATGTCCTTACTGAATCATCAGAGCTGAACAGGTGATGGAGAAACAGGTTTACCTTTTAGGTGACATGAATGAGTTGAAGGGAAGTTATGAACTGTTTCTGAGAGACAAATAACACCAGGATCATTTTCTAAGTAGCTGACAGCTGGTAACTGTGCAGGGGCGGGTCTAGCAAAGTGTTGCCAGGGGGGCAGGTAGGGCATTAACAGGGAAAGGGGGGGACAAGGAAATACTTTTCTTTATTATTCTCATTTAAAATGTCTCGCTTTTAAAAAAAAATAATTATCTGAGTCTTACAACAAACAATTGATAGATTGATACATATATACCATCAAACAGTGTACATCACTGTCACGACAGTGTTTGTTTTCATTCAAAGGCTTTATAATTTTTCCTATAATGGTGGGCCGGTCTCTAGTCAAAATGCCCGGGCTGATTTTTTTGTCCCAGTCCAGCTCTGTATGCAGCTCATCTGCAGTCTGGTGTTACCTACATCTTCCTATTCAGAAGGCAGAATTTCCGAGTTCTGAGTACAATCAAAAGCACCACGACCACAGTTTTTGTGTTGGATGTAAAAAGCAGGCTAGAATCATGCAGCGGTCAACGACGGTCCAGGCGTGGGATTTCTCTCATGGAAATGTGCACATTATTTTTTCCATTCTATTGGTAGGTGGCACAGTGCACTTGTGGCAAGTAAGCAAGCTAGAAGACTGGCAATCTTGCTGGGTATCCAGTTACAGAAGCAACACATTAACCAGAGAATTCTGAGTAAATCCAAAGTTACTTTCCCTAGTAACTAGTTACTCTGAAAGTAATGAGTAACTTGAAGTAACTGAGTTACTTTTTATAAAAGTAACTAGTAATGTAACTAAGTTACTAATTTAAAGTAACTTAACCAACACTGATTCTGACACATAATTTATGCGCTGTTAGTGAATGAGGGCCGATTTTTGTTTAAATGGTACATTTTTTCAGTTTAAATATTTGATTTGTTTTTAATGTTTTATTGTGAATAAAATCTTGGTTTGTTTTTTTTTGGGGGGGGGTCTAAGGTACATTTCTTACCTGTACATCATTAGCAGTCTGCATTAATTTGCACATCTCTTACATGAATGTTAGGGCTTATAGATGAATATGGAAGTTCTGAAAGTGCTGACAAATATATCATGAATTCTTCTTTGCTGATCTCTAGGACAACAGTGTTTATGGACTGGAATTAGGATTTCCAGAAAGTTTGGAGCTGGTGGTTTACATTATCCTTCCAATTGTCTCCGTCCTCCTGCTGGCTGTCCTGGTTAAAAGGAACAAATGATATGAATTGCATGCTGGTCTTTATTTACTATCTTTATTAAAGTTGATTCTGTTCATCTGGACGTAGCATTTTCAGTGGGAGAAATGTTTCATTACTCATCCAAGTGGCTTCTTCAGTCTCAGCTGACTGCAGGTTTCCCCAACCTTATAAACAGTACATTTGCACAATGACTGAAACTAGGACCACTGAATGAACAATGGGCTGGGAGGTCAGTTTAACCCCAGTTTAACAGTTAGAAATCCAGAAGTTTCAGGTTTTCGAACAGTTTTGGGGTCAGGACGAAACAGTTACAGTTTTTTCTGATTGCTTAAGCACATTTTTTGTAACTATTGGCTATTTTTGCAAAACTCTACACACAAATAAGAAAACCTGTCACCCAATTATCAAAACATTGTAGTTCCCTTGCAAAAACGAACACAGCTAGATTAACTCTTCACACCTTCGTAAAAATGGTGTTTTCGTATCAAACAGTACACACAAGCCATCATCTACTAAGCACACAATGCGCCAACTGCACACTGATGGTATGAATACAAAATACATCTGGCTTTTGTTTTCTCTGTGTACAGATGTCAATTTGAGGTCACACTTTTGTCATAGTGTCATGTAAACATACAAGGATCCAAACTTCAAGTATTGGTGTTTATTCACACTCATCAAAACCAAGACAAAGTCAGAACACAAAATAGGAATTTCCCCCCAAAAAAGGGAAAAAAAAGACAATCAGCCTACATCATGTCGTCTTTCTGGGTCCGGCCACAAAATTTCGTCCACATGGCATGCGATATCCTCCAGTCCAAGGCACCGGGGAAAATATCTCCTTGAATGCCGTATCCAGGCCTGACATGATGCCTGGTCAATATCTCCACATGCCTCCTCCATTGCCTGTAAAAGGGCTACCTGTTGATGAGGATGACGGTCGTACACTTTCCAGCGCCAGGCAGAGAAGAACTCCTCGATGGGATTTAAGAATGGAGAGTATGGAGGGCGGTTGAGTGCCATGAAGGATGGGTGGTCTGTAAACCAGTTGCGGACCAAAGCAGCCCTATGGAAACTAACATTGTCCCATATGATGCTCTGGTCTCTGAACAGTGAGCATGTCATGCAAGGTGTCCAGGAATGCAATAATGTGTGCAGTGTTGTATGGGCCTATGGTTGCATGATGGTGAACAACACCATTTTGGCTTATAGCTGCACACATGGTTATGTTACCACCACGTTGTCCTGGGACATTGATGATGGCACGGTGTCCAATAATATTCCTGCCACGTCTCCTGGTTTTACTGAGGTTAAAACCGGCCTCATCCACAAAAAGTAGCTCATGTCCCATTGCATCTGCTTCTAGTTCCATCACTCTCTGGACAAGACAAAACAAATGCCACACATCATAGAGTTCAAGAGTCACAAATCAAGAAAATGAGATCAGGACTGTTTTCAGCCGTGCAACCTGGACAAATGCAGGTGAAATTACAAGACTTGGTTAACAAACCACGAAGGCACACAAATCAACTCTTCGAATCAGATTTTATTCAAATAATTTATTCACAGCAATGCATTAAAGTGAATGAAAATATAACCTGTGCATGTTTTTAAATACAAATACAGTGGGCAAAATATGTCAACAGGATTAAATACTCAGACATATGATACACATTTCTTCTTATCTGTTGCTGGTAAACCACACAAGAAAGCAACATTTTCTGCTACACCAAGTCCACCTACGTCCACTCTATATGACAGCTTATCTTGAGTGTTACATATTTAGTTTTTTTTTTTCACTTTCAAATCATTTCTAGTGATTGTCTCGACATTCATACGTTTCAAATGCGTTATGAAGATAAATAACCAAAGCATGACCTTTGCATCCACGGCAGCTCTACAGGTACGTTTACCCACTCTCACTCTGAGGTCTTTAACAGCTGTGTTTACAATCACTCGGTTTCTGAGTGAATCCACTGCACGGACCCTCAGTTTTAACAACATCACATTATGCCTCATGTTATATTTGATAGCTGCAGTTGACAGTGATGCTGAAAATGATGTTAACTGTTCACGTTGACCGACAATGAGAACACATTCAGGTTGAAGCAACGCAGAAACAAATGCTCATGTACTTTAGATAAAACATGTTTTGAGCACATGGATGAAGCTTTACAACTTTCTGAACTCTGATATCTGAACCCTGTGCACTCATACTAGATTTTCTCACAGCTCTAACAGAATTAGTCAATTGACAAACATATTAATTGCAAAATCATACTTGCTACTCTTACACAACAAAACATTTAGTCACGACTGAGTCTTTTTTTTTTAACCATTAGTGCTTTTACTTCAGTAAAGTGTGTGGACATCTCCGTCACCACCTACAGCACAAACACTGGTTTTTACAAGTTGGACTGTTAGAAAATACTAGAGTCTTCCTGTGGTGTCAGGACAAACATGAAGAGCTGTGAACATTCAGAGTGAGGAGGTTCGGTTGGTGTGAAAACGACAAGCATTCTCAGTGAATTTGAGTGCAAAACTGTAAACTTGGTACGTAATGACGATTAGCCCTCAGTTTGAGTCATGAAACACAGCCATGACCTCACAGTGTATTTACAATCTTGAGTTAAAATCAACAAATAACAGACGCCACAAACTCAGAACGCTTTACAGTTTTTTCTGAATGCTTAAACCCTAACTGTGATTCTTATAGCACAATTTCTAAAACTATTAATACTTATAGCAAAACCACTCACTGAGTTTGCAAAACTAAAAGCACAAACACTGCTTTGCACTCAGTTTGCCATTTTGTAACACACACTTTGCAAAACTGTAGGCACAATTCACTGCTTACACTCAATTACCAAATTTCCAACACACTCCTAGCAAAACTATACACATTTATGGCCATTATTTATGCTATTTTGCCAACTGTCTGGCACACTGTCACATGTGAAAACTTTTTTAGATAATTAGTTCACTTTGCAATCAGCCTAAGCACTATAATACAGGTAAGCTCTGTGTGTGGAGTACAGTGGAGGGAGCAGGAAGAGTGAGAAGTAGAGGAGGCCGAGGAAGAGGACGTGGAGGTGAAGAAGTAGGACGAAGAGGACAACAAGGACAAGGAGGAGCAAGAGGAGGATGAGGAGGGGGGGGGAAGGAGGACGAGGAGGGGGGAGAGGAAGGGTAAGAAGAGTAAGAAATAGAATTGCTGATGGCATCAGAGCTACAATAGTGGACCATGTAATCAACCATGGAGTGACCCTGAGGGAAGCTGGCCAACGGGTTCAGCCTAACTCGAGCTGTTACACTGTAGCAAGCATCATAAGGACACTTCGAAATCAGAATCGGTTAGTACAGTCACTTTGCACTAAGACTTGTAGCACTGCCATATGCTAATGAGAAACACAAAAATACCATAGATGTAAAAATACTGAAATTGTTACTTTACAGAATTGCTAGACGACCAGATGCTGGGGCAGAGGAAGCATGTTCACTGCAGACCAAGAAACCCATATAGTCAATATGGTGATTGCAAATAGTCCTGTACTTGGAAATAAACACTTGTGTTTGTTTTGATGTGTGTGAATAAACACCAGTACCAGAAGTTTGGATCCCTCTGTGCTTATGGATCTATGACAAAAGTATGAGCTCAAACTGACATGGCCTACCTTGTGCACACAGCAAAAGTCAGATGTGTTTTGTATTCATACCATCAGTGTGTAGTTGGCGCATTGTGTGCTTAGTAGATGATGGCTTGTGTGTACTGTTTGATACGAAAACACCATTTTTACGAAGGTGTGAAGAGTTAATCTAGCTGTGTTCGCTTTTGCAAGAGAACTACAATGTTTTGATAATTGGGTGACAGGTTTTCTTATTTGTGTGTAGAGTTTTGCAAAAATAGCCAATAGTTACAAAAAATGTGCTTAAGCAATCAGAAAAAACTGTAACACGTGCGCTTTTCTTCACGCTGATGGAAACATGTAGGTCTCTGTTTCAGCCCTGGTGGACCAGGACGCTGCAGAAACGCCTGGATTTAAACTGGAATTCTGATACACTCTGGCTGTCTTTAAAAAAATAAGAGTGACAGCAGTACAGCGATACTTTTTAATGACTGCTCCTTATTTCACTTAAAAGTTTTAGAAACATCTAGTTTTGCGTAATTACCCTAAAAGCTTTTTTCCTGTGGAGTATTCACTACACACTGTGTCAAAATCGCAGGTTATTTCTGATTAAAAATCAATTTAAAAAAAAGAAGCTGCCCAAAGTGAAAACACACCAACTACACTCTGCAATAAATATACTGTATGCTTAACAGCTACCTGATCTAAATAATTACAATGATTACAATTTAATATACTAACCTTTTCTGTTAAAATACCTTAGATTTGAGCTTTAATTGACATATCATGTGTTTCTAACTTCTTTTAATCTAAGCTCAACTCCTCATATCCAAAATACACAGATATCAAAAATTCCAGTTTGGGCCTTTCTCCGATCAAACTCTCTGAGGTGTAAATACACAGCTGGCTTCATGAGAGAGAACTGAAAAAAAGAATTTGTGTTGGAAATGAGCTCTAAATGAAAGCAGAGCAGTTGAGCTTTCTTTCATGCTGAGAAACTAAATACATTCAAAAGTGACGTGGATGTGTTTTTTTTTGTAGATATATGTATAGAAAATCTAAGAAAGAGTCATTTTTATTGTTCACACTTGTGCACACTCACTCACGTGCACACACATACACACAGGTAGGCGCACATAGTCACTCACGAACACTCACGTAGCTACGTGGGAGCACGCACATGTAGGCATTCACGTGCTCGCACACACACAAACATGTAAACATGGTGATTAGTTTTATGGCACCTCGTAGAAGGGTTAGAAGGGGGGTCACTTATACAAAACTGCATGTAACAGACAAAGGAGTTGAGATCTGCAGAGGAAATCCGGGGTTCTGTACATCTCCCTTTTAGAAGGTATAATCAATAAGTGTGTATTAATAAAAATATTGTTAATTGACTACTGAGTCCCGGTGTTCTTTCTGGAGGCCTGACGAATACACGAACCGGGGTGAAATTGCTTTTTGCAACACTAACCATAGCCGCCACTGCCAGTACTGATGATCAGAGCGCACAAATGCAACACTTTTTTTCATACTTGACAACACAATAAAACACAAGAAAATCAGAATGTATTTGTGATTTGGATTTTTATTTGATGCTGAATAATATTTTCTTCATGTCAGGTTTTGATTCATTTGAATGAAGTATACTTTAGTCGTTTAGTTTTACTTTGATGCTATAATAGATGTTTTTAAAATTCAGTTAAATTCAAGATTATATAGCATCACGGCAAAACAACAGTCTCCTCATGGTGCTTTATACTGTAGGGTGAAAACCCTACAGCGGGGTGGCCAACTCCAGGCCTCGAGAGCTGATGTCCTGCAGGTTTTAGATAACACCCTCGGTCAACACACCTGAATCAAATGATCACTTCATTACCAGGCCTCTGAAGAACTTCAAGAAATGTTGAGGAGGTAATGTAGCCATTTACATCAGCTGTGATGGATCAAGGACACATCTAAAACCTGCAGGACATGGGCTCTTGAGGCCTGGAGTTGGCCACCCCTGTCCTACCAAGAAAAAACCCAACAATCAAAAGATCCCCTTTGAGCAAGCATTTGGCGACAGTGGGGAGGAAAAACTCCCTTTAATAGGAAGAAACCTCCAGCAGAACCCGGCTCAAGAAGGGGCGGCCATCTGCTGCGGCCGGTTGGGGGTGTGAAAAGAAAATATAGGGAGACAAGATGAAGTATACTTCTGATGGCCAAATGCTTCAAGATCTCTAAAGAAGCATGCTAGTGGGGAAAAAAGTCAAGATGGTCATTTAGTCATCACTGCTGCCCTTAAAGCAGCAGCTGAACGGCTTCATTAAAGCTTTTCCCACTGCTCGAAAGAACCTAGCAATTTTAGACTTCATTGGGGGATTGAGTACAACCTCAATAATGATTTCCAGATGAGCCAGAAAAAGTTGAGCAAATGTTGAATCATCTGGTGTAAGAACAGAATGTACGAATTGATCTAAAGAGCCAAGCTCCTTTCTAAGGGCTTTAGTCATTTTCTTTACAATCTGAAGTTTGTTATTTTCAAGAGCACTCAGATATTCTGAGCTTCTGACGTTATCTAAAACCAGATGTGTAAGACGCCTGGTGATGGCCTTTCTTTTTTCTGTATTCACTGTCTTTCTTGTGTCAAAACTGCATTTCTCGAGGAGACTCGGTAACAGAACGGCGCTGAAGTCTTTGGCAATTTTCTCAGCAGCAAAAGGTGATATAAAAAATTCTGAAGGTTCCTCCTGTAAGTTTTTAGAGATTGATGGCTGACTTTGACCTTCTGTAGGCCCAGTGTCAGCGACTGGCTCAGGCTCAGGGCTTTTTTCTGGAGGTAGGTCCTGCTCTAGTACACTCACACAGGAGATGGGTTGATTTTTGTGAGGAGAAACTGGACTTGACTCTGGTTCAGACAGTCTGTCGCATTCTCTTTGCTCTGTTGGGGTTAGTGCTCGTAAAATCACATCCTGGATGTCTTCCACGGCACCAGAAACTTTGTCACTTTGGACAGTTTCATCCAAAGCATCATTCTCTAACCACAGAAGAATGTTTTGCAAAAACTTTTGCACTGAGTCTTCTACAGTTACATAGAGGACTTCGGGCGAAAAGGGTAACTCACCTGTTGGCTCTGGAGACCTAGAAATCACAGAGTCTGAAAGACTTCTTCCCAGTAGCATCACAGGGAGTGAATATCTTTGAGTTGACTGGAGATGGTCATAAATTTTATCTGTCAACTCCCTGCAAAACGTCTCAACTTCAACAAATGCATTTACGTTTTCCATGGGTTTCTGGATAAGGTTAAGGTGTTTTGTCTGTTTTAATTTATTAAACAGTTGATCAAGATAAGGGTTGAAACTGGTAAAATCAACTGAGGAAGAACTTTTAAACCTGGTATGCATAGTTGGTGTGTTTACATAGCTACAGAAAGAACTGTAGCTGTCCATAGAATCTGCTCTCTGATTATCAGGTGACTTGACCGGATCTTGGAGACAGATGAAGAACCTTTTGTTTTTCTTCACCAGGTGTTTTATCTCTCTTATCACTTTATAAAACTGCTTTTTGGCAAAGCTGCAGAAGTGGTCTTTGTGCAGCTTTTGTTCATTGGTTTTTAGGGGTGGGATGCATGAGGCAAAAAAGTTTTTCACCTTTTGGATAATTAGCTGCACATTAAAAGGTTTGCAAGAGCCACATTTGTTACTAGATGTGACATCTTCACCATCAGAAGACTGCAGATTATCAATTACTGTGTTGACAATATCAGCTGCAGCTATTTCTTCTGGCGTGCTGGGAGGCTGCAGACTTTCAGCAGCCACAGCATCTGTGCACTGCTCTATTCCTGTGGCATCTTCAGCTAAATAATTCAGATTGTCAAGTATTTTATTGACAGCATCAGCTGCGATCACTTTGGTTAGACTTTCCATTTTGTCCTCAGTGATTGCTGCATCTGTGCTCCATTTGGTGAGAGCAATGCTGACCTCATCACGTGTCACCCTCTCACGGATCTTTGATTTAGTACTCTCTGCACTTGAATCAGAGGGACTAGGGGAACTCGAACTGGCCCCCTTTCGCATGCACAGGCAGCTTAGCTTACCTGCACATTTCTTCAGATACGAGGCTGCATGAGAGACCATGCGTCGAAGGTTTTTTATGCATGTAATTTTTCCGCTGACATAAACAGCGGGATCTGACCGTAAATCCGGGTTGTTTAAAAGTAGAGTCACAGCCGAGTTGACCTTTTCTGAAATCTCCATTTCAATCAGTTTTGTCAGCGTCTTAATGGACTCATACTTGTCATGGGGGATGTTAAGAGAGATGGCAATGCTCATTGAGAGAGAGTCTCCCAGCGACGGAGCTATTTTTACCACAGGTATGCTAATATCTGTTTGGGACACATGTGTCATAAACTTCTGAACTACGGGAAGTGCCGAGTTCAGGATGCCAGTAGAAACTGTCTGAATTATTTCAGTTATCATGTCAGCCAGTGCTGCTTGGAGATCAGAGTCCCAGACTCCATGTTCAATCGTCCCCCATTGTACTCGGGAGAACCGATTGAAACACTCACTGACAGCAGGTAAGATATTCTCTGGAGTAATGAGGACAGAGACTGCAGTCTGAAATTCAGCCATTGTGGACTCTCTGTATTTTTCCTCAATGTCTTTGAGTTTGCACTGCATGTCTCTTTGCTTTATGTCTTGTTCTTCCTTCTGTTGAAGGATTTCTCTATTTTTTTCCAGCACTTTGTAGAGGTTTTCTTGGAGCTCCTCATTAATTTTGTGTGTGTGTTCGAGCTCTTCTTCTAACTTTTCTATAGTAGCACTATTTGCATCAAGCTTGTCGGACCCTTGTTGTAAAAGACCCATATGTTTCTTGTAGTCTTTTTTCATGGAATAAATATCATTTCGGGCTTTACCAAACCTGATTCCCCAGCCTTCATTAATGATCTCTAAGTCAGGCTGGCGTTTAATTTGTGCTTCCATTTCTATGCACTTCTCCTGAAGTCCAAGCATCTCTTCTTCAGCTCGTTTAATTTTGTTTTGTAGATCGACAGAGCAAAGAGAGGACAGGGATGCGTTTTGTCGTTTTTTGTGTTTTTGTGGACTCATGGCTGTATACACTACAGTGACTTTGAAAAGGTTTTCAGATGTTTCTCTGGTGAACGTTTGAATGCTGTGAAAACACTGACTAAAAATTGCTGCTTCTCGGTCCTATTTAAGGAAAAACTTCAAAGGATTTAAGATTCTAAATTTGACTTTATGACATCATCACTCTAAACCAAGGAGTGATGATGTCATAAAGAAAAGGTCACATGACATTTTGGCTGGGCGGTGCCTAAAGGCCGTCAGCTGTAGGTGTTTAAACCAACAGTCATTGGTTTAAACCTTTCCAAAAGGTTGATTCTGTTTTCAGTGAGAGAAACGTTTAGTCACTCATCCAAGGGACTTCAGTCTCAGCTGACTGCAGGTTTTCCCCAACCTTATAAACAGTACACTTGCACAATAACTGAAGCCAGCCCAGTGAATGAACAGTGAGGTCAGTTCCTTGATTATTAGTATGCAAAGCAAGACATGTTTGAACATTAAACGTCCTCGTGTTCGGAGCAGCCTAATGGATGCGCTAAAGGGTTAAGAACATACAGGTAAGCGTTTTTTGGGGTATGAAATGTAGCATATGTGTATATTATGCACCATGGACTTTTAGCTAGTCTTAGCATTTGATAGCGCTGCTATCAAGATGGCGTCAGGTAGCTAACCTAGGGCAAGGCCCGCGATACCGGGCGGGGGCAACTGCGCATGGTTTTACCGGCTGTAATGCCAGGTCTGCTGTGTAAATATAGACAGGCATGTGTGGTGCACTCAGACTTCTCAATCTCAGCTAAAAGCTCATAAAAAGATTTCTACAACCACCAAACACAAGTCAGAGTTTTAATTGGACAACGCGGTGAGTGTCAAATGTATTTCTCGCTTTGCAACTCGTGATTGGTGGGACTGACGTAACGTAACCTTGAATATACTGTGTAAATCAGCGGTCCCCAACCGGTCCGGCCCGTGCGTCGTTTGGTACCGCACCACGAGAGTTGAGGCTCAGCGTAAAATTTATGGTTTTCAGGGTTTCTTTTTGCTTTTGTCGTTAACTCGGTTTCCCTGGGTCTTTTTCCGTGTAGTAGTTGTGTGTCTTATTTTTAAAGAAATATTTACGCGTTACCATAGCGACCAGAGAGCATAAAGGGGCAGAGAGGAGGACGTTAGTCTCAATGTTGTTGGAGGACACTGCTAATAAAGTTATACACAGTGAATTCGCGTTTGTCATATTTACAAAATACCACAGGTTTTGTCTTGGTCGCATCATTTTATTTCATCATTTTTATTTTATTTATTTATTTGCCAAGGAGTTGCCATTTGGTGTTTAGACAAATGAACGATGCACCACGTAGGACAAAACAGTATGCTGTCCTTTTGGTATAGTGTGTACAGTTATCAGTAAATATAATAATAATAATTATAATTATAATGTTACTACTACTACTACTACTACTACTACTACTAATAATAATAATAATGATACAATTTAAATTGCCCAAATTAAAAGTTTAAACCCAACCTATACTGCACATGTTCTCTTTAAATGGCTAAACTTAAATAGTTGCCGAATATGTCAGGTGAACAGGTGCTTAATATTTATTCATCAAATTTGGCACAAAGAGGATATTTACAAACATATTTGCAAATGCAAATATTGAAAAATGTTCTATATGCTTTTCAAGGTTCCTTTGTTTTGCTTTCTTAATTGTCTTCAGGGGTTCCTTGTTCAAAACCTGTTTCCCATTTCCTGCTTAGTCCAAGTGTGTCAGTTTGTATTAATAGTCTGTGGTCCTGCCCTCTTCTTGTGTTCTCCCTGCCTTTCAAGATATTTAGTTGCCTTTCATCATGGATATTTACTTCGCTTAGCTTCTAAAATCGAGGATTTTGTATTTTAGACCCAATGCCTGAAATACATGTAGTTTTATGTTATTCCTTCTGGTTTGTGAGCCCTGTATTATTTTCCTCCTCTCACAATATTGATAGTTTGGCTGGCAGTAATAGGTATGTATGTTTTAAAGGATAGGGAAACAAAGCTTACAAACTGTAGCTTGTTTCTGAAAGATAATAATAGTTAACTTTCAGGAAACAACAAATGTTCGAACAGTTTCTTACTGATGTTATTCACATTGTAATTTCAGTGTCTATGAGATTTCTCACTGAAATGATATTTACTATTAAAGTCTTTTGAATGGAATAATTTCTGAATCTTGTTTACTAGTGCACGTTCAATTTAAACTAACTATTAAAACAATATTTTATTACAATGAGGAAAGTGATAGCATTGTCATCTGGAGCAGCATGTTGGTGCAGTTCGTGGATATCCTATATCGAGATATCAAACTGCATCAGAAATGATCATATTATCAGTTTTTAAAAATAATTATCCAACTCTTTTCTCTCTATTTTAATCAGTCTGCTAAATAAAAATAAGAAAACACCCATTCTGTCGCTGTTATATACTATTTTCTTTGTTAACATTAGGGTGAAAAGGCAGTAAACAGCCAAGCTGCTGTCTCACTGTGAACTTTGTGTACCTGCTAAGTAGGCTGTGTTTGATGGGTGAGGTGCTATGGCACAGGCACCATGAAATAACTACTGAAATAGTGAAACAATTTAATAGGTATGGTTTTTTTTGTTTTTGTTTTTTTTAAAATTGACTAAATAATATTCTACTATTAACTGTACATGATGAAACTAACTATAAAGAATACATTAGTTAATGAGACCTTTCATTCATTATTTAAATATTTAATTATTTATGCATATTGACCCTCTACATTAAATATATTCATGTTTTCATCTGTAAATTCCACGAGCTAAAAACCTTTAGTTAAAAAGTTCTTTTTAACTAAAGAACTTTATTTATTTTTATTAATGTTACGGGGCATCAGAGACTGTAAATGTGAAAAGGCCAAAGTGTTCTCTACTGTTGAGGCTTTTGAATTTTGATTGTCTTCATTT
This sequence comes from Pelmatolapia mariae, assembly GCF_036321145.2. NCBI lineage: Eukaryota > Metazoa > Chordata > Actinopteri > Cichliformes > Cichlidae > Pelmatolapia > Pelmatolapia mariae. The sequence continues at coordinate 13,088,993 of NC_086227.1, read as the reverse complement.
TCTTCAGAGGTCAGCAGCGGATAGTGAGGACAGCAGAGAGGATCATTGGAGGCCCTCTCCCGCCCATCTCCCAACTCTACGACAAACACATCATCCGACGTGTGAAGGACACTTTCCACCCCTCACATGCACTCTGGATGGCGATTGATGGGGAACAGAGACTCTTCCCATGAACGGAAACAACACGAACAGTGAGTACAGAAGGCCTTAGAGAGCGGCTATGTGCCCGTGCGTTAAAGCAGGTACGTGAGTGCGCAAGCTGTGCGTGTAGACACAAGCTGCCTGGTTTCTCCGCCAGTGTTTTTGTTTTGTTATTAATCTTTTTGATTTATTTAAGGAGGGTTAAGTCGGTTTATCCACCGAAGGAGGTTTAAAGAGGTTTCTCCACCGAATAGAAGGAGGGTAAGGACGGTTTCTCCACCGAAAGGAGGATAGAGCTCTATAAAGATAAAAAATAAAAATAAAAAAAAAAAGGTTCTCCGCAGTTAAGGGCGTTGAGTGTATGGTTTCTCCACCAATGGTAAGGAGGAAAGAGCTCGCCGCAGTAAGGGGGATTATGGGCCTAAAAAGAGTGTGAATGAGCATATATGTGTGTGAGTGCCAGTAAGTGAACGCAGCAGCACAGAAGGAAACCTAAGCGGTGTTAATGGAATTCTGTGACCTGTTGTGTACACGTAGCCTGGGTTTTGGTGTAAGTCGCGTTGCCTGCTGCAAACATAAAAGAAGTCTGCCTTGAAAGAGGATGAAATACACTGCAAAGTTTTTATTGGGCAGCACGTGTTGTGTGGATCGTTGAAGAATGAAGTGAAATTGTGCTCTAAGCAGAAGTGAGTGTGAGTGTGTCTGACGTCACGGTGTGTGTGTGAAAAGGTGTCCAGCTGGGGCAGACGTGATTCTGTAGGTCACCTGCCCAGCGGACAAAGAAATAACATAGTTGTGTGGATGAATGATAACACAAAGAGTGTTTGGTGTTTCTCAGCCTGAAACAGCTGTAATGCTATTTTCTGTTTTGGAGAAAAGGACAGTTAAAAAATAAAAAAGAGAGAGAGAGAGAGAGAGAGAGAGATGTGTTTTGTTTTAAGCAGTGATGAGATTAATGAAAATGTGATGAGAGGAACACAAAAACATACAGAAAATGCATCAACCATACTAACCCTACATGCACATACACAATAAATGATACTCATGAAGACCAGACAGCATCTTAAGCATGAGATTCTGTTTGTCATCTTGTCCAAGTCACTAGTAAGATGAAAGTGATACATAGACTAGTGGACTGAATATTATAGGAGGACAGATGACCGCATCATAGGGAGAAAACAGAATGCTGATGAGGGGTTTTAAATGAGTGAGCTGATTGTGAGTTTCTGGTGTGTGAAGAAGTTTTACCATGGCACACGTTTGGTTACATGAGAAGAAACTTATTATGTGATGAGACAACAGGGTTATGCTGTATGTTGTGTGTGGCTGATTGGATGAATGTTTGAAATTGATCTAGCTGTTGATTTGTCTTTTGTTACTAAGTTGAGCCTGCCAAATGGGTTGTTATGATTTATCCCCCTGGCATGAAGAACACGTGTCATGATTTAAACAAGGCCTTTCTTTCCTTTTTCCTTTCTTTTCTTTCTTTTCTTTTTATTTTGTTACTTTCATGGTGCACTGAAAGTTTCGTTTGATGATCTCTGTTTGAGCACATATGCACGATTAGAACAGAAATGCTATACGACTCGTCGTCAAGAAAACTGTTGTAAAAGTGAGTTTCTCCAAAAATTTAAATAGGCTTAGGAGAAAGCCACTTATTTGGGACAATCAGAAAACAAGTCCCTGCCAAAAAGGATTCAGAGAGGTAATCCGATTTAAAGTTTTTCTTTTTCCTTTTGAAATGACGTCACTTTGCTGTGGGTGGAAACGGAATTCGACGATAGTTTCCACTATCAGCAAAGAAAGAAAGAATGAAAGAATGAGTGGAAAAACTGACTGACAAAAGCTGACAAGATTGACTGACTTAACACCATTGTGTGAAGTTAACCCCCACCTGACAAAGGTGTGGACGCATCACTGTGTGTGTCTTCTGTTGCAGGAACAGAAGGAGACCACAAGAGGAAACTTGGGTCACATGACTATGTGAACTCTGCAAATTTAACCTTTTTTAGTTTAAAAATTTCTGTGTCTGTGAATTTACCATGGGTGTGTTATTAACTGCTTTGTGTTGCTCACAGAGATGACTGTGAGAAAGAGTGTATACAAATGCGCAGCGCTGACATTTAAATTTCTTTTTACAGCAGATGGTTAATCATGTCATTCGATCATGTGATTTGTAGTAGGACACATCTTAAAGATGTTTTTCTATCACAGGATTACTGAGATTTTGTGTGAAGAAAACTGGTTACAGGCTGTGTGTTGGTGATTAAATTACACTGTGTTGGAGAAAATATGAATGTTGCAGGGGAAAAGTGAATAGAGTGACACCGTGTTTGAAACCAGTGTTACTTCTTTTTTACAGCATCTCTGGAATCTGGGTGGCCGACGCCTGACCACCAGGATGAACCATGTGTTTGGCTAATGTTTGTTTTTCTTTAAGAGTGCTTGTAAAAGATTCAGCACAGACAGACAAGTGACAATTGAACAAACCCTAACCCTAAAATACAAAATCCTCGATTTTAGAAGCTAAGCGAAGTAAATATCCATGATGAAAGGCAACTAAATATCTTGAAAGGCAGGGAGAACACAAGAAGAGGGCAGGACCACAGACTATTAATACAAACTGACACACTTGGACTAAGCAGGAAATGGGAAACAGGTTTGGAACAAGGAACCCCTGAAGACAATTAAGAAAGCAAAACAAAGGAACCTTGAAAAGCATATAGAACATTTTTCAATATTTGCATTTGCAAATATGTTTGTAAATATCCTCTTTGTGCCAAATTTGATGAATAAATATTAAGCACCTGTTCACCTGACATATTCGGCAACTATTTAAGTTTAGCCATTTAAAGAGAACATGTGCAGTATAGGTTGGGTTTAAACTTTTAATTTGGGCAATTTAAATTGTATCATTATTATTATTATTATTATTATTATTATTAGTAGTAGTAGTAGTAGTAGTAGTAACATTATAATTATAATTATTATTATTATATTTACTGATAACTGTACACACTATACCAAAAGGACAGCATACTGTTTTGTCCTACGTGGTGCATTGTTCATTAGTCTAAACACCAAATGGCAACTCCTTGGCAAATAAATAAATAAAATAAAAATGATGAAATAAAATGATGCGACCAAGACAAAACCTGTGGTATTTTGTAAATATGACAAACGCGAATTCACTGTGTATAACTTTATTAGCAGTGTCCTCCAACAACATTGAGACTAACGTCCTCCTCTCTGCCCCTTTATGCTCTCTGGTCGCTATGGTAACGCGTAAATATTTCTTTAAAAATAAGACACACAACTACTACACGGAAAAAGACCCAGGGAAACCGAGTTAACGACAAAAGCAAAAAGAAACCCTGAAAACCATAAATTTTACGCTGAGCCTCAACTCTCGTGGTGCGGTACCAAACGACGCACGGGCCGGACCGGTTGGGGACCGCTGATTTACACAGTATATTCAAGGTTACGTTACGTCAGTCCCACCAATCACGAGTTGCAAAGCGAGAAATACATTTGACACTCACCGCGTTGTCCAATTAAAACTCTGACTTGTGTTTGGTGGTTGTAGAAATCTTTTTATGAGCTTTTAGCTGAGATTGAGAAGTCTGAGTGCACCACACATGCCTGTCTATATTTACACAGCAGACCTGGCATTACAGCCGGTAAAACCATGCGCAGTTGCCCCCGCCCGGTATCGCGGGCCTTGCCCTAGGTTAGCTACCTGACGCCATCTTGATAGCAGCGCTATCAAATGCTAAGACTAGCTAAAAGTCCATGGTGCATAATATACACATATGCTACATTTCATACCCCAAAAAACGCTTACCTGTATGTTCTTAACCCTTTAGCGCATCCATTAGGCTGCTCCGAACACGAGGACATTTAATGTTCAAACATGTCTTGCTTTGCATACTAATAATCAAGGAACTGACCTCACTGTTCATTCACTGGGCTGGCTTCAGTTATTGTGCAAGTGTACTGTTTATAAGGTTGGGGAAAACCTGCAGTCAGCTGAGACTGAAGTCCCTTGGATGAGTGACTAAACGTTTCTCTCACTGAAAACAGAATCAACCTTTTGGAAAGGTTTAAACCAATGACTGTTGGTTTAAACACCTACAGCGGACGGCCTTTAGGCACCGCCCAGCCAAAATGTCATGTGACCTTTTCTTTATGACATCATCACTCCTTGGTTTAGAGTGATGATGTCATAAAGTCAAATTTAGAATCTTAAATCCTTTGAAGTTTTTCCTTAAATAGGACTGAGAAGCAGCAATTTTTAGTCAGTGTTTTCACAGCATTCAAACATTCACCAGAGAAACGTCTGAAAACCTTTTCAAAGTCACTGTAGTGTATACAGCCATGAGTCCACAAAAACACCAAAAACGACAAAACACATCCCTGTCCTCTCTTCGCTCTGTCAATCAAATAAAAAAAGTTGTAAAACGCCCAAAAAGAATACAGAATAAAAGAAAAAGAATCTTAAACATCCGAAGGGCATTAGAGACAAGGAGGAAGGAAAATTACGATCTACAAAACAAACTTAAACGAGCTGAAGAAGAGATGCTTGGACTTCAGGAGAAGTGCATAGAAATGGAAGCACAAATTAAAAGCCAGCCTGACATAGAGGTCATTAATGAAGGCTGGGGAATCAGGTATGGTAAAGCCCGAGATGAGCTTTGTTCCCTGACAAAACAGTACAGGAAACATGTACGTCTTATACAACTACTGTCCCAAGTGTTTAAAGCAGATAGTGCTAATATAGACAAGTTAGAAGAAGAGCTCAAACACGAACACAAAATTAATGAGGAGCTCCAAGAAAACCTCTACAAAGCGCTGGAAAAAAATAGAGAAATCCTTCAACAGAAGGAAGAACAAGACATAAAGCAAAGAGACATGCAGTGCAAACTCAAAGACATTGAGGAAAAATACAGAGAGTCCATGGCTGAATTTCAGACTGCAGTCTCTGTCCTCATTACTCCAGAGAATATCTTACCTGCTGTCAGTGAGTGTTTCAATCGGTTCTCCCGAGTACAATGGGGGACGATTGAACATGGAGTCTGGGACTCTGATCTCCAAGCAGCACTGGCTGACATGATAACTGAAATAATTCAGACAGTTTCTACTGGCATCCTGAACTCGGCACTTCCCGTAGTTCAGAAGTTTATGACACATGTGTCCCAAACAGATATTAGCATACCTGTGGTAAAAATAGCTCCGTCGCTGGGAGACTCTCTCTCAGTGAGCATTGCCATCTCTCTTAACATCCCCCATGACAAGTATGAGTCCATTAAGACGCTGACAAAACTGATTGAAATGGAGATTTCAGAAAAGGTCAACTCGGCTGTGACTCTACTTTTAAACAACCCGGATTTACGGTCAGATCCCGCTGTTTATGTCAGCGGAAAAATTACATGCATAAAAAACCTTCGACGCATGGTCTCTCATGCAGCCTCGTATCTGAAGAAATGTGCAGGTAAGCTAAGCTGCCTGTGCATGCGAAAGGGGGCCAGTTCGAGTTCCCCTAGTCCCTCTGATTCAAGTGCAGAGAGTACTAAATCAAAGATCCGTGAGAGGGTGACACGTGATGAGGTCAGCATTGCTCTCACCAAATGGAGCACAGATGCAGCAATCACTGAGGACAAAATGGAAAGTCTAACCAAAGTGATCGCAGCTGATGCTGTCAATAAAATACTTGACAATCTGAATTATTTAGCTGAAGATGCCACAGGAATAGAGCAGTGCACAGATGCTGTGGCTGCTGAAAGTCTGCAGCCTCCCAGCACGCCAGAAGAAATAGCTGCAGCTGATATTGTCAACACAGTAATTGATAATCTGCAGTCTTCTGATGGTGAAGATGTCACATCTAGTAACAAATGTGGCTCTTGCAAACCTTTTAATGTGCAGCTAATTATCCAAAAGGTGAAAAACTTTTTTGCCTCATGCATCCCACCCCTAAAAACCAATGAACAAAAGCTGCACAAAGACCACTTCTGCAGCTTTGCCAAAAAGCAGTTTTATAAAGTGATAAGAGAGATAAAACACCTGGTGAAGAAAAACAAAAGGTTCTTCATCTGTCTCCAAGATCCGGTCAAGTCACCTGATAATCAGAGAGCAGATTCTATGGACAGCTACAGTTCTTTCTGTAGCTATGTAAACACACCAACTATGCATACCAGGTTTAAAAGTTCTTCCTCAGTTGATTTTACCAGTTTCAACCCTTATCTTGATCAACTGTTTAATAAATTAAAACAGACAAAACACCTTAACCTTATCCAGAAACCCATGGAAAACGTAAATGCATTTGTTGAAGTTGAGACGTTTTGCAGGGAGTTGACAGATAAAATTTATGACCATCTCCAGTCAACTCAAAGATATTCACTCCCTGTGATGCTACTGGGAAGAAGTCTTTCAGACTCTGTGATTTCTAGGTCTCCAGAGCCAACAGGTGAGTTACCCTTTTCGCCCGAAGTCCTCTATGTAACTGTAGAAGACTCAGTGCAAAAGTTTTTGCAAAACATTCTTCTGTGGTTAGAGAATGATGCTTTGGATGAAACTGTCCAAAGTGACAAAGTTTCTGGTGCCGTGGAAGACATCCAGGATGTGATTTTACGAGCACTAACCCCAACAGAGCAAAGAGAATGCGACAGACTGTCTGAACCAGAGTCAAGTCCAGTTTCTCCTCACAAAAATCAACCCATCTCCTGTGTGAGTGTACTAGAGCAGGACCTACCTCCAGAAAAAAGCCCTGAGCCTGAGCCAGTCGCTGACACTGGGCCTACAGAAGGTCAAAGTCAGCCATCAATCTCTAAAAACTTACAGGAGGAACCTTCAGAATTTTTTATATCACCTTTTGCTGCTGAGAAAATTGCCAAAGACTTCAGCGCCGTTCTGTTACCGAGTCTCCTCGAGAAATGCAGTTTTGACACAAGAAAGACAGTGAATACAGAAAAAAGAAAGGCCATCACCAGGCGTCTTACACATCTGGTTTTAGATAACGTCAGAAGCTCAGAATATCTGAGTGCTCTTGAAAATAACAAACTTCAGATTGTAAAGAAAATGACTAAAGCCCTTAGAAAGGAGCTTGGCTCTTTAGATCAATTCGTACATTCTGTTCTTACACCAGATGATTCAACATTTGCTCAACTTTTTCTGGCTCATCTGGAAATCATTATTGAGGTTGTACTCAATCCCCCAATGAAGTCTAAAATTGCTAGGTTCTTTCGAGCAGTGGGAAAAGCTTTAATGAAGCCGTTCAGCTGCTGCTTTAAGGGCAGCAGTGATGACTAAATGACCATCTTGACTTTTTTCCCCACTAGCATGCTTCTTTAGAGATCTTGAAGCATTTGGCCATCAGAAGTATACTTCATCTTGTCTCCCTATATTTTCTTTTCACACCCCCAACCGGCCGCAGCAGATGGCCGCCCCTTCTTGAGCCGGGTTCTGCTGGAGGTTTCTTCCTATTAAAGGGAGTTTTTCCTCCCCACTGTCGCCAAATGCTTGCTCAAAGGGGATCTTTTGATTGTTGGGTTTTTTCTTGGTAGGACAGGGGTGGCCAACTCCAGGCTTCAAGAGCCCATGTCCTGCAGGTTTTAGATGTGTCCTTGATCCATCACAGCTGATGTAAATGGCTACATTACCTCCTCAACATTTCTTGAAGTTCTTCAGAGGCCTGGTAATGAAGTGATCATTTGATTCAGGTGTGTTGACCGAGGGTGTTATCTAAAACCTGCAGGACATCAGCTCTCGAGGCCTGGAGTTGGCCACCCCGCTGTAGGGTTTTCACCCTACAGTATAAAGCACCATGAGGAGACTGTTGTTTTGCCGTGATGCTATATAATCTTGAATTTAACTGAATTTTAAAAACATCTATTATAGCATCAAAGTAAAAATAAACGACTAAAGTATACTTCATTCAAATGAATCAAAACCTGACATGAAGAAAATATTATTCAGCATCAAATAAAAATCCAAATCACAAATACATTCTGATTTTCTTGTGTTTTATTGTGTTGTCAAGTATGAAAAAAAGTGTTGCATTTGTGCGCTCTGATCATCAGTACTGGCAGTGGCGGCTATGGTTAGTGTTGCAAAAAGCAATTTCACCCCGGTTCGTGTATTCGTCAGGCCTCCAGAAAGAACACCGGGACTCAGTAGTCAATTAACAATATTTTTATTAATACACACTTATTGATTATACCTTCTAGAAGGGAGATGTACAGAAGGGAGATGTACAGAAATCTGCAGATTTCCTCTGCAGATCTCAACTCCTTTGTCTGTTACATGCAGTTTTGTATAAGTGACCCCCCTTCTAACCCTTCTACGAGGTGCCATAAAACTAATCACCATGTTTACATGTTTGTGTGTGTGCGAGCACGTGAATGCCTACATGTGCGTGCTCCCACGTAGCTACGTGAGTGTTCGTGAGTGACTATGTGCGCCTACCTGTGTGTATGTGTGTGCACGTGAGTGAGTGTGCATGTGGGTGTGGGTGCGTAAATTAAAGCACTGTAGGTGTGTGTCTCAATGTAGTGACTTCCCGGAGGTCATAAAAACCCATCTCCGTTCCAGACCACCGTTATCAGGTCACAAATGTTGACACCCCCACCTAAGTATACCCTGAGGAATTTCCACTTTACTCCTTTTGTCTTAGTTTCACAACTCAAGTGGGGGAGGGCCTCCTAAAATCTACTTCTAAGTTCATGACACAATCAGGCCTTTATTACATTGAGGGCAGTGTCAGTGTCTTTACAATAATTCTACATTCTAACTAACACATTCCTAAACTTCTAAAATAAGCTAAACATCCCTACATTAGCTAACCCTAACAGCTGGCTGAAAACTTCATTCAAGTAACTGTTTTTTCCTTTAACGTAATTCTATGATGAAAATTCTGAAACTGTTACATAATTTATTCTGTTCATTGTTCATTTGGTGTAAAAATATAATGTTGGGTCTAAACTCAGACCCCGCTGTATCCAGGACTTATTCCCATGAAAGAAAAACAAGGCTACAGCGTTCGATTGATTACTTGCGCAAGGGAGGCCTCATCTGTGTCCAGCACGAAAGAGACCCCAAATCCGGCCTCCTCTCGCTGCCTTTTATTGAGAGACAGTTCACACAAAAAGTAATGCCCACATAGTTTCTAAGACAAGGCATTGTGTGTGAACTTCTATATGTATGTAAGTGTGTGTGTGTGTGTGTGTGTGTTTAATTACAATCAATAATTTGACTGTTTTTAAGTTATACATTAAGATTTTAAACACCATTATATTTCAAGAGACAGACTTGCTAACTAGAAAAAAACACGTAGCACATTACCAGCCTTTTTCTTCAGGCCCGTCCTTGGTAGTGCAGGGGTCCTGCAGAGCAGCTCGACCTCATTCACAGGACAGAAGAGAAGTGAAACTGTGTTACCGAACACGTGGCAAACATGAATAATAAAACGCCGGTGTAGCTTTCGGAAATGACTCCTCTCTCTGGTTTCTCCTCACAGAGTCACACTTCTGATGCCTGCGTTCAGACCCGCAGGGAGTCTGACAAGCGGAGCTCCAGGCTGGACCGCCGGCGGGCTCGATCGGCTGACCTGGAGAAGATAAGACGCTCGCAGCTGATGGTGGTGGACGACCACTGGATGACAGAGTACATGCGCTGTTTCTCCGCCCGGCTTAGGTAGAGATGGGCTCCACCTAGAATCCCTAAATAACAAGTTTCCTTACGTGCAAATATCAGGAGGAAATCATGTATCATTTTAATTAATAATACAGAGAGAGAACCGTGTTGCCACAAGCAAACACCGCTCGCTGCGTTGTCTCCTTAGTTGACAGAGAAATAACAAATAAAGTGAAGAAGTGACACGAAACAAATCTAATTAACTTAAAATTAATTTAATTCCCTTCTCTCTGGGATCTTAGATAACTTCTCTCAGTTACTGGGTGAATTAGCGCTTCAGCCAGGAGGGTGTCACTCCTCATATGAGAAAGGAACAGTGTTACACGAGTGTGTCTGATCATTGAGCAGCAGTTATCAGCTAGACTGCAGAGTCCTTTGGAAGATGTTTGATGTAAGATGTGCCCTTACATCAGCGTTTATCTGCATTCACGACCTTGCTGCTTTGGCTTCCTGATGGAGACAAAAAGCTCTTAAAAGCAACTGTAGCAGAGGACAGACACAGCTCGCAGTTGTTAATGCGCCCCCAAGTGGTCAGAAGCTGCAGCTTTAAGCGCTAAAATGCTCCAACGCTCTTTTTTTAATTCAAAATATTTTTATTGAGTATTTGTGGATATAGTTTACAAAGAAAAAAAAGAAGACGGAAAACACAAACTGTTTACAATGAATACAAAACAGAACTTCTCATGTTGGAACATTTTTCCCCCTTATTATTTACCAAACAAGCAACGAGAAAAAAGAAAAAAAAAAAAGAGAGAGAAAATAAACGAATAAACATTTATTATGACTTGTGATGGTGTGGTATAGCCTTTCCCACATGTTCACTTGATGTCAAATTACACGGGATTATTTATGATAAACTGTCGAGACAACAGGAACAGTGTTTTTTTTGCTCCAGCATCCTGTCAGAGCGAATCGCTGCTGTCGAGAGAGAAAGAAAAATACTATCCTTAAATTTCAGACTAAAGCCCATTTATGCAAAAGTTATTAACCATCACCTTTCTTTAATTTTCTTTTTTTGTTGTTGGCTTTCCCTATGACAGTAACGATTGGATCTGCAGGAACAGTTCAGATTTCTGTTTCTAAACACTTTCAGATGAAATTGACTGAACTGTGTTTCTTTGGTGTTGTTTTTTGTATGAGAATGAACAATAAAAATGACTCTTTCTTAGATTTTCTATACATATATCTACAAAAAAAAAAAAACACATCCACGTCACTTTTGAATGTATTTAGTTTCTCAGCATGAAAGAAAGCTCAACTGCTCTGCTTTCATTTAGAGCTCATTTCCAACACAAATTCTTTTTTTCAGTTCTCTCTCATGAAGCCAGCTGTGTATTTACACCTCAGAGAGTTTGATCGGAGAAAGGCCCAAACTGGAATTTTTGGTATTTTGGATATGAGGAGTTGAGCTTAGATTAAAAGAAGTTAGAAACACATGATATGTCAATTAAAGCTCAAATCTAAGGTATTTTAACAGAAAAGGTTAGTATATTAAATTGTAATCATTGTAATTATTTAGATCAGGTAGCTGTTAAGCATACAGTATATTTATTGCAGAGTGTAGTTGGTGTGTTTTCACTTTGGGCAGCTTCTTTTTTTTAAATTGATTTTTAATCAGAAATAACCTGCGATTTTGACACAGTGTGTAGTGAATACTCCACAGGAAAAAAGCTTTTAGGGTAATTACGCAAAACTAGATGTTTCTAAAACTTTTAAGTGAAATAAGGAGCAGTCATTAAAAAGTATCGCTGTACTGCTGTCACTCTTATTTTTTTAAAGACAGCCAGAGCGTATCAGAATTCCAGTTTAAATCCAGGCGTTTCTGCAGCGTCCTGGTCCACCAGGGCTGAAACAGAGACCTACATGTTTCCATCAGCGTGAAGAAAAGCACACGTGTTAAAGCGTTCTGAGTTTGTGGCGTCTGTTATTTGTTGATTTTAACTCAAGATTGTAAATACACTGTGAGGTCATGGCTGTGTCTCATGACTCAAACTGAGGGCTAATCGTCATTACGTACCAAGTTTACAGTTTTGCACTCAAATTCACTGAGAATGCTTGTTGTTTTCACACCAACCGAACCTCCTCACTCTGAATGTTCACAGCTCTTCATGTTTGTCCTGACACCACAGGAAGACTCTAGTATTTTCTAACAGTCCAACTTGTAAAAAACAGTGTTTGTGCTGTAGGTGGTGACGGAGATGTCCACACACTTTACTGAAGTAAAAGCACTAATGGTTAAAAAAAAAAGACTCAGTCGTGACTAAATGTTTTGTTGTGTAAGAGTAGCAAGTATGATTTTGCAATTACAGTTTTTCTCGATTGCTAAAACACATTTCTTGAAACTACTCCTCATATCCGCACAACAGTAAACACAAATCCATAACATCTCACTCAATTCCCCAAACATCCTATTTCCAGGTCAAAATGAAGCTCTACACCCAAAACTATTCACTCCTGCTGAAAAACCGAACTTTGCCCTCAGACATCAAACACAAGCCCTCAAAAACACACACACTGGTAAAAAACCACAGAGTTTTGCACACTGGTACAATTAATTCAAAACAATAGTTCCAAAACAATTAGGTTGCTTATGGTTCTCCCCTTCAAAACCCTTGTCACATGATAAACACAAAAGACGCAACCAATGTATGTACAGTGGCACATTGTCATTCATGTACTATACAGTACAACACACACCAGAAACATTATCCCACCACAGCATCTTGTCTTTGGTCTGGGTCAGGCCAGAGAATCTCATCCACATCACAGGCTATATTGGCCCCAGCCAGGCAGCGGGGGTAAAATCCTCTTGCATGCCTGATCCACCCCTGGCATGCATCTACTGATATGTCTAGGCAGGCCTCTTCCATGGCCTGAAGGAGGTGAACACGGACATAAGGTTCTCGGTCATACACTTTCCACCGCCATGCCGAAAATAACTCCTCTATCGGGTTTAGAAAGGGGGAGTATGCAGGCAGAAAGATATTAGAAAACCTTGGGTTATTGGTAAACCAGTCACGAACCAGAGCAGCGCGATGGAAGCTGACGTTATCCCACACAACAACGTAGTGAGGCTGCTCTGGCTGTGCTGGTTCCCTGTAGTCCAGCTGGAACATATGTTGTCTTAAACCATCAAGAAAAGCAAGGAGAAGCATAGTGTTATAGGGTCCTAGTACGGCATGGCGGTGGAGTACCCCTCGTTGGCTGATGGCTGCGCACATAGTGACATTCCCCCCACGCTGACCAGGGACATTTACAATAGCCCGATGGCCAATTATGTTCCTCCCCCTTTTCCTTCTTTTGGTCAGGTTAAAACCTGCCTCATCCACAAAGATCATTTCATGGGGAACAGGCCGTCCTTCAATCTCAAAGATTCTCTGCAAAACACATAACACAGTAGAGTCAATCGGTACCCTGAACCAAAGTTCAAGAGTGCTGAGATGGCAGCATAAACTGCCATGCTGTGATGGTACACAATACCTTATACAGTATCAAAACTCATACCTGAACATATTCCACACGTTGGTTTTTCACTCTGTCAGAGTTTCGTTCGAAAGGGACTCGGTATGCCTGTTTCATCCGGAATTGATTCTTTCGGAGGATGCGGTCAATTGTGGAGAGGCTGATGGCATTTATGCCTCGAAAAAGATGATCATCCTCAATCACTCTCCTTTGAATCTCTTGCAGGCGGATTACATTATTTGCAATTACCATGTTTACAAGTTCCCTCTCTTGCTCCTCCGACAAAAGCCTTAACCTGCCTCCACCAGGTGGTCGTCTCTGTGTCCTACAAAAATAGAAGCACTCATTACTGTAACTGTCACACATTCATTTTACAGGAAAATAATGGAAACATACTGAAACTCAAGACACATAAATTCAGTAACTTAAACGTTACTGTACAAAGCAGTCTTACTGCAAGTACACCTACCTGTTTTCCTCCCTGAAGGTTCTGATGATGGAGGCAACAGTGAAGCGACTCAAATTTGGTTGTACTCGTTGCCCAGCCTCCCTCATAGTCATCCCATGGACAAGGACATGGTCAACTAAAGTGGCTCGAATTTCATCCGAGACTGACTGTCTTCGTGCCCTTGCTCTTCCCCTTCCTTGTCGCCGTCGTTCTCCACCTCCACCTCCTTCACCACCTCCTCCTCCTCTTCCACCACGTCCTCCTCTTTCACCACGTCCTCTTTCTCCACCACGTCCTCCTCCTTCACCACGTCCTCCTCTTTCACCACGTCCTCCTCTTTCACCACGTCCTCTTTCTCCACCACGTCCTCCTCCTTCACCACGTCCTCTTTCTCCACCACGTCCTCCTCCTTCACCACGTCCTCTTTCTCCACCACGTCCTCTTCCTTTGCATCTCTTTGGATCCATTGTTTCAAACCTGAATGAGCTGACTTTGGCCCTTTTATCTATCCATCGCAGGTTCTGATTGGTGTGTGCTAAATTTTGACTCCTAGTGTTTCCACCTGGTTAATTGTGTGCTAATTGGGCTCAAGCTATGCTGACTTAAGTTAACATTATTGCATGCTAGTGCTTTCTACATGACTACATGGTGTAAGCACTGTAAAATGTAGGGATTTGTGTGTAGAGTTTTGCAGTACCAGTTCACCAAATTTGAGTCATGTGTCAAAGCAGGGAATAGTGTTTATAGTTCAGGGAAATGGGTGAGCTTTTTGACCAATAGCGTTTATGGTTTTGAAATTTTAGTTTAGAGGCCTGGTTATAGTGTTTAAGCAATCGAGAAAAACTGTATTGAACAACAACCATGTTCTCAATGAACCCAAAAAACTCATTAATATCAAAGCTGAATGTTTTTGGAAGTAGGTTTTAGTTTGTTTTAGCTATTTTAGGGGGATATCTGTGTGTGCAGGTGACTATTACTGTGCATAATTATTAGGCAACTTAACAAAGAACAAATATATACCCATTTCAATTATTTATTTTTACCAGTGAAACCAATATAACATCTCCACATTCACAAATATACATTTCTGACATTCAAAAACAAAACAAAAACAAATCAGCGACCAATATAGCCACCTTTCTTTGCAAGGACACTCAAAAGCCTGCCATCCATGGATTCTGTCAGTGTTTTGATCTGTTCACCATCAACATTGCGTGCAGCAGCAACCACAGCCTCCCAGACACTGTTCAGAGAGGTGTACTGTTTTCCCTCCTTGTAAATCTCACATTTGATGATGGACCACAGGTTCTCAATGGGGTTCAGATCAGGTGAACAAGGAGGCCATGTCATTAGTTTTTCTTCTTTTATACCCTTTCTTGCCAGCCACGCTGTGGAGTACTTGGACGCGTGTGATGGAGCATTGTCCTGCATGAAAATCATGTTTTTCTTGAAGGATGCAGACTTCTTCCTGTACCACTGCTTGAAGAAGGTGTCTTCCAGAAACTGGCAGTAGGACTGGGAGTTGAGCTTGACTCCATCCTCAACCCGAAAAGGCCCCACAAGCTCATCTTTGATGATACCAGCCCAAACCAGTACTCCACCTCCACCTTGCTGGCGTCTGAGTCGGACTGGAGATCTCTGCCCTTTACCAATCCAGCCACGGGCCCATCCATCTGGCCCATCAAGACTCACTCTCATTTCATCAGTCCATAAAACCTTAGAAAAATCAGTCTTGAGATATTTCTTGGCCCAGTCTTGACGTTTCAGCTTGTGTGTCTTGTTCAGTGGTGGTCGTCTTTCAGCCTTTCTTACCTTGGCCATGTCTCTGAGTATTGCACACCTTGTGCTTTTGGGCACTCCAGTGATGTTGCAGCTCTGAAATATGGCCAAACTGGTGGCAAGTGGCATTTTGGCAGCTGCACGCTTGACTTTTCTCAGTTCATGGGCAGTTATTTTGCGCCTTGGTTTTTCCACACGCTTCTTGCGACCCTGTTGACTATTTTGAATGAAACGCTTGATTGTTCGATGATCACGCTTCAGAAGCTTTGCAATTTTAAGACTGCTGCATCCCTCTGCAAGATAGCTCACTATTTTTGACTTTTCTGAGCCTGTCAAGTCCTTCTTTTGACCCATTTTGCCAAAGGAAAGGAAGTTGCCTAATAATTATGCACACCTGATATAGGGTGTTGATGTCATTAGACCACACCCCTTCTCATTACAGAGATGCACATCACCTAATATGCTTAATTGGTAGTAGGCTTTCGAGCCTATACAGCTTGGAGTAAGACAACATGCATGAAGAGGATGATGTGGACAAAATACTCATTTGCCTAATAATTCTGCACTCCCTGTACAGTATTCTGAAGGTCTAAAATGTCACTGTGTGTGCGTGCATGTGTGTGTTTTATGTATATGGATTTTTGAATTATTACTCATAATATAACATTGTCCAGACATGGCTGGTAAGGACATGAGGAGGAAACAGTAGGAGCTGTGTGAGGTTACTAAAGGCAGTGGATCCCTCAGCAGCTGGATTACAAAGAGCACAGGTAACATTAACACATGTACCAGTTGTTGGAGAGGTATTCCAGTATAAAAATAATAATAAGCACAACTGAAATGTTTTGCTTCTATAACATTTTTCTGTCATCATTTTATTATAGATTAAGTGTAAGAGTTGTTAAGTGTGGATAATTAAATAATAGTGTATTGCAATAGCAAGTTGTGCCTTGTTCTTAGATGGACAGCAAGTGGAGAGTGATAGATGAAATGAGGGGATGGAAGGAGGCACAGGCAGGGTCTAGTTTATTTCTCAGTTTTTTGTTGCCTTATGGTTCCAAGTGCTGTCACCAATCTTTGCATTTTGTTATTATCTCATGACACTTGTTTAATCAGCTACCATCTCTCCTATGGACTTTTTAATGTCTACAGTCTCAGATCAACACAGCGCTGCCCTCCAGCACTATCAGCAGCAGGAGCAGCAGCAACCCCTCAACAGCAACATTGTACCCATCAGGTAAAACATAGGCTACGTTTGCTTTGCCTCACAACAGTGATATAGTATGATGCGATTCCATATTAGATTCTTGATGAATGTGTGTTGTTGTTATTCAGCCTGGTTCAATGTGCCCCTTTTTAGCTTTGAGCACCCGCCCCTATAAACGTCTCTGCACGGCCCTGGTTGAGATGATGGATAGTTAACACAATTATTTACAGAGTTTGTCAAAAACTGTAGATTCATCAAACTTTAATAATTAGAAGGTCAGAGACGACTGCCCATAAAACAACAAATGTGACCTTGATAATGAGTTTATATTGTGAGAGCTCTCATTGTGTACAAGTTTGATTAAATAATGACCCACACTGTAGGAGGAGTAATGACTCATGTGAGCAGACAGATGGACGACGGACGGTTCCCCGTGGCAGGAGCTCATCGGTCCTGCAGCCGGATGAGCTGAAATGTGACTTAATGCTTGAAGTGGGGACTCGTCTCTCTCTCTGATTCCACTCCTCGTGTCTTGTTACCGCTCACCAGAGATACAAGCAGAGGAGTAGGCAAGCAGAGACACAGGGAGGGAGACGTTGAGGCAGCAAACATTTAAGAAAATGTTTTCCTGATTTTTGAGCCTCATTTTGAAGTTGCATGAATAGTTTGTTATAGTCAAATTACAGCTCAGCTTGATACCAGTGTCAATTTATTTAATATATATATTTTCAATAAAATCCACATCACTCTCAAGATGTTATTGTCCTTTTAAATTCTCTTTTAAATCGTAAAGTGCAAAAACTCTGAACACCTTAAACAGCTGAAACAACTTATGAATATAAAAAGGACAAGTTGTTCCAAAAGTCCTCCTCCCTCTGTGGTTTGGTGTCTGATGACACTACATGCATGATACATGCTCAATATAAATCTTGCCACCGGTAAGGATCTCAGTCACAAAGAGAAATCCTCAACACATAATACTCACAATACATGAATCACACCTGTCATCATGTGCACCAAAAAGAGATCAATAGTGTGTTTCTCAGTTCTTGCAGCACTTCCTGTCACCTAAAGTCTGTTGACGTCTCCAGACCAGCCCTAAAGAAGTGCTCCCTGATCTTTGAAATTGAATACACTGAGAGTGTCTGAATAAATCAAATTACTGTCAAGCCCCCGAGATAAAATCATATATGCTCTCAGTTTGTAGTTTAATTAGAAATCAGAGCTAATATTCTACTGAAAGCTTAGGGGCAGCCATTGCACGCTCCCAAATAGTTAGTTATCTGTCGTTTGACAAAATCAAGCTTTTGTTAAGCCCTCTTTTGTTAAGCCCCCTTTTGTTAAGCCCTCTTTTGTTAACCCCCCTTTGTTTGGCAAACCTTTGAGGTTTGCCAAACAGAAACTTCTGTAATAAATGTTTCTAACAGTAAATATTTTTCAGACATTTTTTCCATCTGTCCATGTGTTGTCCCTTAATCTGAGCTGTAACCAAATGAAGCAGAGTGTAATTACTTCCTTCAAGCCATCCTGTCACAGTGAGTGTAATCTACAGTATAATATACTGGCTCTTTGTGATTTACAATGTAAGCTATTCATGGTGACCTGAAACAAGTGTGTGGTTGGCAGAGCTGGTTTATTGTGGTGCTTTTCAGTGTTTCTGCAGGGTCTTGCACATGAGCACAACATTTCACAAACAGAAAACAAAGACTGAGAAATTGCTTTTCAACTTTTTTGGACAGATTAAACATCTTAGGCTACAAATAGATTATCAGTGCGTGAACTCACAGTTGCCTCCAACACAAAATCCTCCATTTTCCTCCATTTGCCCTAAGCTAACAGCCTTTCCAACAACAACTACAACCTCGCTGCAGTCCAAGATGCATGTGAGGATGAAGATATAGAAGAGATGGAACTTCAACAAAATATGGCAAGACCCACGGGTGACCACACTCCGTTACCAAGTCCCAATCCCAAAAAACTTTGAATGGAATTTCAGTTTTTTCTAAAGCTTCAGACTTGTACCTGAATCTAAAGAAATGTTCACTTTATAATTGTTGGAAAAAGCATGAGGACGATTCCCGTGAAAAGTGACGTTAAATATTTAGGCGTTTATTTAAAAAAGATATCAAAAGTCAAAAAAGCTAAAAGATAAAACTGATGGTATGTCCAAAACACTAAATCATTGGCTAATGAGAGATATTACAATTTTTGGATGCAATCTATTATCAAAATCAGAGGGTGTCTCAAAGATGGTTTATCCAGCTTATTCATTATACATTACCCCGCAAAGTATTAAAAAGATGAACTCCAATCAATCACTTCACTCAATGGCTGGAGTATTTACAGTTTTTTCTGATTGCTTAAGCACATTTTTTGTAACTATTGGCTATTTTTGCAAAACTCTACACACAAATAAGAAAACCTGTCACCCAATTATCAAAACATTGTAGTTCTCTTGCAAAAGCGAACACAGCTAGATTAACTCTTCACAACTTCGTAAAAATGGTGTTTTCGTATCAAACAGTACACACAAGCCATCATCTACTAAGCACACAATGCGCCACCTGCACACTGATGGTATGAATACAAAACACATCTGGCTTTTGCTTTCTCTGTGTACAGATGTCAATTTGAGGTCACACTTTTGTCATAGTGTCATGTAAACATACAAGGATCCAAACTTCAAGTATTGGTGTTTATTCACACTCATCAAAACCAAGACAAAGTCAGAACACAAAATAGGAATTTCACAAAAAAAAGGGAAAAAAAAAGACAATCAGCCTACATCATGTCGTCTTTCTGGGTCCGGCCCCAAAATTTCGTCCACATGGCATGCGATATCCTCCAGTCCAAGGCACCGGGGAAAATATCTCCTTGAATGCCGTATCCAGGCCTGACATGATGCCTGGTCAATATCTCCACATGCAAGTACACGACTTAGTGCAAGCATTTCTGCACTATGTACATTTTGAAAGATGGTGTCATTATCAATTATGCGCTGCTGTATTTCGCGCAGTCTTATTGCATTATTGGCAATCACCATGTTCACTATATGGGTCTCTTGCTCTGGAGTGAACATTCTGCCTCTGCCCCCAACATCTGGACGTCTGGCAATTCTGTAAAGTAACAATTTCAGTATTTTTGCATGTATGGTACTGTTGTGTTTCTCATTAGAGTATGGCAGTGCTACAAAGTACTTACCGATTCTCATTTGGAAATGTCCTAATGATGCCTGCCACAGTGTAGCGGCTCAGTTTAGGCTGAACCCGTTGGCCAGCTTCCCTCAGGGTCATCCCATGGTTGATGACATGGTCCACTATTGTAGCTCTGATGTCATCAGTTATTATGTTTCTTACTCTTCTTACCCTTCCTCTTTCCCCTCCTCGTCCTCTTCTTGCTCCTCCACGTCCTCTTCCTCCAACTTCTTCACCTCCACGTCCTCTCCCTCGGCCTCCTCTGATTCTCACTCTTCTCACTCTTGCTGCTCCTTCCATTGTACTCCACATAGACAGCTTACCTGTGGCCTGTTTATAGTGCTTAGGCTGATTGCAAAGTGGACTAATTTTCTAAAACAGTTTTCACATGTGAAAGTGTGCCAGACAGTTGGCAAAATAGTGTTAATGATAGCCATACATGTGTATAATTTTGCGAGGAGTGTGTTGGAAATTTGGTAATTGAGTGTAAGCAGTGAATTGTGCCTACAGTTTTGCAAAGTGTGTGTTACAAAATGGCAAACTGAGTGCAAAGCAGTGTTTGTGCTTTTAGTTTTGCAAACTCAGTGAGTGGTTTTGTATTAATAGTTTTAGAAATTGTGCTATAAGAATCACAGTTAGGGTTTAAGCATTCAGAAAAAACTGTAAAATAAACTGGATAAAAGCCTTCCTCTCAAAACCTGACTCCATATCGTTCCAAATCCCCAAAAATGTTTTCAAAAAGGTGGGAGGGTTGGATTTTCTCCTGAAATGTGATTTTGATATTTGGAAGTTGCCTGTCAAACTGTCAGAATATCATAAGCAAGTCTTATCTTATTGGAAGATGGTTTTTGCCCATGACCTCACGCCCCATGGCTCCACCTTGTGGAATAACAGGGCCATTACAATTAATAGGAAGTCATTCATTAAAGAATGGCATGGAAAAAAACATCTTTATAACAGATTTACTTGAGGAGAAGGGGCAGTTTCTCAAAATATGTGTTTTCAATGTTTTCAAAGTTTAACATTCAGTGTTCCCTTAGAGTATATAACAAAGTTTGTAATGTGATCCCTTTACTTCTGTTGAGTTTGATACAAAATCATTTATGTTACTCTAAAGAACAAATAAAGCTACCCTCTTTACGGTTAAATCAGATTCCTGAAACTAATAATGAATAATAATGAAACACTATTAAGGAATGTGTTTCATTTTTTGTACCAAGTAAGCCTTGCGCATGCTAGTGTTACCAGAAAAGAAAATGTAAAATGTCATAAGAATATGGCTCATTTATATTGTAAATATTTATTTTTTGTTTTTGTTGTTTTGTTTTTTCCTATGTTTTTTGCTCAGATGTAATTGCACCAATGTTATCTCCCATTGAGAGTTTGTAAATTTGTGCAAAGACTTTAAAAAACAAAACAAAAAAAATTGCTAAACCATCCTTAACTGAGCTTCTGTTGCTGGCCGGACTATAATAACGGTGACACCTTGAAGTCAAGCGTGGGAATCAGAACAAAGGAAGACGAAGCAGAAGAGAAATGGCAACGACCAGCAAGAGAAAGAAATATGCGTGCAGCACCTATCACGGCCTATAGTATTTTGGGTCATGTTGCCAAAGAGAGACCCAAGGGTGGTATTTATGCAGAGAAAAAGATGGCTATCCTGTTAGCTACAAGCAACATCTCATTCACGTTTGCAGATGTTTTCAACACGTCCATGAAGGATATGTTCCCGGATTCGGAGATCGCTCGCCAAGATCTCTAAGAGTTAGGGTTGCCATCCATCCCTTATAATACAGAGTCCTCCCGTATTTAAGATAAAGTCGTTAAATATTCTAATTAGTGTTGTTATTATTATTTCAAGTAAGCAGCAAGTGCAGTACAGTTAGTAGAAAAACGGCGTTTTCATTTCTGTGCACTTTGATAGGTGCCATTGCCCAGAATTGGACAAGGAGGTGATTAAACTGTGACTAAACCAACCCTTTGGTCTGATGTGTGATGAAAGCACAAACAGAAACACAGATAACGTATGTATTTTGTATTTATACTTCTCTTATAATGTAATTTGTGGCTGTCGTCAGTGAAAATTGCTCTCTAAATAAATATTATTTTATCTAAAGGAGTTTGTGATATTGGCCAGGGTTTTCTCTCCGAAAACTCAGAAGGGGGTGACGAGGTCCAGCTGGCCACAGGATGTGGCATTAGGGCTCTAGACCAGCCTGTTGATCACATCCTCAGCAGCATTTATGCTCTTTGACATCAGGTAAGGATATTGATATGCTACATGTTACACTTGAACATAAGTTAAAAGAGAGCCTCTGTTCCACAATTGGACTGTTATTGGATTTCATTTTTAGCTTCCTGGCTTTTCATTATTTAACAATTTCTTTCCTGATTGTATTTTATTTATTTATTTTTATTTGACCTTTCTCAACTTTAGTGCCAAACATGCTGAAATCTTCAAAGAGTTTGTGCAGTTCACAGACTCAGACTCTTGATCAGCTGTTGTTGGAATTTATTTAATATTAATTTCTAGTATCAGCTGATGTTTGCTGGAGCCACAGCTGTAAAGCTGCTGGTCAGGATGTCGGTTTGGATATGTGGTGAGAGGGAAACATGAAGATGAAACCAGGAGATGTCCTTACTGAATCATCAGAGCTGAACAGGTGATGGAGAAACAGGTTTACCTTTTAGGTGACATGAATGAGTTGAAGGGAAGTTATGAACTGTTTCTGAGAGACAAATAACACCAGGATCATTTTCTAAGTAGCTGACAGCTGGTAACTGTGCAGGGGCGGGTCTAGCAAAGTGTTGCCAGGGGGGCAGGTAGGGCATTAACAGGGAAAGGGGGGGACAAGGAAATACTTTTCTTTATTATTCTCATTTAAAATGTCTCGCTTTTAAAAAAAAATAATTATCTGAGTCTTACAACAAACAATTGATAGATTGATACATATATACCATCAAACAGTGTACATCACTGTCACGACAGTGTTTGTTTTCATTCAAAGGCTTTATAATTTTTCCTATAATGGTGGGCCGGTCTCTAGTCAAAATGCCCGGGCTGATTTTTTTGTCCCAGTCCAGCTCTGTATGCAGCTCATCTGCAGTCTGGTGTTACCTACATCTTCCTATTCAGAAGGCAGAATTTCCGAGTTCTGAGTACAATCAAAAGCACCACGACCACAGTTTTTGTGTTGGATGTAAAAAGCAGGCTAGAATCATGCAGCGGTCAACGACGGTCCAGGCGTGGGATTTCTCTCATGGAAATGTGCACATTATTTTTTCCATTCTATTGGTAGGTGGCACAGTGCACTTGTGGCAAGTAAGCAAGCTAGAAGACTGGCAATCTTGCTGGGTATCCAGTTACAGAAGCAACACATTAACCAGAGAATTCTGAGTAAATCCAAAGTTACTTTCCCTAGTAACTAGTTACTCTGAAAGTAATGAGTAACTTGAAGTAACTGAGTTACTTTTTATAAAAGTAACTAGTAATGTAACTAAGTTACTAATTTAAAGTAACTTAACCAACACTGATTCTGACACATAATTTATGCGCTGTTAGTGAATGAGGGCCGATTTTTGTTTAAATGGTACATTTTTTCAGTTTAAATATTTGATTTGTTTTTAATGTTTTATTGTGAATAAAATCTTGGTTTGTTTTTTTTTGGGGGGGGGTCTAAGGTACATTTCTTACCTGTACATCATTAGCAGTCTGCATTAATTTGCACATCTCTTACATGAATGTTAGGGCTTATAGATGAATATGGAAGTTCTGAAAGTGCTGACAAATATATCATGAATTCTTCTTTGCTGATCTCTAGGACAACAGTGTTTATGGACTGGAATTAGGATTTCCAGAAAGTTTGGAGCTGGTGGTTTACATTATCCTTCCAATTGTCTCCGTCCTCCTGCTGGCTGTCCTGGTTAAAAGGAACAAATGATATGAATTGCATGCTGGTCTTTATTTACTATCTTTATTAAAGTTGATTCTGTTCATCTGGACGTAGCATTTTCAGTGGGAGAAATGTTTCATTACTCATCCAAGTGGCTTCTTCAGTCTCAGCTGACTGCAGGTTTCCCCAACCTTATAAACAGTACATTTGCACAATGACTGAAACTAGGACCACTGAATGAACAATGGGCTGGGAGGTCAGTTTAACCCCAGTTTAACAGTTAGAAATCCAGAAGTTTCAGGTTTTCGAACAGTTTTGGGGTCAGGACGAAACAGTTACAGTTTTTTCTGATTGCTTAAGCACATTTTTTGTAACTATTGGCTATTTTTGCAAAACTCTACACACAAATAAGAAAACCTGTCACCCAATTATCAAAACATTGTAGTTCCCTTGCAAAAACGAACACAGCTAGATTAACTCTTCACACCTTCGTAAAAATGGTGTTTTCGTATCAAACAGTACACACAAGCCATCATCTACTAAGCACACAATGCGCCAACTGCACACTGATGGTATGAATACAAAATACATCTGGCTTTTGTTTTCTCTGTGTACAGATGTCAATTTGAGGTCACACTTTTGTCATAGTGTCATGTAAACATACAAGGATCCAAACTTCAAGTATTGGTGTTTATTCACACTCATCAAAACCAAGACAAAGTCAGAACACAAAATAGGAATTTCCCCCCAAAAAAGGGAAAAAAAAGACAATCAGCCTACATCATGTCGTCTTTCTGGGTCCGGCCACAAAATTTCGTCCACATGGCATGCGATATCCTCCAGTCCAAGGCACCGGGGAAAATATCTCCTTGAATGCCGTATCCAGGCCTGACATGATGCCTGGTCAATATCTCCACATGCCTCCTCCATTGCCTGTAAAAGGGCTACCTGTTGATGAGGATGACGGTCGTACACTTTCCAGCGCCAGGCAGAGAAGAACTCCTCGATGGGATTTAAGAATGGAGAGTATGGAGGGCGGTTGAGTGCCATGAAGGATGGGTGGTCTGTAAACCAGTTGCGGACCAAAGCAGCCCTATGGAAACTAACATTGTCCCATATGATGCTCTGGTCTCTGAACAGTGAGCATGTCATGCAAGGTGTCCAGGAATGCAATAATGTGTGCAGTGTTGTATGGGCCTATGGTTGCATGATGGTGAACAACACCATTTTGGCTTATAGCTGCACACATGGTTATGTTACCACCACGTTGTCCTGGGACATTGATGATGGCACGGTGTCCAATAATATTCCTGCCACGTCTCCTGGTTTTACTGAGGTTAAAACCGGCCTCATCCACAAAAAGTAGCTCATGTCCCATTGCATCTGCTTCTAGTTCCATCACTCTCTGGACAAGACAAAACAAATGCCACACATCATAGAGTTCAAGAGTCACAAATCAAGAAAATGAGATCAGGACTGTTTTCAGCCGTGCAACCTGGACAAATGCAGGTGAAATTACAAGACTTGGTTAACAAACCACGAAGGCACACAAATCAACTCTTCGAATCAGATTTTATTCAAATAATTTATTCACAGCAATGCATTAAAGTGAATGAAAATATAACCTGTGCATGTTTTTAAATACAAATACAGTGGGCAAAATATGTCAACAGGATTAAATACTCAGACATATGATACACATTTCTTCTTATCTGTTGCTGGTAAACCACACAAGAAAGCAACATTTTCTGCTACACCAAGTCCACCTACGTCCACTCTATATGACAGCTTATCTTGAGTGTTACATATTTAGTTTTTTTTTTTCACTTTCAAATCATTTCTAGTGATTGTCTCGACATTCATACGTTTCAAATGCGTTATGAAGATAAATAACCAAAGCATGACCTTTGCATCCACGGCAGCTCTACAGGTACGTTTACCCACTCTCACTCTGAGGTCTTTAACAGCTGTGTTTACAATCACTCGGTTTCTGAGTGAATCCACTGCACGGACCCTCAGTTTTAACAACATCACATTATGCCTCATGTTATATTTGATAGCTGCAGTTGACAGTGATGCTGAAAATGATGTTAACTGTTCACGTTGACCGACAATGAGAACACATTCAGGTTGAAGCAACGCAGAAACAAATGCTCATGTACTTTAGATAAAACATGTTTTGAGCACATGGATGAAGCTTTACAACTTTCTGAACTCTGATATCTGAACCCTGTGCACTCATACTAGATTTTCTCACAGCTCTAACAGAATTAGTCAATTGACAAACATATTAATTGCAAAATCATACTTGCTACTCTTACACAACAAAACATTTAGTCACGACTGAGTCTTTTTTTTTTAACCATTAGTGCTTTTACTTCAGTAAAGTGTGTGGACATCTCCGTCACCACCTACAGCACAAACACTGGTTTTTACAAGTTGGACTGTTAGAAAATACTAGAGTCTTCCTGTGGTGTCAGGACAAACATGAAGAGCTGTGAACATTCAGAGTGAGGAGGTTCGGTTGGTGTGAAAACGACAAGCATTCTCAGTGAATTTGAGTGCAAAACTGTAAACTTGGTACGTAATGACGATTAGCCCTCAGTTTGAGTCATGAAACACAGCCATGACCTCACAGTGTATTTACAATCTTGAGTTAAAATCAACAAATAACAGACGCCACAAACTCAGAACGCTTTACAGTTTTTTCTGAATGCTTAAACCCTAACTGTGATTCTTATAGCACAATTTCTAAAACTATTAATACTTATAGCAAAACCACTCACTGAGTTTGCAAAACTAAAAGCACAAACACTGCTTTGCACTCAGTTTGCCATTTTGTAACACACACTTTGCAAAACTGTAGGCACAATTCACTGCTTACACTCAATTACCAAATTTCCAACACACTCCTAGCAAAACTATACACATTTATGGCCATTATTTATGCTATTTTGCCAACTGTCTGGCACACTGTCACATGTGAAAACTTTTTTAGATAATTAGTTCACTTTGCAATCAGCCTAAGCACTATAATACAGGTAAGCTCTGTGTGTGGAGTACAGTGGAGGGAGCAGGAAGAGTGAGAAGTAGAGGAGGCCGAGGAAGAGGACGTGGAGGTGAAGAAGTAGGACGAAGAGGACAACAAGGACAAGGAGGAGCAAGAGGAGGATGAGGAGGGGGGGGGAAGGAGGACGAGGAGGGGGGAGAGGAAGGGTAAGAAGAGTAAGAAATAGAATTGCTGATGGCATCAGAGCTACAATAGTGGACCATGTAATCAACCATGGAGTGACCCTGAGGGAAGCTGGCCAACGGGTTCAGCCTAACTCGAGCTGTTACACTGTAGCAAGCATCATAAGGACACTTCGAAATCAGAATCGGTTAGTACAGTCACTTTGCACTAAGACTTGTAGCACTGCCATATGCTAATGAGAA
The DNA here is from genome assembly GCF_036321145.2 of Pelmatolapia mariae. Lineage (NCBI taxonomy): Eukaryota > Metazoa > Chordata > Actinopteri > Cichliformes > Cichlidae > Pelmatolapia > Pelmatolapia mariae. The sequence goes on along the minus strand of NC_086227.1, from coordinate 13,061,747 downwards.
ACACAAAAATACCATAGATGTAAAAATACTGAAATTGTTACTTTACAGAATTGCTAGACGACCAGATGCTGGGGCAGAGGAAGCATGTTCACTGCAGACCAAGAAACCCATATAGTCAATATGGTGATTGCAAATAGTCCTGTACTTGGAAATAAACACTTGTGTTTGTTTTGATGTGTGTGAATAAACACCAGTACCAGAAGTTTGGATCCCTCTGTGCTTATGGATCTATGACAAAAGTATGAGCTCAAACTGACATGGCCTACCTTGTGCACACAGCAAAAGTCAGATGTGTTTTGTATTCATACCATCAGTGTGTAGTTGGCGCATTGTGTGCTTAGTAGATGATGGCTTGTGTGTACTGTTTGATACGAAAACACCATTTTTACGAAGGTGTGAAGAGTTAATCTAGCTGTGTTCGCTTTTGCAAGAGAACTACAATGTTTTGATAATTGGGTGACAGGTTTTCTTATTTGTGTGTAGAGTTTTGCAAAAATAGCCAATAGTTACAAAAAATGTGCTTAAGCAATCAGAAAAAACTGTAACACGTGCGCTTTTCTTCACGCTGATGGAAACATGTAGGTCTCTGTTTCAGCCCTGGTGGACCAGGACGCTGCAGAAACGCCTGGATTTAAACTGGAATTCTGATACACTCTGGCTGTCTTTAAAAAAATAAGAGTGACAGCAGTACAGCGATACTTTTTAATGACTGCTCCTTATTTCACTTAAAAGTTTTAGAAACATCTAGTTTTGCGTAATTACCCTAAAAGCTTTTTTCCTGTGGAGTATTCACTACACACTGTGTCAAAATCGCAGGTTATTTCTGATTAAAAATCAATTTAAAAAAAAGAAGCTGCCCAAAGTGAAAACACACCAACTACACTCTGCAATAAATATACTGTATGCTTAACAGCTACCTGATCTAAATAATTACAATGATTACAATTTAATATACTAACCTTTTCTGTTAAAATACCTTAGATTTGAGCTTTAATTGACATATCATGTGTTTCTAACTTCTTTTAATCTAAGCTCAACTCCTCATATCCAAAATACACAGATATCAAAAATTCCAGTTTGGGCCTTTCTCCGATCAAACTCTCTGAGGTGTAAATACACAGCTGGCTTCATGAGAGAGAACTGAAAAAAAGAATTTGTGTTGGAAATGAGCTCTAAATGAAAGCAGAGCAGTTGAGCTTTCTTTCATGCTGAGAAACTAAATACATTCAAAAGTGACGTGGATTTGTTTTTTTTTGTAGATATATGTATAGAAAATCTAAGAAAGAGTCATTTTTATTGTTCACACTTGTGCACACTCACTCACGTGCACACACATACACACAGGTAGGCGCACATAGTCACTCACGAACACTCACGTAGCTACGTGGGAGCACGCACATGTAGGCATTCACGTGCTCGCACACACACAAACATGTAAACATGGTGATTAGTTTTATGGCACCTCGTAGAAGGGTTAGAAGGGGGGTCACTTATACAAAACTGCATGTAACAGACAAAGGAGTTGAGATCTGCAGAGGAAATCCGGGGTTCTGTACATCTCCCTTTTAGAAGGTATAATCAATAAGTGTGTATTAATAAAAATATTGTTAATTGACTACTGAGTCCCGGTGTTCTTTCTGGAGGCCTGACGAATACACGAACCGGGGTGAAATTGCTTTTTGCAACACTAACCATAGCCGCCACTGCCAGTACTGATGATCAGAGCGCACAAATGCAACACTTTTTTTCATACTTGACAACACAATAAAACACAAGAAAATCAGAATGTATTTGTGATTTGGATTTTTATTTGATGCTGAATAATATTTTCTTCATGTCAGGTTTTGATTCATTTGAATGAAGTATACTTTAGTCGTTTAGTTTTACTTTGATGCTATAATAGATGTTTTTAAAATTCAGTTAAATTCAAGATTATATAGCATCACGGCAAAACAACAGTCTCCTCATGGTGCTTTATACTGTAGGGTGAAAACCCTACAGCGGGGTGGCCAACTCCAGGCCTCGAGAGCTGATGTCCTGCAGGTTTTAGATAACACCCTCGGTCAACACACCTGAATCAAATGATCACTTCATTACCAGGCCTCTGAAGAACTTCAAGAAATGTTGAGGAGGTAATGTAGCCATTTACATCAGCTGTGATGGATCAAGGACACATCTAAAACCTGCAGGACATGGGCTCTTGAGGCCTGGAGTTGGCCACCCCTGTCCTACCAAGAAAAAACCCAACAATCAAAAGATCCCCTTTGAGCAAGCATTTGGCGACAGTGGGGAGGAAAAACTCCCTTTAATAGGAAGAAACCTCCAGCAGAACCCGGCTCAAGAAGGGGCGGCCATCTGCTGCGGCCGGTTGGGGGTGTGAAAAGAAAATATAGGGAGACAAGATGAAGTATACTTCTGATGGCCAAATGCTTCAAGATCTCTAAAGAAGCATGCTAGTGGGGAAAAAAGTCAAGATGGTCATTTAGTCATCACTGCTGCCCTTAAAGCAGCAGCTGAACGGCTTCATTAAAGCTTTTCCCACTGCTCGAAAGAACCTAGCAATTTTAGACTTCATTGGGGGATTGAGTACAACCTCAATAATGATTTCCAGATGAGCCAGAAAAAGTTGAGCAAATGTTGAATCATCTGGTGTAAGAACAGAATGTACGAATTGATCTAAAGAGCCAAGCTCCTTTCTAAGGGCTTTAGTCATTTTCTTTACAATCTGAAGTTTGTTATTTTCAAGAGCACTCAGATATTCTGAGCTTCTGACGTTATCTAAAACCAGATGTGTAAGACGCCTGGTGATGGCCTTTCTTTTTTCTGTATTCACTGTCTTTCTTGTGTCAAAACTGCATTTCTCGAGGAGACTCGGTAACAGAACGGCGCTGAAGTCTTTGGCAATTTTCTCAGCAGCAAAAGGTGATATAAAAAATTCTGAAGGTTCCTCCTGTAAGTTTTTAGAGATTGATGGCTGACTTTGACCTTCTGTAGGCCCAGTGTCAGCGACTGGCTCAGGCTCAGGGCTTTTTTCTGGAGGTAGGTCCTGCTCTAGTACACTCACACAGGAGATGGGTTGATTTTTGTGAGGAGAAACTGGACTTGACTCTGGTTCAGACAGTCTGTCGCATTCTCTTTGCTCTGTTGGGGTTAGTGCTCGTAAAATCACATCCTGGATGTCTTCCACGGCACCAGAAACTTTGTCACTTTGGACAGTTTCATCCAAAGCATCATTCTCTAACCACAGAAGAATGTTTTGCAAAAACTTTTGCACTGAGTCTTCTACAGTTACATAGAGGACTTCGGGCGAAAAGGGTAACTCACCTGTTGGCTCTGGAGACCTAGAAATCACAGAGTCTGAAAGACTTCTTCCCAGTAGCATCACAGGGAGTGAATATCTTTGAGTTGACTGGAGATGGTCATAAATTTTATCTGTCAACTCCCTGCAAAACGTCTCAACTTCAACAAATGCATTTACGTTTTCCATGGGTTTCTGGATAAGGTTAAGGTGTTTTGTCTGTTTTAATTTATTAAACAGTTGATCAAGATAAGGGTTGAAACTGGTAAAATCAACTGAGGAAGAACTTTTAAACCTGGTATGCATAGTTGGTGTGTTTACATAGCTACAGAAAGAACTGTAGCTGTCCATAGAATCTGCTCTCTGATTATCAGGTGACTTGACCGGATCTTGGAGACAGATGAAGAACCTTTTGTTTTTCTTCACCAGGTGTTTTATCTCTCTTATCACTTTATAAAACTGCTTTTTGGCAAAGCTGCAGAAGTGGTCTTTGTGCAGCTTTTGTTCATTGGTTTTTAGGGGTGGGATGCATGAGGCAAAAAAGTTTTTCACCTTTTGGATAATTAGCTGCACATTAAAAGGTTTGCAAGAGCCACATTTGTTACTAGATGTGACATCTTCACCATCAGAAGACTGCAGATTATCAATTACTGTGTTGACAATATCAGCTGCAGCTATTTCTTCTGGCGTGCTGGGAGGCTGCAGACTTTCAGCAGCCACAGCATCTGTGCACTGCTCTATTCCTGTGGCATCTTCAGCTAAATAATTCAGATTGTCAAGTATTTTATTGACAGCATCAGCTGCGATCACTTTGGTTAGACTTTCCATTTTGTCCTCAGTGATTGCTGCATCTGTGCTCCATTTGGTGAGAGCAATGCTGACCTCATCACGTGTCACCCTCTCACGGATCTTTGATTTAGTACTCTCTGCACTTGAATCAGAGGGACTAGGGGAACTCGAACTGGCCCCCTTTCGCATGCACAGGCAGCTTAGCTTACCTGCACATTTCTTCAGATACGAGGCTGCATGAGAGACCATGCGTCGAAGGTTTTTTATGCATGTAATTTTTCCGCTGACATAAACAGCGGGATCTGACCGTAAATCCGGGTTGTTTAAAAGTAGAGTCACAGCCGAGTTGACCTTTTCTGAAATCTCCATTTCAATCAGTTTTGTCAGCGTCTTAATGGACTCATACTTGTCATGGGGGATGTTAAGAGAGATGGCAATGCTCATTGAGAGAGAGTCTCCCAGCGACGGAGCTATTTTTACCACAGGTATGCTAATATCTGTTTGGGACACATGTGTCATAAACTTCTGAACTACGGGAAGTGCCGAGTTCAGGATGCCAGTAGAAACTGTCTGAATTATTTCAGTTATCATGTCAGCCAGTGCTGCTTGGAGATCAGAGTCCCAGACTCCATGTTCAATCGTCCCCCATTGTACTCGGGAGAACCGATTGAAACACTCACTGACAGCAGGTAAGATATTCTCTGGAGTAATGAGGACAGAGACTGCAGTCTGAAATTCAGCCATTGTGGACTCTCTGTATTTTTCCTCAATGTCTTTGAGTTTGCACTGCATGTCTCTTTGCTTTATGTCTTGTTCTTCCTTCTGTTGAAGGATTTCTCTATTTTTTTCCAGCACTTTGTAGAGGTTTTCTTGGAGCTCCTCATTAATTTTGTGTGTGTGTTCGAGCTCTTCTTCTAACTTTTCTATAGTAGCACTATTTGCATCAAGCTTGTCGGACCCTTGTTGTAAAAGACCCATATGTTTCTTGTAGTCTTTTTTCATGGAATAAATATCATTTCGGGCTTTACCAAACCTGATTCCCCAGCCTTCATTAATGATCTCTAAGTCAGGCTGGCGTTTAATTTGTGCTTCCATTTCTATGCACTTCTCCTGAAGTCCAAGCATCTCTTCTTCAGCTCGTTTAATTTTGTTTTGTAGATCGACAGAGCAAAGAGAGGACAGGGATGCGTTTTGTCGTTTTTTGTGTTTTTGTGGACTCATGGCTGTATACACTACAGTGACTTTGAAAAGGTTTTCAGATGTTTCTCTGGTGAACGTTTGAATGCTGTGAAAACACTGACTAAAAATTGCTGCTTCTCGGTCCTATTTAAGGAAAAACTTCAAAGGATTTAAGATTCTAAATTTGACTTTATGACATCATCACTCTAAACCAAGGAGTGATGATGTCATAAAGAAAAGGTCACATGACATTTTGGCTGGGCGGTGCCTAAAGGCCGTCAGCTGTAGGTGTTTAAACCAACAGTCATTGGTTTAAACCTTTCCAAAAGGTTGATTCTGTTTTCAGTGAGAGAAACGTTTAGTCACTCATCCAAGGGACTTCAGTCTCAGCTGACTGCAGGTTTTCCCCAACCTTATAAACAGTACACTTGCACAATAACTGAAGCCAGCCCAGTGAATGAACAGTGAGGTCAGTTCCTTGATTATTAGTATGCAAAGCAAGACATGTTTGAACATTAAACGTCCTCGTGTTCGGAGCAGCCTAATGGATGCGCTAAAGGGTTAAGAACATACAGGTAAGCGTTTTTTGGGGTATGAAATGTAGCATATGTGTATATTATGCACCATGGACTTTTAGCTAGTCTTAGCATTTGATAGCGCTGCTATCAAGATGGCGTCAGGTAGCTAACCTAGGGCAAGGCCCGCGATACCGGGCGGGGGCAACTGCGCATGGTTTTACCGGCTGTAATGCCAGGTCTGCTGTGTAAATATAGACAGGCATGTGTGGTGCACTCAGACTTCTCAATCTCAGCTAAAAGCTCATAAAAAGATTTCTACAACCACCAAACACAAGTCAGAGTTTTAATTGGACAACGCGGTGAGTGTCAAATGTATTTCTCGCTTTGCAACTCGTGATTGGTGGGACTGACGTAACGTAACCTTGAATATACTGTGTAAATCAGCGGTCCCCAACCGGTCCGGCCCGTGCGTCGTTTGGTACCGCACCACGAGAGTTGAGGCTCAGCGTAAAATTTATGGTTTTCAGGGTTTCTTTTTGCTTTTGTCGTTAACTCGGTTTCCCTGGGTCTTTTTCCGTGTAGTAGTTGTGTGTCTTATTTTTAAAGAAATATTTACGCGTTACCATAGCGACCAGAGAGCATAAAGGGGCAGAGAGGAGGACGTTAGTCTCAATGTTGTTGGAGGACACTGCTAATAAAGTTATACACAGTGAATTCGCGTTTGTCATATTTACAAAATACCACAGGTTTTGTCTTGGTCGCATCATTTTATTTCATCATTTTTATTTTATTTATTTATTTGCCAAGGAGTTGCCATTTGGTGTTTAGACAAATGAACGATGCACCACGTAGGACAAAACAGTATGCTGTCCTTTTGGTATAGTGTGTACAGTTATCAGTAAATATAATAATAATAATTATAATTATAATGTTACTACTACTACTACTACTACTACTACTACTAATAATAATAATAATGATACAATTTAAATTGCCCAAATTAAAAGTTTAAACCCAACCTATACTGCACATGTTCTCTTTAAATGGCTAAACTTAAATAGTTGCCGAATATGTCAGGTGAACAGGTGCTTAATATTTATTCATCAAATTTGGCACAAAGAGGATATTTACAAACATATTTGCAAATGCAAATATTGAAAAATGTTCTATATGCTTTTCAAGGTTCCTTTGTTTTGCTTTCTTAATTGTCTTCAGGGGTTCCTTGTTCAAAACCTGTTTCCCATTTCCTGCTTAGTCCAAGTGTGTCAGTTTGTATTAATAGTCTGTGGTCCTGCCCTCTTCTTGTGTTCTCCCTGCCTTTCAAGATATTTAGTTGCCTTTCATCATGGATATTTACTTCGCTTAGCTTCTAAAATCGAGGATTTTGTATTTTAGACCCAATGCCTGAAATACATGTAGTTTTATGTTATTCCTTCTGGTTTGTGAGCCCTGTATTATTTTCCTCCTCTCACAATATTGATAGTTTGGCTGGCAGTAATAGGTATGTATGTTTTAAAGGATAGGGAAACAAAGCTTACAAACTGTAGCTTGTTTCTGAAAGATAATAATAGTTAACTTTCAGGAAACAACAAATGTTCGAACAGTTTCTTACTGATGTTATTCACATTGTAATTTCAGTGTCTATGAGATTTCTCACTGAAATGATATTTACTATTAAAGTCTTTTGAATGGAATAATTTCTGAATCTTGTTTACTAGTGCACGTTCAATTTAAACTAACTATTAAAACAATATTTTATTACAATGAGGAAAGTGATAGCATTGTCATCTGGAGCAGCATGTTGGTGCAGTTCGTGGATATCCTATATCGAGATATCAAACTGCATCAGAAATGATCATATTATCAGTTTTTAAAAATAATTATCCAACTCTTTTCTCTCTATTTTAATCAGTCTGCTAAATAAAAATAAGAAAACACCCATTCTGTCGCTGTTATATACTATTTTCTTTGTTAACATTAGGGTGAAAAGGCAGTAAACAGCCAAGCTGCTGTCTCACTGTGAACTTTGTGTACCTGCTAAGTAGGCTGTGTTTGATGGGTGAGGTGCTATGGCACAGGCACCATGAAATAACTACTGAAATAGTGAAACAATTTAATAGGTATGGTTTTTTTTGTTTTTGTTTTTTTTAAAATTGACTAAATAATATTCTACTATTAACTGTACATGATGAAACTAACTATAAAGAATACATTAGTTAATGAGACCTTTCATTCATTATTTAAATATTTAATTATTTATGCATATTGACCCTCTACATTAAATATATTCATGTTTTCATCTGTAAATTCCACGAGCTAAAAACCTTTAGTTAAAAAGTTCTTTTTAACTAAAGAACTTTATTTATTTTTATTAATGTTACGGGGCATCAGAGACTGTAAATGTGAAAAGGCCAAAGTGTTCTCTACTGTTGAGGCTTTTGAATTTTGATTGTCTTCATTTTCTTCAGAGGTCAGCAGCGGATAGTGAGGACAGCAGAGAGGATCATTGGAGGCCCTCTCCCGCCCATCTCCCAACTCTACGACAAACACATCATCCGACGTGTGAAGGACACTTTCCACCCCTCACATGCACTCTGGATGGCGATTGATGGGGAACAGAGACTCTTCCCATGAACGGAAACAACACGAACAGTGAGTACAGAAGGCCTTAGAGAGCGGCTATGTGCCCGTGCGTTAAAGCAGGTACGTGAGTGCGCAAGCTGTGCGTGTAGACACAAGCTGCCTGGTTTCTCCGCCAGTGTTTTTGTTTTGTTATTAATCTTTTTGATTTATTTAAGGAGGGTTAAGTCGGTTTATCCACCGAAGGAGGTTTAAAGAGGTTTCTCCACCGAATAGAAGGAGGGTAAGGACGGTTTCTCCACCGAAAGGAGGATAGAGCTCTATAAAGATAAAAAAAAAAAATAAAAAAAAAAAGGTTCTCCGCAGTTAAGGGCGTTGAGTGTATGGTTTCTCCACCAATGGTAAGGAGGAAAGAGCTCGCCGCAGTAAGGGGGATTATGGGCCTAAAAAGAGTGTGAATGAGCATATATGTGTGTGAGTGCCAGTAAGTGAACGCAGCAGCACAGAAGGAAACCTAAGCGGTGTTAATGGAATTCTGTGACCTGTTGTGTACACGTAGCCTGGGTTTTGGTGTAAGTCGCGTTGCCTGCTGCAAACATAAAAGAAGTCTGCCTTGAAAGAGGATGAAATACACTGCAAAGTTTTTATTGGGCAGCACGTGTTGTGTGGATCGTTGAAGAATGAAGTGAAATTGTGCTCTAAGCAGAAGTGAGTGTGAGTGTGTCTGACGTCACGGTGTGTGTGTGAAAAGGTGTCCAGCTGGGGCAGACGTGATTCTGTAGGTCACCTGCCCAGCGGACAAAGAAATAACATAGTTGTGTGGATGAATGATAACACAAAGAGTGTTTGGTGTTTCTCAGCCTGAAACAGCTGTAATGCTATTTTCTGTTTTGGAGAAAAGGACAGTTAAAAAATAAAAAAGAGAGAGAGAGAGAGAGAGAGAGAGATGTGTTTTGTTTTAAGCAGTGATGAGATTAATGAAAATGTGATGAGAGGAACACAAAAACATACAGAAAATGCATCAACCATACTAACCCTACATGCACATACACAATAAATGATACTCATGAAGACCAGACAGCATCTTAAGCATGAGATTCTGTTTGTCATCTTGTCCAAGTCACTAGTAAGATGAAAGTGATACATAGACTAGTGGACTGAATATTATAGGAGGACAGATGACCGCATCATAGGGAGAAAACAGAATGCTGATGAGGGGTTTTAAATGAGTGAGCTGATTGTGAGTTTCTGGTGTGTGAAGAAGTTTTACCATGGCACACGTTTGGTTACATGAGAAGAAACTTATTATGTGATGAGACAACAGGGTTATGCTGTATGTTGTGTGTGGCTGATTGGATGAATGTTTGAAATTGATCTAGCTGTTGATTTGTCTTTTGTTACTAAGTTGAGCCTGCCAAATGGGTTGTTATGATTTATCCCCCTGGCATGAAGAACACGTGTCATGATTTAAACAAGGCCTTTCTTTCCTTTTTCCTTTCTTTTCTTTCTTTTCTTTTTATTTTGTTACTTTCATGGTGCACTGAAAGTTTCGTTTGATGATCTCTGTTTGAGCACATATGCACGATTAGAACAGAAATGCTATACGACTCGTCGTCAAGAAAACTGTTGTAAAAGTGAGTTTCTCCAAAAATTTAAATAGGCTTAGGAGAAAGCCACTTATTTGGGACAATCAGAAAACAAGTCCCTGCCAAAAAGGATTCAGAGAGGTAATCCGATTTAAAGTTTTTCTTTTTCCTTTTGAAATGACGTCACTTTGCTGTGGGTGGAAACGGAATTCGACGATAGTTTCCACTATCAGCAAAGAAAGAAAGAATGAAAGAATGAGTGGAAAAACTGACTGACAAAAGCTGACAAGATTGACTGACTTAACACCATTGTGTGAAGTTAACCCCCACCTGACAAAGGTGTGGACGCATCACTGTGTGTGTCTTCTGTTGCAGGAACAGAAGGAGACCACAAGAGGAAACTTGGGTCACATGACTATGTGAACTCTGCAAATTTAACCTTTTTTAGTTTAAAAATTTCTGTGTCTGTGAATTTACCATGGGTGTGTTATTAACTGCTTTGTGTTGCTCACAGAGATGACTGTGAGAAAGAGTGTATACAAATGCGTAGCGCTGACATTTAAATTTCTTTTTACAGCAGATGGTTAATCATGTCATTCGATCATGTGATTTGTAGTAGGACACATCTTAAAGATGTTTTTCTATCACAGGATTACTGAGATTTTGTGTGAAGAAAACTGGTTACAGGCTGTGTGTTGGTGATTAAATTACACTGTGTTGGAGAAAATATGAATGTTGCAGGGGAAAAGTGAATAGAGTGACACCGTGTTTAAAACCAGTGTTACTTCTTTTTTACAGCATCTCTGGAATCTGGGTGGCCGACGCCTGACCACCAGGATGAACCGTGTGTTTGGCTAATGTTTGTTTTTCTTTAAGAGTGCTTGTAAAAGATTCAGCACAGACAGACAAGTGACAATTGAACAAATGTGCAGTGGTTACAGAATAGTTGAATATGGGGCTCATTAGCTAGCCACTATTAAGCTCACAGTGATAAAAATGAGTGGAGTGACATTGCTTAAGGGAAGTCACCGATTAAATTGTGGAATAAATTGGGATGATTCATGATTTGGGACAAATTATGGCAATAATAGTGATTTAATGATTGGAGAAAACCTGCACATGATATTTGTCTTTTATGCTGAATACTTTATTACTCTTATGATCTATAGTTGGTTGCAAATGTATAGTTGTTTTAACTTAAAGACTTTATCTTCCAGGATACAGGCTCCAGGTGGAGCTGAGAGTTAGACAAGCTAAACATTTAATTGCTGACTGATGTTTTTACACAGAGTTACAGGTTGGAGTATGGCTGCTCCAAGTGGGAAACCCTGGAGATTTTTTTTTTTAGGGAGACTGTGCAATATTCTTGTACATGTCTCATAGGGGAGTTGACACATGGCGAAAGCCATGTGGTGAGAGGAGTGTCATTTTAATTTGCAGATGTCGTGAGGTGCCATGACGAGAAGGAGTGACTGAGAGGATCATCGATAAGATGGAAGCTGAGGCCTGGAGAGAGTCTTCAGGAGGATCGGAGATCACCTTTAGCACAGAGAGCTGTGCTACTGGGCTTCCAGGAGATCGTCATGAGGAGACTCTGCACAGCAGAATCTTAAATAGGATAAAAGAGTTTCGACGTAGACGTTGAGGAAGACAACTAAGGTGTACGACGTGCTCTGCCTTTAAAATCTTCAGCAGCGTTGGAACATGAGAATCTGAGGGAGCGTGCCAAGCTCCAAAAAGTGACAGCGCAGAGGAGGTCCAGCGATGGACTTGTGGTTCTGTGAACAGCACAAATGCCAGGTGACTGTGAAATAACTAACAGCACTTTTTCCACAAGTGAAGCCAGTAACTTACTATCCTAAAAGATTAGCTGTAGTTCCTTGTGCTTTACCTCCATGCGTGTGATCAGTATGTGCAGCGGCTTAAGCTGTACAATGTTTCAGGATATAGTTTTTCACCTTTTTGACACTGTTAGTTCCACACGAGGTAGATGTCTACTACTGCAGGCTAAAATTACATTTCTGTCACCTACAAGACGCTTGTCTTTAATGTTACTGTTACTCTCACAACCACATATTACCATAAAGTGATGCACAATTCTGAATCCGTCAAACCTTTTGCCAACGAAAGAAGAGGGCACTTCTCATGAGCGTAGAGAAGGAGTGTAAGCCGAGGGATGACTTAATAGATGTGCCACTTGGTGAGGGAAAGGTTTGGTTTGTTGATGGTTTGAGTTTTTACAACAGCAGAGGGACAGACTAAAACAGGTTTTACTGTAGTAGATAGTGAGAAAGTTATCTGTACAGGACAACTAGCATGTTTCATATTTGCTTGAGCAGCAGGGATAGTAGCTTTAACGGAAGCGTGTTAAGCTGCAGAGAAACAAGATGTGACAATATACACTGATAGCCAGTATACATTTGCTACAGTATATTTCTTTGTAGTGCAGTGGGTGAGACGAGGTGTGACAACCGTAAAAATTACGCTAAACAAAATTATAAAGCAAAAACTGAAATTACCCATTATCTTACACTTATCCTTATCCAAAATAATTCAAATTATTAACAAATATACACTCTGTGCAATCTGAGTAAAGTAAGAGACGATTAGACCTTTATCTTATACAGTTACTATATACAGAGTATTGTACAGTTATTAAATTAAATAAAAATAACTACAAATAAGAGGCAAACCAATGTTTGCCTCTGGGCAGTGTTATTATCCAGTAGAATTGCCGTTTGTAAATGTGTAGCACACATGTGAGGGAAAGATCCAGTTGCATTAGAGGATGCTTTTGCAGATAAGATCGCGAAAGAGGCAACTTTAGGAGAACATGATGTTAACATTTTAGCAATGCAACACCAGTAGACGTTGTCTATTATACCACATGTATTAGCAGACATGCAGGCCCACTCACCTACTGCAGGGAAAACAGGTGTGACTTAAAGAAGCAGCGAGCTTGCAGGATGGTGTTTATTATCTGTGTGATACACCAATACTGCCTTTAGAATTTGTATAAGACTGCTGCTATTTTGCGCCATGGGCTTTGCCATGTCGCAACAGGAGGGAGATGATGAGTAATTTATACTTTAAGATTAAATACCCTTAAAAAACAAATTTTGCAAGTTATGTATGATATGTTGCAAGCACAATTCTCAGGGTAATTTGAGACATAAGAGAGGGAAATTCCCCAGACCCAGTCACCCATTACAAATTATTCACATGGACTATAGAGCTGTCCAACTGTAATAACTATGAGTATTGTTTAGTGATAATGGTCCACACTTTGTAAATGAAGTGATTAGATTAATGGCACAACATCTAGGGATAACATTAAAACATCATTGTTCATATCACCCACAAAGTGCAGGGTTGATAGAGAGAACTAATGGAACAGTAAAGTTAAGACTTAGGGAGACGCAGGACATGGTTAGACTGTGTAGAATTAGTTGAGATGTACATGAGGATTATTCCAACAGAGAACGGTCTGACTCGTTGAGATTATATATGTTAGAGCATTTAGAGTTCTAGTCTTCTGTAGTGATGATAGAGAAGCAGAAGAGAGAGCATATTAGCAGATTAGATGCTTAAAATGTTTAAAAATAAAGAAGTCTTGAGAACAAATGATCTGCCAGATGATTCTGTTTCTCCACAGGAGCAGAGTCTGAAGTCTGGAGATTGGATTTTGATAAGGCCATGGAGAGGAAGTGCTGGTCCAGTCCACGGTGGTCCCTATCGGGTGATGCTGACGACGACCATAGCAGTGAAGATTGCTGAAAGGATTACTTGGATATGTGACAGGTTGAAGGACTACTGTTGAAGGACTACTGCATGTAAAACTGTTCAGTTAATAATAATTCATATCAGTTGATAATGTAAATATGGTAAGAAAATGGTTAAGAGTTTATTATTTTTCATGTTATATCAATGGCTTTCATGTTATTTAAGAGAACTGCAATCTATACATCAGTGATCTAGTAAGCCTTTTCTGGGATCGATTAGTAGTGTCTCTATTCTCCACTAGGGGGCTTTCGCGCGCTCTCCTCACTGCAATAAACCACTGCATGAGAGACGCAAGTCATAATCACTCTCGTGATTCTTTTCCCCCTGTTTTCAGGTAAAAGTGTTTAAAAGTTGATATATTTCCAATGTGTACACTGTTAAGATATTTAAGAGATAATCCTTCATTGCTTTGTAAGCTTTAGAAGCATTATATTACGGGTTTTGTGCACATATACGTGGCGGTTTTGAGCCTCAGTTTTGTACTGTGTGGTGGCCATTAAGATAATGGCAAGAGCTAAAAACGCAGCTATTGTCAGCCATTTTGTCAGGAAACCTGCTCAGGTATCTGTATAGTAAGCACTTTGGTATTTTGGTTTATTGTTTGGTGTTTTCTTCCACCATGTGACATTGAGCAGTGCAGAGTGTGAAATGTTTCTGTTCATTTTGACTGCAATAAACCACTGCATGAGAGACGCAAGTCATAATCACTCTCGTGATTCTTTTCCCCCTGTTTTCAGGGGTGTAACATTTGGAGGCACCTCTGGGATCGCTGCTTAGATGTCCGGTGTCCACAATCTGCACATCGTAGTCCAAGCCAGCCAAATCCCCCCATACAACCCAGGCAGACTGCAGTGAGGAAAGTGTTGCTGTCGAGGCGAACTGGTAGCTGTGTTTTAGCGCATGTTTCCTGAGGCCAGCCAGAGATCATCAGGGGCTGCAAAAACGACTCAGCTCAGCGTCACCTGTACATGTAAAATTCTTCCTGCCTACTGCCACAATGTCTTCGGTGGAAGAGCTGCGAGAAGAGGTTGTGCGTGAAATGCACACTCTGTCCAAAGATCAACTAGTGTCAATCTGCGAGTTCCTTGGCATTGCAGAGAAAATAGATGTTAGCAGAAAAACACGACTGTCACTCCTAACACACATCCAAATACACATTGAGAGAGAAGGTATAACAGAACTTGAGGATGAAGGAATGTCAGAACTGTTTAATGATAAGATTGCTGAAGTAATGAAAGAGACAATTGTTGAGACTGAACCAAATGCAAATGAAGGACGTTATTCAGGGCACAGAGAGCAACTAAACACTGCAACCTCACTGGTAACGGAGACAGCTAATGCAGTTAACACAGCTGTTAGTTCTCACTCCCAAGCTAATCACTCTGTCCCTAACTCATCTGTGTCAAGTGCCCCCCAACGACCAAGCCCTTACTGGCAGAAAGATTTCAAAATATCAGGCCAGATTGGCGAACCAGGTCAAAAAGATAAACTGACATTTTCCAGTCTTGCTCACCAGATCGAAAATGGACTGAGCAGAGGCTACTCAGAGCTTGACATTGTAGATGCTGTCATCAGAGCTATCTTACCAGGTCTACAACTACGCAGCTATTTGGAGGGAAAAGCTCAACTCACCCTTCCGACTCTACGCCGCATCCTGCGCTCCCATTTCCAGGAGAAGAGCGCCACCGAACTCTATAAACAACTTGCCTCTAAGGTACAGACCCCGAAAGAGACTGCCCAAAGCTTCCTGATGAGAGTTTTAGATCTAAAGCAGAAAGTCCTATTTGCTTCCCAAGAATCAGAGTCAGGACTCAAATACGACCCAGCTTTAGTCCAGCGTATGTGTTTACACACCATACTCACAGGGTTCCAGAGTGACAGTGTCAGGATAGATATGCAGCCACTCCTGTTAGACTCTAAGACACCTGATGAACTCCTGTTAGAGAGGTTAAATATGGCTTGTGCCAATGAGGCAGAAAGGAAAAACAAGAAAAGATGTTTAGCATCACAGACTGCTACAAGTGTGAGTGCAGTGCAGTCAGATGATGTGTCACCTGCTAAGAACCCTGTGAAAGAAGTTAAAGCTAGGATACCACCCGAGCTTTTAACTGAGTTAGCTGCACACACTGCTACCTCTGTGGGAGTAGAGAACACTTTCAGGCTGGATGTAGAAGCAGAGGTATGAGACCATATACAGAGAAACATTTAAACCAGCAATGGTTACCACCGAGGGACGAGTGTTAACCATGCCTATCATCCACAAGTCCCAACATTGCTCCAACTGTAAACAAGAAAAGTCAGGCATGAGACAGTGTTCAGCATGTAAAAACGCACTTTATTGTTCAAAAGCATGCCAGAATCAACACTGGAGACAACATAAGAGACAATGCACTGGCTTAAAGACTAACAAAGACAATAAGACTGTTCAGGTACCACTGCCGCCAGCTCATGTAAACACCCCTCACAAAGTCACATCTCTGGTGGGCAGGCAATGTCTGGTTGAGTGTCTCCTGGACGGCCACAGGCTTCAAGCTCTATGGGATTCAGGCTCACAGGTGTCGATCATTGATGAGAAATGGAAAAAGGACTATCTGCCACACACGGAGCTGAGAGATGTAGCCGATATTATGGACACATCTGAACTCACCCTGACTGCAGCAAATGGGACCAACATGCCATATCTTGGGTGGGTTGAGACAACCTTCCAACTTGTTTCTGGAACTGAACAAACGGAGAAATTGACCATCCCCATGTTGGTAATGAAAGGTTTTCAGCTCACATGCCCTATTATAGGTTACAATGTCATTGAATACATTGTGAATAAGACTGACCAAGCTAAACTGTACAGCACAGTGAGAAAAGCATTTCCCAGCCTCAAAAGACACAAGGTGAAAGCTTTTATACAGGCTGTTAGTGCAGATACAGTTGACGAGTACAAAGTGATGACGAAGAAAGACTGTATTACTGTACCTAAACAGAGCCACATGCATGTTGAGGGTCGTATAGCAGCAGGGCCATTTAAACAGGACATGGTCATGATATTTGAGCCAGACTTAAACCCTCAGTGGCCAGACAATCTTGAGTTTTTTGACACTTTGGTTAAAGTTAAGAAGGGTACTTTACCGGTCATAACACTAGGTGTCTCTAACCCCATTGACTATGAAATTGTCATTCCAGGCCGTACGTTAGTTGGCTCGGTTCAGACTATTACAGCTGTTTTACCTGCCCAGATGTTTGAAAAAGCCGCATCTGTAGCTACTGTTAACCAGACAAATACACAAGCCCAGTGTAGCTCTAGTGAAGAGTGGGATCCACCTGTAGATCTTAGCCACCTGGGTGAAGAGCAGAGAGTATTAGCGAAACAGATGCTCAGAGAGGAATGCCATTCTTTCTCTAAGACAGACAATGATATAGGCTGTATTGAAAAACTGAAAATGACCATCTCACTCAAAGACAACGAACCAGTCAAACGCACATACCTGTCTGTGACATGGCCGCTCTACCAAGCGGCCATGTCCGCTCTACCAAGCGGCCATGGCAAGTTACCTGCATGAAAAGTTACCTGCATGATTTAATAGCACAAGGCTGGGTCAGAAAGTCAGACTCGTCATGCTCCTCACCAGTCGTTTGTGTTAGAAAAAAAGATGGTACTTTAAGACTGTGCATAGACTACAGAGACCTGAATCGGAAAACCCATCCTGATCGCCAGCCCATCCCACGCGTCCAGGACATTATGTTCAGTTTGGGTGGAAACTCCTGGTTTTCGCTTTTAGATCAGGGGAAAGCGTACCACCAGGGGTTCATGTCAGAAGAAAGTCGTCCACTCACTGCTTTTGTGACCCCCTGGGGATTATATGAGTGGATTCGCATCCCCTTTGGACTTATGAATGCCCCTGCAGCATTTCAGCGCTGTGAAAACGTGAAACAGTGCTGCTGGGGTGGGGAGTATAGATATATGCACAACACAATAAGTAGCCAGACATGAGCCACATCAGTCACCAGTAAAATATCAAGTAGCTTTTATTGAACTGAAGAGTCTGAGTCTTCTTAATACTTTGAACATAAACCTGCAGAGAAGAGCTGTGACTTGCATTCTCAATATTTTCACTTCATCACGGAGCCAGTGAGATGTGAAGAAGGGGGCTTTGTGATTTATTTGTCTGTGTAAGCACAACATAAGAAATGTTTTATGTTGTACTTCCCTCGCTAAATTGATTCATTTGTTTCTTAGTGCGCTTTTGTAATCAAATTTCTCTCGTTCATTAAGATAATTACTCAGACAGTCTGGGACAAGAGAGCCATGGACAACCACCAAGTACTGTAATTCGATTAAAGAGACTTTCTTTTGCTCCACTGAAGCTTCTTAATAGACAGACCACAGAGTGGGATGGATGGATGGATGGATGGATAGATAGATAGATAGATCTAGTTTAAGGTCAATCCAAAATCCTAGCTGTTTGAACTTGTGTGTGTGTTTGGCATATCAATGCCTCAATAAGTGGACAAGCAGAACTCCTCAACTGGGCCATTAAAGTACACTGCCACGTAAGCGCTCTATTTCATTATGAAAGGATTTATTACTCTGTATGTTCCACTCAAGCAGGAAATTGTCCTGAAGTACCTGAAGATCAAATATGAAAGGGTGGAACCGTGCAGTTTTACCTTCTCTGGAAGGCAATTTAAAGTCACTGCAAGCATTGACTGTGTCCACCAGGTGGTGCTGCAGGACGATCCTAATGTTCACAAGGACAGACTGAGACTTACAGAGAAGCATTGTATTCGTGCCTAAACATAGAGCAGTGTGTTCTTGTTTAATTGCGACAAACAGCAGGCCAGAACACCTTCCACTGTCTCGTCCAGCTGCAGGCCTCCAGCCAAGTGTACTTGGTGCCATAGAAAAACATGAGATGTTTACTGTGATTAGGCTGCGCAGGAGAAGATAAGCTATCGGGCCACTACGGTAGTTAATTCCATTGTTTGATTCTTATCTGGAACTGAAGGTCAAGTGTGGTACCAGGGTACAGCCACCGACTAGTGTGCCATTAAATGAAAACCTTCTGACTCAATTTTCTCAGAACAACTACAATAAATCAGAAGAGCACCGCTGCTGAGCAGAGCATGCCTCTAACCCAAAGCCAGCCAGTTGTTCCCAACATGGCCAGTTAGTTCAGTATTGATTCTCTGTCGTGCTGTTATACCACTATAACCATCTGACCTATGAAAGCTGAGCTCACAGCACTGGCCTGAAATCCAGCACACACTGCCCTCCAAGGGGAGAGGGAGCGCCATGTGAGGAAACACTTAGCTCACCCTCTGGGCTTAGGACTGCAGGACTTTAACCGAAAACGCTTGCCCTTGGCTCCTGCCCTGTTAGTATCGCTGCTTTAGTCTCTGCACTTCTAACCATGCCTGCCTTGCACAACTTGACCCCACTCTTACATTAATCTTTTTTTAAAAATCCTCTTGTGACAAATCAATCAATTCTTTGGTCAACTCACGGAAATTCTGACACTCTGACAATATAATAAAAAGGCTAGACGTTAAAGCTCATTTTAGTTTTTGTATTCGATTTTTTATAAGGGTGTGTTATAAGCTAGTTTTACAATGCGCACTTTGACCCTTGCAAGTGGAAAGTATGACATAAACAGATGCTGCTTGCTTGCCTGAATGAAAAATATGAACACTAAGGACTAATTACTCACTGCTGTTTAGGTTAGTGTAGCCTCTGATCATAAGGACTACAAAACAAGGCAAAACCCAGAGGCACAGAATATTTAAAAAGAAAACTAAAACGTAACATTTGAAATCAAGCAAATAAACGCAAAGCAAGCAACAAGCTCAAGAATGCACGGGAACTCAAATTCATGTTTATATCTTTCTGATTTTGCTTTATTGCCAACTATCGGATACCTCTGGGTTCTAAAATCAAGCAATCTGAAAAGGAAAAAAAACCCCAGACACGTACTTTTTGGCTCAACCTTATTCACAGCCACACAGAGGCCACGGTCTGTGGTAAAATTATAAGGCTGACTGACTGAGTTTCATCAGGTGTCACATGCGGTCATTACTGGAATTCAATCGAAAACAAAACCAAAAGCTTGGGAATCTCTGCTAAACAGAAAAAGCTCATGCTGCTGAGTGTACTGGACCTCGGCTCACTCAGGCTCCAAACCACTGACAGTGAAACCATTTTCATTAATGGCGCAAATACAGCATTTTTTTGAAATGTATTTGTGCAACTATTTAGCTTGTAATACAGTATTAAGTATGCTACTTTGGGTCCATTTTGATAACCTATTAACGTTATTTATTAGCTAAACAGACTGATTATCAGCATGTTGTTTGTTTTGAGCAAAAAAATATGACACATCTTCCCAGAGCCTCCGTTTTGCTTCCATGTTTGGATTTTTCCAACTCAGGAAATGTGATCACCTGAGGAGTAGACGAGCTTGCTCGGCTTGTTCATTCAAGCCCGTATACTTATGTGGTATGATGATTATCCCACTGAAGCTTAAGGTGTGTATGTGTGTATCAGCTCCAACCTATGCAGGAGTAATTACAATTTCACTTCTCTCCTACAGTTATCTCTGTAGAGACACATCTCTGAAAGTGAGAGGTTCCTTTACCATACTTTTCACGTTCATGTTCATGTTCATATATATATCCCGCAAAACACACACACGCAAACAAACACCACTTCACAAGTATGTGTCCTCGTTAAGTTGGCCTCATTTTGAGGGATTTATTTCATTCTAAAAAGCATCAATGTGATTTAAAACAGAAAGTAATATTCATTTTTTTACAGTGCAATTTAAGACTCCTGGAATCTGTAAAACAGCCGTGAAAATGATTTGATATAAAATCTTTTTAGTACCATGATCGGCACATCCCGCCAGAAAACAAAGAAGTGAAACAATTCTTTAGCTTTATCCTTTATGGAGGGACACACTTTGGATCGTGGAAAAACACGTTCCTATATTTAACCGTGTGATAGATCAGAGGTAGAGCACGGGCAAAACCTGGAAGACATGTTCATCAATAACAGTTTATGTCTGCGAATGAAAATCAGCTGTATTTTCCATAGTGTGTTACCTTTATATTAACAGATAAAGTTGATTGAGTGATAAGCCAATCTCAGTGTATTACTTAAAAAGATAGCACACACAATAATTCCACGATAATTACACAGTAATTCCCCCGTCCAGCAGCCAAGAAAACATCTTTGGAAGAAAATTATCTACAATGCAGATGACTGTTTTATACATATATATATAGACAGATAGAGAGAGAGATAGGTAGATATGTCTATTTCAACATGACTGCATTACATTTCACTTCTGGTTGTGATCTGACCGAACATGAAAATTCTTATTTCAGCACATTGTCATGCTATGAGCCTCTGGCCCTCAGGTGTTTTATTTACTCATGCCAGAGAAATGCATGCCATGCAGTGTTACCAGACAAAGGCGTGTTTATGAGGGTGTGTTTGCAAATCCAGAGTGACAACCCAGATGCAAATGGAAAAAAACACTCAGAAAAAGAAAGGACAGTCATTAGGACAAAGTGGATTATGAGAAATACATTTGTATTTCAGTTTAAAGGCAAAGGAAACGTTTGCTGTATATTACTGCGAGCAGCCCAATATTGAGCCTTTTATTGGAAGAAATTTGGCCCCACTTTCTGATATTTATATTCCTTCCTCACCAACATCAACTGCTTTGTGCCTATGCAAAACAGCTGAGATTGGTGCTGCTCCATGACTGCTCAATTCTATTCTAATGAGCTGCGGATTTATGAACACACCCACTGTTTACAGACTTACACCAGAACAGAAAACAAAGAAGAAGCACTGACATTTAAGTTAATGACACACATCCGTTGACATTTTAAATCCTTGGATTCTTTTTAAAATCATTTTATCATGTCCACATTGCAAGATGAACATTGTCTCCTCTGTTGATAGATTAAACTTTGATTCCACTGGATCACTGTGTGCCAGAAAAATATCTCTTTGAAACAGGGAATTTAACTGTGTCCTGATTTGTGCTTTGTTTTGTTTCCACTGCTGCTGCTCATCCCCTCGCAGCCTCTGAGTCTTCCTCGAAGGCCCTGTTGTCATAGCGATGCTGCTGTCTCTCTGGGTCGAGGCTCCCTGGGTCAGTCAGTGGGACTTCATACAGGGCGTCTCCTGTCACTGTGATCACAGTGACATCTGGCGGTGACTCAGCAGAGAAGCTCTCTTTTCTGTCGTCCTCAACGCCCAGGGCCTTCAAGATGTCGCACTTACACATAGGGCAGGTTCGCCTCTCCAGCAGCCAGGGCTCGATGCAGGTTTTGTGGAAGATGTGATCACACGTCAGCACGGTCACCACATCGCCTACCTTGTAGGATTCGATACAAACGGCACACATCGAGGAGTCCGAACTGGTCTCCTCGTCCCCTCTCTTGAGCGTGCGTACCTGCAAACGCTTAATTGCCTTCTTCGCCTCAGATTTCAGTCGCTTCTCATTGCGCTTGCTCATGCTCATATTGTAGAGACGGTTTGCGGAGATGAACACAAAGTAGGCGATGGAGGCTGCGGTCACAATGAAAAAGGCAATGGACAGAAAGTAAAGCCAGTAGGTGTCCATCCAGGGTCCGTGAGCCATGCCTTCACTAATTATCATTTGAACATCAATCCCGTTTTTCACCAACCTGACAATCTCCATGCCCTGAGTGTTACCAATCATGATCGCCACAACTTTGTCTGCATCTGAGTGTGACATGTGTGTAGTGCTGTTTCCACTGCCGTCCACATTATACACAACAACAGCAGCTGCTCCGAGGCGTTTGGCAGCATTGATCTTCTCACCGAAGGTGCAGTTGCCCCTCTTCACCAGGGCTATCCACGGTGGTGAGGTTTCGTTGCGGTCGTACACAGGATCTGGGCCACAGCCTTTGGGGTCTCCCACGGGAAGTGTAACGATGCCTGAAGCTGTTGTCCTCCGAGAGTTACGGCCATACAACCCACACTCACAATATTTCTCCTCAGTCTCATTGTAGCTGTTCAAAAAGCTTATTTCCACGTTGGCAGTCCAAAATACAAAGGTAGCTGAACAGTGAACAAGCCCTGACAAAAACAGCAAAAGCAGCAGAGGTGGTTGTGTCTTCTTACCCATGGTAACACTGTTCTTGAACAAGAGGAAGTCCTCTTACTCAGGCTTATTTAGCCTCTTCAAAACTTCTTTTTTTAAAAAAGAAAAAAGTCCCAGTTCCTGTTCTGTTCAAGTCTCAGCAGTCTCAATCCGGCGATAGTTTCACCAAGCCTGCTGTCTTCAGTAATATGACACGAGCCTTTGGTAACATAAAACAAGCTACGCGTCAGCCACTCACCTCTCGTTATCTTCCTGAACCTTGAACACTGAACACTCCCCGCAGAGGGCAGGGTGTTGCTATTCAACAAGTTGAAGTACACAAAACGCACAGACCTATGCTGTTTCCAGAGCCAAGGAACAACATTCGAGAAGGAAAGACATGATAAGCAAATGATAAGAAGACTTTCATAAGGCAGGACTGTGACAGCAGTAAAAACTGCCGCATTCTCCTTGCGTAATGATGACAAAGGCAACTCAGCCAGTTTTTCTAGTTTGACTGGTTTCCTTCCTCTTTTTTCTGCGGCTGCGATCATTGTTTTATTAAGGTGACAGGCAAGTTTTGCACCTCTGCCTTGTGGCTATTGTCTCTAATCTACAAATATAGTCTACTGCATATTCTGCTGCAGTAGACTAATGTTGCTGAATATTTTTACAGGCTTACAAAAAAAACTGAGTGAAGAGGATAAGACTTTTGCACACAAGAGTAATGTTTTTCCATTGTGTTGATACTGTAACTAGAGACTCATCCACCACTGCAGGCATACCAGTGACAACTGAAATAGAACGAGGCACTGTCAAGTTTCCGCTGTATCTTCTTACACGCAAGTGAAAGCACACAAACACTAAGAGACAGAAAGGCTTCAAATGACAAATTAGATGGTGAGGTTGCTGTCCAGCTTGATATTTTACCTGAGATTGAGACTGGATTGAGATCTGCTCTATTTCATTGAGCCATTTAGCTTAGTTCACACACACACACACACGCACACACACACACACACAAAGAATGTGTACACAATGCGCTATTAAATAATCCATTTGACTGGGGCTAGCTCTGTAAATAAAAGACCGTGAGATATTTCCTTTTAGGACAGCTAGAAGTCACAGTTTCTGATAACAGGAACAATGGTTCTGCTCTGACCCTTAAATTCCAGAAATATTACCCTGTCAAGTTTTGAACACGCACTCCAAAAAAGATCTCATGTCTTGTTCAAGTTAATAAAAACAGACATTCCTCTGTACAGGTGAAGTTTGGTGTTAGATTCTAAAGGTATCCTGAGACTTTCTGATCTAATACTGGCATCTGCTGGCTGGTTAGTGGTGTGGTCAAAGGCAAAGACAAACCTCCACCAAGCTAGGTGAGTCAGATTGACGTGCAAACTGTCAGCACTGGACACATGTGCGCATTTGCTTGTATTTTAATCCAAAAAAGAATAGTGATTTCAACAGTATTCAGTGATGTTAGTTTGATGATGAACTTAAACTCACTTACTTAAATAAAAATAAATAAATAAATAAAAATTAATTGTAAAGAAATTAATGGAAGCAGTACGGGGGAAATGAATTTGTACTAATTCACTCCTAAAAGGTTAATTAAATAATAAAAGATCAAACAGTATTAAGTTGTTATTCCAATAAATGAACAGAGTCATTAAAAGAGATAGATACTTATCAACCACTTTATTAGGTACACTTTGCTGGCACTGAGTTGGACCTCCTTTTGCCTCCAGAACTATTGTAATTCTTCGTAGCATATTCAACAAGGTGCTGGAAAAATGTCTCAGAGATTTTGGTCCATATTGACATGACTGTATCACACAGTTGCTGCAGATATGTTGGCAGGCTTCATGTGCCACCACATCTCAAAGGTGCTCTACTGTATTGAGATCTGGTGGCTGTGGAGGCCATTTGACAGCAATGAGCATGCTGTCACTGCGGTCGTAAAAGGGATGGCTATGGTCATCAACAACACTCAGGTAGGCTGAGGTGTTTTAATGACACTCAGTTTTTATTACACCACTATCAGCCTGAACCGCTGATACAAGACTGGATGGATGCACGCTTTCAGGTTTTTTATGCTATATGCTGACCCTAGCATTCAGCTGTGTCAGCAGAAATTGAGACTTTACAGGCCAGGCAACATTTTTCAAATCTTCTCTTGGAGCATTTTGGTGAGCCTGTGTGAAGTGTAAACTCAGTTTCCTGTTCTTGGCTGACAGGACCCGGTGTGGTCTTCTGTAGCTGTAGCTCCTGTATTTCAAGGTTTGACATGTTGCATGCTCAGAGACGCTCTCCTCTTTTGGTTGTAATAAGCAGTTACCTAAGTTACTGTTGCCTTCCTATCAGCTGAAAGGAGTCTGGCCATTCTCCTATGACCTCTGACACCAACAAGGGATTTTCTCCCAGAGAAATGCTGCACATTAGGGATGGCTGTGTGGGAAAATCCCAGTAGATCAGCAGTTTCTGAAATACGTAGTTCAGCAAGTCTGGCACCAACAACCATGCCACGTTCAAAGTCACTTAAATCACCTTTTTTGCCTGTTCTGATGCTCAGCTTGAACTTCAGCAGTAACTGTCGTGTGATTGGTTGATTAGATATTTGCTTTAAGGAGCTGTTGAACAGGTGTGGTCTATGAGTGTCACTTGATGCTATTCTGTTTTCTAAGCCAAACATACCTACCAAACTTTTTAGCAAAGATTTTGTCGTAGGTCAATTCTCTTCGGATCTTAAAGCAAGTTAGGGGTGCTTTGTGCCAGACCTATCCATTTTTGCCCCATAACTCCAAACCTTTCTTTTTTACCTGGCTTGATGGACCCTGTGTATAAGCATTGGTCAGAATTAGGTCTTCACACTATTAAGGACGTCTACATCGACAATTGTTATCCATCTATTTCCTCATTGTGTCATAAAATGCAAAGCAATGGAAGGAACCCATGGCCACCTTTTCTGGTCTTGCCCTACACTCAGGAGTTTTTGGGCAGAGATATTTAATATATATAACCAGATTTATGACTTGAACTGAAAGCCGGATTGTATACTTGCAGTGCTAGGCTGCTCCCTAACCTCACTGGCACTTAGATGTCCTCTTCAGAAACGCTTAATGTTTGGCATGATTGTAGCTAAAAGCTATTGTAGCTATTCTTAGAGCCTGGAAATCCCCAACTCCTCCCTTGTTTAGGGTTTGGCTATGAGAGAGGATTGCATGTTTGTATATTGAAGAGGTTCATTATCGTCTGGCTGACACTCACATTAAATTTGTCGAAATCTGGGGCCCTTTTCTGAATCATATTACGGGGATTCAACATAAATTTAAACCCATTTGACTGCACTTTGTGTTTGTGTGAAACCGCATCTCTGCCAGACCCTGATCCCTTCCTGGACTTGTTCCCCACATCTTTTGGACTTGGTGAACTCTCTGTTGCCCTGTCTAACTTCATACAGAAGATCATCTTCTTTGTACACTAGCATTTCTCTTTAACTTCTGATTTGGACTGGCTAACCGGTGTTTTTTCTTTTCTTTTCTTTTATTGTTTTCCTGTTCTGTTTTTTTTTTTTTTTTTGTCTTACTTTCTGCGCTTGGATGTCATTGTTTTTTAATTTTAAGTTAAAATCTTGTAAATAAACATTAAAAAAATAAAAATAAAACTTTAAGAGCAAGTGTTTTAAAAAATATATCCAAGCATACCGTCTATTTACCAGAATACGTGTGTTGGTTTTTGTTTTTGTTTTAGGTTTTTTTTAACATTGCCTTATTTCTTTGTTGCATGACTTCCAGACTAGGCCCTTATCAGTCTACACAAGATGACCAGCAAACCACAAACCCAGTCAATACCACACAGGGGCGCCATTAACTCACAGCTAGGCTCAGCATCATTCATCACAACTAGCACAACAAAACAAGCAAGTTCAGCTTCATTCGGCTAGTGTGCGCTGCTCACTGGTGCAACAGAAATGCCAGACTCATGATTTAAGCATTTGTCAACCTTAAAGTTGCTTTCATAATATAAATTCATAATGTTTAATCTTCTGCTTAATGAAATACGTGCAATAGACACACAGCAGCCTCTCAGAAAACCAGTAATTGAATTGACTCACCTTTTTTCAAATCATCTTTTTTGGACTCAGGATAAACTATCCATCATTTTAACATCCATTCATTTAATGTCTTTGGAGCAAGAAGGCGATCCACACAGAGAGCACTCCTGACTGACGCTCTGTGGCTCGGGGGGAAACTTTGGGGCATGTCCAAACAAGCCCCGGCACCCCGTCCCTCCACATATTCACACCCCCCTTTTTTTCCTCACATGTGAGTGGTATAGGTATCGGTCTACCGTGTAACTAAAACTACACTAAATCCTGTTTATGTTCTGTCTACAATCACGAGTGAGATATGCGCAAAGGCCTAGTTGAGTGGCCTGCATGTATGCCCACAGTGCGCCCACAGTGCCACTGTTTGACGTGAAGATGATCATCTCCAAATTCAGCAAGTGTGTTGCTTAAATGTGTATTTAATCAAGAAAACATTACATTTCCACTTGTAAAGCTGCATTAAAACTGTGTTTAAAGAAATCTGGATTTCACCCCTGCTGCGCCTCAGGCTGGATTGTGTTCAAGCCGACTGGAATGACTCGCAACTCGTGATCCCCCATTCTTAGTAGCACCAGACTTTAAAATGTCCCCCCTCCCAATAATCTCTCTTTGCAGCTTGCAGCCGTATGTAGTGTTAGATGCAACGATCACAACCAATTTTAGTCCTTAGTACATTTCTACAAGCTTGTAAAGACACACATGCGTCCTTGGATTAATCGCTAATTTCGTATTTATTTTTTTGTTTTATTTAATTTTAAAATGACCATGGGTACTGCTGTAGCTGTGCAGAAAAAGAAGAGAAAAGATTTTATACCTTATTTTCTGGGATTTGTAATATTTTTGTATTGCACGGTCAGTCTCCTTTCAGTAACAGCAAAAACAGCACAGGGAAGTCATTCTGTCAGGGTGCGTCGGGCCGTGGGTAAGCATATCTGAAACACCGTATGCAAGTGCGTGCGGAATTTTTGGGTTACTTTGTAACATTTTAGAGCTGCCACAATAATCCGAGGGAGCTTTGTTTTATAGTGACAATCTGTTCAGTGTGTCATGAGTTATGTCACGGCAATAATGTGTGCGTAATCATGTGGCATAGCAACTGTGGCAATGTTTGCTCTACTAATCGTCGTATGTTATCCGCATGAAAGACCGTGTAACTGCCATGAAAAGAGATCTAACCATCTTGGCAGAGCGCTCTAGCAACTTGCAGGCTTCTTGGGGTGACAATTCGTGTGTATGAGTTGTTAAGAGTCGTTATTAGAGTCGGTGCTTTCGTCTTTTATTTGATAATATTCTCTCGTGTATTTGTCAGGGGCTAGATTAAGGAAGTTGAAAATAGGTATTATCACACAACCGTTACTGGAGGTGACTGATTCATCCTCATCCCAGTCTCCATAAAGATAATCTTCCTTAGGCTTTCTGTACTGACGTATTCGACCAAAATGGCCAGACTGAAACTTTTCTGTACAATTAGATTTTAGTTCACTTTACTAAAATGTTCTAAAATGTTTTTTCTCCCTTATTTTTGCATTAGTTTACTATAATAGCCTTGATTTGAATGCGTGTGCGTGTTGTTTCTGCTGTTTTAGAGAATGAGACAGAATGCATCCCGCCACAGTCCTCCGAGTTTCCTGAAGGCTTCTTCACAGTGCAGGAGAGGAAGGACGGAGGGCTCATCATTTATTTTATGCTTATTTTCTACATGCTTTTGGCTGTCTCTATAGTCTGTGACGATTACTTTCTGCCATCATTAGAAGTAATCAGTGAACGTAAGTTCTACATAACACACACGTTTCCAATAGAACATCTGTGTGTAAGGTGAAGGTGTAGGCTTGGGTGGATGTTCTCATTGTATTTTTGCACTGTATGATTATCAGAGTAATCGGGATTTATAACAACAGATTCTAACACAATTTCTTCATTTACAAAGTGGGAGCCAAATCTACACATACAGTGTGAGGAAAATGCCTAAATATTTAACTTACTGAACATTTTAAGTAATAAATAAAGCTATTAGTCAGTTAATCTTTTGGTATAGTTAATGTAAACTAATAGTTTGGTCTTTGCAAAGTCTACAAACATTGTGAAAGTTTTCAACTTTATGCAACTATCCCTCCAAAACCTAAGTATATTTTATTCAAAAGAACCATATCCTTTTTAAATAGACGATCAAACCATGAAATCAACTGACTGACTAAACAAGCCCACAGTTGGCGGATATAAAATGTAATATCGCAGACAAATCCTTAAAATAAATATATCAATCTGTTTTTAATGGGCCATTTGAGGAGGGATTGTGCTATTGTTGAACAAAACTGTGCATTATAATTTTTTTGTGTGTGTGTTATTTGGACTCTCAGGTCTGGGATTGTCACAGGATGTAGCAGGAGCCACGTTTATGGCAGCTGGAAGTTCTGCACCTGAACTAGTCACAGCCTTCCTAGGTAATCGCCCATTAAGTAAAAACCTAATTATGATAACGATGACCCCAGCATGATCATCTGTGTCCTTGTGGTGTTCCCCAGCCTGACACAGTGACTTTACCATATGGGAACAAAAAGGAAAAGTGTCCTTGAATTAGGCTATTTTAACTTTCAGCTCTTTATTTCTTTTCCCTGTCATGCTTCCTCATTGCTCCTGGCTTCAAAGCTAAAATGTGCTCTTTACTGTCAGGTGTGTTTGTGACAAAAGGGGACATTGGGGTCAGCACCATTGTGGGATCGGCTGTCTACAACCTGCTAGGAATCTGTGGTGCCTGTGGACTTTTAGCCTCTATGGTACATTCTGACACGATAACACATAAGATAAAGATAAACATTACACTTCTGCTAACTACTTGTGTGTAGCAGTTGCACTTTTACTCAGCCAAAACAGAAGGATCGTTGTGTTTTATGAGCCTTAAACCACTTATTTTTGTTCGCTTTATCAGGCTGGGCGTCTCACCTGTTGGCCACTATTCAGGGACTGCCTGGCATATGGGATCAGTGTCGCTGCTGTCATTGGGATTATTTCAGATAACAAAGTTTACTGGTGAGTGTATTTGTGTGTACTGACTCATCATTACATGAATCATCTTAAGACCTTTCACCACATACAAACAGGGGTTGAATTTGGGTTGTAAAAGACTTTGTCCTTTTCTAAGAGACTCTATTTTATAACCCAAAGGGTGGTAACAAGATACAAAGTCATTTATAGCGTTTTATTGCCTCTTGTGATGTAGAGAAAAACAAATTAAAAGAGATCACAAAACAATTTGTACAGTGCAGGTTTGTTTTTTTCTTTTTGGTTTTTTATGGTACTGTCATAACTATATCCATGGCTAAAAAAAGCAACAACAATTTGGAGAATTACACATGGAAAATATGTTGAAATAATCCAGTGGTACAAAAGCCACTGAAAAGTATGTTTTCTGACCTTAACTGAGGGAAGTGAGACCTGCAGTGTTTTAGATGTTGATCTGGGTTCTTTTGTGACCTCCTGGGTGAGTCTTCGGAGAACTCTTGAAGTACTTTTGGTAGGCCGGTCACTCTGGTGAAGGTTCACCACTGTTCCATGTTTTCTCCATTTGTGGATAATGGCTCTCACCATGGTTCACCACTGCTATTACTTACATTGACATAATAATTGAAAAGTGCATTTTGTATTTACTCAGATTATCTTTGTCTAATATTAAAATTAGTTTATGTTCTGAAACATATAAGTCTGACAAATATGCAAAAAAACTAAAAACTCAGGAAGGGGACAAATGCTTTTTCACAGCATTGTATGTTTTATTTACAATATTTTTCATTTACAGTATGTCAATGAACTATTAATGCTCAAACTGTGTAATTTGTTGACAGGTATGATGCTGCCTGTCTCCTGCTGGTCTATGGCGTTTACATTGTGGTTCTGTGCTTTGACCTTCGCATCAGTGAGTTTGTCCTGAGGAAGCTGAGCCCTTGCTGCAAGTGTCTGGGGTCAGGTTCGTGTGAAAAGATTGAGACACAGCGTCTGCTGGGTTGGAATGACGACACCAGTTTGCGAGTCCACAGTCGCTCCAGAACAGACAGTGGGATCTTCCACGATGAGTCAGGATACTCTCACCTGTCCCTCAGCCTACACGGACTCAATGAAATTCCTGAAGGTAAGACGCACTTCTCAGTGGCACAGTAAAACTGCTTTCCTTCACCACCACTTTGAGTCATTCGCCTTCGTGTTTGATCTACGAGAGATGTATGATGTATATTCTCTCATACCAGCAGAGCATAAAAGTGTTTTTGCCGTCCCGGAGAGCGACCTGAAACGGATTCTCTGGGTACTGTCCCTGCCCATCATCACTCTGCTTTTCCTCACCATCCCTGACTGCAGGAGAAGGTTCTGGAAACAGTGGTTCGTGATCACTTTCCTCATGTCAGCAGTCTGGATCTCAGCTTTTACATATGTGCTGGTGTGGATGGTCACTGTAGTTGGTAAGATGGCTGTTTTAACTCTGAAGTCTGTAATAAAATTCTGTAGTTTTCATTAAACTTTTGCAGATTAGCTGCAGGTGTAAATTAGCTTATCACCCACTGAGCCACGGCAGATCACAAGTGTTGAAACTTGTGAGAAAAATGTTTGATTTGCAGAGTACAGTCACATGTTGGTCTGCTGGTTAATTCCTGGGATGCCATTGTCTAGGCAGGTTCAGAGGGGGCCTATTGTAGCTCCAGTGGGCCATGTGCCTAGCCGGCCACAGCAATTAACAGGGGGCTCACCCCTAAGGAAACACAGTCATGTGAGGACTGGGTGTATACAGAACTTGGCAGGGCTTCAAGAACCCCTCCATCTTCCATCTACAAAAGAATGAACTATAAAACGGATCCACGTTCAGGGTAAAAAGGCAATATTATCATGTGACAGTGGCAGGTCTACTTAATGTATAATGAGATTATTATCCAATAGTTCTCAGAAAGGCTCACATGCAGGGAAAGTTGAGTCTTACGAAATACCAGGCATGTAGGCTCTGCACTGAATTGGACAGTACAGAGAACTCAGTCACAGTTCACAGGCAGGATTGTAAGGATTCATTTAAGGTGGTGATTAATATTGGTGAGTTGTTTTCTGGATCACTTTGCCTGAAATTTATTTATTTTCCTCTGATGAATGTGGATTCTGGATAATGGACAATGTCTAATAACGGACTTAATTTTCAGAAAGAGACAAGGAGCAGATGTGCCGTTTACTTAACTTGATAATAGGATTTCACATTTTTATGGAAGATCCACAGTACTATGTACTTTTGAGCCACCCCTCATTTCTTGATATTTAGCTTTGGTCTTGAGAAATAGTTCCTTCAGTTTTTCTAAAGGTCGAAGGTTTTCTTTAGCTGCTTTTTCAGTCATTTTCAGCGCTTCTACCTAACCCTTTACAAGGGAATGTTTCTGTTGAGCAACTTAACCCTGACCTATGAGTCATTCAAACAAAAAAAGTACCCAACCTAAGGGAAGAACCAGTGTTGTGTCTACACATTACAGACAACTTAGCAGAGAACCAATGTTAATTTGTATCTTTAGGCACTTTGTTACTAGTAGCCTGTCGCAAAACATAATTTGTTCGCATTTTTCACTGACTTGACTACAGAAGTGGTATCTCTTTAGTTGAGAATGGCTGTCAAGAAGCTATTCTTAAGGCTAGAAAACAGGGAGAAAAGTCTCCACAGCCATCTGTATAACACAGAGGAGGCTCTGTCATGGGTTTGGCGCATCATTTCAGTCAGGTGTGTTAGACACAGAAATTGTACTAACCCTGCCTGATATACTGCATTTCCATTAATCTCTGCACCTATTTCCCTAGCAAGACATAACAAAATGAGTAGTAGTTCAATATTTTTGCACAACACTGTATCTTGAAGTTATTGGTAGGGTAATCTGACCTTGTGTCGGCATTGTGTTTATGCAGGTGAGACCCTTGCTATCCCCGATACTATTATGGGACTTACTTTGCTTGCTGCTGGAACCAGTATACCTGACACCGTGGCCAGTGTGATGGTGGCCAGAGAAGGTAACACTAATTTCCAGTTTCATTAACTTCATTTAAAATTCCTGAACAACTGCTTGCTGTACATTTAAACTTCCACAGCTTGTTCACTCAAAATACAGGAATGTTGAATTCTTTAAAATTTCAATGTAAACTTTTTTTTTTTTCTTCTTCTTAAGGGAAAGCTGATATGGCCATGTCTAACATTGTGGGCTCTAATGTGTTTGACATGCTGTGCCTGGGTTTGCCTTGGTTCATCAAAACTGCCTTTGTGGACACCAACAACCCTGTAGAGGTCAACAGCACCGGACTGGTCTTTATTTCCTCCACACTTCTCCTTTCAATTGTCTTCCTTTTCGTAGCCGTGCACATCAACGGATGGAAGTTGGACTGGAAGTTGGGAATCGTTTCTCTCATCTGCTACATCCTCTTTGCCACTCTGTCCATCCTGTATGAGCTGGGAATTATTGGGAATAATCCCCTAAGGCTGTGCAGCGACTAAGATCTGACCTTCTCAGGACTAAAGCCATATTTTCTGAGACAAAACAAAAATGTTAAGCTTTTAAAACTGTACAAATACCAAGTCGCTACGGCGCGCATACGTGATGGTCACCTCAGTGAATGATCTATTGGTAATATATTTTACCAAAGGTGGCAATGTTCCTAGGATCATTATTTTGGGCGTGTACACCAAGATCCAGACAAGACCAGTATCATCACAAGGCCCATCTTCACATTCCAAGACATTCCCTGTCTTACATAAGGGTCATGAACAAAAAGCTACTGCTCCCACAAGTTTACTGCAGATTTCCAATAAGAAAAGAAATAAAAGGTTTAAACTGAACTCATCTGGCCTTGTCCTCCTTTTTAAGAGGGTGGTTGAGCTAAAACAAAAGGACTTATTTCTCTGATAAGCTTTTATGAGCGAGAAAGAATGGTTAGAGCCATAAATAGTTTAAAAAAAAAAAAAAAAAAAAAAAAAAAAAAAAAAGAAAAGAAAGAAAAAAAAAAAAGAAAGAAAAACTTTCCACTCATCTTCAGTTTCCTAAAACTGTCACGCATTTTTTTTCCACAACCAAGTTTGCAATGCTTATGTGGACTTTAGACACTAATCTACCCTTAGAACAAACCCAACAAAGTTTAGTTCAAACTAAGCACAAAAGCCTTCAAAAGACTTCCAAGAAAAGAATTTGTTCAAAACTGTAGCAAACCTAATTCAAATAAAAATACAGTTTAAAATCCCGTTTTAATCTGTAGCTTTGGTGAAATCTTTCTAACAGCTTGAGGATGCACTGTTACGCATCTTTTTTGCAGCACTGATGTCTAGTTAGGTGTCCGTATCGTATTCCCCCGACATACACGTGCCATAATATAACTAAAAAAAAACCAAAACAAATCTAAACAAAACAGCTATTTTTGGTTGTACTCTTATTAACAGGTCGCCACAGCGGGTAACTCAGTTTGTCAGGATTATGCCAAACCCACTCCGCGATCTAACTAAAAATACTAAACTTTAATAACTTTAAGCTTGAAGGTTTAAATACTTGAATATCTTTTTGTTCCTATAAAATAAACTCATACTGAGTTTCATCTGTGGACTATTGTGGTATTTTTCAGATTTGAAGTTGCCAATGTAGAACACTGTTCTTGGGGGGGTGGGGGCAGAACTACAGCAAAAGTTTACACAATGAAGAACAACTTTGAGACTTTGATCTCAGGAGAATTTACAACCACCAAGTTTAAAAATTACAAACTTTATTTGGTCAAATAAACTGTCTCACAAATTAAAAAGGGTTTATAAAACAAAATAGCTATGTAGTTTACATTAACAAACAAAAAAGGACGAAAGAAAGAAACAGTATACACGTGAAGATATGAAGTAATTGTGTTTTTAAAACAAAACAAAAGATCATTGGCAAGGGGACTGAATGTGTACGTGTTAGCTTCACTTCTACAAAGGATCTAGGCGTTTCGATCAATACGGACGTCCACCTCTCGGCCATTTATCTTGGTTCCATTCATCATCCTGCAGGCCTTCTCGGCACTCTCTGGAGAGTCGAATCTCACCGTTCCGCATCCCTTCGACTTTCCATTCTCCATCTTGATTTCTGCAAACATTACCTGACCTGTAGCAGAAAAGAATGAGCAACAGCTGAATTTTGAAAGCAGAATCTTTAACAAAGTGTTGATTAAATCTTACATTTTGGCCTTTGTTTTCAGCGATCAATTGTGGTGAAATGCCAAAAGTGCTCCAGTGGTTAGTGAATTAAACAGAGAATATTTAATTCAGTGGTCTATAATAAGCGAAACACTTACCACAGTGACTGAACTTGTCTTTCAGTTTTTGCCATGTCAAATCATAGGACAGCTATAAAACAAAAATATACTTCAGTCATTACATTAGTCAGCATTTACACATTTACAGCTGGACCTTTGTACAGGAATCAAACATGTCAAAGATGACATTGAACTGATTATAAATCCTCCAAGCAAAAATTAATGATTCATCGAAGCACACCACATATTATTAATAACTTTGATTGGATAGCTGCATAGGCACACAAAGGCCCAGCAACAATATATTTAATGACATCTAATGAACGTTTATCACGTTAAAGTTTAACTGATCATGTTAGCACAGCGAACTGATTAAAGAAGCAGTAAATTTAGATACACAAATGTCTTGAGAACACATCTAAACAAAAGAGGAATGATGGGGGGGTTACAAGAAATTGTAACACAAGTGATGTTTGCTAAACCTGGACCTTTGAATGCCCCTTTAACATTTTAAACTTTGAGTGGCAGCATACTATAGTGCTTGCACTATGACTACTATCACTATCACGACTGACTGTATGGGAAGATAAGGATGTCCACAGATGTAACAGCTCTGCAAATCAAAATAAATGAACATGGTTTTATTTCTGCTTACATTTCGCACAAATATCTGGCAACCTGCTTTGGACCCTGAGCCTCTGTCTGACATGCCTCCACCCATGTGGCCCGGCCCCCCGCCGCCATAGCCACCAAAGCCACGGTTCATGTCCATTCCTGACATTCCCAAACGGTCAAAGCTGGAGCCCATTCGGTCCATCGACATATTTCCCATTCCACCACCTGAACACGCACACACACACACACAGAAGCGCACACAAACAATGTAACCTAATGCACAGTTCGGTTTTAACAGGGTCATGTTTGCAGTTTCCTGCACTGCTGCAGAACTACAAAGTCTCATGACACATTTGTGTGAATTGGGACTTTAAAAACACTTTGCACCATTTTATGAATAGATTTTTATTAACTTATTTTAATAAAATGTAACCGACGTGTATCTAAACACTGCAGAAGAGGATTGATTTTCTACTTCCAACTTGCTATCACAGAAGCCAATGTCGCCATGACACTGTTTATACAGTGGGTGCAGACTCCGTACCAGTTTAAATTATTAGTCACCACACTGCACGAAGAATCAATAGGAAAACTTCTTTTGTGAAAAGAAAATATTTTAACCACTGACAAACCACTATACCCCTTTTTAGTCTCTAACAAACAAGTAATTGTCGATCTCTGGAAAAATAAATACTATAGCATTTGCTATTGTACAGGCAGCAGTGTTCTGAATACTTTCAGTCTAATAATTTAAACAAGCTCAGGATGAAATGGAAAAATACCATAAGGATGGTCAACCAAAACTTGACAACTCCGTCATAGATTCCATCTTACACTGTAACTGTAAAGGTTTTCAGGTTTGTGTGGGTTTTTTGGCATACATGAAACAGAGAAAGTGCATATTTTCTCTGTGGGTTGCTGTGGCCAGCCAGGCACATGGCCCACTGCTGTTTTTTCTTGGTCTTCAAAAAATAAAATAGGTGTGGTGACTGAGTCTGTTGTGACACGAGGAGCTGCAAAATACACCGATGTGCTTGCTAATAAGTAAGAGGTATTAATACACTACTTTCTTTATCTGTGTGACAACCATGACCACAAGTTTCCACACCCACTGCTAAGTGTATGACAGTTCAGGAGATTAGGTTGCTGTAATCAGCCATAAAGATCTAAGCTTCTGTTTCTCTATTCAAATGTTATCCTTTCCTGTAAGAAAGAAAACAGAGCTCCAATTTATGCAATGCTGCAAAGATGATGACTCTATGCTTCCCACATCATTGTAAAGCTTACCAGCAAACATTCAGCAACAACAAGGCTACCACTTTAAACAGGTAGGAAGTATGATATGAGAGATGTTACTTATGTTATAGCAGGAAATCCTGTTAATTTTGTTTCATTCTTTAATTTTTCCATGTTTATCAATTTACACTGTTTAAATTCAAGCAAAAGAGTTACATTTTACAAAAAGGGTCATACTTGAAAAAGACTAAATATTTTAACTACTGGAAGGAATGGATGATTTGGGGGCAGCCCAAACTTTAAGTAAGAGTTCTGTTATGGAGTCTCATGTACCTTTAATTACAGAACAGCTGCTATAAAAATGATAATTGGAAACACTGTGTATTAGATTTTTTTTTTCCTAACCTGTGCCTAATCCAGTTCCCATGTGCCCCATGCCACCACTGCCCATGCCTCCTCCAAAGCCTCCACCTAAAGAAGAGTGCAAGTTGATGCAAATTAGATTATACTACGATGCAGTGGAAAACACAGCCTCCCTGAAGTGGGAGTATAACTTACCCATTCCTCCAAAAGAATCCCCAAATCCTCGATTCATTGGCATGTCACCGTGCCCAAAGTCCCGATCCATTCCACCCATTCCTGATCGGTACATATCTTAACGCCAAAAATACAACAAAAGAGAAACAAAACAATCAACAATAAAACAAGATGACACATTAGTTACCAATAACAAATAGATAACCTGATTTTTTGGCCCATTGAGGGTAAAACACAGACTTACCTCCCATTCTGCCAACTGGTGCCATGTCCCTCCCTCCAAAGCCACCCATACTGCCCATGCTATCCATGCCTCCAAAGCCTCCACTCCCACTACTCATTCCTATTAAAAGCAGAAGAGAAAAAAGAAATCTCCTTTGTTAACACCAAGGTAACCATGGTCATTCAACAGGAAATAAACTCGTAGGTAGCAAAAAGCTCACCTCCCCCAAGTCTGTTCATTCCACCATAACCTGATACATCCATACCTGGCAAAAGACAAAGGAACATCGAATTACAAGAAATTGATGTAATTCCATAAAATCTACAAAGTAAAAGCACTTAAATATTATCTGGACAGAGCTCTGCTCATTTCATTTCTTTGTACATTGAGGCTAATAGAAAAACAGACACTGGTATGTTGCATATATGTCAATCTAACTTGAACACAGTTAATATTGCCTTGAGACCCTAATTTGATGATCAGCTAGTGGAAATGTAATTCTGTCGGATAAATATTAGCTTGTAAAGACAAACTGTTGCAACTCGGCATATATATGACACACTTTGCACTGAATATAATTTAAACCTAATATCTCAAAAGGTGACTGACCTCCAGGTCCCATAGAGCTCATGCCGCCTCCACCACTCAAGCGGTTGGCATTGATGGGTTGACCTCCTGGCCCCAATCCCATGCCAATACCACCTAGACCACCTACACAAAGAAGAAAAATTCCTTCTGTATTGTCTCCAACCACAAGAACTGCTCAAGACATACTTCATACATACTAAAGGCGCAGTGCCATTTTGGTGAACAAATTATTTATTCACTCATACACCATCTTGTTAAAATGCAGCTGTTCACATCCTGTTCTGGTAAGACGCGTTTACTTGATTAATGATAATAAAACTATTTTTTTAATTACGTTTTTTCGCTTATGATGAGGGAATAACAGCAAACTCACGTGGTAACTGAGGTGCTTTTTCTACTTGCCGGAAGTCTTCAGCGGGTAGAGACTTCTCATCCTGCAAGACCAAGCATTTTTCTTTGCCCACATATTCACATCCTCTGCATAGCTTAAAGCACATTGTAACTTAAACAAACAAAAACAAAAAATACAACACACACGTACCATTTTTACATGCATCTGCCTGTCGAAGAGCATCTGCCCATTGAACATGGCTGGAATCAACATCAAGGAGAATGCTGTGGTAAATATTGTGCAGAATAAGTTCTTCGTCTCTCTCTCTTTTTTTTTTTTAAATTAATACTTAATTATAAAGGATACAAATGGCCTGCACAGCTTCCAGTGGCTGCTCAAAAGTCACTGTTCCCATCCCACGGCTCTTGCCATCTTTATCTTCCTTTACATC
The DNA here is from genome assembly GCF_036321145.2 of Pelmatolapia mariae. NCBI lineage: Eukaryota > Metazoa > Chordata > Actinopteri > Cichliformes > Cichlidae > Pelmatolapia > Pelmatolapia mariae. Next base: position 13,022,538 of record NC_086227.1, on the reverse strand, counting down.
TGCTCGCTTCACCACACCGGCCATACTAAACACCTCTTTTAACTTCTTCCACCCCACCTTAAAATCCAGCTGTTGAACAACAGAAAGACACCAGTGAGTTTAATAAACAGAAAAAAAAAGATTACTACACAGATTTGGAAACTGCTATACCTCCATATCAGTGACAGCCATACTGTGCACACTGTGTGGTAAAGATGGCACAGCAGAGCTTTTGTAGCCGTCTCTTATGCTAATGAAGGGTGGTGACGGTGGTACAGTGGGGAGTTCATTTCCCATTTTCAGTACGAAGACAAAGTAAAGTGGATTATACTACTGCTTACGGTAAACAGTAAACATTAGTGGATGGATATCACACGAAAGGGGTTAAAACAATACTATGTCAGTAGTTATCTAGTTATTTTTGCTTACTTAGGGGTCTACTAGCTCTTTTGGTCGGGGTAGAACAGTGGTGCAGGGTTTAGCACTGTCACCTCACAACAAAAAGGGGTTTGAATTCACCGGCCAGCTAAAGCCTTTCTGTGTCGAGTTTGCATGTTCTCCGAGTGCCTATGTGGGTTCTCTCCAGGTTGACCGCCCTCCCCCAACAATAATTCTAAATTACATGTTTGTGTGTAAACAGTTAACGGTAACTGTAATGGTGAAAGTGGATTTGCTTGTTAAACAGTTGTAGCTACAGCATATACACATATCATTTTTTATTTTTTTTTTTAAATTACACAATGTTTAGGCCCAGCTGAAGGTCCATTAAACTCTGGTGGGCTGCCAGGCTTAAAACAGACTGGCACAAATCCTGTAGAAACATATGATTGTGGACGTATTTCACAGCTGGTCAAATATTTAATTAGTAATACTAATCTCTGGTGCCAAGCTATTAAATTACTTTAAAGCCTTCACTATGTATACGAGTGTGCTTGGCAGATGTCTACAATTGCACAGTGGTAATTAATGTTTAATAACATTTCCTTACATTAGCTACAAACACAGTGTTGCCAAGTCGCCCAGCCTCCAGTGCATGGATGACTTCAGGTGGGATGTTAGGGTTGTTAGCAATGGAGGGCGGGAGGTTCATCACACCAGGCCCCATGTCCTGCCCACGGCCTCCCTGTTGACCCCCTCCCATGCGTTGCAACACACGGCGGGCATGCTCTCCATCAGGGTCCTTAAATAGAAAACATTACCATTTAATCAATATTCTACATTATCACAAATGCTAAATTTGTGATGATAACATTTAAGAAAAACAACTAAAACTAGAAAAATTCACAGTGTCATTTTAATTTAGTGGTACATCACTGGATATTTTCAGATCTGATGTTAACAAAAACATATGTAATGTAATAATGCTACATCATGGTTACCACCACAATCTTTTTATGACTGTTTCATGTGCCCACAATCAACAGAAAATAGCAACATGAGATCAGCTTTTCTTAAAAAAAAAAAAAAAAAAAAAAAAGAACAGCTAAATATAATCTGCAATCTATGATTTTCACCTCCTTGATGTTGAGTGGCCTTCCACTCAGGTCATGTTTATTCATAGTTAATACTGCCTTCTTCACAAACTCCTCATCTTTGAACTCCACCACACTGTTGAACGAGGCAAACGGAGACGCCACATGAGTCAATGCGAGCACAACATATAAAAACAAAAAGTTCTTTCTTTGAGAAAAATAGGGTTTCTTACCCACACCCCTACGAAGGTGGCATCACAGGAGTTCAGGAGTCACAGAAGGAGGGAACAAAATACAGTTAAAAACAAGATATTACAAACAAAAACATAATATAACATCTCAACTAGTTTTTAATATGTTTTTTATGCATGTTGGCCATATTTTCCCTGCTGGCTTGAGCCGGCTGGTTTTTAACTTTACTGCAAACAAGAAAAATGCTGAAAAAAAAAACCCCAAAAACAAACAAACATCACATTTCTTAATAATTAAAGATATTACAAGAAGAAAAATATCTAAACAGTAATAATATAAAGGTTGCGGTTAAAAAAAACCCCCAAAAAAACAAACACATTTGTCAGTAATATTTAAACATTCTATTATTCTACCTGAAAATATTTAGGTTTTGAACTGGACATTGATTACCACGATAGATGAAAAAAGCAACAACAAATGTATTTAGTACATTGTTTAGGATTAACAAGTTGTGACTTTAAGAGAAAAATTGTGTGGTTCATCTTTAAATCTATTGCATCATTTGTTGCCATTTAACATAAAGACATAACAAAAACAACTACGTGGTCTTTTGCAACTGCTTTGTTCCATTAAACAGAAAGCTTTGCCATATAACAGAATTGTAAAATAAAATTTTGAGACATGAGGGTCAATCAATAAGACCAATCACACAACCCCGCATTTCCCTTTGGAAAATGGCCAAACAAACAAACTTTTAAACCAATTGAAATGACAACAACAAAAGCAAAAGTATACTCTTAGATGAGTTCATTGGCTACATTTCCAAAAGTCAACAGGACATCTCCCTTTCAAATGAAAAATCAATCATTAGCCATCTTTCAGGCTCTAAACACAACCTATAGTGTCTCCAGTTCATTTAACCCAAAGGATCAGAGCCTAAAAGAGCACTACATTATTGAGAGCCTGCTGAGGGCATTTAAAACCTCGTGCAGCAATTTGGCCACATCACTTACCCTTGACTTTCCTTCAGCATCCTTAAAGAGCTCCACGTATGTAACCTCACCAACTACATGAGACATACAAAGGGAAAATACCAAAAGAACAAAGGAATTTAAGTCACCAAGTCTTCAAATCACCGCTGGCCTTGGCAATACAGCTACAGATGGAGATGTCCCCATTGATCAACAGCCAGCCCAGACCAACATCCCACCAGACAACACCATGCCTTTCTGGGCAGTGACTGAGACACCCAAAGGCCAAGGCCAGAAAAATAAAAACAAAAACAGCAAAAAACAAAAACACAGCTATATTATACCTGGGAATTTCAAAATTCAAATCAAAAGACTTCAACGTGATCAGTTTAGCAACAAATTCCATTCAAGGCAGTTGAGATGTTTAAGCTGTCCTTTGACCTTTCAAAATATCTTTTTTGGGAACTCTGTATTTCATAAAGTAAAACATTGGAATATTGTTCATTGATACTAGCAAGATTCACCTTAATGCAGATGCAACAAAAACATTCAACAATCAAAATATTCCTTGCTGGATTGAGGTTACATTTTGGAGCTGACAATCCATTAAAACAAGTAACAATGTAACTACGTAAATCCTACTTTTTCCTCACATACATATCAGCCCAAACTAAATTGGTGCCCATCCAAAAATAATACATAAAAGAATTAAAACTCCAATAACCTTAAATCACAATATGGTGGTTCCTTAATATCTGCACTAAGCATATCCACAAAAGCTACACACAAATTAGCTGGCGTTAGAAGCAGACGTTCAAGCTTGTAACAAAACAGAACAAAAGGTCAAAATCTTCTTTTCAGCTGAAGAGAGAGACAGAGGGAAAGACACCATACCCATCACTGGATAGATTACCTTTATCACGCATTAGATCTTTAATTGCCTGCCACTTCATATCATACGGGATATTGCTGATGAACACTCTGTTCCTATGAGCACCCTTCTTTTCTCCACCATGTTTGTCTTTGTAGGGATGGTAGCGGCCTCCTCTTCTGCCTCCAGAGGATTTCTCTTTACCATCATGCTTTTCTTTGGGGGGCTTGCCTTCTTCTTCCCTACAAAATACAGAGAAGTGCAGGTCAACATCTCTAAACATCTTTCACAGATCACTGGGGCATCAAATTAAAAATCTACCCTTAATAAATTTGTGAGTAATAGCAGACTCATCCTTTATGATTTGCTTTAGAAATTTAATTTACACCTTTTTTAACCTTATACATACATAAAAACTCTACTCATTTTAATGAATTCTATAATATGGATCTAAAGTAATAATAGTAATAATAATAATAATAATATCATCTAACATAGCCATACCCACAAACAGCAATATGCATGCATACGTGCTAGACAAACTTTGGATTTCTGTGCGTGTAAATGACAACTACGTGAGTAGATGAATGCATGAACAAATTAAAAGAAAAAGTACTCATGCAACTTCTGATTTTGCTAAAGACCAACATAATGAGGATTTTAACCAAATGTGACATTTTATAAATCCTTATGAAAATACAGCACACATTTTAAATGAACGGATACTTTAATGCGTATAGAGCACTTTAAATGAACTAAGCCGGTCTAATTTCTGTGCAACAGCGCGGAGCCATTAGCAGCTAACTGCAGGTTTGTTAGCATAGCATAGCGCAATGGCCATGAACAATTGCATTAAGATTAGAATGGGTGCTAACTAGTAAAAGCACAGCATATAATGCTTGTGGTTAACCTAACTAATTTAATTAAAGTAAGGCTGGCTTGTTGATTACTAGCGCTGAATTTTAGAGTTTCGTTAGCTTTAGCTAAATATGCAAGCACAACACAATGGAGAGTAGCACCTAACCGAGAATGACCCATTGCACCAGCCTTGTAACATTATGGCCACAGTTTATGGAGATGCATATATACCTTAAAGTCTTGCATTATATTTAAATTTAACACATATACTTCGACGTTATATTTCTTACTAGAGATTGGAGGATTCTTTGCTAACAATAGCTAGCATTCAAGGACTCCATTTTAGCTAAGCTAGCTAACAGCGACGCAGAAGGACCAGACAACATTACAACTTTTTAACTCACATTTTCACGCCGTTGGGTGTTTCTTCAGATGTCTCGTCGGGTTCCGACTTGACTGATTCAGAAATTTCCTCCTCCTGTGGTTCCTCTTTAAGCGTTTCAACATCTGCCATGTTTAGGTTTATTTTCCCCACACACAACGCAGGATAACTCGATCGCTACGCAGTTCAAAATGTGCTGGGAAGATATGTGATTCCAACGCGAGATTTGGGAGCTGTTGCTAGGCATCGTGGGAGAATTGAATAGTATAGGTGTCAATGGACACGGGTGAAAAGAAAAAATTAAATCCTTTAAAAAGAATGTGGACGCGATTTCTCTCTAAATTGAGAACTGAAGAAAGTAAAAGCTTCTAATGCAGCGATTCTTACCTTTTTCTTATGTGCCCCACTTTATTTTAGCAGTAAAAAGGATTCCAAGTTGAGCAATACCATGAGCAAACTTTTGTTTGTCCACCAAAGCCATTTTATACATGCACACAACAGCGTGCGAACAAGCGTCTACTAAAATAAAAATCGTTGGATACTGTGAAAATGTCTTCTAACAATATAGTGCAAAAGATTTCTTATAAAGTATTATAGAGCAACAACTATTTTATATGCGTATTTGTCCCCTTTCCAGATAAAAAGACAAAACAAAAAATAAACATAAATTGGGGTGATGTTTGGGTACAGAATATACAGAAGTTCAGTGTTATAGAATCTGTTTAAACTTTCTTAAAATATGATCCAATAAAGCTCCAAGGTCCATCAAGCACATCAGGTCCCAGAGAATTGCCTGCTCCACTAATTTGATCTCCATAACATCTTTATGGCAGCTTTCCATCCTCAAACTGTTTGTTTGTGTTGCTTTAAGTTTATTAAAAATGATCTGTTTGCTGGTTAGAAAGGCCAGTGCTATAATACATTTGTTTTCCTGTTTCAGACATTGTAATTCATAAAGCAATACCAGTATTACCTATAAACTACAATATTCCAGGCAGCACACTCACGGTGTCAGACTAAAATGTCCCATCTTATTGATTATCATGCAGAGCCAAGTCTATTCATCATTCCTGAAACTATTGATTAATGCACTTTTACTCCACTGCAGGAATACTTTCAATTTCGTCACACAATCAGCTTTAACATTTGAAGAGAATCTGCTCAGCGAGCCCTGAGGAGATTCCACCAGTGGAGAAATACTTTGAAAGCTAATTTTTAACATCACAGTTTAAAGTTGCACAGTTGTACAGAACTCTTTGCCCAGCAGGTTTGTCGTCCTATAGAAACAGCAAGGTGCTGTTAATCGAATGCACTTGATTAACTGATCATCAGTAAGTGTGAGCAACTGCGTAAAAGCAAACATTTTCACAGTTTGCTTATGTGTAACTGTTAGATATGTGACAATCTTCCCAGGAGTGAATGACCCAGTAAATTCACCCCAAAGTCAGACGATGCAATACACAGTAATAGCATCTCAGAGTCTACATGTCTTTTGTCATGTCCTGTGGACAGACCAGACCAGACAGTGGAGATGTCTGAACATAATGTAGAGCACAATTTTTGGTGAAAACCAAGCGCAGCAAATCACCACAGCACTGTGGTGGAGGGGTGGTGATCTGGCCTATTTTGCAGCAACAGAACCTGCACCTCGCAGTTATTAAGTTTACCATGAACTCCTCTGTAAGCCAAACTATTTTAGAGTCAAATGTGAGGCTGTCTGTCTGACAGCTGAAGCTGAAATTGGGCAATGATTCCAAGCAAAACAGCAAATCTACAAGAGCATGACCAAAAAAGAAAAGAATCACGGTGCTGCAATGGCCCAGTTAGAGCCCAGACCTCAACCTGATTAAAATGTTGTGGCAGGAACTTATAAGAGCTGGGCATAATTGAAATCCTTGTTAACCGCAATGAACTGATGAGACACACAAGTTAGCTATTGCCGTTATAGGTGGTTCTACAAGCTACTCAATCATGGGTTGTACTTTGTTTTTCACACACTGCTTCTGCATTTTGGTTCAGCAGCTACAAATAGAAATATGCATATATATATATGTGTGTGTGTGTGTATATATATATATAAATATATATATATATATATATATAAATATATATATATATATATATATATATATATATATATATATATATATATATATATATATATATATATATATATACCTCACTGCTTTGGTTTCGGCATACTAATCGCTAACTCAAAAACTGACTTGTAAAAAAAAAAAAACTTTCACTTCATTCAGGAAGAGCTACACGTAGGAGTGACAGAGTACAAGTTGCAAACAACCGTACGTCTGGTTGACCTGTAACTGAGCACATAGGTTAAAATTTAACATACATTGCATGCATCACTCTGTAAATGAAAAATCAGGTCAGTAAACTGATCCTTCATTTCCTTGATAGCATAACATCCATTTCACAAATGATTGGTGCACAATTCATACCATGCCTGCTGAACAATCACTAATCGATAAAATATCACATTTACTTTTACTATTATTGGAGCAAGACCTATAAATTAAAGCTGGAGTGTGAGTACCGAATGAAAGTAACAACGACGACAAAGTATTTCATGTGTAGTGGTTTACACTAACAAGCAAAAGATCTCTGGTTCAGTTTTGCCAAATCAAACATGTGAAGTGACCCCTTGTGAATAAGGAAGCAGCTAAAAGTCACATCTGCACATTCTAAAATGAAAGCCCTCTTACTAGTGTCTCCCTCTAAAATAATTCTATAATAGTATTTCATCCATTTTCTGCTGCTTATCCAGGTTGCAGGAGCAGCAGTCTATGCTGCATTTATATAGCGCTTTTCGAGACCCTTAAAGCGCCCTACAATTCCACTATTCATTCACACACTGGTGGAGGCAAGCTACAGTTGTAGCCACAGCTGCCCTGGGGCAGACTGACAGGAGCGAGGCTGCCATATCGCGCCATCGGCCCCTCTGGCCATCACCAGTAGGCAGTCGGTGAAGTGTCTTGCCCAAGGACACAACGACTGAGACTGTCCGAGCCGGGGCTCGAACCGGCAACCTTCCGATTACAAGACGAACTGCCAACTCTTGAGCCACGATTGCCCTGTGTATTTGTGGGAAAATGTACCCGACCATTTTTTTTAATGAAAATAAAATTTTCAGTGTCATTTTGATTAACTTGCAGCTCCCTGGAGAAGTAGTATTTGCAGCAGTTTTGGTTGACGGGAAAGCCAACTGGAGTAATTACAATCTTTGCAAATCAGTCTTTGTACTTCCTTGTGAGACTGTATAACCCCCCAAAAAGACATTCATTAAAGTTTCTCTTAGAGCAGTTTAGAATAATTGTTTTACAGTTCTCAGTATCAGCCTTTCTCCTGATCGCTTGTCTGACTGAGATAAACATCCAACAGCCGTTATCCATATGTACAACCAACACTGGATAATATTCTAATATGCTTTATGCAACAAGTTAATGCCTCAGCAGTTCCTCTTTCACCTTGACGCACAAGTAAAGGTGCATTTAATGATATGATAAAGGCAAGTAATTGAACTTCTGATAATTTTGACATGAATGGACTTGTGAAATCCTCTCTGCAAATTCGTTATCAATCAATGGACTGATAATAACATGCAGTTTACATGTGTTTCATCACTGATGACCACACACTACTCCACTGTATCTTGACAATAGCACCTCTTAAGAGACTTTCATTTTAACCTTTGGGCTTTAAGTTGATAAGAACAACGAGGTAAAAAGACTAATGAGGAAACTGCCCGTGCAGTGTGGCATCTAAATTGGAAACACTGTTTGAAATACTGAAGCAGGCTGCCTATTTCTACCTGAATACAGCAAAGTATTAACAATAAGTCTAAAAAATAGCTGCTGATCCAAGAAAAGCAATACTAAAATTTACACTGCAGAGGCACGAATCCAATATGAAGAAACTATTCCGTCTAAGGTTGCATCGGTGATGATAATCTCCCTCATGACATGCCTTATCCTTAGATGCGAGCCACTGCACCACTGTGACAACAAACAACATTGTTCATTTGAATTTCCACTGAATAACAATGAAACAGATGGCCAGATGCTTCACTGCTGCATTCCTTTATAGTTAATAATCAAGTACTTGCTGTTTGGTCTGTTTTTTGTTTTCTGTGCAATACTGCTTTTCATTCACTACATTAATATCTCTTAAAACGACAGGCTTTTCTCCTTCGCCGTGTCTGGGCAGCTTGCATTCGGATAAGCCTTTAAGGAGAGGGGGCTAATTCGATTTGGCCACAGCCAACTGCACCAATTAAAGACACATCATCAAACTCGGCTTGGAGGATAGTGCTGTGCTGTACCAAAAATACCTTTGCAGCAGCATTTACAGCCCAGAGGCAGTCAGAGGGAGCACTCCCCCTGCCTGCTAAACCAGGAGATCCCTGTTTGATTTTTGCTGGAGACGTTTTGTTTTTTGGAGAAAGCCCCCAAATAAGCCCCGAGAAGGAACAGTGAAGAGAGAAGAAGCAGATGAGGCAGATTGCTTGTTTATGCTGCTGCATTCATCCTGGTGCTGCTGAGGTTGGGGTGGGAGGGAATGTTGTGAATGACTGAGGCAGCAGAGCAGCTGAGTGAGACTAACAAGTGGTTGCCATGCAGCAGGAGCAAGCGCGCGTGCTTCTGGAGAGAGAGCTAGAGAAACAGAATGATAATGAGCAGCAGGCAGCAAGTAAAGGAGCATGAGGACAGGAGCTCTATCTCTCAGAATAGACATATAATAGCTAGATCCAGCCTTCCGCTTCCCTTCCTCTGTTTTAATCTCTTCACCTCTGGCTTTTTGGTTAGATGAGCAGTTAGCCTAGCACATCCAGAATGCCAGCAATGGATGAATTAATGGATATACATCTGAAGGCTTCAAGAAGGAGGAGTTGTTGGGAAGAGACAGCAGCAACAGGTCTGTAAGGATGGCATGATAATGATGGTGAGACGCCTGTTTTTTCTTCCTAAGACATCCTCACTAGAGAATCTGTCAATGCAGTCCCTCTCTCTTTCACCTTACCTCACTGCCTCGCTCTCTCTTCTCTCACTCTCTCTCACCATCCACACTTGTGCAGTGTCCTCCTCATCATTCTGCTTCCTTCCTCCTCGTCTGTCTTTCCCTGTCCTCCCTGTTCATTTTCCTATCTGTATGTAATCCCCCTTCTCTTTTACCCCCTCACCCCCTTCCTGTCCTCTCACTCTGGCCACCTGCTGCTTGTGTTCATGTGAAAGATATTGGCGTTGGGGTTGGGGGATTGGGAAAGTGCAGACTTCCACTTGGGTGACCACACCAATTTTGTGATTATGTTTGGTCATTTACGGTTTCCCTCTCACCGTCTAATGGAATTGCACTGTCGCGCAGGCATCTGCTTACATGCAACAGGTAGAGATTCCATTCCTGTGGGCTGAACATATGTAGCGTCACATCTTCACAAGATGCGATGTAGTCATTCATTCCTCACTGCTTTGCTTATGTGTAACGGCTGGCTATGCACTGCGACACACTGTAATTCTAACCTGACTTAAAGACATGTAGTCATGCCTCGCTTTCAGTGAGTCGAGCCTGTCTCTCTCCTCGGTTCACGTATGCTCTTTGGGTTTTGGGGTTGTTGTTTTTTTAATTTCTTTGCAAAATTTACGGGGGGGGGGGGGAATCTGTAGAATGAGAGAGATCAATCTTCGAATGTTCAAAAGAGGCATTTATGTAGATACAGGAAACCTTGAATGAATTTCTCTACAGTCTATGCATTAACTGTTGCACTTAAACAGGCTGATTGAAATGGATCTGCTCACAAGACATGATGGCCGATAGCTGACACCATCATTTAAACTCTGTCCAGGTAACATGCAGGCTTCTAAACGCCTGACCCTATCAGAGGAGAGATGAGGCACCTAGATGTTGGTTTACCATGAGCAGCGTCCACTACAACCACTCCCTTGCTGCCATGAGCGGAAACGACATGATGGCGCACTCTCTGACTCTGGAGCAGAAGACAGCCTTTGCCTTTGTGGGGATGCTACTGGTGTTTTTGGGGCTGCTAATAGTAAGGTGTTTCAGGATCCTGCTGGACCCCTACAGCAGTATGCCCTCCTCCAACTGGGCTGATGGCATTGAGGGGCTGGAGAAAGGGACGTTTGAGTACGCCCTTACTTAACACAGGGACACACGCATCAGTAGATGTCCTGGCAAACAAGAAGTGTCCATGGAAATCCATATGCATATTCACACACACACACACACACACTTGCAAACATGAACGCACACAAGCTCCGCACAACCATTGCACGCTGAAACGCCATTAAGACATTACTGTGGCATACCAAACTCCAACAGCAAAGCCGCGTGTTTAATGTGTGTGAATTGTTCAGTGTCTGTGTGCGACTACATGTTTGTTGTATGCGTGTGAGTGTGGGAGGTGGTCATATTGTCCGCCCTTCTGCCAGGGGGTGTGTATTTCAAATCATCGATTTACACAGAACTTGGCCGAAGCTCCCTTTAACCCATACCTGCGAGATGAATGAATGTCTGTAGATAATAAGAGATGGATGTTCATGGAAGTGGGTGGGAGATTAGGATGCAATGGATCTTTTAAGATATAGTTTGAAGACTCAGGGACAAGATTCCTCATGTGAACTTAGAATGGAAGAGAGAGAGTGTTTGAAACTCTGCACAGCTAAATTGTTCTGCACAGGAATGTATACGAGTGGATACAGGGTAATATGTCTAACTAGTGCTTTGTAGACTAATCAAATCCAATCTGTGGATGATCCAAATGGATGCTGCTGCTGCTGCTGCTGTGTGTGTGCACTTCGGTCCCTTTCTGTGGTGTCTTGTTCTCTGAAGTCATGCAATGAAAGGCAACACGACAAACTGTGATTTACATTATGGTGTTACTGTTTCTAAATGATGCAAAATCAACTCTCAAGAGTTTGTACTGCTGCTTTTTTTTTTGAATGATGGTATACTGTATCCTGCCACAATCACGTGTCAGAGTGAAAGGAACAAAAAACAACCCCAACTGTTTACTTTGATACATGTGGCAGTGTTGCTCTATGACTTGTCAAGCATTACTTCCATTGTTTAGCTTTCAAGCGAAATGAGGACGAAAAAAAATTGGAAGGACTTCCTCATTCTCAGCACTGCTAGTTTTCTGAAGACAAGGAGAAACTCTCACTGCTCGCCTGCCTGCATAGGAAAAGGTCACATGGAAAACAGGTGTGGGATGTGCGTCCCGCTGCACCTGAACATCTTTTTCCTGTAGTTTCGGTCTCACCTGCAGTCTTTCTTCCAGACAGAGGAAGACAGAACAGTCCTAAACAGAGATTCTGTAATTCGGCCCACTGCTCAAAGTCTGGAGTGTTCCTTTGCTAATTTCTACGGTCTACGGTTTCTCCTTAGCGCTGTGACTCTGCCTTACTGTGACCTTCAATGGGTTTATGTGCCTTCATCTAGAAAACATTAGAGCACCTGTTTGTGCGTGCGTGCCCGCGTACGCGTGCGTGTGTGTGTGTGCGTGAGTGTCATATCATGACGACAGGCCTGTTGCTTGCTCAGCTGGTGGTGGAGGTTTCTCATTGATTTTTGTTGGATCCAATGATGTAAAAATAAATAGAATTTTCTTCACTTTAAAATATTGCTTGCAAAGTCTCTGTGTTTTGTGCCTCTTGCTTCTTATGCGGGGAGATCTGTTTTACATGTGAGCACACTACACGCTACAAAATTTCAAGCCTTTTTACATGGCCCGCTCGTAAGCTAGGAGAGCAGTTTTGCAACATTGCTGCAGCAACAGAGGGAAGGGGAGCAAGAGAGCGCCACAGGCTAATATTGGAGATTTAGAAGCAGTTAGACTTTTATGTTTTTTTAAATAAAACTTTTACAAATAGGTCCTCATGCAGAAATTGATGATATGCATGTGCATGTATGGTACGGTCTAAAGAGAAATGGGGGCTAATGCAACAGCAGACACAAGGAGATCTGCAGAACCCACATGCAGTTTACAATGAAAGGCCACCCTGTTCATCCCCTCTGACACGCATCATTTGTCAGGAATGCAATCATTATTGCGCCATTATCTCTGTCACCTACGTGACATCCTTATCTGAAATCTATTCTTAGCAGGAAAAGGCCCAATTTGCCCTCAAGCCTACAAGACCACTTGAAAGAAAAATGAACCCGACGTTGTAACAAAGGTTACCCAGGAAGTGTTTCGAAACGTTTCTGCGTCACACTGTCTTGTAATATGTCACTCTGCTGTCAGCTTGGACGGTGTCCGTTATTCGTTTAAACACCATAACTCGCTATCCCTTCATTGACTGGAATAAAACAAGGAGACAGCTCTTTGGATCTTTGGCTCCTGGGTTTGATGGAAATAGGAGCTGAGTGATTACAAAATTATTATTGCACAGATCATGTGTTGATGGCATGACTGAATAATTTACCTTAGCGTTGCTGATTATCGATCATTAGTTTTATAACTTGCGATCTTCGGACTTCACCAACTATGACCTTGATGTCGCAATAAGGCCAGAAGATCCAAAAAGTTAAATTTTTGTTTGAACCAAAAGCAATTTAATACAATCTGCTGCTTTTAGTACAAGACCTTTAGGAAATCATTTTAGTGAGCTGAATACTGTAGTTTAAATGCCTCATTTTAACACGGCACTGGTTATTGTCAGTGACCTTGGGGTCAGATCTAATGCTTTATCTAAGACTACCGGTATTTAATTTTAGACTCGTGACTTGAGTTACATAATTTGACAAGCATCCCCATAATTGCATTTGCTTCTGATAAAGAGGAGTGGTGCTAAAAATTGTTGTATAGAAAACTCAAAATCATAAAAGTTTTCTAGCTGTTTATTGATTTTTTCACAGTTCGTGCTGGGTTTGCTGGGTTGCTTTTGCATGTATAATCTTAATGTGGACAGGCTTGAAATAAGCGCTTTGAACAACTGTGGAAGCCTGTATGAATGAACATATCAATGATTACCTACCTCGATATATATCATTGTTTTATAATGGTTATTAATGATTAAAAGGCTCTTTAATAATTTACTTTTAAATGATTAAAAAAAACTGATTCTTGGATACCCTTTTCTTAGTTATTTGCAAGTTAATGTTAATGCTAACACTGAAATCAATTCAAACCAGGGTGGTTTGAATTGATTTGATTCAATAGGCATACAAGATAATATATATACAGAAAGTTTATTTTACCTGAATATTTATCATTATTATTAATGATAATGAAACGGTATATATTACCTGAGTTTAATATTGCAAGAAAACACTTCTATGTGTAGTAGTTCTGTAAAATAATGGTTCTGAAAAAGCTGAATTTTCAGAGAAGTGCTACTACTCTTGGATCAAAGGCTACAGTACAGCCATCAAAGCAAGAAGTTGCAAGTTATTTCGCGTTTGACTTTTTCTCCTTTTCATTTTAAGGATCACGTTTGGTCTTTGTTAGATTATAGAAAAGAGAGACCATTTATCCAGCACTTAAAATTTTCTTGTCTTTTTTTTTTTTTTAAATAGGCCATATTTGAGTCCAGGTCGCTTATTTTGTTTCTGAATGCCATAATGCAGTACAATTAGTACAATAGATGAGTGGAGCTAAAAGGTTTGACCACTCTTTAATTTGCAGTCTATTGCTTCCTGTTTAAGATGTAATGCTGAGAATCTTGTCTGCTAATATTTTCACATTGCAGGCTTGATAGATTATGCAAAGGGGTTTTCTGCCTTTTTCAAGTGAGTTGGATGTTAACGAGAGTGCAGACTCCCTTGTTCTCTGTACAAATTGGTGCATATGCACCTGCTGCCACAGGCTCACAGTGTCCGCTCAACAGCTCTCTGAGGAAAGCTGTATACTGTGAATTTACTAAAGCAGATCTGGCAAAAGTCAAGCAGCCTGGATAATAAAAAAGAATCGCAGCAATTTTATGTCCCGGCTGCGGGAGAGTCAGCAAGGCCTGAGGATCACTGACTTTAATAAGAAAGCCGCAGTGTAAAATGAGACAAGGCCTTGGCCTGTTTAACCACAAAATAAACTGTAAACCTGGGAATGAACATGTGTCTCAAAGCTAAAGACTAATATCTGTATTAGTTGGATCGATTACTGCAACTCTCTTCTTTTTGGTCTTAGTCAAAAATCTATCCATAAGCTTCAAAGTGTCCAGGGCTTTCTGCTGCTCTGCCCCCGTCTTTGGAACTCCCTTCCTCCTGATATAAGAAACCTCACTTCCCTCCCTCTTTTTAAGTCCAGACTCAAAACTCACCTGTTCACAATAGCCTATTCCACAAAAAACTTTTCCATCCTGCTACTTTAGTTTATTTTATTTATTTGCTCTATGTTTTATCTTTATTATTTTGTAAATTATTATGTTTGTTGTTGTTATTTCTTGTGTACAGTGTTCTTGAGTGTTTTGAAAGGCGCTTTCTTAAATAAAATGTATTATTATTATTATTATTATTATTATTATTATTATTATTATTATTATTTATTAGGTGTACAAGCCTTTTGGAGTCTGATTAAGAAAAACAACGAGATGGGGAAGCAGAAGGGAAGAGGAGAGATCTAGTGTGCAGATTTTTACACTCCACATGGAAATTTTTCTCCAGCATGACTCAGTCAGTATCATTCATGTATTAAACCATAAAAACTTTGAAACACTGATTTGATAGGCAATGAACAATTGATTGTCTCCTTTCAACTTAGATATAAAAACACATGCTAGAGTATCTTTGTCAGCCCGCAATACAGCCAAGGTCAGATCTCAAGTCGTTAGCTACCCTTTCACTGGGTGCATAAATCACTGTGGTGTATCAGTAATAAGGAAGTTTACCTGTTAAAAGGTCTTTTAAAGGCACTTCAGAAGTCATGTGGCTCTGGTGAAAGGCCTCCGGCATGTTCCTGTAATTCATGGTCTTATATTAACTCCCATTTCCCCATTAATATGGCCATTTCTTCTGAGCTCGCCAATTCACTAACATTCCCCCATAACAATTTGCAGCAAAGAGAATCATTAGAGACATTTATTTAATCCATTATATAACTCTGGGCCCAGTATACTAGTCACACGTAGATTCTCCCGTTATCACACCGTTCCTCGGGATTATATCTTATTGCAAACATATGTTATGAAATGTATATTTTTCTATTGGCCTACATTAGCCTTATCTTTTTCAGACTCTTTACGATATACACATCATAATGGGTCTGAAACCTGTTTAGTGAGAACTTCCATGTGGATGTTTCCGAAATGATTCAAACATAGGTCTGAGGAAATACTATACTTAAACTGCAACCACAGAACAGCATGTACTGTTACCCTGCTCTTCAGACAATAATATTAGTAATCAATTCTCCAGCACTCAGGCAATGAGCACCTTTATCTCTCGTTTGGTGTTTATGACTTGGTTAATAGTTAAGCAATGTCTTTGTGTCCCTTACGATGGAGCAAGGACATATCTGACACCCCTTGTTCGGATTTCTGAGGGTTGATCCAGTAAGTTAGCCAATAGCTGACAGCCAGTGTATGACCCTGGGATACATGATATAAAGGTAAGCCATCTGAAAGAAACCAAGCTCATTTGCAAGGTGCTGAGAGTATCAGAAGAGTTCTCTGCAAGTCTGATCATAGATCATAGCCTAGTCATCAGTAAACAAGGACAACCACACCAGGTTGATCCAGCTCTCAGCGCTTTTGAAACTTTTGGATGTCTGAAGACTAGACTGTTCTTTTATCCTTGACGGTTTAAATCTGAGAGTCTCCTTCAGCATTCTTGATGGAGAGATTCAATTCTAACAAAGGGGGGCACATCAACTCTGCCTATGATTCCAACCTGGATGAACCTCCAGTTTATGAGGAGACCAACGATGACCACAGGACAGTGCGACCCTCCGTGATCAGCGCCTTCGGTCATGACACTCTGGACCGCGTGCCCCACATTGACTTCTACCGCAATGCAGGCAGCATGAGTGGCCACAGAGCTGTGCGGCCCTCCCTGCAGGAGCTCCATGATGTGTTTCAGAAGGTAAGTGAATGTAGATGTGTGAGATGTATAAGATCTCTCTGTTTTTCCTCTATGGTCGGCACCCGATCTCCTCCTCTGTTAAGCCTGTTTTGTCCACAACCTGCCATTCTGCAGAAAATAGCCTGCACCCATTTTTCTCCAAATTCAAGTCAGTGACGTTTTAACTGCAGGGTTTTTTTCCTCCTCCTGTGCTACACACTTCATTAGAAAGTGAAGAGATATATTTTACAGATGTTTATTCTTTCAAACAACCTTGCAGTAGCCACAGTCCAATTATTAGAGCCTTATCTTAAAACTTGTGAAACTAAAAAGGACAACAAAAGTTATTCTTACAACTGAATGACAACCAGCACTCTTGACACACTTAAGTTTTATTGGGTTTTTTATTATTATAAGGCTATATTGTCAAAGAAATGGATAAGATTATTTAGGTTTATTGGCTGAATTAGGTTTGCACCACTGGATGGTTTAAAAAAAAAAAGATATTTTAGTACCCTTGCCAGCAGAGAATGAAAAAAACTACCACCTATTTATTGCCATAAGAAAACAAAAACCACAACTTTTTATAATGCCGCCCCTTTTCTTGCAGCGGATATTGCATATAAACACGAAAAATGCCATCTAGTTACTGTGAAAATGTATGTTTCCTTTTGTGTTTTCATTCTTCCTGCAGAACGGGGCGATCTCTGTCCCAGACACATTGGAGGACGATGGCGAGAGGAGCATTGGAACCCCCTCTGACGATTTAGAGTCTGCTGCTCCCACTGACGATATGGGCATGGTAAAGTTTGGCTGGATAAGAGGAGTCCTGGTAAGTTATTTTAGGTCATGGTAAGCTACTTCTTTTTTATTTAACCATGGTCACTCAACCAAAAATGAAGCTCTGTGGGTCTCGATAACACAATGAGTCCCAGTGGCGCTTTCGAGATCAGAATCTGGGAATGATTTGCATTTGCTCAGGACATGCTTTTGATCTTGCTTTTGTGTTTCAAGGGCACAAAGGTCAAAAAAGGCCCCCAACATATTTTTTATTGGATTTTTTTGTAATTAAAAGCCAAATTATGCTCAGTGACATTTACTCCAAAAATTGACATAACAATAAATCATGAAACACAGTGAGGAAAATAGACTTACACTGCTCTCTTCCACAGGTGAGATGCATGCTCAACATCTGGGGTGTCATGTTGTTCATCCGTCTGTCCTGGGTTTTTGGTCAAGCAGGCTGGGGTGAGTGAGGCAACGATACACACATACGCACACATAAATAGCCACTAAGCCCACAGTAATGGTTTATACATCATTCCATCTGACTGTTTGTTGTTGTGTGTGAGCACTTTTGCTGAAAATGAGTCCACCTGTAACTTCAGCTTTTATCAAACAGTGAACGCAATGAAAAATAATCCATTTACCTGGTGAAAATGTATAATCTGGGGCAAAAACAGACCGATCCCAGAAGTCTGTGTTCTCAAGGCCAGTGCCGATGATGTTCCATGTAATTGCAGGGATTGGAGATAATTAAAGGATAATTAAAGGATTACATTGTCCTCCACTCATTAGTAATGGAATGAGTGAATTTGGACAGATTCAACTGAACAAGCCTTTCTGAGCTCCCTTAATGATCTATACCTGCTCAAGGTCTATTGGGAGAGGTAGAGGTAGATAGTAGTGTTTGTGTGGGTGGATGAGAGAGAAAGTGAGAGAAATAAAAAAAAGGGGGGGGGGGGGGGCTTTGAGTATGGCTTCATTAATTTGTTCATTGCTTCAGAACCTATTGATCAGCTGGGGTAACCCATGGGGTTCCCATGAGACGTTAAAGTTTAGCATTTTTAAAGCTAACTGTGGGGAGGAAGCTTTCATGTCACACACACAGAGTGTTTTACATCTAACTAAGCAGTGCTGTAGTTGTACTTTACAAAAGTGATTATTTGCATATTTGCATTTCAGGTCTGGGAATTGTGATCATCGCGCTCAGCTGTGTGGTCACCACCATCACCGGCATTTCCATGTCGGCTATTTGTACTAATGGTGTGGTGAGAGGAGGTAAGGCAGCGAAATTTCAAGATAAAGATAAAGGCACAAAGTTCCAAACAACACCTGAATATGATCTCCTGAAGCGCTTTTTGTTTTGTTTTGTTTTTTTAAAGCTATATTTAACTTATCCTGACATTAAATCAATCAGTCACTGAATTTTCTATTAATCATCCACTACTGTATGTGTCTGTGTGCGTTACATTGCCATTTCAGGAGGTGCCTACTACATGATATCTCGCAGTTTGGGACCAGAGTTCGGTGGTTCGATTGGTCTTATTTTCGCATTTGCCAATGCAGTGGGTGTATCCATGTATGTGGTGGGATTTGCTGAGACAGTGGTCGACTTGCTCAAGGTGAGACATGTTATATTGATTAGGCTGTTGTAGATATATATATATATATATATATATATATATATATATATATATATATATATATATATATATATATATATATAGAGAGAGAGAGAGAGAGAGAGAGAGAGAGAGAGAGAGAGAGAGAGAGAGAGAGATAGATAGATAGATAGATAGATAGATATATATATATTGTTTTTTTTTTTGTTTTTTTTGTCATACACAGGAGAACTCTGCTATCATGGTGGATGAAATGAACGACATCAGGATCATTGGCTGTATTACAATTGTGCTGCTCTTGGGTATATCAGTTGCTGGGATGGAATGGGAGGCAAAGGTTAGAGCAAAAAGCAGTGCTGTTTGTTCACCAATCTCATTTACTTGTACTAAAGCTTAAACTGTTTGCATTTGTTTCTCACCACAGGCACAAATTATTCTTCTGGTTATCCTGCTGGTGGCCATAGTGAATGTTTTTGTAGGAACAGTCATTCCTGCAACCAAAGAAAAGAAAGCCCAAGGGTTTTTCAATTATAGATGTGAGACATCCGCTCCAAACCGATACACATTTTTCATTACGAATACTCCTGCTCACTCACAAAGTGCTGCTAACCCCTGCCATTTCTCCTCACTCTGTCTTTTCACAGCCAAAATCTTCTTAGAGAATTTTACTCCAGAATTTAGGGACGGTGAGACATTTTTTTCAGTATTTGCCATCTTTTTCCCCGCGGCAACTGGGATCCTGGCTGGAGCTAACATCTCTGGAGACTTGCGGGTAACTTTTTCATACAGAGAAGAGTAATACATGGGGGTCATTAACTGCTACGTAACATAGGCTTGAATAAAGAGTTTTTAACTGTCTTGATATTTTTTTAATTTAAACTTCTTTGTTTTACATAAATACATTTCTTTAAAGTCATTGTATTTAACTGTCAAGCACAGATCTGCATAATTTAACACAAATCTTTATTTTTTCACAGGATGCCCAAGCTGCACTACCCAAAGGTACCTTGTTAGCCATCCTGATCACTGGTCTCACCTATCTGGCGATGGCTCTTTGTGTCGGTAAGTGACATGTTTGATAAAATGCAGCTCCAGTGAAAAAAAATCTTCACTGGAATAAGTAAAACTGTGTATAGCATTACCTTTGGCAGATACAGTTTTACCTGGATCATACAATCAGTATCACTTATGTCCCTGAATATAAATGTGTCCTGAAAGCACAAATCTTTATCTAAAAAATGCTAATCAATCCATCTGTTCTTTTCTTCGACTGGTCAGCTGCTACTGTTGTCCGTGATGCCACAGGCAACTCATCCAGCATCATAAATTACACAACACCAGTAATTTGCAATGGTTCAACAGCGGTTGCTTGTGAACTCGGCTACGATTTTTCTTCCTGTGAAGTAGAGAAATGCAAGTTTGGCTTGATGAATAACTTCCAGGTACACAACTTTCTAAATAAAGAAACTTTTAAGAAGAATTCAATTTCTTCATCTCTAATGCTCTCATCTTCTCATCACCTCTGATTCAGGTCATGACCTTGGTGTCTGGGTTTGGTCCTCTCATTATTGCTGGAACATTTTCAGCCACCCTGTCATCAGCCCTGGCTTCCCTTGTCAGTGCGCCTAAAGTCTTCCAGGTCAGTAGATCACCACTGTTTTTTTAATGTACTACAATAAAACCTGTTGCTCTTAACCTCTGAAAATATTTTCCTTCACATCATTTCTTTTCTCCTCAGGCACTGTGTAAAGACAACATCTACAGGGCCCTGCACTTCTTTGCCAAAGGACACGGCAAAAACAACGAGCCAATCCGTGGTTATGTCCTCACATTCATCATTTCTGTTGCTTTCATTCTCATCGGTGAGCCCACTGCTGCTGTACCATGGCACCCGAACAACCTTAAACCAACATTTCATACTTTGTCTCAAACCACATAGCTAACAAAGTCTTCCAATTTTAATGAATCAGAAAACACGTTCACACATCAACAGTTCACTGACATAAACTAAACAAGCCAAACAACGAAAGAAAGATTTCATCTGACAAGTGGCGTCCATGCAAAGCGATACAGTTAGAACTCCTTCTTAGCAATCTGCTTTTTGTGTATATTCACAAACCTGTTTCAGATACATATTGGTTAATGTTTAAGTTTGATATTCCCACTGACAACCAAAATCTGAGCGCTCTGTGAAAGAATTTAATGTGACAGAGATTTTCTGTCTGTGCAGGTGACCTCAACACAATCGCTCCTATCATCTCAAACTTCTTCCTCGCATCTTATGCCCTCATCAATTTCTCCTGCTTCCATGCATCTTATGCCAAATCTCCAGGTGGGTGTCTAAAAAGTAGCTTATAAAGGAAAAATTCTGTTAGTAAAATCAGGTAGTTCTGCTTGTCCCCATTCTCATTTACCATTTTTTGTTGCTGTTATTGTTTTAATCCATTAATTTTGTATAAGTGACTTAAAATATTTTGAAAATAAAGCACTACCTGACAAACCGAGCTGTTTCAGCAGTGCATTATGTTTAATGGATTTTGTTATATGTAGTCTGTTTTCCATCACTTTTCTCACATTGCTCTTTTTTTTCAAACTTTGTTTTAATGCAGGTTGGAGACCGGCATATAAATACTATAACATGTGGCTGTCCCTGATGGGAGCATTGCTTTGTTGCGTTGTTATGTTTGTTATCAACTGGTGGGCTGCTCTGCTCACATATGGCATTGAATTCCTCCTCTACATATATGTCACAGTGAAGAAGCCCGGTGAGCTTATTTGATTGCTTGGAAGGATTTTTGCTGTGCAACAGGAGAAGTAGAGCTAACCTGTCTGGACTGATTTTATCTTCAGATGTGAACTGGGGTTCGTCCACGCAAGCGGTAACGTTTGTGAGTGCAGTCAGCAATGCTCTATCTCTGTCAGGTGTGGAGGATCACGTCAAGAACTTCAGGTAAAATCCTGCACTCCATTCCTGCAAGCACATATGAGAAACATTATTATCATAATAGTTTCAAAGATAATTTACGTTAGGTAAAATGTTTCAATCAAGGGGATTTTCAGAAACCTAAAACAAAAGGTGATAATGTTCTTATTTCCCGTCTTCAGGCCTCAGGTCTTAGTTCTGACGGGTTCAACACGAAGCAGGCCGGCTCTCCTTGACCTGGCTCACTCCTTCTCTAAGAACTATGGACTATGCATTACCTGCGAAGTGTTTGTGGTATGTAATATTGCAATCTCAGACAGTCTTAAAATCTTCATTTAAAAAATCAACCTCACATTTATATTAAGATTTGCAAAATCAAGCAAATGTAATTCATCAGAGTGCAGACTTAGCATGCAGTGGGTGTTCAAAAGAATGTCAAGTAGGGATGAGGGAAATGCCAACTGTCTGGGCACCTGAGACTAAAGTTTAGGGTCAGGTGCACTTTCTGAATATAAAAAAAGATGGACGTGGAACCGCTTTTCCCTTTCACAAAAACACTTACATTCAGCCGTATGGTGTGATCTCCTCAGGGCCCCAGATCAGAGACCTTTGAAGAGATGAACAATGCAATGGAGAAGAACCAGTTGTGGCTTAAGAAGAAAAAACGCAAGGCATTTTATGCTGCCGTGGCCTGCAATAACTTCAGAGAAGGGACTGAGAGTCTGCTGCAGGTCAGTATGGTCATAATTTACTTAGGAGGTAAATAAAAAAATCAAGTTAACCCACAATAATCCAGCGTATTAATGTGTAACGTGAGTTTTGATGAGAATATGATAGCAGATTCACAGAAGCAGGTTTTATTGACCCATGTCTTCCAAACAACACCCTACATCTGTTGATCTAGAGCTGTCGTAAGAATCTGGCCAGGACATATGTGCAGTAGAAAAGTTCGGAGCGGAAAAACAGTGGTATGGCTCAGACTATTGCACCGTCGAGATAAGGCCTCTTATCATTGTCCGGATAGCTTACTTCAAACAACACGGCAGATTAAAAGCTATAACTGATTAACACTGCATTTGGATGAGCTCCGGCAAAGATAAAGTGAGGTCTGCTGAGTGATCTGACAGTAAAACAGCCTTACAGTCTATTTCGCTTGGAAATTTTTAAGCTTTCTAGAAATCATTCCCCTCCCCCTCCCTCTCTTAATCAAGGTTTTACACTCGGTTTTATAACCCCAGGGTAACATGGTGTCTGTATTGCTTCACTTAACAGCTCATTGTGATTTGGGATTTTATATCTTCCTCATAGGCTTCTGGTCTTGGCCGTATGAAGCCTAACACATTAATGATAGGCTTCAAGAAAAACTGGAGGACTGCTGGGGCAGAAGCAGTTCAGAGTTACGTGGGAATACTTCAGTAAGTGCCAAATAAACACACACACGTACATTTTTATAACAATAACACACTCAGTAATGAGAAGCACATTGAGAGTTATCATTTCATTTATTTTGTTTTCTCTGTGCTTTTTAAATGTACTTTATGAAGTTTGCAGTGCAGTAAAAAACCAATACAAAGTGTAGGCTTCTGTTATTTGATCATTTGAAATCTATTTTAATATGTCATTATAATACATGTGTAGCATTTATTTCACAGTAAAATCCATTTCAATCTTTAGGAAAAAATATCAAGTGAATTTTTTTATTTAAAAAAACATATAAATAAACATTGTGGATGTATTCACATTGTTATGTACTTAAACATTTATAACCTATTCCTATAAAGTACATTACAAAGCCATAATAATGTGATATTTCAAATGCCCATATATCCTTCCCGATATGCTTACGCATTGTTAATGCAAATGGCAATTAGAAACTTAGCTTTTAATATCTCTATATAGCATTATTCTCACTTTGACCTTCAGATCAATCTAATGACCTTAAAGGGGAGGTCATAGGTCAAATGTGACATATTTTAAATTATGCATTTCACACACACCAACTGTACACACCAAATGTAAGTGTCATAGTTTCTGGGTTATAAGGGTTTTTGTCAATTTTCAGCGAATTAATCAGGAAGTTGACCTTGAAGTTCTTAGTGGATGTAAGCCAGAATTTTTTTTTCATTAGAATTCGTTCAAAAGTTTTTGAGCTGTTGTGTTTAGAGACAGAATGATGACACACATGTACACCACAGACTACCGAAAGCACAACCTCCTTAATTAAGCATAAAGGTAATTAAGCATAAACAGGAGACCTGTGTTTGAACTAGCATCCTTATTCTCTTGTTGACAGTGATGCATTTGACTTTGAGTACGGGACCGTAATGCTGAGGGTGAACCAGGGACTGGATGTGTCTCACATTGTCGAGGCAGAAGGTCAGTATGATATTGTCTTTA
Organism: Pelmatolapia mariae; assembly: GCF_036321145.2. Taxonomy (NCBI): domain Eukaryota; kingdom Metazoa; phylum Chordata; class Actinopteri; order Cichliformes; family Cichlidae; genus Pelmatolapia; species Pelmatolapia mariae. The sequence continues at coordinate 12,998,061 of NC_086227.1, read as the reverse complement.
GGCTTTAAATTATTTAACCCGCAAGAGCTCCAGCATCAACATACCCATGGTAGAGAAAACAAACCACAAAGAAATTAAGAAAAACTGTTGTAAGAAACTGCTGTACATGTGCCACAACAACCCACAATAACCCATTATAATAATAAAAAACACTGATAAACCAAGATACTTTGTTCTGTAGATTAGAAGCTTTTAATAAAGGTTTACAACGGTCAGGTAGTTCACAGATAAGATGTTAAAAAAATGCCATTTATAGCTGTGTCTCTGCAGATTTGTTTTCCAATAAGAAAAGGGATCCTACCTTGTGTAACACATATTCACAGTCATGTTTCCCATTCTGTTTTTCAGAGGAGATGCTAAGGGCAGCAAAGGAGCAAGAGGCTCTGGAGAATGAGATGATGCCAAATGGAGGGAAGGGAAAAGGACTATTCAGGAAATCCAGGAAGTCATCTCAGCAAGTGCTCACGACCAGAGGTATCCATCTCAATCAGGATTTTTTTCTTAAGTATTTTTTTTTCATCTTTAGGCATGAAAAGATGAATAAAAATACTTAATAAAAAAATGTCATAATTCATGCATGACAGGCTTAAATAACAATAATTACAATGAAACACGTCATATATCTACAGTAACATTAAACGACCAGTGGGTGGCAGGGGATGGAGTGACACATCAGTGTCTAATGTAGTGGTTTATGTGCAAGTAAACCATCAACACTGACACAAATACAAGAAAACAGCCTTTGAATAGCTGTCCACTGTAGTGACCACTATGCGTGAAAGGGTTAAAGAAAAAGTTGCATCAAAAGATGAACGTGATCTCTTAATATGTGGAAGCACGTTTCTCTTGTTCAGTCTCCTCCACACACAAACTCAAATAGCTTACATTTAATAAATGAAACCAATGACTCTCTTTTTTCTTTTTCTTTTTTTTGGGGGGGGGTCATGCTCACATTCAGACATAATTGAATCCGCCATTCCCACTAAAGAGGCCTCTGAGGCTGTAATCCAATAATACACTCCTTTTCGTCATCCAACATTAAGTCATCTCTTAATGTTGGTTTGTGATAGTTTTCATATCCGACTTTACAGTGAATTATATTCCCTCCTGCTGTTGCTCTCATATCTTTCTCCCTTTCTTTCTCTCTCCCAGTGTCAGTGTGTGGCTCTCCACCGCCACAGGTTGCCAAAATGAATGAGAAGCTGGTGGAAGCCAGTCTTCAGTTTAAGAAGAAACAGCCCAAAGGCACCATTGATGTGTGGTGGCTGTTTGATGATGGAGGTAATTCTTGGCTCATTTTTATGAACGCTGCCTGAAGTTCGTAACAGATAGGTGCACACAAATCCATAACATTCTCCTCGATATCACTGGAGACAAAAATATATGAAACAAGCCAAATCTTTAAAAAGTAGTAGTCTCTGAAAGATGCAACACGGAGCAATAAATAAAAAATGTGCTTCTCTTCTCTCAGGTCTTACACTGCTCCTCCCCTACATCCTCACTACCAGGAAGAAGTGGAAAGACTGCAAAATGAGGATCTTCATCGCAGGACAGCCTGGACGCAGTGATCTGGATAAGGAGGAGTGAGTAAACTAATTAATATTTCAGTATCAATTACAGTTTAATATGTGGAAGTTAGACTGGATACATTAATTGGCAAGATATGAAAATCCATGTGCTGCTAACGTTACTGGAATGCTATTTAGCATTGACACCAAAATAATGAAGTACATTTATAGGAAAGCTAATCAGTGCGTGGTGATTTGACTTGCAGGATGAAGGGCTTGCTGAAGAAGTTTAGAATCAACTGCAGTGACATTAATGTCTTTGATGACCTACATATCAAGCCCAGGTCTGAAAGGTAACTGCCATTTCTTTTCACATGCACAAGTAACAGCGAACCAGATGCTGAAGTAGTAATAGTACAATTTAATCACATTGTAATATCAGCGTGCTACAGGTTTAGGGGAGAAAAAGAACATTTATAGAGAAAGCTCATGTTCTTATTTGCATTTCTCCAGCTTGAAGGAGTTACAGGAGATGATTGAGCCTTTCCGTCTGCATGAAGGGTCCAAAGACCCTGATCAGATTAGAGCCTTGCAGAAACAGCAGCCCTGGAAGATCACCGACAAAGAGCTAAGCGAGTTTGAGGAGAAGGTAAAAACCACTGACACTAAGTAATAACCTTACACAGGCTACAGTGAAGATATCATGTATTATCTTCATATCAATATAAACAAAATAAAAAATTTATTGTTAAAAAAAATAACTGTCGCTTGGTTACAGACACACCTCCAGGTACGACTGAATGAGCTCCTCAAGGAACACTCCAGATCAGCCAATTTAATCATTCTGTAAGTATATATTGTCTGAATAACACTACCAAGCATAATCCAGTGTTGAAAGAACAATGTCTAACATATTTGTTTACACTGTTGACCCCCTGTAGGAGCATGCCCATAGCTCGTAAAGAAACGATCTCTGATTTCCTCTACATGGCCTGGCTGGACATTCTGACAAAGGACCTTCCACCCACCCTGCTCATTAGAGGCAACCACAAGAGTGTGCTCACTTTCTACTCTTGAGCACTTTCCATGCTAACAATCCAAGTGTGATATAGCTAGAAAGGAAAGGAATGGTGTTGCCATAATGACAACCCATGTTTAAATAAAATGTACAAGAATATTTAGTCTTCCAGGCCAGCAGAAAAGTGTAACACAATCAAGCATTTGTGGATAACTCCAGTTGAAAGCATATATATATATATATATATATATATATATATATATATATATATATACACACCACACAATATATAAGTTGTGTGGTTTGTCAAGAAATTACTTGCACTGCTGTTAAATCACAGCCAGAAACCTTGCTTTGATTATACACTGTATGGCTATCACTGAAACCATGTATCAAATGATACATCAAAAGTCTAATGCCCTCTAAGAAAGGACACACACACACAACAAGTCTGTATTTCCGAAATTGAATTTGTAAATGTGAATGTGTCTGAATATGAATTTAGCAGCTTAGAAGAACACATAGTCAAATCAATTCAAATCAGTTCATAAACAAAGGCAGAGACACAACCACGGCTGTGCAATGGTCATACTGAATGTGGCTGTAAAATAATTGTATATAGTAGATGTGTGTATTCTAGAAATGATCAACATCTTGTTATTGGCAACTTTATTATCAGTTCTTTTTTAAACACTTGTTATATTCACTGTGTAAAATACACTGCTGCCATTATACAGATGTTTACCTTTCACGTGACATTTTTTCAATATTTTTCATGTTACTTTCATAGTACACTTTTTAAGGGCAACGGAGGTAGAACATTATAAATCAGATTATTCTGTAAATTTTAGCCTTCCTATTTTAGTCTATCTATTTAAGCACATAATGTTAATCAGCTGAAATAAAGATTAAAAACATTTGTGATGTCTTCTTATGTGAATATATTATATTTATTTATAGTGTCAGATGTTCTTTGTCCAGAGAAATGTGTCAGTGGACAGGGAAATGGGGTATTTGCTGCAGTATATAAATTAGATGTCTATTCATTTTAAATGTATAGTATCTTACTTGGTACCTTACAGACATCATTTGGGTATTTTCTCATTTTATGATGATTATTATATACAGTTTAGCACACTGGGAATAAAAAGTCTGCACCTTTTGAAAGTAGTCAGCAGAACCTAAGGTTTAATAATAATGACGTTTACCCTTCATCAGACATATTTATTCATTGCAAACCATAAAAGATCTTTTGAGTTAAAAGTAAAGCTGCACATGCCACCTGCATATCAGCCAAATCAAGATCAGCCTTCCCTATCAGCAAATAAGACAACCTTTACCGTTGGCAGTAGCCATAACCCAGAGTCTATCTGTTGTGTCACATCAACGATACAGAGTTCAAACATAATTTAGCACACTTTAAAACTATTATTTTAATTGCTATAGTTGAAATTTTGCAGTTTAAAGAAACAAGAAAAAAACCCCAAAAAAACCCCACACCTATACAGGCATATCCGGTCGGTATTGGGCCACAACTCCCTGATCATATTATGTGTCTACGAATATATTACACTGAATGTGAATCTCCTTTTAACCACTTTTAACCCACAGAAAGAGCTACAATTTGTAATCCAACAGAAACTTTTCAACTGATGGTGATATTCAAAGGAGAAAATCTTAAAATTCAACTCTGTTCTCAGATAAAGGGATATAGATACTCTGAGTATGATCTCAGATGATCTTTGAACATCGGCAGTTTTTTCACTCATTTTCAGGCCAGTCCTTGTACCTGACCATGTTTTTGTTTGTTTGTTTGTTTGTTTGTTTGTTTAAGTTGTTCAACAGTGATCTATGAATCATTCAAGCATAAAAAAGGCTGTTGTGTCGACACATACTGTAACAGACAACTTCATTCCTAAAGAGCTGACCCAGAGTATGAGAGATGCATCTGGCCTTTCAGTTGAGAACAGGGAGAACAGGTGGAGGTATGCCAAATGACACAAGAGCAAATCAGTAGTACCAGGTCTTATGGAGGGAAGAAACAAATCTGACACTTTTGGTTCAAATCATCAATGTATACAGAGAAGGCAAGGAGTCCAGCAATGAGTGTCTATAGCCATCTGTAGGCTGTGGCTTAAGACTGCATTTCAGCCTGTGATGTATGGGATCCTGTCAAAATCGATACACTCAAGAACCAAGAAAAATCAGATTTTGAGCCACTACGTAGTACCATCTGGAAAGCATCTGATTGCCAATAGCTTAATTTTTAAATATGACAAAGATCCCAAACACATGGCCACTCCAGTAAAAGCATACCTAGATAGAAAAACAGCACCACTGGTCATGGATTGGCCTCACCAGATCCTGGACCTTAACTTTACTTAAGCAGCACAGAATCATCTTGCCAGAGAACAGAGCGAAGCTGTTTCCAAAAAACAGCTTCAAAATGCCTGAAGAGTTCAGGCTGTGTTGACGAATTAAGGTGATCATACCAAATAGTGAATTTCAAGGCTGCTAGAATTGTACAAAACCTGTTTTACAGATATAAATATATATCTATATCGCTCTCTGTCTCTCAGTATATAAATTACTGCATCTGTATGTCCCATTTTGCTAGCAAAATATAAAGAAATGAGGGTTGGCTCGAGACTTTAACACAATTAAGACAGATCTGCACTGTGATGGAGAAAAGAGCTGGCTGCCATGTCATGAAGACCCTGGAAAGACTCATCCTTGACCAACTCTGACCTATTGTCAGGCCACATCAGGATCCCCTTCAGTTTGCTTACCAGCCCCGCCTACATGAAGGGCCAGAGTTGTCTCTATTTTCTGAGGTGCTGAGGTCATTTAAAATCTGTCAGACAATGCTCAGGATTTTTTATGAGTCTGTTGTAGTCAGTACCATCCTCTATGCTATTGTGGTCAATACCACCCTGCTATTGTGGTCAGTCGCAATAGCAGGGTGGTAACTGCTATTGCACTGATCTGCAACGCCAGTAATGTTGTGGGGATGGAGCTGGACTCCCTTAAGGTGGTGTCGGAGAGGCGGGTGTTGTCCAAGATAAGGACGATGCTGGATAATACCTCCCACCTTCGCCATGACGTGCTGGCCAGTCACAGGAGAATATTCAGTGAAAGACTGAAATTACCCAAATGCACCAAAGAACGATGCAAGAAATCAATCCTGCCCATCTAATGCACACTACATAGTGCAATAGTTACACTCTTTTGCACATGCTCTTTTTACATTATTAAATTTAGTTCAGTTAGTTACTGTTATTGTCTTACAGCAACTGTAACCACATTATTTCCTTGGCGATTAATAAAATATTTTGATTCTGATTTAAATCGTGATACCAGCACGTTAGATGCTGTGACCTGCAACGGCATGTAGGGGTAATGCTGTGGCATATGGAGTCGGAGAGGATGTCCTGCTATTTGGAGATGACAGCACAGCATTTTGGGTATGATGCAGCAGCATTTGGGGATGATGCCACATCTCGGTGCTGATGCCACGATTTGAACTAGCCCCGGTGCTGTGACAGCAAATTAAATTAATATTTAAAAACATACCCTATCAAACAGAACTGGGTTGCGAGTCGATACGACGAAGAGTATATAAATCGTGTTTCGTTCCTTGGCTCTAACCTATAAAGTCGTTTGCGTATTGTATAGGCTGCTGAAGCTTAGAGCCGCTTCGAGACACGGCGAGGGGGAGTGCGGCGTTGGTGAACCTGAGAAACCCTGCCAAACGAAATTATTAACAGTATGGCTCGAATGCTGCTAAAGGACTTTCAACTATGCTCGCGGGTTTTTAACGCTACTCCACGTTTCTTGGGGAAAGAACTGCACTTTCAAATGACAACTAAAAATAAAGGCAAGCAAGAAATTAAGAGCGATAACACCACCATGACCGACACGCCAGGAAGTGCTTAATGGCGTTAGCTTTGCTAGCCTGCCTAGCGTTTTGTAACTGTCTGCTTTGGTTTGCTCATGCTGTTTTCTTTCTTGTTTGTCGTGTTCGAACCACGTAAGCTGAACAGTCCTTCTGTTTTGTTCGGATATATAATATATAAGGCTTATGTCAACGATTTCCTTTTTGTTTTTGTAGGCTGATATATTTTTCCACCGGAAGTTCGAAATGTTTATATTAGTAACTCTCGCGAGAAAACTCGCGTTAACTACTTTGACGTAACGCGGGAATTTCATGCAAATTATCTCGCAGACCCGGGAATACACTGAAGTAGATTCTTGGTGGAAGTTTGTATTGTCGTCCTTTAATTATCAATAACTTAGTTTTTAGTAGGTTTTAATTTTTTTTAGTGTACTGTAGGTTTTTAATTTTGCATACTTTGCCAACATGCCCGTCCTAGAAGTCACAGATGCTTCTGCAGTTTCTCCATCAAAGAGAACAAGGACAGAAACAAACCCTGCAGAGGAAAGACCTGTCCTCAAATTTGCTAAACTTTCTGAGCATGCTAGGACCCCGACCAGAGGCTCAGCTAAAGCAGCAGGTTATGACCTCTACAGGTTAGTAACTCTTTAAACTGAAATTGTGTTAGGTTCAATAGATGCCTAATTTGTGACTGTTGATGTGTGTGCATGTATATTTAAGTCTGATTGTACCTTTAACTTAAAGTATTATTTTAAAAATGCAGATAAGCTTACCTTTACTGTCTTTACTTAACAGTGCGTATGATTACTCCATTCCTCCTATGGATAAGACCATTGTAAAGACAGACATTCAGATAGCAGTTCCACATGGCTGCTATGGGAGAGTTGGTGAGTGTCTCTCTGCTATTCAATTTTTATTTGTTTTGGGGTTTTTTGTTTTACATTTTATTTGAGTTGCCAAAGACTGTCGTGTGAACTCGTGTTATTCTTTCCTGTTTGTGCACCAGTTGTAAAACACCAGGTCGTCTGTAACTGTCTTTTTGTGGTTTTTCCCTCCCCAGCACCAAGATCTGGACTAGCAGCAAAACACTTCATTGATGTTGGTGGTGAGCTAGCTAGCTATCTGACCTAATTATTGCAAGTTAACCCCAGTAGTGTACAGACATTTTAATTTGTGTTATGTGTCGCATGTTCTCCTCAGCTGGAGTTGTAGATGAGGACTACAGAGGAAATGTGGGTGTTGTGCTGTTCAACTTTGGCAAAGAGACGTTTGAAGGTGAGTTATGGTGACAATAATGTATATTGTCAGCCTTTCATAACCACAGTAACCAATGAAAGTAGTCAGATTAGGGGATGACATCCATGCGCCCCACCTGTGGCTTGAAAATATAGATGCAGTATGACTGCAGACTTGGATACTTTAAAAGATTTATGCAATTATCAGCTTTTATTTATCAGTAAATTTTGTGATTTAAAGAAAAAAAAAGAATTGGTATTTGTGTGAAAGACTATTTAAGCTATTGGCTTCACTTTGAAGACCAAAAAAAGGTCTAAAAGTGATCTGAGAATAATAAATTGAGCTTCACATATGTTGCTTATATTTAATTTAAGCCAAAAAATAAACAATATTTTTACTGTTGACACTTTTCAGCCTATTCCAGAGCTCATTGGAGCTTAATAATGAAAGTATACACATAAACACTTGATATGAAGACTTTTATCGATCGGTCAGATTTAAAGGTTATTTCATCTGCTTCCTTTTAACCTTACAGTGAAAAAGGGCGACAGAGTTGCTCAGCTGGTGTGTGAGAAGATCTGCTACCCAGATCTGGTGGAGCAAGAGGTAAATTCAAAGTTGAGTTTATTGGGTAGATCTAATTAAAACCGGTGCAACAAATGTTTCATGACGGTCATGAAAAGATGCGAAGCTTCAGCTGTGTGGCTATTAGAAGCTGCCATTTTTTGTTGCTCTTGAACTATTATAGGCTACACTACTTAAAGATGTCTAGGCTTATGTCTGTGAAACAAAATGAACTTGAACAGCACTACAAGTGACACAGAAATTGTCATAAAGCTGAATCTCAGCCTCTGAGTTTCAGAACCAGAAAATTAGTCTTCTTTAAGGTTGCTTAAAGAAGTCGCTTTGAGTGTTCAGAGTAGGAAAAAGAAAACTATGTAGAAATAATAAAGGTTTAATAATGCATTTGTTTTCTTGTGTATTTCTTCAGATTAGTTTTAGTCTTTAAATCCAAGTGTTTGCCTTTATTTATTTATCTTTTCTGTTTTAGACACTCGATGAAACAGACCGTGGCGCTGGAGGTTTTGGATCAACTGGAACCAACTGAAACCCTCATGTGTTTTTAAAATATGTTAGTTATAACTTTGATAAAATAAGAAATAAAGTTTTGTTTTATATTTGAGTCTAGAGTTTTGCTGGGACTGAAAACCATGCGTTCCTAGTAAAAGTTCACTGAAGTTATAAATTCTCAACAAAGCTATTCTTCCAGATGGCCACATGGGGGCAGTCATACACAAGAATGTAATCTGCTCAAACTATTTCATCTGCCAGAGGCTTGGTAACTTCCCTTTACTTAATACAGACGTGTGCAGAAAGAGGACATATAGGTGCCTGCTCAACTTGGTTACAATGGTAATACAATTCAGATAAAGGGGGAAACACAGCAGTGAGTACATGTACTCCAAAAATGTTTTTATTGTGAATTTACATCTAAACCCTCACTGATGTGAACATGGAACACAGACTGGTGTCAGGCTGGTCCATTGCAATGCAGCACTGATTTTGACTTGTGAGAGAATATGTGGCCATGAAGACCTCAGTGCATAATCATGAAGGCCCAGGTTTGGCATCATCAATGTGTTTTGTGTGTGCGTGTGTGTGTCTGTATGTATACACAGTTTACAAAGGAAGTAGTTGGTCATTATAAGCACCATTACAACCCCTTCCCCTCTATTCCAGGGGCTTCCTCTAGTTTACAAAAGCTTCATAGATTAAAAGTGGCATTGATTATTACAGTATAAACACAATTTACATGTAGTATAGAGGAGAGCAGGCAGGCTATGAAGCTAGCTGTTACTGTTGCAAAGACATGAAACCTTCAGAAAGGCCAATGGGATTGCGCCTTGTTCACTACTGAGTGCATTCAAAAGTCTATGTGGATGTGTTGCTAGCACCAGTAAATATGAATTATTCTAGTCAGTAGGAAAAATGGAAAAGCATAGTTCAAATACGCGGTAGGAGGCGTTCAAGCTCCGACATAACTACATCTCAATAGTCCACAATGGGTTCCTCTCCTCTCCTAAGCCTTATTTGGGGAAACAAAGAAATGTGTGTATCCAGGTTTGATAGTCATTTACCTGAGGGGAGGAAATGAATTTATTTCAGACTATTGGGACTCGCCTCTTTCTTTTTATCCCCCCGCCACTTAAGCTGAGTTCTAAGAAAACAAACAAACTTGGCCCTTAGAGCTTTCTGCAGTCCACAAGCCCTTCAATGTGGCATCCGATTCCACATATCATCATACAATATTAAACCATACAATTACAAACCCTATCCACACCCTCAATAGTGCTTTAAACGCAGCAGGAGTGGTGTGTCGGGGTGATATGCTTTTTATTTCGACTGGAATCTTTCACACCTTCGGTGGATACTTTCCACAGAAATTGTACCTATGATATGCAGAATCATCTTTGGTGATCAAATGACACAGAACAGTCCATCCCCCCCACCCCCACCCCCGTCTTGTCTCTTTGGTGGCGAGCCCTTCTCCCGGTTAGAGTGAGTAGACGTTAACCCTTAGCTGCTGACCCAGAGTCAGAAATGTTTGGCCTTTTTCAGGGGGGACTGTGAGCTTGACACTGGATTAGCAGCTGCTGGCAACATCCGCCTCTCTCAGTCTTGTGATGGTTAATGGAGCATGATCTGCACCCTCATCTTCAGTATGTCTCCCAGCTGTCCTGTGAGGTAGTCTTTATCATGTTGGTCCTCCAGCTCAGCCAGCTCCTTCTTCCTGTAGAGGGGCATACTGCTGATCTGAAGGTAGTATGCGCCTGGCACGAGGCCCTTCTTCTTGCTCAAGTGCAGGTAGCTGACACCCTCCCTCTGATTGACTTTGAAGTAGCCTTCCTCATTCCCGTAGTCGATGCTGTAACGCACATGGTCGCTCAGTGTGCTTAAGGCCGGGGTAAACTCGAGGATGTGGTCGCGGTTACTCAAGTCACTGATGTTCAGGTGGAACTGGAGAGTGTCTTCGATGTCCACACTGGCCAGGCTGACCGCCTCTGTCTCAGTTAGCTGCAAAGAGAAAATGTGGTCTGGCTGAGTTTAGATGCTAAAGATGTCCAATAGTAAAGTCATGTGCAAACACAGCAGAGTGAATATGTGAATCAGTGTTAATTAAAGTCTGACTAGAAGCTGGAGACATTATGAAAAAAATGACTTGTAATCGGTTGGCAGATCTGTCATTTAATACAGATTTTCACAAAGTTGTTCCTTTTTTTACATGAAGGTTTTGGTCCCATTTCTGTTACAAGGCCTTCCCCTGCTATAGAGGGGAAAACTCTTTGGAAGAAATCAGAGGCCTTCATTTATTTATTTTATTAAGACTTAAAGTAGTCAAATATAAACGTAGTGTCTCTTACAGAATCCATCAACTTTTCAAAACCTTCAATTTCTCTAAAAAAATACAGGGGACAGTGTGCTTCATACATACCTGCATGTCTTCCAGAGGATTTTCCTGTGTTGAGTTAATGCTGCGACGTTTGCGTCCCTTCTTGGGATAGCCATTGATTTTACATTCGTAGCAGGCCTCGGGTGAGAGGGAATTATCCTCCATTTCACTTCCCTGTCCAGGACTTGTGAAGCCCAAACCTGTGACGCAGTGTCTGAAAGCAAAAGTAAAGCCATCAGTAACCTATAAACACAGAGGAAACGTTACCACCACAGTCGCTCATTTACTTACCCTTGTCCTGCACGGAAGTACCCAGGTGGACATCCACATAAGTAGCCTCCATCCGTGTTTGAACAGCCAAACTTGCATGGGTTCTGGCTCGTGGAGCACTCGTTGATGTCCGTGCAGCCTCCACTGGTCTGCTCGTAGTTAAAGCCGGTGGGGCAAAGGCAACGGAAACTCCCCAGGGTGTTGTGGCACGACGCTCCCCCGCAGATCTGGCTGTTCAGGCACTCGTTCTCATCTGGGTCACAGGAAGTTGACGGGAAGTAAACAAACACGGGGTCATTCCAGTTAAAAGAGACAAACAATACTGGGAAAGCCTGCAATGAATGTCGTAAATATGTGCAGACATTCAAACTAAAATTAGAGATTTAACTAACCACCACTTGTTTATTCGGTGGTGCACACATCAGGACATACACAGTACATATAATTGCTTTCTCGATAACTTAGCTATTCTTACTTATTTTACATACCAAATGCATTTTTGATGTTACCCTACCTTTTATTTGATTTTTTACCTACTTCAATCGTTCATTAGCACTAACACAATAAATATGAGAAGATTTTCTAATAAAATAGACTCTATTGGAGAACTTCAATCCTATATGGTTGATATTTTAGCAACCAATTCATGAGGATGTTCCAAAATAAAGAATTGTTATATTTGCTGTCAAAGAGGACAGCGGTATTACTTACCAACACACTGATTCCACTGATAGTGCTGCAGGTAGCCTTGGGGACAGCTGCACCTGTATCCACCTACTAAGTTCTGACAGCCATGCTGGCATCTGTGATTGCCGTCACACTCATCCATATCTGTCAAACGCACACACACACAACACAAAATTACTGAGAGTCTTTTCCTGTGATTAATCAGCTGATGCTGGGTTGGAACAAATTGTTTTTAGACCTTCACAGGTTTGTCCGCTAGGATCTAATGAGAATCCCCGCTGGCAATCGCAATTGAAGCTGCCTGGCGTGTTCTGGCAGACACCATTGGAGCCGCACAGATTGGGGTCTGTTGCGCATTCATTGTTGTCTGCATGGACAAAAAGGGAAGGTTCAGACAAGGGTAAAACTGGAAACATGGCATAAAGGCTCATTACCCTGATTTGGACTTGCTGAGTCAATAAAAATTCATTCACAGTTGGCACCGGCCTCTAAAAATAGGTCAGGTTACTGTAAACTCTTGGTACAAACTGTCTTGATGTCTGAAAGGGGTTCAAGAATAAAATCCCTAATCAGCTGAACGAAGATCAGATCAGAAGTGGCAAAAACAAATATTTAAATTTGAATTCCTGACCTTGGGAATAAAAGAAAAGCCAGCGCTCATTAACAAGAAGTTTCAGGAAAAAAATGTAGAAGTGGGTGTTTGAGAAACAGGTTTGATTGTTGTGATTGGAATCTGTGTACATCTGAACACAACGTTGAAGTTCAGGCTGGGAAACAGAGTAATCTCTAAATCTCAGCTTTTAAATGTGTTGTTATTTTTCACAGTTGGTTGAGATTTAGAAAGACTGCTAACACGTTCGCAGTTTAGCTTTCCATTTGAAGAAACAATCAGTGCGTGGGACATAATGCTAAAGCATAGCAGGATAGTCTACTTTGTCCCCAGGCAACCCAACTATGGGTTTCAAAGCTGATTTAAAGTGGACACGTTATGATTTTCCTTACTGGTGTCAGTGGATGTAAAGTATTACAGTTGTGGATTCATGCTAAACATGGGTAGAGATTCACATAATAAGATCTGTGCATGTACAAGCAAACCGCATGTTAGTAAATGCTCAAACTGTTTTATTTACTCTTGTTTCTGTAAGATGTCAAGGACAGTGGATATTCTTAATTTGGTCAGTTATTATAGCAGACACACCCACCCACTGTTTATGAGGGGCAGCCAATTACAAGAAAGTTGGCTTGATTGAAAGAGGGGCCATTTAAAACAAAGATTGTGTTGACACGTGAAATGACACAAGCTAGTCTAGCAGAGTTGAAGAACAAAAAAATGATGGTGCTGGACATGCGCAAAATAGATGTGCTGGAGAGAGAAGAAGAGTAGTATCTCTAATATGTCTGGAAACGGCCACTATTTTTCCCCACTGAACAACTTGTTTGATGAGCATGCACCTTAATGAATCACACATATGACTGAAATAAGGAAAAACAATTTAGGTCAACTTTGAAGCATATTTGGAATCTACAGCCAAATTACACTATCCTCCTATGACTCAGAGGTTCATTTTGTACCACTTTCTCTTAAATATTGGCAAACAGCGATCATAGTATGACTGGAACAACAGTTTTACGTCACAGTCATGTTTTTCCCACCTCATTACTCGTAGACTAACAGCACATCCACACCTGCTGTGTGCCATTTGGGTTACACTCTAAAAAAAGCCAAACCCGAGGATTCCCTGACACTGATTTGATGTGAGGTCTCGGGTGCCGTTTTATGGTCTGGAAAAAAGGCTTGGAGTTGTCATGGCGATCTACTGCAATGTTCCATAACAAGCATTGTTAAGCTGCCATGACTACAAACCAGACCGGCCTAATAAGATCAGTGTGATATCCGCCAGAGTCCATTAACATTTAATGGGTATATAAAGAAATAGACAAAACAGTGCTTCCCATGTCTATTATGAGCTGGGCAGGATGACACTTTAAAAAATTCTTCTGTGAAAAGACCAACAGTCTGTGTGAAATCCTGTTCGGACTACACAGGCAGTTTGATTAAAGACAATTCAGAATTTAAAGGGAAAAAAATCACCGGATGTTGTATACGACTGTATAGACTGTATATGTGTTTTTACCAATGCACGCAGTGTGATGCTGGGTGAAGCCAGCAGGACATTTGCAGGTGAAGCCACCGATGGTGTTGACGCATAAGAACTGACAGTTGTGCTGTTTGGTCGAACACTCATCCAGATCTGTAAACAAGAACAACATAAAGAATGAATTTCCCAACTGAACCTGTTTCATACTTCATAGTTAAGATACAGGGGTCGGAGTAATCTAAGACTACTACTTGCTCTACTGTATGTGGACTGCTCTTTTTCAAGCAAATTCCAGTCCTTCTACAGTCACTGACCTACAAATGAACTAGACACCGGAAACATAGAAGGGTACTGTAGAGGGAGAAGCTAAAACTATGGTAAATAAAGAACACTATGAGCACTATTTGTTTAGGCGTATAAACACGCCTGATAAACACAGATACAGACAGATGCACTGTGTCAAAGGCAAAGGGCACACTTGCAGTGAGCATTTAAAAGTGAGCATCTTAGGTCGGCAAGCAGAACGCAGAATGTAGCAGCTCCAACCTGGAAACTAAATCAAGCATGAAAATCGCTGGACTCAAGTGATGTGACAACCACTGGGCTTAATTGCGGGCTTCTTTTGGTGCTTGTGCAAGTTACCTCTGCAGCTCTTTCCATCCTCCTGAAGGATGTATCCTCGGGGGCAGGAACAGAGGTACCCTCCCTCCGTGTTCTTACAGATAAAGTTACAAGGCTTTGGTGCCTGTATGCACTCATCCACATCTAGAGGGAGAGGCAGAATGATTCAAAATAAAGAAACAGATCCTGTAGCCAGAAATTCCATAAACAGAGATCATGAGAAAGACAGACCCGAGCTGCATTTTTCATAGGAGTGGTGTGGGTTCTTTACTAGACAGCAGGAATGAGAACGAGAGGTTTCAATTCTGTATAAACACTGGAGGTGAATTTAAGCCTTACCCACACACTGCGTGCCAGTGATGTCAGCAGTGTAGCCAGGTTTGCAGATGCAACTGTAGGAGCCCAGACTGTTGATACACTGACCATTCCTGCACAAGTTCCCCATCACACGGCACTCATCAATATCTGGAGAGAAATGAGAAACGCCAGCTTACTTCAAGTTAGTTCAAGATTTGGTTTCTTTCAGATTTTGACAATAATTACATATCAAAAAACTGAATAGTTCCCCAAAAGTTGGAGGAAATATCTGTTATGCGTTCTTTTATGCACCATCAATTAAAAAATGTATTTCGGGTATAAAATCACTGATCTTACAAATTTTGTTAACCAGAGAAAAAGTTAATGCTTTGCAAGTGATGTCAACACAGATAACAACAACCATCTTATATTATTTAACCTTCACTACTCATAATTTTCTGGTTTCTGGTTTACATACACGCAATGGCAGTTTTAGAAAAATTAATCACTGGCCCCATTTTTAGGGCCTCAACTCATCGTATTGTGTCCTGTATTGTGTTTTTTGCACGATTTTGCAGCGTTTGAGTGCGTGTGTGTAATTCTTTATGTCTGTAAACACGATAGCTTAAAAAGTTTTGAATGACTTCTGATAAAACTTGTAGGAGTGTAGAATGGGATCATGTTAACAGTCCATTAAAATTTGGCTTACAACCACCAAGGTCGTCAAGGTCAATTTGACAATTTACTGGTTGAAAATTGACAGAAAGCCTTATAACTTAGAAACAATGATCACTGACCTTGTCATTGTTATTTGTATTGACCAAATACAGGCATATAGGGAATGCTTTTGTGCCTTGTAATGTCAAGGGAGTTCAGCGAGGGAGGAACTGCCTGCTGGCATATACTCACACCAACAGGGATACTTAATGCAAAAGCAGATAAAAAGATACATAGTATTTCTTTTCATCGATTGATGTTTGATTACTATTTTCTCTGGACTGAAAAACTGAGTCAAAGTGTCAAAAAGTTCCTCTGTTAGACCATTTGAGGCTGCAAAATGGAGTCAGTCCCCATTGTCTCGTGTTAAAATGCCTAAAATTAGAATTGGGGGAAAACACACACACACATTTAGCACCTGGTACAAAAAAAGAATCTGTCATAGCTAATTTTCTACTCTGTGCTCACTGAATGGGGTGTGAATTTAGTGATAATCTACTTGTTTAAATTGTATTAAGACTCGAAGTTAAGCTTTATTAAGCCCATGTTCATTGTGACTGATAGGTGGATGCCAATATAAACTGCTGTAAGCTGAAGCTTTCTGCTAGGCTTCACCTCAGCTAATTATAATCACTTAAGCGCCGAACCATGTTTGTGGTTTTCAATGTGGAAATCACAGAGTAACTATAAACCACAGAGTAATATTTCAAAAAAATCACCAATCTCCTTGGTAACTGAAGGAAAAAATGGCACAATAGTGTATTTATTCACCGCAGTGTGTGTTGTGTAGTTAAATATCTCTGATTACATTCCCCTGATCTTCTTCGCCACAAAAACTGGTTCATTTTCGGCAGGACATCAAATCAGTGTCTTCATATTTTAATAAAAATACAGATATTTGATGCCAGTAAAGTGATAACTGTATAGCACGAGGAACAGATAGGCTATACAGCTGTGTTGATGTTTTGTCCATCTGATTTTTTACCTTTTGGATGTTTTTTTTTTTATTCAACTATCTTTCAAATGATGATTGTTTACTGTTTGGCTAACTGCACAAAGTGTCCTCGAAGTTAGTGCTTCAGCTTTGGTGAGTGAAAATCTAGCATTTTAAGCGCTAATTAGAAGGTGTCTATGCCTGTTTACAGTCGATGAACCTTGCTAGAAAAGCTAGTTAGAACTAGCTTATAACTTAGCACTTCACGGTGTCATCCAAATCTGGTGACTTCCAGCTCAACGCTTCTGAATTGTAGAAAGTAAATGTGGATTACTAAATACTCATTAAGCTACCTCTTCCATCAGTGGTGTACCCAGGTCCCAGAGGACACATCTTCTTGTACTGGGTCGTCCCTGGCAAGGGACAGAGCTCACAGTTGTTACCCCATCCTCTGCCCCCATCACAGCAACACTCTGACTTGGTCACTGGGACCCTGTTAGTAGAAGTCATCTGACACAGAGTGGTCAGAACCTCGGTGAAGCAGACGCCTTCACGGTTATCTGCAGGGTGAGAGAGACACACACACAGAAAGGATCGTGAGAGCGAGACAATAACAGCAAGCAGACCAAACCACCCAGACAGGGCCTGGCCTCACACAGCAGACATAAATAGATAAGCCACACTGCTCTATCACTACTGTCTGTAAGGAGGAAGATAGCCATACAGTTACAAGTCCCACTGGAGGTTTTCTCACCATGCTCAACACATAACAGCTATCCAGAGGTATACTATATATTTAGACTAGGAAGAAAGGCTTTGAGCAGTATTTCCTTGCTTCCTCCTCTGCTGATAGTAACAGACCCTTGTTTATTTTAGGAAGATTTGGACACCATCATGGTAAAGTTCAATTCCCATG
Organism: Pelmatolapia mariae; assembly: GCF_036321145.2. Classification (NCBI taxonomy): domain Eukaryota; kingdom Metazoa; phylum Chordata; class Actinopteri; order Cichliformes; family Cichlidae; genus Pelmatolapia; species Pelmatolapia mariae. The sequence continues at coordinate 12,980,412 of NC_086227.1, read as the reverse complement.
GAAGCATTAAATTCAGCTTCAGCATTTTCTGTTTTTCCAAAACACATACAGTACATTAATGTCTAAATTATTTATATTGTTAAACTATTAGTAGTATGGATGATTTTTAATCAATTACTGTCTCTGTGGCTAGACACTGCAAACACTTGTTTTAATTATGTACTCCTAATCTCATCTATCTGACAGCAATTTAAAGATGTAAATCTATAAAGAAGATACTAAATAAAGGGGTTCTCTTCTGATAATAACCTTACAGCCTTTTTAAATTGATGACAGTGTACATACCAATACATTCTGTCTGAGTGGGGTTGGGAATGAATCCTTGGTCACATCTGCATCGGTAACTTCCGACAGTGTTCTCACAGCGGCCGTTCTTACAGATACCCGGTTTGGCCGTGCACTCATTCAGATCTAAAGCAGACAGACACACAGTGTAAAGAGGCATACTATATTAAATGTACTCAAGGTAAAACCACCTACGACACCATGATAATTACCCATGCAGCCCTCTCCACTGGGCAGCCGTGTGTATCCAGGTGCACAGATACACATATATGTACCAATCAGGTTCTTGCAGGTCATGCCTCTGCTGTCACAGTCATCTATACCATCTGCACACTCATCTTGGTCTGGAAGACAAACACCATAGTAAGAGTAAGTGGATGCAAAAGCCTCAAGAAGCCCACGTGCATTCATGCCTGTGCAACAGGTGACGTAACACAGACACTCAGACAAAGTACGCCAGAGTTTAATCTAACCACTAAATCCAACACTGAGCTCTGGATTGATAACAGGGTTGTAGTGGGGTAGTTGGTGGTCTGTTTGGAACTGTAATGTAAACAGTGACGTTATAGACACTGACATGTTCCTCCTGACTCACCGCTTCCCTCCAAATACAACTGTTGCTATGGCGTGCGAGGTATATGAGAGATCAGAGGTGTAAACAGAGACTCGGCGGGTTACAGTTGTCAGAGTGATTTAAGTTCATCCCAGACAGAGAACCCTTGAGGATCTAACAGAAATAGTGCGAGAGTGTGTTATGTAACTTTATGGAAGGTGCTGGCATGGCTTTTTGTGAGAATTTCTACCAGAGCTTTCCAGTTAAAGGACCTGCGAACTCTGACTACACGGGTGAGTCATTTTACTGTTATACCTTTACACATCCTCCTGTCCTCCCGCAGCACGTAGCCTGTTGGGCATTTACACTCGTACGAACCCACTACATTAACACAGCGGAAGGCACACAGCAGAGGATTCTGGGCGCACTCGTTGATGTCTGGACCGGAAACAGAAAAACCACAAGTTACACATAAAGACACCCATGACCTAAACGGGGGCTCAGATACAGCTTCGGATACCTTCGCAGGTCATCATTGGCCCAGGCTCAAAACCGTCATCACACGCACACTCAAATCCCCCGATAACATTAGTGCATGTGCCGTTTCCACAGGGATTTCCAATGTCGCACTCATTAGTGTCTGTATTGAAGAAAAAAAGAAAAAAACGACTCAGAATGACTAAAAGAGCAATCAGGAGGATAAGAAAAAAGAAAATGACCTGACTGACCTTCACATCTGACTCCACTAATGTCAAGGCGGTATCCCATGGGACATTCACAGCGGAAAGAGCCGTCTGTGTTAATGCACTGGCCATTAACACAAGGACTATTGATGCATTCATCAATATCTGCAATCAGAAATGTCAACACAGAGTGAAATTAAATGCCACAACAGTAACAGAGATATTAAAAAATGCAGATTTATTATCAGCCTATTTACCTTTTGGATGTTCATCTGGCCCACGTTGATATCCCTCGTTAGGGCAGAGATCGCGATACCCCTCTGGAACCGTCAGATGTCAAAAGTCATCAAACGTTTTGATCATGAGCTTACATGAATATGAGTGGTTTCTCGCATCTATGTGTTTTGCGCAGCAGTGTCTGTTTTATGTGTAGAATACACACCCTGTCCTTTGATGGGGCAGATTTCACAGGGGTCTCCCCAGCCTTGACCTGGCATGCCGATGCAGCAGCACACTTCCTTGGTAGTGTTTTGAGGTTTTGGAGCCTGACAGCGCCCATTTTCAAACTTGGTATAGCAGTAGTTCACACGGACATCTATGGGATAACACACATAGAGAAGGCAAGAACAGTGAATGGTGATAAACAGATGGATGAAATATCTAGAAGCGCAATATCGTCAAGATAATATATATCAAGTCAGGATCCTGTCAGGCTTGTTTTGGCAGAGGACAACTGGTTCTGAAAATCTAAAACATTTCAGATAACTCGAGAAACTATTTGACAACCGTAAAGATCGTAAGAAAAGTTTGTTGCTTCTGAATAATTCAATAAATCAGTAAATCCATAGCTGGTTGGTTCACTATAGCCTCAGCCTCAAGAAATCCTGCTATATTCCGAGGCACAAAGATTATTTGATTAAGGCAAATATGACAAAACTCTGTTTTTTCAAACAACTCAAATTTTTTCGTGCTTTCTCAAACTGAGGTCTTGAGTCGTTATGGCAAGTTAATCACTGTGATCACCATCTTCCTGATTGTTTGTTTCTGTTGTTGGTTTCAGTCTCCTTTCATTTTCTGGAAGCTTTGCCACAAACAATTGGCTGTAACAGACAAAAGAGCTTGAGAATCAAAAATCCACATGAATGAATAATGAGCAGGCTTAGTCCGAAAATCATCCGTGACAATTCGGGAAAAGTTTGGAAAAAAATCAGTCATGAAGTTCATAAGTTACGCGCATAAATGGTCTGAGCTTGAGCAACTGGTGGTGCCAGAGTGCTCAAGGGCAAGGCATGAAACTAACACAAAAGAATGAAGAAACTATTCCTAATCAGTGTGGCAAAATCCTAAGTTTTTACATGAAAAATATGAAGAAGAAAATTTAAAAGAAGGAAGCTTTATTTCGAGCCCCTAAACAACAACCATTTTAAAAGTTCAGAATTAGAAAGAGCTGAAGTCAGGTATTCTCCGGCCACAATGTAAAAGCTGTAAAGTCTTACGTAGTGCTTGTACCTGCGACTTGATTATTACATCAGTGTGAGGGGCTATTTCATCAAAACTACAAAACAGAACCTCGATATGAGAAAAAGTGTTCTTGTTTTCAACCATTTTTTAATTGTACAGACTGAAGTTGCATAATTATCTCCACTCACCAATCTGTGTGTGTCTGGTTACTCCAGGACTAGGCAGCCCCTTACTTGTAATAGGAAGCATATGGTTTCGCTCTCCTGCTAGCAATGGCCTTCAGTGAACTCAACACAAATAAGCTTTCTGACCGCCATAGATCACTCACACACCTGGCTCAGGAGCAAAGATCACATACATGAACACCTGGTGCTGTGAGGAGAATGTCAAAGAGTGTCACATTACTTTCCTCCATGAAACTGATTTGTCAGCCTCTCTGTGAAAGAGATTGATGGAGCTCTGTGCACAGCCCCTTGCAAGTATATGTACACATATGCACGGGTGCATTGGAATCTCCAAGTGCATATCTCCTTCATATTTTGTATTTTATAAAAGGAAAATTGTGAAATAAAGAAATAAATTGTTTTAGGGTTTTTAAAATCAACAAGAGAGTCGCCTGATAAAAAAAAAAAAAGCTTTTAAATAAATCAACTCTTGGCTAACACTGACAGCAGGGACAACGATCTGAAGTGTGGTGACAGATATTTAATAGTTATAATTATGTTCATTTGCAAAACCAGTGAAGCATTATAATTTAAAACATATCATTAATTGGCGAGCGCTGGTGGCCAAGTGGTTAAGACACATACCAAATACTGCAAATGCAACTCCCCTAATCACTGAAATGGTTCCATCCAAGGACTAATCATCCATGTCATCACCCTCCTATTCTCTCTTTCTGTTTTCCTACCAATATCGATTATTGCGATGCCAGAAAAAACATGAAATTCACAGCCTCTTTCTTCACCACATATCTGCATTTTGTGAATGATTCTGTTACCAAAGAATGTTAAACAAACATCCTGCTAATAGAGAAACTACTGATATCCTTCACCCTATCTCGACATTTGTTCTTTCAAGCCACTTTAAACTTGTGAGGTTCATTTCTGGGAATGTTACTAACTGCAGTGCTGAGTTTGAAGCTGAGTTTGTTTTGATGGGTGGCCTCATTTTCTTTCCCTGTTTCCAGGCAATCAATAGACGTCAATGGGAATGACATCAAAAGCATCACTGTGGCACCTATGCTGTCACAATATCTGTCACAAATGATTATACATACAGATTAAATTTAGAACTGCACAGAGGACAGTGATCACTAATAAATCATTGATGTCAAAGAACCTCAGTGACCATCAGCGATGCACAAAATCACAACAACAGTCACCTCTAGTCGCTCTATACTACAAGATAAACACTAAAATAATACAGAGAAAACCCAAACAATCAGACGACCCCCCTTGGCAACAGTGGGAAAGAGAAACTCCTTTTGACAGGAAGAAACCTCCAGCAGAACCAGGATCAGGGAGGGGCAGCCATCTGCCATGATGGGTTAGGGTGAGGGGAGGGAGCCAGGAAAAAGACACACTGTGGAAGAGAGCTAGAGATTAATAATAAATAATTATTAAAGTCAAAGCGGAGTTTGAAAACAAATAGTGAGTGAAAAAGAAACACTCAGTGCATCATGGGAAGCCCCCAGCAGCCTAGGCCTACTGCAGCCTATCAAAGGGAGCTAGTTCAGGGTCACCTGACCCTAAAAGCTTTATCAAAAAGGAAAGTTTTTGGACGTGAGTAGAAGGATTTTAAACTTGTTTTTAGATTTAACAGGGAGTCTTTCTACTCGTTCTTGTCCCCGCCAGTACTCTCTCTGCTATTGCATATGCAGGCTGCATAACTCTTCTTAACTTGTGCTGCTTTAACACTATATTGCATAATGCCATAATCCCTTTTGTGGCCGAGAACTACGTCTTCATTCATTATTGTAGCATTCATGTAAAATACAGATGTCACGGAGGAGAGCGGTTAGCACAAATAAATTTAGGGTTTGCGGTCAAATCTAAATATGTACATTTATTCCAGTCTGCTAAATTATGAAGAGTATAATCTAAAATAAAACAATGTTATTCCTCAATATGTTAAAGGGCTGTTTTAGGTTATGCAGCTATAGAAACTATACATGCATTTTGGAAATCTCACCATCATCAGTGTTTTCTCAGTAATACACACAAACCATAAACTAATTTACTGCCAGTGTTACTCACTTTCCACCAAACTCCTCCTGTCTATCCCCTAACCTTCAGTCGAACGCTTCTGATGATGTCATCACTTCAGTGTTTGGAGAGGGAACTCCCTAGCAGAGGACTCAGCGCACCCCCACCCAATCCAAAATACACACATATACTGTATAAACACACACACACAAGTGAGGAAATGGAAAAGTGATCTGTTCAGAGCCACCCTTGGCCTTGTTGAGGCAGCAGCAGCAGAACCAGCTGGAACACAGTGTGCTATCATGAAAGAGCAGGAAAAGCCTGACACCACTGGCTGCTGCTTAGTCTCCACTAGTGCTCACTTTTCACTGTAAAAGCAAATGCATGCTATAATTTCATAGCTTCTTTTCCCATCCTTCTCACTCCCACACGTGCACACGCAGTTACCTATACATCTCCGTCCAGACGCAGAGAGCTGGAAGCCTTCAGGGCACAAGCAGATGAAGCTTCCTTGAGTGTTAGAGCAGGTTCCATACTGACAGATCTCAGGTGACTGGGCGCACTCATCGGTGTCTGACATAAAAGAGAGAAACAACATTGTGAACCTCATTAAATGACATTTCCAGTTGTTTAAAACCTGCCCCTATTTTGTACCATTAGAAGCATTCCAGTTTCCAGTATGTCACTGCACATCTAAATGTCAGTGTAATCTCGCAAGTGAATAATTGCACGAAGGCAGTTGCGCCTCACTGTTACATGTTCACTTATCACAATAACCAGCTGCTGTGGCTGCTTCTGATGCTGAGAATTCATAGCTGTTCCTCCCTTCTTCTAGGAACTCAGCACAAAGCAGGAATGTATTGAAGTCTCCGGAATATCTCCTCATCAGCCCCACTATACAAACAATCCATGTTTTTTGGCTCAGCCTTATTCTCACATGTGAAAGGAAGAAAAAGGGGGTCTGACGAAGCTTCCCCTCCTCTGGTGCACTCCAGTAGAGCTGGTCTAAACTAGTTTAAGTTAGATGTTAGCAGAAATTCACCTCTATGTGCATTTTATTGCTTCAGTAATTCTTGTTTTTCACATTTCAGGTTTTTTTTTTAAACCACAACACAGAATGAATGGGATTTATGACGCTCTACCTTCACAGGTTTCCTCATGAAGGTGGTAGCCAGGTGGGCAGATACACCTGTAAGAACCATCCAAATTCAGGCAAGTTCCTGCACCACATGTGCCTGGATTCACTGCACATTCATTAATATCTGAAGAAAAGGGATGATATAAATGTACATATTATAGAACATATCTATATCATAATTAGATCAGTATAAAAAAGGACAAACAGCATTTCCTTACCTCCACACAGTCTGCCGTCTAAAGTGAGCTCATAGCCATCATTGCACACACAGAGGAATGTGCCCACTGTGTTGACACACTGCCCGTTTCGACACAAGCCCCTCTGCGTCGCACACTCATCGACATCTGCTCGGCACATAGGCAACACAATAGTTAACACAGATGCTATGGCTCTTCTTCTTTTTCACTTTTTATTTACTCACGTCCACACACGCACCTATGCAGTCGCTGTTGTGCGAGTTTTGAAAGCCAGGATAGCAGAGACAGTTGTAAGAGCCTACGGTGTTCTTGCAGGTCCCGTTTCCACAGGGCTGTCTTTCACACTCGTCCACGTCTGAAACCAGAGAGCAGCGTCACAGTTTTTTTCACCTGGCAGAGGAACACCGGTGAGACTGATGGGAAGTAGCACAGCTTACCGACACACATCGACAGGTCCCGAGTTGCTTTGAAGCCATTGGGGCAGACGCAGCGATAGCTCCCCAGTGTGTCAATGCACTGGCCTGGATTGCATATACCGGGGTTCTCGATGCACTCGTTACGGTCTGAGAGAAAAGAGAAAAACAAATGTCACACTTTGAATCATATTCAAATAGTATTTAGATATTTTTATCCTCAAACAGTCACAAAAATTCATATATTTCTTCAAAATACATGAAACTGACCAAAAATTCTTTTGCACTATAACTCAATAATTAGACTGCATGAAACCAATAACATCATCAAGTCCAGCCTGAGCGTGTTTGGGTGTTAGGACTTGCATGAAAAGCAGGAAGCAAAACAGGATGCCGGCATAACATTCACTTATCGTTTAGGACTCTCCAGACTGACAGCAACATGATTTAGATACGCTGTAGCACATGTTCAGCAGCTCAACACCTGCTTCACATTCTCTCCTCCTTAATAACAAGCCCACCATGAAGAATTCAGTCTCAGGCTGACTGTCACTGTGCTGCCTCTTTGTGTGCTTTATCTCTGGCAAATAACTGGGAAGAATGTGCACTTCAAAGAGTTTCGCATAACCGCATTTGATAAAATAGCTGGAAGAAGCGAGACAGCGTTAGCGTGAGGCCACAGAAAGACCCTGTGAAGTTAGCATCTTTCTCAAGGGAATGACAGAGGGATTTCTGGCTGCTCTTTTTTGGCTAATGTTTTCTATAATTCTATTCCATCTGTCCACTAATTTTGTACTATCTCCATTTGATGCCATTATAGGAGATGACTAAACTGGAGGCTTGAGAAAAACATGAAGATTATACAACTGCAGTGTAATTCGAGTGCTGCTGATACCTCAAACATTTTTAGCTAATAACCAGCACATCCTTACCAAGACACTGCCCAGTGGGAGTGAAGCGGTACCCAGCTTTACACTCGCATCGGTAGCTTCCTGGCAAGTTCAGACAGTCTGCATTTTGCTGGCACACCGGTCCATTCTGACACTCATCAATGTCTGACAACAAGAGGGAAAGAGATGTTCATACAGCAGGCATAAATATAAAAAGACCAAAGTAAAACACAGGGATTCTACAGCAGACTGCAAACCTCACCTTCACAAATCAGCAGCTTGTCGTTGTAGATGAAGCCAATGGGGCACTCGCACCTGAAGCTACCGATCATGTTGATGCACACTCCATTCTCACAGATTCCCGGAATTTCCCTGCATTCGTCGATGTCTGTCAAATGAACGAGAGACCAACGGTGGCGTGAGAAAAGAGAAGCGTTCCTTCTCATCACGTAAGCGTTTCAGCGTGAAAATCTTTACCAATAATCTGTCCGGTGGTGATGTCGATGTAATATCCCGGTCTCTCGCTGCCACACAGGATCGCAAACTCATCTGAATGGACAGGAGGCACGAGTTTATAGGAGTTCATCGCCACTTCCACGTGCTGGTATATACTGCGTATTTACTCTACTGTTCTAGACCTCACCGCTGCTGGGCACGGGGCACTGTTCGCAGGGTTTATTCCACGCACGGCCGATGTTGTAGGAGCAGCAGCACATCTTTTTGGTCATGTTGAAGGTCAGCTCGCCGTCGCACGTTCCGTTGTCAGAGTAAAAGTTCCTGTAGCAGTAGCTTTTCCTCATGTCTGTGTGTGGTGCGTTTATGAGAAATGCAGAGTTTCAGGTAAACCTAAATACGACAGCGACAATCGTGAAAACCCAGCAAGCCTACCTACCCATGCAGTTGTTCCCTCCGTTGACCTGCATGTAATCCACAGGGCAGATGCAGGTGTAGTTCCCGATGGTGTTGTAGCACTGGCCGGGGCCACAGATGCCTGGCCGTTCACACTCATTGACATCTGTACACAGAGAGAGCAGCACAGGGAAAGAAACATTCCTTCAGTAAAGGTGCCAGCTACTTCTATGAAACATATTTTGGTCCATGCCTTTAAATATATTAAATTCTTTATCAGCATTACTCCTAAAAAGCCATGAACACAATGCTTATTCCTCCCAGCCCAGCTCATAGCTGAACAGTTCATTGACCACAAACAAGGAGGACTTGCAGTGCTAGACTTTACAGAGCAGCTGCTTTTGTACTTCTGGCCAACAAAAACACACTAATTAAACAACCCAGTGTGACGGCAAAACATGTAATAGACAGGCCGGTCCACTGTGTCCATTTCGCACTTTGCCTATCCAAAACGTGAAAAGGAAACACATGCAGAAAATGCATTACCGGCAGTGAGCAAAAAACATATCAAGTACATTCCAGGGTCCTTAATTGTCAGAATCGATTAAGCTAGGGGGCTAGTATCTATATACACACAAACGTGTTAATAATGTCTGTTTAAACACTTTCCCATGATTATTTTCATGTTGGCTTGAAATAAAATATCCCCCTCTGCTGTTACTGCAACTTACTGCATGCGTGTACATTTCACGTTTTGGGGGGGGGGCAAAGCGTGAAATGTGCACGGTGGACCGGCGTGTCTATTACACGCTTTCGGCTGAGTTAAAATGCCACCAGTCACATGTCACTGTCAACCCCATTAAGCCTCCTGCTCTCCTCCTTTCTCTGTTCCCTTTTCTCTTTTTTAAACACCCTTCTATTTTATCGCCTTTCATTCCTCTCTCCGTCATCACTGGCGTGCCTACAGGGGACACTGCGTACTTCCCCGAGGAAAGAGTTGACCACATCAGAGCCTCGCTCCTCTGGACACAGTTAGCGCTCTCAGCTGTCTCATCATTCTGGCTGAGCTTTGCTGGGTTAGCAACAAACGGGAACTAGAGCAGACACTTATTGAGTGTTGTCTATGGGACAACAGGGTCCAATATTTTCTTTGCCTTTTTGCTCCCAGTGCTTCCTTCTCTCTCTTTCTCTCTCCATGTGTCACTGAAAGAACATCTCCACGGCTGGACTCAATTTCCTCCCCAGTGAAATGTCCCAGGGCCAGAGCTGGAGATGGATGGGTCACCTGTTTGTTCATTTGTGCATGTGTGTGCTTAATACCTTCACAAACTCTGGTGTCCAGGTTGAGGGCAAAGCCTCTTGAACATTCACAGTGGAAACTACCAAACGTGTTGATGCACCGTCCTCCCTGGCACAAGCCGGGCAATTCCTGACACTCATCGATGTCTGTGGGAGAGAGAAAGGGAAAACTCAGCACCACTGTGGGCTGGTGTTTCTGTAAGTATACCCAGGGGCGACCTCAAAAACAAAAAAAGGCATAATAGCATGTTGCTACGACCTTCCAAGATGACAGTGATGGGGTTTGGTCTGAAGCCTTCCCCTCCAGGACACAGAGTCTTGTACTGAGCTGTAACACAAAACACAGAAACGAATTACAAGCCTACATCAAGGGTGTGCGTTATAGCAGAATTTGCCAGTAATTGCGATGAATCGAGGTGCCTGAAAAAGCCATTTTTAGTCATGCACTTGTTTCCTTTCGTTTTCTGTCGTGCTTTTTCTGATCTCAGCGTTAGCCACAGAGCCCAGAGGACCGGACATGACTGCAGCTACTCAGAATTACAAAGCGAAAAGAAAAAGGTTTTGTTCTTGTCACAGAAGCAAACAGTTCCCTGAGCTGAAAAGGATGAGTCATTCCCTGTAATGTTTTGAAACATCTGTTGGCAATTTCCAAATAAGTTGCACAAAGCTGTCTCATTTTTACCAGCAACAGCAATTACAGCAAACACACTAATCGCATGGCAAGAGAAGCCAGCATGTGAGTCTGCATGTAAGCAGAGCAGCTAGTTTGCACCTTAAGACGCCTGATGTACTCTGGTATATTAATATATATTGATCTTGGATATGATTTTTCATATTAGTTTACAGATGCCCTTAATTTGAGGAAATTTAGGTTTGGTTTAAGGAAATTAAGGTCTGTTTTGTTTACCCTGCCACAAATAGATGGATTTGACAGGGTTATTGATTAAACATAAACACCAAATCTTTTTCTTTCCTCTACATTCAAATCTAATTTTTAAACCACAATTCAAAACAGCCAACAGCTAACAAGCCAACCCATCCCACCAACAAGAATACAGGGTGAAAAGTCAAGCCAACAAGGAACTGTCAAAAATTGCATTTCCAGGAGTGACCACTTCAGCCAGGGTGCAAAAGCTTAAGAGCGTAAGAGTATATATAAAAATGTTTACATCCTGGAGAGGTGGAGGTATGCACAAGAGAGAAGAGGAGTCAGTAGAAGCAAGGTGGAAAGGTGAACATGCAGTAGAGTAGAGGTAGTGAAGGTAGGTGAGTTTAATACCTGGGGTCAGGCATCCAAACAAATGTGTACACAAGAGAGGTGAAGAAGGGAGTGCACGCAGGGTGGAAACCATTGTCAGGGATGATTTGTGACAGAAGGATAGCAGCAAGAATGAAAGGAAAGCTTTATAAGATGGTAAATCAGAGGGACCAGCTCAGGTTGAGCAGTTTTCAGACAAAGTCAGTGAGGCATAGTGGAGATACTGGACAAAGGATGCTGAGTATGAAGCTGCCAGGGAGGATGAAAAGAGGAAGACCACAGAGACGTTTCATGGATGTAGGGTTGGTATAATAAAGGAGGATGCTAGGGATAGGGTGAGATTGAGGCAGATGAGCTGCTGTAGCGACCCCTAAAGGGGGCAGCTGAAAAAAGAAGAAGACATCCTGGTACAAAGAATGGTGTTGCAATCCATAGCTAATCTATCCCTTATGCCTTATCCCATAACTGTAGTTTGACTGTGAGGTGTGTTTCACCTTTGCTCTGCTTATGGATTTGGAGACTCAGGGAACACTTTTTAATCCATTTATCTGACAATTGACATGTATTGGTTTATGCACAACTGTAGCCTACTTGATAAAGTCTTCCTAAATCCTAGCATTTTATTTGTATATATTAATTAGCAGGTACTATATCTGTGTGATGCACCCATGCAACCCACTGCATGGTTCCAATTTTATCATGCCATCATTCATCAGATGTTTGTGTTGCCTGCCTACAGCTGAAATGAACAAAAATGTTGAATTGTGGAAATTTTTATCAAAGTAAGTAATGCTGGCAATAAATTACCTTCTCATGTACTATCACATGCCACTGAGTATATCAGCTCCAAAAAGAGACGCTAAGGTTAGCTAACTATGCACTGTATTTGGGCTATAGACGCTGTGGCTTCCTGGAGGTGTGTCACGCATGAGTATTTCTTGCTAGAGTAGACATTCCTCGCAGTTGAACTGAAAACAAAAAGTACATAATGTGTGGTTACAAGGGATGATGTGATGACTCACTTGAGTTTACAGGCGGGCATAATTCACATGGATTTCCCCAGCCCTTGCCCATGGAGCAGCAACAGGACGCTTTGGAGACGCCAACTCCAATCTCATTGGAGCAGTCCAAATTTTCAGATGCATCTCCTCGCAAACGAACATCTCGAAAGCAACTACCAGAGCGAGTGTCTACACACAAACGCACACATAAACAGACACAGATTTTCAGCTATGTTGGTTAAGCCTTTTCTTTGCAATTAGTTATAGAACAAGCTAAGAACAGTTTTAAATATGTTTAGTGTTGCAGTCTCACCTACACAGCCCACTCGAGTGGGATTGAGTTCAAAGTCTGGTGGGCAGTTACAATGGTAGCTTCCAGGGATATTAACGCACACTCCATTAATGCAGATGGTCGGGTCTGCACATTCATTGATATCTGAGAAAGAAAAAGTAAATTTTTTTATATATAAATCATCGCTTTCAATTTTTTGGCCAATACAAAAGCAACTGGATGGATCACAGAATATGAAAGCTCTTATCTTTACACGTGTGCTGCGTTTCTTTTGCACTTGTATATATTTCCCCTGTTTGCTGAGGCCTAAACACAGGAACACCATGGAGGGGAGCTGGACTAGTCTTACCTGTGCAGTTGCCTCCACTTCTGTCCAGTTCATAACCAATGCTACATTTACATCTGAAAAGTCCCGGGATATTCTGGCACTGTCCGTTGACACAGATGTCAGCAAAGGTACATTCATCTATGTCTGTGAAAAAGAGAGATAAAGAGCGAGCCAGCTGTGAGTGATTAGTGGATCATGAGATCACGGTGGAAAACTGGCAGTCGGCTTTAGGAAGTGAAGGCCACTCACCTCTGCTACAGAATGACAGCTCTAGACATACTCAGACAGACATACGCACACATACACTATCAGAACTGTAGCCAAGGTTATGAAATTGTGCTCTTCCACATCATTACACTCTGCACAAGTCATTACTGTCCAGCTCCGACTGAGCTGATGGAGGGAGGACTGGACAGGTTATTTCAGGATGTTTGACACATCAGTGCAATGAGGTCAGTCTGCTCTTTCAATTGAATCCTGCAGTGCATTATCACTGCACTCAGCATTCATCTGCAACAAGTTATAAATGTGTTCATATGCAGCTTACAAGAAATCTTAAAAACAAGTTAATATTTTATTCAGACTTTGAGTAAATGAGCGGAATGCATCCCAATCAAAACATCCTAAAAAAGAGCCTGCAGTTGAGATTCCCACATATGGCAAATCTGAATCATATGTCAGTATATTATGAAGGTTAGGAATCCGGAATTTATACAGTTGTGGTCAGAAGCTGACTTATATTCATCATTGGCATGAGTGTCATGGTAATTTTGGACTTTTAATGATTTCATGGAACTGTTGTTCTTCCAGTATGAAATGACTGTACAGGACACATCTTTAATGGCTTTAAAAAACAATTACTGGTTTCACTGGTTTAATTTTTTTTGGATTTACTCTAATCCACAGAGGGGTTTTAAAAAAATATACATACACTCACTTATATCTTTTAATGAGTGGTGCTGAAGGTTCTACAGTGTCTTTTAAATTGGCATATTATCTTCTGTTTAGTGATTGTAATTTAATACAACCGGTAGTTTCCGGTAGCTGCCAGCATAAAAAGCATTTGTTTGACACTGTTCATTTAAAACTGAGAAAAATGGGAAAGTGCAAGGAATTCAGTGAAGATGTAAAAGGGAGAACTGCAGATTTACACAAGTTGTGAAGGTCTCTTGAAGCCATTTCTAAACAAGTGCAGACTCTAAGATTATCAGTTCTAACAACTGTATGCAAGTTATTCTGATTTGTCACCACTTCTGTAACTTGTAAATTGGTTAGTATTTCAAGAACAACCTGGGAACTTCCCAGGCTCAAGTGTGTCATGAACTGGAAACTGTTGGAACACCAGTGTCACTGCCTTCTGGAGAAAAATCTTTAAACTTTTTGGCCGTAATGGTAAGAGGTATGTTTGGAAGAGTAAAGGCTTTCAAACCTAAGAAAACGGAAACAGCTGTTAAGCATGGTGGTGGTAGCGTAATGCTCATACTCTGGAGATGTTTTGCCAGCAATGGTACTGGTATGCTGCACAAAGTGGTGGAATAATGAAGAAGCTGGACTACCTCTAAATTCTTAATTTTCACCTGAACTCAACAGCTAAACCGTTGAAAGTTAGACACAATAGTATCTTTCAACACAACAATGATCTTGAACATAAATCCAAACTGGTTTTGGAATGACTAAAGCAGGCTGACATTAGGCTTCTGGAATGTCTTTCCCAAAGCCATGACCTCCTCTTTATTGGAAATATATGGACTACACTTAAAAGTCAAGAATGTGCCAACCAATTTAAATGAACTCTTTCAATTTTTGACAAGCATCTGGTCAAGTTGCAACTTGCTAAGAGACATTTAACAAGATATTAGAGGGGGTCTATATATAAGGTCTTGGGTCTGTATGTATAAGTTTGGCCCTGTGTATATTAGGAAAACAAAAAAGTAAACTGAAAATTGTGCACCTAATTCTTGCTTGGGTCATTAAAGGTGTACGCTGTACAATCATTCCACCCTGGCAAAAGAACAGTTCAAAGAAATCGTCAAAAGCTCAAAATTACAATTTATGCCTACGATGAGTAAAATTCTGTCCACAGCTGTATGTTGTGTAAGCAGCTTGTGCATCTCAAGCACTAATTTTAAGAATAAGACTGTTTTTAGAGCAGCCTTTCATTACAACTCTAATATGTAGCCTTTTTATGCTACAAGGAATTACACTGTAAGCAGGAAATAATGTTTGGACCTGTTTTTTCAAAGAATTCCTTCCACCCAGTTCATTTTTGTCTCCATCACAAGCTTAGATACAACCTTTAACCAAATTGTAGCAGTTGCACAACTGATATACACTCCTGAGTTAGATAAACATCTCATAGTTATGAGCTCGCACGCTGTGATGTGTGCTTCAAGTTTCAGAAGCGTGATGTTGAAACACTAAATTATCGAGCAAATGTGAACAGAAAATCAAGGCGAGTTTCACTGTTATTGTCAGTCCTTCGAAATGTTCTCACAGCCTAAATCACATTAATGCTCAGCATATTGTGCTGTTTGATGTCCAAAAATCCATATAATTAGTAGGCAGCATCTGTTTGGATCTGCTATTTCCATAAACAGGAAAACAAAACAAACAAATAGCACCAGGAGATTTTTGGGTTTTGTTTTTTGAAACTGTCAACATAATTTAGGATGCGGGCACCCATTGAAATCCTGGGAACTATGATAGTCTGTGTTGTATTGCCTTACCCTCACAGGCCTTGCCGTCAGGAGTGGTGATGAAGCCCATGTCACATTCACAGCGGAAGCCTCCTGGCAGATTCAGACAGTGGCCGTTTTCACACAGGTTGCCGTTCTCTGCACACTCATCGCTATCTGCAGTCACACACCCACACAGAGTCAGTAAGCACAAAATACATTCGTGGATCTTTTAAAAGGCTGAAGTGTGGATTAAGAAACTGATTTTGTATGTGTGACCTGAGCAATAGAATCCATCTCCAGAGAATCCATCCTTGCACACGCATCGATAGGAGCCCATGGTGTTGAGACAGTCAGCATTGTTGCTGCACATATGTGTCCCATTTGAGCATTCATCCAGGTCTGAAACACAACAAACGATTACATTTTTGCAAACGTAAACGAATTCATCCAAATATTGAGGATAAGGCTTGCAGTATTAAATCAATATCAAAGTAAAGACCATAGCCAAAAGCACAGGTCCGCTTTTCGCAATTGCGCATCTCATACACAAGCTCATTCATTTCAGATGGTTCATGTATTTTTACCATTTACTTGCACATTCCAGGCCATCAGCCTTACCTGTACATTTGAGACCATTGCCAATCCACCCCGGAGCACAATTACACTTGAAACTGCCGGCCGTGTTGGTGCAGGTTGCATGTCTATCGCAATTATGGGCTCCGATTTCACACTCATTGATATCTGACAAAGAGAGAACGAGAAACAACATAAAGAAAAATAGACACAGGTCTGATGGTCCGATGATTAAGGTCTGCTTTCTCATTCCAGTGGGGTTCTTGGCGCTGTAGAGTGAGTTGATGCTTGGTTTGATTTGTATAAAGATAGCAGCGGGAGAAGACAGGGCTAAGTCTTTCTGGCTCACTGTCTCTGTATTTCAGAGCACAAGGCAACGAGGCATTCTCATGATCTCTGATACTAATGGCCTTGCTACAAAGGTTTAATGAGTGCAGCAAGTCTCTGGATTTTCGTCATTCAAGTGTGTCCTGAGAGCTGTAAAATGGCTAAGAGGTGGAACGAAGGCCTAACGCTGAGGCCTTGTTCTGTCTGCACCGTCTGAACTAGTCCTCGCAGGTTATTTTAGGCAAAGATACCTCCTTTTACCCACAGACTTTGCATCTCTAATGTGAAGCTTCTGGAACAGCACATTACGACCCCCGCCCCCCCTTTAATGTTCATGTTTGGGTTTCTCACCGCCCCAGATGTCAAGTGTGGAAATTTAATCTTTCCAAAACATAATTTCTTTAAATGTGATGTGGTAAAAGTGTGATGTGCCAACTCTACAAATAAACATTCCTTCACAGCAAAACCATGACAATAATATCTCCCAACCAATGAAATATTCAGGGTACTTAAATCTATTCTCTGAATGTACAGACCTACTGTTTGCCACTCAAGATTCTAATAAATGAGCAATAAAAATTAATGGGAGCAATTAGTGAATATTATTAAAATCTGCCCTGCTCATAAAGTTGATTAAATCCTATGGGGTGGAACCAATAAGGATCTCTTTGAGTGTGGCTGTAGCCTCACTCAAAGACTGAGGCCTGAGCTAGAGGTGGAGCTTTAATAGCAAGAGCATGCAAGTTAGTTAGTTAGTTCACGTTCCCTTCATGTACTTCAAGGGAAACCATGCTGAGAACTCAAGATGTTACGACCTATCAGGGAATGAGACACACTCCTCTCTGCGTGTGTCTGTCTTTGTGAGGGTAGTAATTCAAGACACAGTCAATTAGAGATTAGCGCTGCTGGTTTACAGTCTTCCTAAGGACAGGGTACGGCATATTTTCATTACATTTGATTACAAGGTTAATATGAGGGCTTGCGGCAAACGAATCTCCCTGGATTACAGGCAAAACTAATGATCAGCTCCTCCAAGCCTTTGATGAAAAAAGAACACAAACACACACACACACACAATGCAAACAAAGATTGCTGCATGTGAGAAGCGTGTCATCGGTCGCAGCTGGTGTCAAAAAACAGGGCAGAATTAACTAGGACAGTGTTTGACAGATGAAAAAAATGGACACCAAAAGTTGAGAATTACACATTTGCCTATACATGGCTGCTTAGCTGGCTGTTAGTGTGTATGCATGCCTGACTGCCAGTTTATCTGAGTGTCCTCCTGTCTCTTTTTTTTCCAACATGTTTTGACAACTGTCAAGCATTTACCATTTATGTATTTGCCATATTAACGTGCCGCATTCTCTTAATACTTAATACTGCATTTGAAGGATCTGCCTCTCTACTTTATGTACCACCACTAACATGTTTTTGAAGCCTTTTTACTGTTTTAATCACCATGATCTACTAGTCAAATAACCAAAGCAAGAGTACAAGGGAATCATTTACAAAGACAAATATTATCATGTTAAAAAATAAGAGTCATGAAAAACTAAAACTAAACTAAAGCCAGCGTGGAATAATGATGCCAAAGCAGAAGTACCAGTGTCAAAAGTGCCATCCATCATCGGCTGTTTGAAGCTGCGTCAGACCATACACAGTACAAAAGACAGAGCCACTGTTACATCGTATTGGTTATGAGCCCATAAAGTCTTTGGGAAAGTGTTTACCCAAGTCAAAGAGCACATGATCGGAGGGGTGTTTTTTCTCATAGATTTCTATGCAATCGGAAGCTTTTTTGCAACCAGGAGAGTCTGCCCCTGCTGGTCATTAAAAATAATGCAGCTCTACTCTTATTTTCCCTTTTTTAGACCCCAAATCCATCATTTATACATTCAAAAGCACATAAATCTAAAGAAACCCCAGTGGTAACATTCGTTCTCAAGGTACCGCATTCACAAACTTGGGTGTTCATGTTGGCCAGCCGCCCAGCAGGGTGACGACAACTCCCCATGAGCCTTTTACAGCTGAAGGGTAAAAACCTCCATATCAACACTGGCACAAGAGCAGAAGAAGCCAAAACATAACGCGAAACCAGAGTTTTCGTCATAGTACAAAACATGGAAATAGCTTCCAGGTTGGAAAATGAAGCCAATGTGGAAGTGCCTTAAACCTGCACTCTATCTGAAGGAGACGATGATACCTGTGGTTGAGGAAAAAAAAACAAAAACATTTCCAGTCCTAAAGGGAAAACAATGTTCCATCTTGACCTCTTTAAAGACTTGAGATTATGGACTCAGTCACTGATTTTGACTAAAAAAATGAATAAAAAATAATTTTCCTAAAATGTAGGATTACCTGTGGAAAGAAACTCCTAATAACTTCTCAATAACTTCCTTTTATTTTTGTTTTTTTTATTACTGCTCACCAAGATAGTGACAGCAGAAATACTTCTCTCAAGGCTTCAGAACACGACTTCAGAAACCAATAAAAGAAATCACAGGAGTTAAATCCATCTTCGATACTGTCTATGAGATACTCTCATCTTTTCAAGTTGATACACCTTATTTATTTTATACCCTATTTCTAAATCTATTTGGACCATAAACCATAGAATCTCTGAGCTCCTGGGGTGGCTGTGGTTCAGGAGGTACCAACTGGAAGACTAGTTGTGCCTACTCCAGGCTGTGTGCTGAAGTTTCCTTGAGCAAGTTACTGAATCTCGATTTGCCTCATCCATGAGCATGAGTGTGTGTGAATGTCAAGAGAAGGTGATTATATAGAAAAAAGTGTTTGTATGAATATGTGTTATTAATCTCTGGCTCTCTTCCACAGCATGTCTTTTTTCCTGTCTTCCTTCTCTCAACCCAACTGGTTGAATCAGATGGCCGCCCCTCCCTGAGCCTGGTTCTGTTGGAGGTTTCTTCCTGTTAAAAGGGAGTTTTTCCTTCCCACTGTCGCCAAAGTGCTTGTTCATAGGAGGCCATATGATTGTTGGGTTTTTCTCTGTATGTATTATTGTAGGTTCTACCTTACAATATAAAGCTCCTTGAGGCGACTGTTGTTCTGATTTGGCGCTGTATAAATAAAATTGAATTGAATAGTGTGTGACTGAGTGAATGAGGCTTGTAGTAAAAAGCATTTTGAGTGCTCAGTTAGATAAGAAAAGCACTAAGTACCAATCTAACCTAAACTGAAAACAGCACAAACTGAAATTGTGGCTGCATCCATCTTGTTAGCATGCAGCCCATGTTTAAAGTCACATTCATGTTAAGTTTGATAACAATAAGCATTAGCCAGCAAAAGCTGCTGGTCATACCATACATGGTTAATAACGCGATTAGATTGGGAATTAAAATATAGCTAATCTGACCTTTCGGCTGCAGTAGTAAAAACTGACCAAGGGTTCACACTGACTCTTTGGAATCTAAGTTCTCACTTTCAAATGACAGCTAGTGTAATTTGTTATTGTCAAAGTTGCATGGTCTTGCTTCAACACATTGTTAAAGCAAGAATTGTTTCATTGTTTTGTCATTTAGCTGAGAGACGATAAAGACAACAGACCATAAATTCTGATAATGATCACCCCTTTAAGATGCTTCCATGCTTGTAAACTCTACCAATACATCTCCACCCAGGCCCCAACTTTCCAATACACATGTAGAGACGCAAAAGTGCTTGAGTGTACGCTCAAGATACTCACACCCTGCCCCTGAGTTCTCAATGTTGTGGAATAAAAACAGAAATAATTCTTGTGGGAGCCACATAAACAGCTGGATCATATCTGGGCTTAAGAGCACCACTCACTCATTAACACTCGCACACACAGACACACACACATGCAAGAAGGTTTAGTCCCTGCATGCCAACAAGGTCGCATGAGGCAGCTGAACAATAGCAACCAATTTCTTGTGAATTTCATTGTCTGAATTTTTTTATTTGGTGGAGACCTTTTTCCAAAAGAAAGAGTAGCAGGTTTTGTTTCTTGTGTATAAGAAGACATCATGCCTGTCCGAGAGGAATTAGCATCTCGATTCCCTGGTCTGGGGCTGAAATTCCAAAGCTGTGAATCAGAACCGGCTGCTTTTGCTGCAACCTCGAGGAAAACAAGGAAAATACTGTATGGACATTTAAATGGGATTAGAATGAGCAGGAGTTATGTGTTTGCAAGTGTGTGTGTGTGTGTGTGTGTGTGTGTGTGTGTGTGTGTGGAGAAGGTGGAGGTGTAACAGTTCAGAAAAACCTGTTTATTTGCGTCTGAAGAAAATGCACTGCTGCTGCTGCTGCTGCTGAGTGTGTTAGATTAAAAGAAATCACCGGCCAAAGTCACAACTAGCCTTCGACCGCACACTTTTTAAGTAGCCTCATAAATCAAGACTTAATTTTTTCTAGACGAGTGGCGAGTCCAAACTAGCAAAAGACTCTAGCGGACGGACAGACGTTGTATTTATGTGTTCTGGAGACGTTACAGGTGATTACGTGCTGCCGAACTCTTCCAACCATCACGTAATGTTTAACTGACCCTAATGAAAGAGCAACAAAAGAATAAACAAAGGTGCAAAATGATGCATGCATCTGATGGAAGACGGTGACCTCACTGCTCCTGCTGCTGTTAACGATGCTGCATGTTTGTCTGCACACGTGAGTGTGTGTGTGTGTATGTGTGAGCGTGTTTCTTATCAACTCAGACAGCAGCTTTCGAATGGTGATGAGTAATGTTCGAGCTGCTTCGGGCTAGCCAGGCATTCTCCTTGGGTCTTCTCATTTCTAACCTCTCTT
Organism: Pelmatolapia mariae; assembly: GCF_036321145.2. NCBI lineage: Eukaryota > Metazoa > Chordata > Actinopteri > Cichliformes > Cichlidae > Pelmatolapia > Pelmatolapia mariae. The sequence goes on along the minus strand of NC_086227.1, from coordinate 12,959,201 downwards.
CAACTTGTTTTCACTGCTGCTGTTAAACAACGTCTCACACACACACACACACTCGCACTCTTTCCACACTGATTAATTAGTAGCCGGCTCCGACTGACTCACCGTTCTTTCACTTCTGTTCATTTTCCCCCACAGTTAGAGCATTTTGGTTTGGTGGGTTTGTATGCTTGTTTCACTCACCTGTGCAGCCTGTGGTTCCCTTGCGTACAGAGTAGCCCAGGTCGCAGTGACAAATGAAGGATCCCTTGGTGTTCTCGCAGTTCCCGCTCAGACAGATGTTCGGGTTTAACTCGCACTCATCCACATCTATGCAGTGAGGTAAGAACAGAGCGATGCCATTTAAAAAACATAAAAATCAAGAACTTGCTTAAAATGAATACAATAAAGGAAAGGTTTATGAATTTGAGATGAATTTGCTTTTGTATGTTCAGCCAGCCAAAAAAATGGTTTTAAATAAGCTATAACATGGGTGTTAGGAAGGCACAAAAAAATTACATCATGAGCTACACTGAGGCTTTAAAACATTTACTTTAAATAAATACAACAATAACAGACAGCTTGTGCAGATCCATTTAGAAGTCAGTTCTTTGTTTTCTCACTCAGTGGAACCAGACGTCTAAATGTCACACATTCCTCCGGCTAACACAATGTTCACTATTTTATAAATCAACAACAGCACTTGCCCCGTTCTCTCATACACAGACTCATTGATCTGAGTCATTTAAGACTTATTCTCATGACTCATATCTTGGATAACCCTGAAGATGCTCATTATGTAGTTTCAGTAAATGCGAGAATCCCCTGGATCTAATAAGCGCAGAGCTACAATTGGTGTGGCTGCAGTGTTTTATTTGGGCTATAAAAAGAACGTCCGTTACCCAGGCAGGTCTTCATATCCTCGGATGACATGAAGCCATCAAAGCACAGACACTGATAGGTCCCCGGTGTGTTTGTACACTGGCCCCCGTCACAGATGTCTGGGCTTTCTTCACACTCATCGATATCTGCAGATTGGAGAAAGCAGAAAGGGAATAGGAATAGAAAAGAGAGGGACAAGAGGGAAAGAAAAAAAAACATATTTTAAAGCTAGGTATGCAAACAATGAGGGAAAAGCACACATCAGCTTCAAAGAGGAAGCCAGGACTGAATTTACTTTGTCTCTCATAAATAAGCAAGTTCAATTCAGGACAGCACTTCTGCAAGAAACTGAACAGTTCTCTCCAATTAACCCCTCTATTGCCTGGATCTCTGTCTGTAAATCCGTCTCTGTTAATTAAAGGAATAAGCATCACAAGAGTGAGTCTATAAGCAGCGCCTGAAACCTGCACTCATTCTCCAAAAAGAGCTTCTTTGAAGCAAAAAAAATTCTGGCACCATAACCCGGCTCAGTGTGAGCTTTCTTTAAACATGTGCCAGCCAAGTCACAGCCACGTCTTTGTATTGTACATACATTTTTTGATGTAAACACAAAAATTAAGGGTTTTTTTAATATTTTGCATGCAGTGTACAAAAAATGCCAACTGTAAGACAACAACAGACAGGTAACGCAGCTACTCACCAGTACAGCTTCTTAGATCGGGCATCAGGGCGTACCCAGATTGGCAGCTACATTCATAGCTCCCCTCTGAGTTGGTGCAGAAAGTCTCACAGCCACCGTTCTCAATGGTACACTCGTCAATGTCTAAGCGGCAGACAAAACACACACACACATACTGTTGGCAAAAATCTAAATAAAATCTATTCTTTAAAACGCAGTCACATGACAGTCACAACATACCGACACACTCCAGTCTGTTCTCGGTTGATTTGTATCCTGTGTCACAGGAACACTGGTACCGGCCGATCATATTCACGCACTGACCATGCTTGCACAGCCTGTCACTCAACTCACATTCATTGATGTCTGTAAAGACAAAAAAAACATCATATTAGTTCATTTCTAAACGACTGCAAGAATGTCAGCATATAGGAGAGCACATTGGCCCAGAGTCCATGTCTGCCCGTCTATCTAAGGACACAAACGCTCTCTAATGAGCCCACACACAGCATGATCCAAGTCAATCCAAGGATCCAAAGAAAATACAGTAGAAAAGGCCTAATGTGCAGTAATCAATGAAGGGAGAAAAACAGGAAAGAGGAAAAGACTCTCTTATCTCTCAACACTCACCTAAACAGGCCGATCCATCGGGGGCGACCTCGTGTCCCTCCGGACACACGCACTGGAAGCTGCCCTCTGTGTTCATGCACTCACCTCCTCGACACAACAGAGGGTTTCTCTCACACTCATCGATGTCTGGGGATGGCAGAACACACAGTAGACACAATGATGCAAGTACAGCCATTCAGTGCTAGCCATCAGCAATCGAGGCAACACTAGTCTGTGCACATGTTTGCTTCACCATAGAAACCCACCGGACTGACAACTTCAGAAGTTCTGTTTCCATTTTAACAAAGACTGTGGGACTGGCAGTCACAAAGTACTTGTTATATCTCAGTCAATATAACGGCATGATTACGTTATTTCAGTCAGCCTGCAAACCCATTCAGTACCACCAGTTTATGATTGTAGTTCTGCCCACATTATTTCCACATCCAGCTGCTTTTTTGCCACAGCAGTAAATTTTGCTTTGCCAATTTCTGGCTAATTACGGCTCTTCACCGACAAAATTATTGAGTCTCACCATTTTGTTTGTATGACTTTTCCAAGATATTTAATCAAACGGCATCAAAAGGCAGACCAGAACAGAAATAGACCATTTTTTCATTAGAGTATTAGAACTTGAAGCTTCAAATAAAATTCATTTTGGTTGGGCAGCTGATTGTGTGCGGGTCCTTCGCGTGCAGGTCAAGTATGGCATGTAATAAAGAGCTATTATCCTTAAGATTTTATGGACCAGCTTTGTCAAGCGGTTGTGACCACATTGGGCTGCCCAGACTAGATGCTTTCAACACCCCGCGGGGGCTCAAATTAAGTGAACTAAACTTTCATTTCATTTAGATTACATCATCTTCTTCAACAGTGAGGTCCTGGTCTGGCATACAAGCCTAGGCACCTCATCCAGAGATTATGACCCATGGGGGAACGTGAAGGAGGTGGCAGGCCGTCACTATACTTTTCAACCTGGCTGTGCTGCACTCAGACATTGTCCCTTTAACAGGGTATATGAGAGAGCTGTTAAGGACATCAAATTACTCAGTTATGTCCTGACAGATGAAATGATTTCACATGAAAGCATGCTGTCTCTGCATATTACTGAACCGGATCGTATGAAGATGAGGGGGTATGCATAGTCTAAATCCTCAGGTACTGCTGTGTGGGGATTCACTGCTCACCCATGCAGTTTTTCATCATCATGAAGCCACTCTCGTAACCTTCAAAGCACTCGCACTCAAAATCTCCAGGCGTGTTCATGCAGGTGCCCGGTCCGCACAGGTCCGGTGAGATGCGGCACTCATCGATGTCTATAAGAAAGGAACAGAACAATGCAGCAAGTTAGATATTATCCACAAAACTGCACTAACATTCACGAGTAAAGAGAGCATATTTATTTATTTATCATAAGTAAAAAATACATAAAATAGAGAATTGATTTTAAGCGGAGGGCAAATTAACATATCAAAGCACAGAACGCTTAAAAATAGTGAAAGTCAAAGTATACAATAAGATTAAAGGGCCAATGAAAGCTAAAGTTCTGATCCCTTTTGACTTGAATCCACATTTTGAAACACTTAACTCAAACCATTTGGGCTGGGATTTCCCTCATATGGGGTTAAAGGGTCCCAGATATCATTTACTCAGTCTGGGCCTATAAATTATTTCAGAATAACGAAATAGAATGTAAAGGCATTTAAACCTAAAGTGATGCGTGCACATTTTAACAGTGTTGCAATGTAGCTAACCAGACTGCAAGGACCGGCTCCAACAAGTCCCCAAAGCTAGCCAGACTCCCATTAGACTGAATGAGATGAATGGAGGCAATGTCTTTGCAACACTTTGTTGTAATTAGTGCTGGCAGAGGGATACAGAGAAAGCGGAACTGATGAAGGATGGTTAGACTTGCAGAGACATAATGGAGCAGCTGACATACTCCAGTCAAAAATAGAATTTTAATTGTAGCTAAAGATTATTTTCATTACTGATTAGCTGTCAAAAATGTTCAGTAAATCATTCTTTCATATATGTGAGAAATACTGAAACATGCTGATCAGTGTGTGACCAGAGCCCATCAAGTAATCCATTAAGAAACTATCTAAAAGTTTATTTTACAATGAAGAGGAGATGTTGCTCTTAAGTAATGGGTATTGTTTGTGGAAGCCAGCTGAGGGGCAGCCAATCAGAAGAAAGCAGAAGGTTTAAATAAGCAAACGCCCTACAGACGCTCGCTGTTTAAATATAGAGGTTGAATCAGAGGTTGAATATCACATAAATACGCTGCTTTAATGGACCTAAACTATAAACTACAATAATAATAAATTAAGAAGCAAAAAATATTTGCTTTCATGCCTTAACCAAATGATTTGACCAATCAGCTTCAGTTCTACTCACCAGTACAATTCCTCTCATCAGAGTCCAGAGCATAGCCGTTATCACAGCGACAACGAAAGCTACCAATAGTGTTTCTGCACCTCCCATTGGAGCACAGCGTGCTTATCATCCTGCATTCGTTTATATCTGAGGTGCAGAACAGGGAGATTAAAGACACAGGTGAGAAGTAGTTGATGCAACAACCAATAGCAGTCTTTGCTATTTGTGAACAGTGCCACACCTTTAAGGAAGGGCCTGCCGTTAATGAAGTCACCCCTGTGCGAGAAGCCTGGGCCCCGAGGACAGAGCTGGTTAAATTCCGGAGTGCCTTTTTCCGGGCATTCATCGCATTCAGGGCCCCAGGCCACACCCACTGAGCAGCAGCAGGCATCTACACGGTGCCGCCCCGGGATAGGAGTCCCGCAGCGCTCATCCTCATGAGTGAGGTAGCACAGCTCCGTGCGCAGGTCTGGATGTCACAAACACATATTTAACATGTATTTGACATAAGACTATGACGCGCTATAGATTGCACAAGTATAAAGGACAGCTACTACCGATGCACATCCTGCCACTCATGTCAACAGTCATTCCTGGAGGACACTGGCAGAAAAAGGAGCCCGGTGTGTTGACGCATTTGCCATTGATGCACACTCCAGGAAATACCTGACACTCATCCACATCTGAAGGTAAGCAGAGAAAAAACAACATCAACAATTTGAACATTACAGGAATAAGAGTGCAAGTCTGATTTTCCAGAACCCAGCATCAAAGCAGCACTTACCCTCACAGACGTTTCCTTTGACTCTAGCAAAGCCTTTACTGCAGATTGGATCTAAACAAAGAAGGGCACATAACACGTTCCAAATCAATGAAGTCATCGGTTAAAATAAAAACTATATAACATAAACTCATATCTAAAAAGAATCAACGATTGTCCACCTTTTTCACATTTGGCACAGGGGCTGTTCCAGGCTTCTCCCAGTGTGGCACAGCAGTGGGATTTCAGTGTGGCCCCGTTGATGTTGACCTCACACCGATCATTGATCATCTTCAGCCAGCAAGTGCTCTTAATAGTCTCTGGTTTATCAAACAGACCTCAGAGTTACTAAACAATCAGTTTACACGAAGTAACTAGGATTTGGCTTTATATACAGTATGACACAGTGCATAATATCGTTTACATTTAATTAATCTCCTTTGATCGTTGGAAAAAAGGAATGAGCTGATTGGCTTGCAAGTGGTGGCGTAGCACTAATTTAAGGGGCGATGCACTGAGTTAAGGTTCAGCAAAAGTGAAGCAAATTTTCATTTTTAATCTATAATGATCTAATTATAATTGGTAGGACTGAATCAATCCATACTACAGTGTACCTTTTTTTAAAGTTTTTTTTCAAATACACAAAAAAAACTTGGCCATAAAATCTATTGGTAATGTATTGGTATAATACTTACCTATGCACTCCAGCCCGGTGCTGTCCAGGGAGCTACCCGCTGAACACAAGCACACAAAGGACCCTTGGCTGTTCACACAGTCCCCATTTATACAAGGGCTAGACTCACACTCATTGACATCTGTGGGACACAAAAATGAGACAACAAATCTGAGACACGGCAGATGCAGCTACACTGCGCCGTACAAGGGAATGAACGGGTCTCTGACCCTCGCAGACGTCTGTCTCGGGATCAAAGCGAAATCCCGTCGAACACAGGCAGGAGAAACTCCCCGGCGTGTTCCGGCACTGGCCATTTTCGCAGAGCAGCCGGTTCATCAGACACTCATCGATATCTGAAATCACAGACAGGGACGCGTGACGACACTGGCTTTTGAGATCAAGGCTGTAGACAAGGACATTACAGAACAGTCCACCCACCAACACAGCTTTTCCCTGTCAGGTCTACTTCAAAACCTTCATTGCAGGTGCATTTGTACGTCCTCAGCATGTTCTCACATACTCCGTTCTGACAGATGTCAGGGTCGAGGGCACACTCATTAATATCTGCAAAAACAATAAACCGCTGAACATGTCTGCAGGAAAAAACCCAACAAACTCTAAAAAACCTCTTAAATATACGCAGCACCACTTGGTTTCAAGGTTGTCAGTGGTTTGAGCTTATGTATTACATTACCTCGTCCATCACCGGTCGTTCCGATGCCAGTGGGGCACAGAGCCAGGAACTCGGCTACAAACACACACACACACACACCACAGTTTGCTTGAAAAAAGCAGCAACAACAGCAACAGAAGTAATATCACATTTGCCAAAAGCCATTTAATACCATGTCATTATCCATTTACACGCTTTCTCATTTAGCCTAGATGTATACAAAACAGGCTCTTAATGTGGTGCAGCTCTGGCATCTTTTGATACCGAAACCTTAATTGGCACAACTAATGAGAAGTGACTGGATTATGTGTGTGTGTGTGTGGTTGTGGACATGGGTTTGTGTGTGTGTTTGGTGGCTGTCAGTGTTTCCAAACTGCGGGAATCACCGTCAAACAACTTAACTTTATATTTTTGTGAAATCTAAGCTGGCATGCAGAGGAGATGCAGTGTTTCATTTGGTCATCCTCACATCAACGGGTGTGTTTTGAATTATGCGCAAACTGTGTCTGTCTGCGTTTGCATCTGTCAAGCAGCAGGAGGTGGTTCTATATGTGTAAAGGTTGGGGCAATTTGAATAGCCGTACCAGAGCTTTGTGGTGGGCACGGTTGGCAGGGCTCTCCGTAGGCGTATTCTGTGCTGGCACAGCAGCACTCCGACTTGGTCACAGCCCCAAAGAGAGGCTTAACACACTGCCCTCGCTTGTATCCGCCGTAACACGTACTGCGCATGTGTGTGTCTGTTTGAAACAAAAATAAGACAGACAGCATGTGTGTGAGAAACCGAGATGAGGAAAGAGATCTCAAAAGAGACCGAAGACCAAGCAAAAGAGAGAGAGCGAGAGAAAAGGAGGAAAGAGGCCGCAGCTCCAATAAACAACAACACTGGCAAAACAAATGGTTGTTCTCTTTTCACAATATCCAGGGATTTGAAGAATTCTCTTGCACTGATATCATTCTGACAAATGTTCACATAGACCAAACAACAGCGTTTCGACATTTCTCACACAAAGAGATATCATTTATGAAAATGCAAGACAAATCTTTCAAAGGGCTCCTCTGTGGGACCGGAGCAGAAGGAGAGACAGAAAGTTCTTTGAGTGCTGATCAACATGTGCTCAATAACTGCAGTAAATGTGCAGGAACAGCACAGGTTGATGGTAAAGGTTAATATGACGTGAAAACTCTCTGCTTTATCGCGTTCATCTTTGCTGAATTTTAGCACAGAATAGGAAAAAATATGTACGCTTGCTGGTAAACATCTGTAGACAGTTGTGGGATTAACCCATCTTACAAGTATGTTCAGTCTGTGCTTTCAGGTGCTTCAAAAAGTGGAACAAACACTTTCACCATTGGCTTGTCCTTTGTTGGTTAAAATGGTCACATGTACTGAAGTCTTCGCCAAAGCACTTAAAGTTCTTTTACTTATTTCTTTCTTAATGTGCTGGTTGTTCCTATTAAATATGAACAAATTTTCAAATATTGACATCATGGTATGTACAAGTAATCAAAAGCAAATTTTCAGTCTGCTCTAAACAGTTTCAGACAATGTTTTCTGTTCTTGGACTTGTGCAGTACAAAGTCTGGAGCCAACCATCATTTTTTATATTTTTCTTACAAAGAGCCAGATTTCTTGTATTTTTTTAAAGCGTTCTTGAGCAGTAGTTGTCCAGTCTTAATGGAGGTCTTACAGAGATTTCTTTGAACATTGGCTTCTTTTTCACTCATTTTCAGCCACACTCTACTCTCCTGTTTATGTGTTGTTTTCTTTTTTGTTTGGTTTGGAGATAAAGTATCTGAATTTCAGGAGCGGGACCTCCAAACACGCTCCTTCCGATTCTTATCTATATATGATCCCCCAGTTCAACAAGGTTTTCATGCCCCAGCCTCCCTCCCCTTTTCGATTCTTTCACTTCTTCACCTCTATGTAGTACATGGGGATCTGCCAGGCCCGGGAGCCGCCGCCAGTCCCCTTCGAAACAAACCGCAGCTCCAGGACGTGGGCCCAGCGAGTGAAAAGGCACATACGAAATAAAAAATGCACCTCAAGGGTTGAACCAGTGTTGTGTCTACATTTAACAGACAACTTAGCAAAGAGACAATATTAAAGTGTATCTTTATGCACCTTGTTACTAGCAGTCTATCAAATATACAATCTACAAAAAATGTGAAAGATAGTAAAGTTTAATGGGTATAAAACTGTTATTCTACACCAACAAGGTGATTTCCATATATAGCCAAGCACTTTTCATATCTTGGTATGCTGTGCAGAGTGTTCTTAGAAACTTGAGGAAATGGGATAAGTGAATGAACTTTCCTCAGAAACAACTTCAGTGAAAAGGTGGATTTCAAGAAGTCATTATTGAGGAAGGGGTACAGGGAGAAAAGACCAGGGTATGCCAAATTACACAAGAACTAGATCAAAAATCTGTAGCAACAGGTATTTGGGAGTGATGAGTACAAATTTGAAACTTTAGGTTTTTTGGTTCATCGGTAAGTACAAACGTCAAGAGGTACAACAGTCATGGATTGGCCTCCCAAGTGCCAGGACCTCAATGCTGTTGAAACAGTGTGGGATCATCTTGACAGAGTACAGTCCAAAAGGTAGAAGAACTTTGAAAGAAGAGCTTTGAATGTCCTTCAAGGAGCCCAGAGAACTATTCCTGGAGATTAGTTAAAGAGATTACAAGAAAGCTAAATAAGAGAGTTCAGGCTGTGTTGAAGAATAAAGATGGTCACACCAAATATTGACTTTCAATCTTATTAGAATTGTACAAACTCAAGTTTTTGCTTTATTTTTTAAAAAAAAAAGAAGAAAAAAAAGGTGAGATTATTCTTGACTCTTGATCACGCAATTCACTCTAGTTCCATGTACTCACCAACACAGACCCGTCCATCCAGGCCCACTGCCATCCCGGCCATACACTCACAGCGGAAGGATCCCTCAGTGTTGACACAGTGGCCGTTCATGCACATGCCCGGAGTCTCACATTCATCAATGTCTACAAATAGAGACAAGAAAAAACACCTCTGTATACATCTATATCCAACGATATACCTTTCTCTTCACAATACTAAGAGGTAAGAAGATAAAACAGATTGGAATAAATAACTGATTAAAAAAATGCAGCCACAACTCCTAAAATTTCAGCTTTAACTTCAGCTAAGAAAATGTTCTTTGTTCTCTTTGTTTTCTCACTGTGTTACAATAATTACGATAACGAGCATACACCGTGATAAAGCATGCATGCTTAAGTCTGTGTTCATGTACGTATGTGTATGATGTGTATGTGTGTGTTCTGTTTGGGTGTCTTGGAGGACAGACAGACTGGAGAGAGACAATGAGGCCCCAGGGCCCCTTCAGACTACACATTTCATTAATGGCTGCATACATCAGCACATTTCAGCCACACTCTACTCTCCTGTTTATTTATTCTGTAATGACTTAACCAGGTCAGTGTCTCTGAAATCAAACGTCTGTGTCTGAGACCATGAAACTCTAGTTGCCATCTAAGGTTTGATATAGCTTCTGATGTTGGCATATACAATAGTTGTTGGCTATTACAGCATGTTATAGCATGTAACAAGAAAAAGCCAAATCGTTTTTTCTTCTTTGCACTCAACAAGTTTAGGGCGGCCTGACTGCTGAAATCTCAAACAGGCGGGTCCCAACTATCCAACTATGTCCAACTGGCGTGCAAGGAAGCAAAGGGATTTTTCCAAGGCTTTTTAGGGGGATTTTTTGCCCTGTGTGTTAAGAGTCATATAACAGAGCTACTAACATGCCAGAGAGGTAGTCATCCTCCAAGCTAGGCGAAAATGCAGTCAAGAGAATATCTTACTCAAAATACATTCTGCTGATGCTTCACTTTGTGGGCTTTTGGACAAACGTACCTACACACATGCGTCCGCTGGTGTCGAGATAGAACCCAGGTTTACAGATGCATCTGAAGCTCCCATCTTCATTGATGCACAGTCCATTGAGGCACATGTTCCTGATCAGACACTCATCCAGGTCTGTGGACAAAGGGAAACTAAATGATTTACCCTAGTTTACTCTAGTAACACTAGAGGTTTACTCTAGTAATAATTATTTTCAGTGATTGTGCATGATTTCACCCATTATGGTTCATGCTTCCACCACCTCTAACATATCCATGGTCCATTTATCATAAATATTAAAGGAATCTGCCCTTTAAATCTCTACTCCATAGAGTAGTAAGTGACCAACATGAGAAGTTAACAGACCTTGACAGTTTTTGCCATCTTGAGAAATTTCAAATCCAGCATTGCAGACACAGTGGAAGCTGCCTTCAGTGTTCACACAGCGGCCATTGTTGCAAATACGACCATTGGCCACACACTCGTCCAGATCTGGCAGGGAAAAAAGCAACGGATAGCACAATAAACATACACACTCTTAAAGTGCGCATTTGTTGCATGTATGTAAATGTGTAACCTCGGCACTCTGTTCTGGTTGAGGTCGACTGGAATCCAGCAGGACACTGACAGATGTAAGATCCGTCTGTGTTCACACATTCTCCGTGTGCGCATGGGTTCTTCTCGCATTCGTTATCATCTGGAAAGCAAACGTGAAATTTAACAGCCAAACGCATGCACCTTGAGTTTCGTGTTAAGAAAACTTGTCAGAACTCACCGATGCACTCTCCCCTTCTGTCCAGCCTGAAGCCCATGTTGCACTCACAGCGATATCCAACGCCTGGCATGGGGATACATCTGCCATTCAGGCAGAGGTTACGAAAGGCCTGGCACATGTTGGTGATATTCTGGGTTTGGATAATTACGGGACCTGATAGAACAAAATCACGCGAGCGTTTCGTCAATAAAACATGAGGTAATATAACGAAAAATCATATTTTTGTTTAGTTCAACATCTTAATTTACAGGAAGTGTAGCCAACACACCTGTTTCTGGCATATTGCACATATGTAGTTTTACATTGCCAGATAAATCTGAACACTGCATTAGCACAGTATAATAGTTGTGCAAAACAGTTGTGTCGGAATTTTTAAAGCCAAAGATTTTGGACATGTTTAATAGAACTCTAAATACTACTATGCAGTTGTGTAAGAATGGTTTCTTTGAGAAAGGACACTCACTGCCATTAATTTTTTAGTTCAACGGTACCGGTTGTTTGTATATCAAAAGTTGGACGTTGATGGCAGCCCAAGGTCAATTGCAGGTTGAACATGCAAACATGAAGCAATCACGGGCAGAAAGCCGGGACATACCTGGCCTAGGCAATATAGGTTCTACAGGTGGTCTAGGATGATCAGGCTGCACAGGTTGGACAGGTTGGACAGGGACCTTGATTGGAATTTGATGAATGTCAGGTCCAGGATATGGAACTGGGTAGATGCTGGGTATGTCAGGGCTCCCTGGGACACGATCAGGTATCGGTCCACTGGGTATCTGAATGCACAGTTTCTGGTACTCTTCTATAACAAGCATATTTGAAAAACAGATAGAAGTTAGCTCTGAATTGTCTAGTGTGTGTGCAAATATGTGTGTACATTGTGTTTGTATGTTAACTTGCATTTTATTCTTTGTAAAGTTTGTTTTTGTTGTTTTCATTGTAAATCTCCATAGATTCTTACAGATTTATTACATTTTTATTAAGAGCATTGATTTTGAGTATAATTAAATAACAATGCCACAAAGATCACAATACTTAAGCCATGTGAATGACTGCACCTGTTCCACGAATGGGGCACATTTCAGGGGTGGACCCATCAGACCAGCAGCGTCCACTATCACAGCAGCACTGCATTTTGGTCAACAGCTGTGAATTTTGGTTGGCGCAGCGCCCGTTCAGCAGGCTGGCGTAGCAATACCCACCACGAGCATCTGTGGGAAACGACACAGCAGGAAGTCGGTTAAACTAACCGCGCCGCATGGAATATGGCATGTGCTGTCTGCGTGTTGAGCAAATTGGCAAGAGTACAATCAGAAAAAAATTGTTGTTGTTGCTTCAGATTTTCCATCATTTGGAAGGTGGAAGCCACTTCCAATAGTCCTCATTTCCTATTTATATGAACCCTTCCTTCATCCTGCAGTTTTTGGCACTGTGTGCCAGCATGACTCACACTCAAGTTGTGCATTAACATAAATATATCATGTTTTGTTTCACACCCAGACCATCCGGGGCAGATTTCATGTGGAGAAAATGACAGCCTAAACTACAGATCGCTTGCTTCAGTTCGACAAGATGTCAGGCACAGAACTGCTCGCAAGCAACCACGAGATCTTAAGGGGGTCGGGCGAGAAGTGTGACTGCATGAGAAACAGACGAAATGTTTTGGGCAAAAGTTTTCTGGAAACGAAACACACAGACATTCCTTCCTCAGGAACACGCTCTCCTGGGGGGGAGTAATGTGACTGCATGGTTGCATATGTTTGTGCGTGTGTGCTGTATGCACGTGTATGTGTAAGAGGCTGCTCTGACCTAATTTTTTTCCTGCTCTGGTTTTAGGGTGAAAGTGAGCTTAACTAGGAAGTATACAGGAGTTTTCTTTACGAAGACGCACATACATTTAGCGTTTTCCAGCTGTGAAGAAAGTCACCTGGAAATAAGACTTCATTTTACTTCTCTCATCACGTGCTCGCCACAGCTTGAAGAGAGTTTAACTCAACAAGTGACTATTGACCTAAATTCTACCAGCTGGAACTTTGGAGAGTTTCCTTTCTCTGCTTTCAGTGCCAAGAAGAACCAAAATAGAGTGGAAAAAGGAAAGAGAATGAAGCAGCATCTTTTGCTTTGTCTCCTATTTTGTCAGGTCTAATAATGACTGCAACCATGAACTAAAGCAAATCACACACAATGGAACTTGCAGCTCTTTGGAGTGGGAAAGGGGACAGGGGGACTCACCTATACACCTGGATCCATCCACTGAGGTATAATACCCCTGGGGACACTTGCAGAAGTAGCTGCCGACAGTATTAGAGCATTCGCCCACACCACAAATACCTGGAATGTTTGAGCATTCGTCCAGATCTGCGAAAGAGGAGAGGAGAGGAGAGCTGGTGTTGAAAGTGAAAACTATCTCGAAACGTGAATTTCTCCAAAACTAGAGCGTGCGTTGGCAGGAACAATGGAAATGAGGCATTGTCACAGGATATCAAATCCAGGGACCTCCGTACCTCTTCTGTTAGCACCATTAAACACCAAGCGCACACCATGCAGCACAAAAGTCTGCAGGAATAGCACTGTGACTTCGACACATTTGAAATATTTCTTACAAAGTGCAGAAGTTTTCCGGTAATTATTTCTGGGCATTAAAATAGCACACATTTCACACTGTAAACAAGTGCCAGATTACCTTTCTCTGAGCTTAGGCCTTGAAATTGTTATATACACGTCTAACGGACAATACACTTCACAGGATTGGTTTAGGCCTATATTTGTGGACGAGTAGTAAAAATTTTCCAGCAAAAGCATTAAAATCCATGTGAGTCCCACAGCAGAGGGAGAAAAACATGTTTTTATCAAATAATCCTGAAACTGAGTCTAATTAGGATTCATGGTGCAGCTCAACCATGTTGATTACAACTGACAGCAATAATTAATGCTAATAATGAATTTTAATAAGTTGAAACATTCAAAGCAATAAAACAGAAGTATTGTAAAGAAGAGATGTAAGTTTAAGATGAGTATTTCAATAAAACTAACACAATATTAGCCTCCCCAATCTACTGTTCATACCAGACTGAATTAGTCTGGAGCAGCAACTTACATAGTCTAGCTTTAACATTTGTATAGAAGGGGAAAAAATTCATTTCAAAATTCATCAGCATTTCTTTCAAACATCAAAATTGAGTGTTACATGGGGTTACTGAGAGAAACCAGAGCGCTGCTTTGCTTTAATTAGGCTTTTTTCAAGGGAAGGGCAAAAATGTGGCTTATGTGTGGTCTTTCCTTACAAAGTAATAATCAGAATACCACGACTGAGGTGAAGTTAACCACATCTTGGCGGATGTGGCTTTTAACTGTCTCAACTTTTACGGATTTAAAAAATAACCGAAAGTCTACTCTGTCATTCAAGCTGACACCGAAAGCCAGACAGTTCATGGCTTTACTGTTGCTTACCTTCACATTTCTGCGAGATCTCGTTGAACTTGTGCCCAGCGGGGCATTTACATTCAAACGATCCAACAGTGTTGATACAATTTCCGCCTTGACAGATGCCAGGGATGGCCTGGCACTCATCCACATCTGTACATGCATATCACAGAATTAATACTCTAACGGTGAAACAGCAAAAGGACACAGACATTATTGTGGTAAAATAAACTTAGAAGAGGAGCAGGAAGTTAATACACATTAGGGCTGCCACAAACGATTATTTTGATAGTCGACTAGTCACCGATTATTTTTGCGATTAGTCGACTAATCAGATCATGCATCAATTGGACGTAAAATGTACAGCTTATTGCACCAGCATGCATCTGCTCTTATATAACTATCATTAACTTACAGCTTTAAGTGTTTAAGGTATGTGCTAACTAAAAATAAAGACAAGATGATAGTTTATTAAATTTTAATGAAATTTGCAGATTGTTTCGGTGAAGTTTAATGAACTCCTTGCTATCTAAAATATAACAGGACACCGGAGTATATTCTCGAGCATCTCACACTTCGGATTGTCTGCTTGACGTTTATTCAGCTGTGTAAAAACTATAACTTTAATCTCAGCCAAACCGATTTACTCAGGGACAAATAAAATACTAAAAAAAAGCCAAACAATAATATTTTTAAGTTATCTAAGTGACTCATATATGTTTAACCTGAGTAGCGAAAGACAGCGGTGGGTTTGAAAATGATTTGCCGGGAGTCCGGTGTTCTCACCGGCGCTAGTGAGCCTTGCCCCCGGCTAGCTATCGAGCTAGTGGGTAACAGACATCTCCGAAAACGCCGGAGCACTTTTGAAAATATGTGGTGTCTTGATAAACTGAGCAGATATTTGAGGTTTACACAGCTACATTCTCGCCTGAAAATATGTTAAACGTTTATTTTGTCACCCAGAAAGAATAATAAGAGTAATATTAAAACTAACTAGCTGCCGCCATTGTTGGAAACTTAGCTGGGCCGCGCTATGAATTCTGGGACACAGCTTCTTCTTCTTCTTTTTCTTCTTCTTCGGGGTTTAATGGCAGCTGGCATCCTTGTACATGCAGTGCTGCCATCTTCTGTTTCAGTCCGTTATTACACTCTTAAATCCTACTACTTATTCCTGCGTGTTTTGGAATCTTACAAAGCTTCAAACGACGTGTCGACTATTAAATCAGTCGTCGACGATTTTGATAGTCGAAGTAATCGTGACTAGTCGACTAATCGTGGCAGCCCTAATACACATGCTGACTGAGTTTAACGCACAAATGTGAACAGCCTTGGATGTACATGGGTCTGTTTTTACAGTCTCTCTCTGACTTTCCTGAGATCAACAGTATGACAAACGAAAAGAAACAGGAGGAGAGGAATTTCTCCAGCAGAATGAACAAAAACTGCAACCAAACTGGTAAAAAAAAAACAGGAATGAAGTGAATATAGAAAAAAAGGCTGACAGTAAAGCATCAGGTTCGATACATTTATGATCACACGCACATGAAGACTAATGTACATAAAGATATTGCTTGAAAGGAGGGCCATGATGACGCCATTTGTGAGGTGACCCAGACCATCAGGTTTGTGCAGCTTTCTAATCTGTTACTTTGTGAGTGATGCTGATGATTAAATGAAATTCATTTAATGAATGTGACAGACTAAAACGAAGGTCTCAGGCTGGAAACCTACAGGAGGCTGTGACCTGATGCTGTCTCAGAGTACTCCATGTTCCTCTGGGTCCTGGCTCAGGTCCGCCTCCCCTGCGGAGGTTCTGATGTTGTTGGGTCTGGAGCAGGCAGACACAGGGCCGTCTTACCAGAAATGAGCTCTCCCACGTGGCACCGCCACTGACCCGTGTTACTGACTCTGACAGTCCCGCCGCAGCGGGCGTCTGCGGGCATTCCATACACATGTGGGAGGCACTGCCACCCACCCCAATTTAACCCAATTAGAGCTAATCCTCTGGAAAAGGGATGGTGGGCAGAGCTCAGTGGGTGACAGAGGGAGGGGGGTGAAGGCAGACAAGGAGGGAGAAGGAGTTAAAGGAAAAGATGGCAGCAGCAGCAGCAGCACACTACTCAAAGAAAGCAGAGGGTAGAGGGAGAGTAACAGAGAAAAAGAAAGATAGGAAAACAGACTGGGAGGCAGAGACACAGAGGAATAGACTTTACCTTGGCATGCCCCGGTGCGGTGGTTTGGTATGAACCCTCTTCGACAGGGGTGAGGCTGGGCTGGGCACATCTCACAGGGGTGACCCCACGCCCGTCCCACTGTGGCGCAGCACAGAGTCTTTGTGCACACAATGCCCGTGAGCTGTCCTTGACACATCTGGTTATTTACTGAGGCAAAGCACGGCCCGGTGCGATAGTCTGCAGAGGTAAAAGGGTGATTTTTTTAAACCCAAAGCAAAAAGACAGGTTGTAAGATTAGGCCAAAAAAAAAAGGTTGAAGCTGGAGCTTAAAATCACAGAATATGAACATTATCCTGAGTGAGTGAGCGAATGGCTGTCTGGCATACACAAACGCTCAAACTCAATGTAATCTCACATGACATCTACAACACACTTAGATTATAAGTGATAAAGGGCCTGCAGAGCAGACGGTAACGCACTCCATAAAGCATGCATTGTATTTTCCTGGCATTTTAATTGGTCTGGCATTCAGGTGCACTGTACGTGAGTGTGTGTATGTGTGCGCGTGTCTCTGTGAGTGTGTGTGTGTGTGTATGTGAGTGAGTGAGTGAAAGAAAAAAACAAGAGATAGGGAAGAGGTCTGGAAAACCTTTTAAAGTTGTGTGGGCGGCTATGGAGAGCGACGGACACAAGCAAGGACAAGAAAAATCAGTCTGTTGCTTCTATTATATGATCACTGGCTCATTAGTTACCTATGCTACTGCTATTCTGTAAAATGTCACATTTACCATCAGCAGTTTGCTGCCTTTTGCGATTTTCTTAATAATCCACAATCTAGGGTATAGATCATCATCCCTAAAGCCACCGGAGGCTGGCTGGCTGCAAGGGTGTGTCTGTGGAACACAGTAGGTGATTTCCACACTAGCTACTGCAGCCTAGAATTAAAACTAAAAGGCTAATAATAAATAACAGAGTGTAAAGAAAGTCCCTCCATCAAGACTATTCATCTCTCCTTCCCTTCAAATCAGATTCCCTAGAGCCGACTGCTTGCTTTATCTAACCCCTCTTTTTTTCCACTCTCTCCTTACAAGTCCCCAAGGAGTTTACACAATCATTTACTCTTATCAGGTGAAGGCCTGGAAGATGAAGATGGAACAGAGATAGGGGCACAGAAAAAAAGGGTAGGAGGGGGATACATCTTTCCCAAAAGAATCTGGACATGAGCCAAAGACAAAAATCATTTCCACATTTCACAGCAGACAACAGACAGTAAGAGGAAAAAGGGAGACCAGTTCCAACAGCGCAGTCGTTTAAAACAAACGAGACATTGTGAGTTTCCCATGTGGACCGGGGCCCAGCCCAGTCCCGTCACGTGCACCCCAGCCTCCACCGTCTCTCTGCCTCTGGCACCAGTACTGTGTGAAACAGAACTGGGTCATCTCTCTTTCTCACTCCCCTCCTGCTCAGGCTCAATTGGAGACCAAATGCTTTTGATTCTTTGTCTACTTCTCCCTCCAACAAGCAGCTGAAAGTAGCGCAGTGCATTTACTCAAGCCCAGTTTGAAGATACTTGTACTTTACTTGAGTATTTCTATTTTGGAAAACCTCCATGAGACACTTCAGGATAATGTCTCTTTCTTGAACAATAATAACCTGAAAGTTACCAAAAAGTCAACAATCAGACTGCAGGCTAAACACATCCCAGTGCGACACTCCCATGTGTTGCCACTTTTGTGTTAATTCCCAGTTTAATTAATTTAAATCTGTGCTGAATGTTGCTCCCTGATTGCTCATAGGATATGAGAGGCTGGGCCGCAGCCCACACCTCAGATGCAATCTGAAAGGCAAACGAGGGCTCTACCTCTTCATTGGTTTAATTTTTCATGCTGTAGTACATTCATGGGACCCTTAGCAAAACAAATCCAAACACACGTTGTAACACGACTTCACCTTTTTGCAAAAAATACTATATAATGAAAAAGAAATAACGAAAGAAAGAATTGCATATGTTGTACAGCAGGGGCGATTCTAGGTTCAAAATTTTAGGGGGGCTCAGCTCCCAATCATAATGTCAGCAGTTCCTAGTAATTATTATTAATGGAATATGCTGTTTACAAATGTAATCAACCCTTTTCACATTTACAAACCTAAATTTACTTAGATACACATTACAGTGTTACCTTCAAATGCAAACTATTTTAGGGTGGAGCCTTTAGTTAAAGAAGATAAAGAACCATTTGTGCCAAAGGAGACAAGATGAGAAACATGCACAAAACATGCAGTGTTTTAATCACATAGAAGCAGCCCACCAAATCATCAGTCACATAAACTAGCAATATTCAGTAGAGACACTGGAAAATCACCCTGCCACGCCACACACCTGTACATGAAGCAAATTGGTAACAAAGTTCTTTTACCAATTCACACAAACCCTTCCTTTATTATGCACAATCAGCACAGGAGAATAGTTTTATAGTCTGTCACATCAGTGTAGTGGCAACCATCCTTTTCATGCCATGTTTACAGTGGTATGAGTCCTGTAAAATGCTACCATTCATATCAATACACTCTGTTTACAATGTCCAGTGGCGTTTTTTAAGTGTCCTACTGCAAAACACGCAAAGCATCCATGAAGTACATGAAAAACTACTTTGTGAAAAACAACTTTTTTCCCAGCTAACTTCACGATTTGCTCCCTCATTTTTCCTGTCCATCCTCTTCACTCAACTAGAAACTAGAAAATAACAAAAATATAAATCTTATAGTAATTATTATAAGAGCAAGTGGTGGATCCAATACACTGCTTAGTTCTGTGAAATCATCACCAATGAATGTGGGCAAACAGAAGCTACAGCTTTATAATTTTGGGTGAATTTGTCTACATTTACTCTTGTTTCTTTTTGCTCTCTCTCTTTGCTGTTTTCATTTTGCTCTCTCCCATTTTTCCCTCTCTATACTCCTCTGTCAGTCTTTGTACTATCACCCAAAAACTAAACATTACAGTGAATAAAAGACATAAACGGCTCGGTATCAGTTTATAGCAATATTAAAACTGAATACAGGCTTTTGCTGGACATAGACAGGTAACATCATTTTAACTTGCTGTCACCTGGATCTGGAGTTGTACTGTAAACAAACACTGAAGCCCAATTCGATCAGAACAGGAATGGAAATTTTTTAGCAAACAAAAGTAATAAAGTATATCAGCTCCTTGGCTGGCAACTCCAAATATACCAGCAGATTAGTGGATCAGAAGGTTAAAATTAGCTAATAATCTCTAATGTTTTACTCTACGTTAGCTAATATTAACACTATTTAGAGAACAATTTAAACAAAACAGGCACTTTATATGCACAGCAATGCAATTATGAGAAGAGTTTGAACTTTTGCTATATTCCAGTTAAAGTGTGTTTTAAATCTGCATCATTGATTTGTGTCATTAGATTACCTCTTCATCTTCTTTCTGCCGCAGCAATGAAAGTCTTATTAAGCGATTAATGACAAGCCAGGCTGTTGAAGCAGCAACACCTCTGTGTGAGCGCTCTGTAACATCATGACATCAACAATACTGGACATAAAACCTGTTTTCATCCTATCCTGTACTGTCATCAATAGAAAAGTTGGGGGGGAAAAGTTATTAATACTATTAATATTTTTTTAGGGGTGCGCTGATAAAAACAGGTCTAAACTCACCTATGTGAGTAGTAAATTAAAGCACTTCCAGCAGTTGATTGGCTAGCCACAGCAGAAATAACGAAATATCGAAATAACTAAGTAGCAGAAAAGCTTGTCAGTATTAAAGCCTAGATAAATAATTCTGATATCAATTCATCTATAATATTTAGTCCTTCTAACATAATTCATGTTTTACAAGTTATCCTCTAATAATGAAGCTGCCAGTCAAGTGATCACATCTGATTTGCATAAATGTCTCTTCATAACATTTTTATTGAAAAAAGCAGCTAGACTGCAGATAGATAGCAGTGGAAAACAAGTTAACACCAGCAGCCTAACAAGACACTTACAAATATGAGATTCTGTAAATGAAGCTGTGCAGCTTGCTTGCTTGCTCTAGCAGAGCTCGCTAGTTCTAATGTGGGTCGGATTTGTGAAAGTAAAAAATTTCAGCATTTGCAGTCATTGTTAAAATATGTTGAAGGAGGAAAATGGTTGAGCAGACTGTAACTTCTGAGGAGTGGAGATGTGTACATAACCTTTATGTTTTTATTGCACAGAAGGACAAGAATGTGATGGTAAAGTAGAAAAGTACAGGACAAAAACAACTCCACTGCTGCTAACTCAACATCAGCTCTTTGTAAGCATCTGCAAAGACAGCATGCTAACACAAAGCTAGCAAAGAACCCAGAGTGATGGTAGAGCTAAAGGTATGCAGACTTCAGCCCAGCAGCCAGAGCTTAAACTTCAATAAGTAACAAAGGCAGTAATGATTAATCAGGCTTCACCTCTAAAGCTTTAGCTTAGTCAAGACCAACCTGTCCTCAACTCGTAAACAATACCAAGCAGGAAAAAACACAACTAGTCAAGTTTGTTGTGAAAGATTCTTTTGCATTGTGAAAGTATTGTATGGTCAGGAGCCAAAAGCTAACAACAACTGTGAATTGCTATAAAATGGACACATGATAATCATGGTAACAATGTAGAATCAGTTGAATAAGGCCCCGGTCACACTGGTCTAGAGACCAGTCTGCAACCATCTGGCAATCAATGGTCGTGAGGGGAAAATTAGTATTTCTGCACCAGTTGGCAAAAAGCTCTTTTTCGTTACTTTGGTTGCTAGTATACTGCTGCTGTTGTAGCTTGATCAGAATTGACGGATATGTCTACAAACACAAATACTCAAACACACAACTCTCAAGCAATGTGTACACCTCAATACCTGCTTGACATTAGCTTGCTAACTCATCAAGAGTGAGAACATGATGACCTCGATGAAGACCACTAGCCGAAATGTGCTCGTCAAGCAATAAAGTTGTTTATTACACTTCAAAAATTGCTGACGCTTCAATGTCTTCAAATGTTATCATCTTCTCTAGTCACCTTGAAAGTTGGCAAAGTTGTGCTTAACTCGGTTTGTATCAAGAGTTGCAAAACCAGCCATATGATGTTATTAAAATCACAGCTATGTTGCCTATGTTGCATGTTATCAATATGAGTATTCATAAGTATCAGTATTGATAAACAGGCTCACTATTGATATCAATTAAATCCCGGTGTATCAATAGGTGCCACTGCTTTAAAAACAAAAGAAGAAATCATAAAACCAATTTTTATACTTCACTGGTAGCCAGTGACGAGAGCCCAGTACAGGGGTGATATGGTCTCCAAACTGCAGGAGAGATCAGGCTTGACTACACAAAAAGAACTGCAATAATCGAGGTGAGAGGGGGAAAAGCATGAACTATGAAATCTCCAACAGAAGGAAATGGTTATAATTTTGCAAGTGATCAAAGAGCCAGTGCTGACAGGAGTGGAATGATTTTTTTTTTTTATCAAAATCTAGACTAGAAAGCCAAAGATTGCTTTAAAAAAGATATATTCAGGGGGGGATTTTCTCCAGTATTTCCTGTTTTCACTCTATTTTTTTAACACAGAAATTTTGCCTAAGTTGGATTATTGTACTTTTACTTAAGGGATCTACCAATCAAGAATGTTCTGTTTTAACTAACTGTGAGCCTTATTTTGTATCTAACACTGTGTGCCTCATCTAAAATAACAAAGCGAAAATCTCTATGTAGGCAAAGCAGTTTGAGGAGCTATGGAAAGTTTTCACATGGAGCCCAGGCTGAGCGAGTGCAACAGGCTGTATAAAGAGAACTCAGGTTTCTCTTTTCATCAAAAAAAAAAGTTGTTATGTCTTATTCACAATGCTCTAAGTACACAATCTAACTTGATATCTGCTTATTACAGCTCTTAGCTGAGGAGAGTGAGTGAGTGTTAAGGCGAAAGATCTGAGCACAAGATAAAGTAGATCCAAGCACTGCACTTAAACAGTCAGCTGAGGTAAACAGGGAGAGGCAGACAGCTGTAGGGTGAAAATGGTGTCATTTCATCCGTCATCTTACTGTCTCTCTGTGAACTGCATACAGCTGGGGGATCCACCCATGTCCTGTACATCTGGGAGTAATCGCACGTGCTCACACACAAACACGCTCACGCACACATGCACACACTTAAAAATTCTGCCCATGTCCCAACTCCTCATCCCCACTCCAGCCAGCGATGATCTCAAAAACACAGCAAAACTTGCAAAATGTTACTCTTGTTTTTGCCCTAGTTTGGAAAAAACATGGTGGGAACATTTTGGAGTAGCTGCTTTAGGTCCTTCAGTAAAAAAGTATCTTAGATTCAAGACTTTGCGTTGACTCTGATTCGTTAGCTCTTTAGTGTTTGTTTTGAGGTTTGGTTACTTTTAGAACACAATAGAAATGCTCCCTCAGTGCCCGGCGAGTTTATGCACAATAACAGCATCATCGAGAAAAAAAACGAGGGAAAGCACGACGGGAAGTGGGTAAAAGAGTTTCCTGGATTAACTCCAGGAACACATACACAAAGATATCTGCACACCTTCTCCATATCCACCCTTCCTAAGTTTTTCCCTTGCAGATGGTGTTCATTACATACACCTTACATGCTTTTATGTGTGTGTAATTTGCATATGTTTGTGAGATTTGTGCATGTGTGTGTTTCATTGCACGTGTTATGGGTCTTAATATTTGGGTGGGGCCTTCCCTAATGGCATGTCAGCAGATTTCTCCATCCTCCCCGGACTAACAAATTGAACTCAAACACACACAGACATACACACTTGGTTATGTACCTCATAATATTTGCATTGGGATAACACAACTGGTGGTGGTGGTGGGGGTGGGGGTGGGGGGGTCAGTGAGATGCTAAGAGAGCCCCTCAGCTGATTGACCGACTTCCCTGTTGTGCTCTGGCTGCTGACTTGTTGACTGTGTAACTCACGTGTAGCACCATTTCAGGCCAGTCTTTCCCCACCGTCTCAATGGTGTCATACTGAAAGCTCGACTTTATTGCTCCACAGTTAAATGACTCTACAGCCGGAGCACGGAGCCCTGCATGCAATCACCAATTCCACATTCCAACCTTAATCATATTTGCAACGAACAAAGAACACGTTCATGTACCAGACTGCATTTCCCCTGCAGTCAGCTGTGCCTGGTGGTGGGACGACTGGTCAGCAGATCGCCAGCCAGTTTAGCACACACAGCTCAGTATGTTCATGCTGAGCCATGACAACGTCATGATAACGCTACAGCCGTGAAAACCTCGAACTCCTGAATTTAGTGACTTCTGGTCACATGACGTGTGTGGAAAGCTTGTGTTCTTGCTAATGCGATAAGATAGAGCCATAATGGGACGCAGTTCTGTAAACTACATTAAGAAAACCCTGTGGGGTGTATGTACACATGTACTTTATGCATCTGTTTGTATTTATGTGAGAGCACAATGTCTTTCTCTTGGGAGGTAATGGATTATAGCCAAGGAAATTCCAGGGAAAGTAGCTTAACCAAAAATGCCACTGAATGCATCAGCCAACTTTCTCTGCTTCACTTAATTATGACCTAATCTCTATAAATATACATTCACTGGCCACTTCATTAGGTACACCTTGCTAGTATTGGACTGGAGCCTCGTTTTCTCTCATAACTACCTGGATTTTTAGTGCAAAGTTTTAAACAATGCTCAATTGGCATTAAGCTAGGAAACATTTTTCCAAGCTTCTTGTGGGCCAATTTTGGTGAGCTTGAGTGTGAAACCTCAGTTTCCTGTTCTTAGCTGACATGAATGGTACCTGGTGTGGCTGTCTGCTACTGTAGTCCATTTGCTTCAAGGTTCAACATGTTGTGCATTCAAAAATGCTCTTCTGCATACCCATACTGTTGCCTTCCTGTCAGCTCAAAGCAGTCTGGCCATTCTCCTCTGACCTCTGATATCAACAAGACATTTACCTAGAGAACTGCCAGTCACTGGACCTTTTTTCTTTTTTGGACCATTCTCTGTAAACACTAGAGATGGTTTTGCAGGAAAATCGCAGTAGATCAGTAGTTTCTGATGCATGCCACATGACAAAGCCACTTAAATCACATTTCTTCCCCATTCTGATGCTCAGTTTGAACTTCAGCAGGTCATCCTGACCATGTCTACATGCTTAAATACATTAAGTTCCTGCCATGTGATTGGCAGACTAGATAGCATAATTGTGCAGCTGAATAGGTGTACCAAACAAAGTAGCTAATGAGTGTAAAAAAAGTTACCTGAAGAAGGTTTCAGGTCAGATATCTGCCTGGCTAGACCAGAAGCCCAGAAATACTATTTAAGGCTCTATCATCAGATGATAACCAATCAGTTCCCAGACTGGGCCCAACAAAATACCAGAAGAATAGCCAAAAAGCAAATTTATGGATTTCTATTTATTTTCTATCCACTATTTCTCACTAAAAAGTCAATCAAATGGAGGAAAAATATCATCTCACATTACCCTTAAAAGTTGAAAATACATTTTAATTCAGTGAAATACAGTTAGCTAGCATGTAATGCTGAGCTGTTTCATTCATATCCTAAACGGACATCTTCAAAGTGCTGACAAAAGTTGAAGCTAACAATAACACACAGAAAAAGATGCATATTATCAAAGAAAAGATGTAGAGATGAATTATTTTTTATTTTTCCACTATTTATACTCATCACTACAAAATCATCACTTTTATTGATTTGTTCTGGCTTTCATCATCTTAGATTTCAGCTAAACATGAACTGGCAATGGCATAAGTGGATAACTCCATACAGTATATTATACTATGTTAAGAACCTGACTGAAATTGGAAGGTGGTCTCTAAGTAGCTGCCTGAAATACGCAAGTATACCTGTTTCATTCATTTAAAAATGTATCATCTCCTTGAATTCTCATCACCTTACATGGCGAATCAAACAGTTAAAAAAAGTTATGGCCCCCTTTCCTCCCAGTGCATAATTATTTTGTCAGAAATAATTATATAAGACAAAACATGTTTTTTCCTTGTGCTTTTTTGTGTTTCTTGAAAAATATGACTATTGACAAGTTAATTTGTTGGGGAAAAAAAAGGCTTAATTTACATTCCTGCAAAATCTCACAAACACTCCAAAGACTCAGCACCAAAGAGTAGAAACCCACCAGACAAGTTGAGCTGCCAGATAAGTTGTTATTAGATACAGGCTAATGAACATACTAAAGTAAACCAATAGGCACATCTTCAGTTGGACTTAATTGACAGGCCTCCCAAGCATAATTAGGATCTCGGCTTCTAATCCAAATATTAGTTTTAGTAGGTCACCATTTTGACCTCTAAAGGTCGTCAGCACAAGCACAAAACACGTACACTGAAAAAATGCTCACATTTTTGTTCAAACACATTGCAGGCTGCCCTTGGTTTGCGTGTGCTTGTATACTTTGGAGACTTTGCTCACATGTGCCAGAGAGCAACCACAGGAGGTTGGGAGGTCTTCAGTTAACAAACAGCTCACATTTAGAAAGACATTACATTCCCCAAAGCGTTGTTTCAGAGCAGATGTGGAAAATAATGGTAATTTCTGAGCTTGAGCTTAAAATGCAAATGTTCCACAACAAACCACATTCCTGGAGCCGATGGCATGACTAAGCAGGAATTGCCTTCAGTCAAAAAAAACAAAAAAACACAACCACCATTCAACATCAAGTCACGTTTTTAAAGAAGCAGCACGTGTGCCTTTAAAAACTACTTCAGCAGCAGTGAGAAGTGAATGTAGAGCACAGGAACAGTTTCATGTAAAGTGAAGGAGGAAAATTCAGAGTAATGCGGTGTGGCACTCATTACCTCGCTCGCACTGAGCTCCGGTGAAGCCGTACGTGCATACACATCTGTTGGGAGCCACGCACCTTCCTCCATTGAGACAGCCATTTTCACATACCGCTGGAGAAGAAAGAGAAATCAACAATGTCACAACAGGAGGACACCGCTGTGTAGACGGGGCCAGGGTTTTGTTTTTGTAGGGTGTCACCAAATATAACTGATGCAAAGTGAAGGAATTCAGTAACACAATGATGTCACTAGTTGTGGTTAGGTGGAGCAAGAAATGAGCATCAAAAGTTTAGGCACATACTCTTAGCTTTAAAACCATGGGAAAAAGACACCCAACCTACACACAGTGATCCTTTTCTATAGTGAAATTTAGTAAGCACAGTCATGTGAAAAAGAATATTTTCACAGGACTCATAACTCATGATTTAATACCTAATAAGCTGTATGATGTTATTAGTTTCTCACATTGTTGTGTAGAATTTCTGACCCACTCTTCTTTACAGTGTTTGCTTCAGTTCATTGAGGTTTGCAGGCATCTGATTATACTTTGCTCTCTTAAGGTCCTGCAGCAATATTTTAAGGAGGCTGATATCTAGACCAGCAGTCCCCAACCCCCCGGGCCACTGACCGGTACCAGTCCATGAGTCGTTTGGTACCGAGCCACGAGAGTTGAGGCTCAGCGGTGAAATTCATGGTTTTTCAGGGTTTTTATCATTTTAAAATCATTACTTTTTTATCGTTTTTATCGTTAACTCGGTTTCTCTGGATCTTTTCCCATGTGTTATGAATAAATCTTCTTTTTTTTGGTACCGGTACTGGTTTATTTTGTTGTATTTATCTGCGACACCTTAAAGGCCAGTCCGTGAAAATATTGCCGGACATAAACCGGTCCGTGGCGCAAAAAAGGTTGGGGACCGCTGGTCTAGACTAACTGGGCCACTGCAGCACCTCAAGTGTTTTCTTTTTAAGCCATTTTATTGCAGATTCAATGCTGTATACTGTCAGAATAATGATGCTTTAGCTGTCAGAGAGATGGCCTCTCATTTGACTCTAGAATACTTTGATATACAGAGTTCATGGTCAGCTTAATGGCTGCAAGGTACCCAGGTCACAACACAAGCCCAAATCATCACCTCTCCTCTACCATGCTTCACAGTTGGTGTTAAGTGTTTGGTTTTCACCAAATGTGGTGCTGTAAATTACAGCCAAACCTAACCATTCTGGTCTCATTTGCACAAAAGACATTATTCCAGAATTCCTTTGATTTGTTAAGATGCAAATTTTCAACCTTAATCCGTGCTGTTCTCTGACCTTGTGATTAGCTTGCTTGTCTGTCCAGTCTTGGGACGATTGTGGCGCTGTGTTAACACACATCTCAATGCTCAGAACAGAAATCTGCCAAAACCTCTGCTTTCACAGTGCTCACACTTGCTGATGATCAGTTAATCAGGTTCATTTGATTAGCAGCACCTGGGTGCTACTTATTCTCTGTACTTTTTCACATGACTATACACAGTGTTTTAATTAGACAATAAATTCTGTTCTTGCATTCATTAGCTCTTTTTTCCACCCAAATAAGAGTTGCCAGACTTGCTTCTAGAGGGCCTCAATGTTATTGATGCTAAGTTTTACTAAATAGCACTATTACAAGCTTGAGGGTAAAACAGAAACTCTAAGAAATAGAATTAAAAAGGAGGCAGATAATGATGAAGTTATTCAGAGTAATGTGTTTTATTATGAGCCTTACGTTGTCCACAGTGGTTTCCCACATAGCCCTTCTGACACAAGCACTGGTCTTCTGCACATGTTCCCCCATTCATACACCGAATGTTACAGTGCTGGACTGTGGGAAGAACAAGACAAAGATACACACACATGAACACAGACCAGCGTTAGGGTTCAGTTCAGTGTATCCAAACACATGCTGCAGATTATATTTACGACATCAACAAAACTGACACTGAACCATGTTTCTTAAACGTTATGCTTCTAGATATTTCCTAAAAAATTTATGGTGTGTAAACAGATGAGCACACCAGGTTGAAGTGCGGTGAGCTGCAAGGGAGCGACATAGAGAAGATGTTGATGGTGGACATCTTCCAAAGCATACACACTCCCAGTCGACACTTACACACACTCGTTCACAAAACCCACAGGATCGGCCGCTAAAATCAAGGATGTGATTGCAACATATATCAGTTGCTTCAGTCTTAGGTAGTTATAAGGGATGCGTTCAGGTTCTTTGCCCTGCTATCTCATATGCTAGTACACGTAAGCTGGTGCCCATTACTCATGATAAGGAGAGAAAAACAACTGTGATTTTTTTAAGTGCCAAAAAATCAATTCGATTGCAATTTCTGTAATAAAAGAAAATTTATATAAGATGGCATATTTTCTGTCATCCATCAGCCATCACGACTTGTCATGTGGTGAAATGTTTTTCTTCAGATAACAGCCACTTTTTAAAAAAAATATACAAAAATAGCGGTGTAGTCAGAGCTATAATTTTAGGAAAAAAACTATACTCCTATTTGCATAAATCATAATTATCTTTGTCTATTGCCCCCCCATCCAGCCACCCATATTATATATTACAAAACTAATAACACTTCAATGGAGCTGATTCAGAAGAAAGTATATGAAAATGGAGGTGAATGAATGACCTGACTTGGATCCACAGGATGGTGCGATCTGACCATTGGGGCAGGTGCACATATTGGGTCTGGAGCAGAAACCATCTCCACATGAACTCCGGCAGATGGCTGCAAATGAGAAAATGATACTCGGTCAAAGAAAATACAAGGCCAAATAACAAAGCAACGCTCACGTCACGGCGCCAGGACTTGACTTTATTTTGCGTTAGAGAAATTCTGATGTTGTGCGTCTGCTGCTTGTCAGCCTGTCCGCTGCCGGTTTTGAATTTCAGGTTAGAATTTCAGTTGTTGCAGCTAAAGCGCTGATCTTAACCTCATGCTAAACTCTCTTCTATAATATTTCAAAAACAGACCACAGTCCAAAGAAGGCCAAATCTTTCTTTTTGCCCTGATCGTGGTTTACTTATAGAAGCTGACTTGGCAACGTTGCTGAGCTATTTTCTTCTGTGAGTTTTGTTACCATAAATGTTATGTGTTTTCAGTTGGTGTCGTCTGTGTTGCTCTGTTGTTCTCTTTCCCACAGACTTTTGTTGGCATGGTCCACTTCCCCCCCAGCTCCCATCAGGTAGAGTCCAGCCACTGAACCCTACTCCATGAACCCCACTGCTAAACAATGTCATTAGAGCTGCGACCGGCATCCAGCCAGCCAGCCAGCCGCGCTGCAATCACACAGCTTCTCAGACTCTCTTGTCTACAAAGTGAGTGAAGGCGGGTGAAGTTTGACAGAGCAAAATGTGGAGTCAATACAATTAATGACAAAATATACCTGAAAAAGTAACCACAGCCAGAGAAATAGACCAAATAAATTTTGGATACAATAAATAAAAACTGAAATTTATGGCAAAAATTTATTTAAAATTGACAATGAGAAGTGCAAGTAGAGTAATAGAGGTGATACTCACGAACAATGCACTGATTTCCTCCAGTCAGAGTCTTCCAACCTGGGCAGCAGTAGGCATTGTTTCTTGAGCCGCACACATTTGGTCTGCAGACGATCAAAAAGTGATGATCCATGTCAAAAAACCTCAAGTATTTTCAAGACAAGTCCTTTAATTAAGATATATATCGAAGATTTGTCCAAGTGGGCTTGAAATTTGGCACACCAAACAATAATTACTCTATATTACTTACTTGTCTACATATTATTGAAACTGATGGTCTGTTTCTTGAAGCTTTTAAAACAGGTGGCAGGAATAATGGCACACTGCTCAAGGACACTTTAATAGAATGGTAGTTGGGATCTGTCTGTGTTGTCCAAGCACAGCATCCATATTTTGTTAAATACACAAACACTGAGACCCTCCCAAACATACTAACAATCAGGCATAGTGATAGATCAGGTGAGCCACAAAGTAAAGATAACCTGTAATCCCTGCTGATCACCTGATGAGCTGATCTGAAACCAAGTCCACTGCACCTGTACACAAGGCTCAACATACTTTGTAGAACTTCACTTGGTAAAAACCACACAGAGTGGACTATTTATACTTCTTTAGCCCAGAAACAGTAGCTGCACATCTGCAAGCTGCAAGCTGCTTTGCAACCCACGTTCATCTCGACTTCTCATTGTCACCCCGTTTCTCACTTAATACCAAATTTTTTGTCACCATGTGCCAGTAATAAGCCATGTATTACTGTAGAAGTAAATGCCAATCTTAATCACAATCTTTTGTATGTACAAAGGAACTGCCTGAATCATATTCTAACAGTCCTCAAAAAAAACATAAGCTGTCCATTGCTTTTACTTAGAAAGTTCTTGCGTGTGCCTGTGGTTCCCAAGCTTTTTTCACATGGATCTGATATTTCCTTGCACAAATGACAGAACTAATTCTTTCATTTCTTAACTTTTTAAGTATCGAATAAAGCTGTCTGGTGTTCGTGTGTAAAACAATGTAGGGAACCACCGGAATATGCTATGATGTGAGCACAGCCACTATAAGAAATTTACTGCACCTGTACACAAAAATGTTTCATCTGACATGAAAGTGAACACCTAGTCTGTCCTCCCACCTACAGATGCTGAGCAGGTCAACATATGTGAACTTATAATCACTTGGCATGCATTGACCCAGGGGTCAGTATACATATAATGTACACTGTAACTCAGACCAGATCCATGATGTGAAAAATGAAGCCATTTGGATGTTGGAAACAGTGGTAAGTCTGCATGACACAGTATGCAGCCTGTATGCACTTCCTGCACTGAACCCAGATGTTCAGATAGATTAACTTAAAGCATGTCAAATAAAAATGCCTGTGGAGAATGCTCATTGAGTTGTGTGACCTTCATCAGCTGTTTGCTGTCATCACTGAACACAAACGTTCTTTCTTTTCTGTATTGGTTTCCTCCTGTCTGTCTTTCCTTTCTGTCGCTCTCGATTTCTCACACACACACACACACACACACACACTCACACACACACAAAACCTCTCCAGCAGTGACCCACTGTGTACAGCTGCAGATGTGATTTATCCACAACTGGGGTGTGGTGTTTTTGGCTAGAAAGAGGATTAGGCTGTTACTCTCTTTCTTTCTCTCTCTCCCTCTCTCTCTCTCTGCCACAGCCACACGACCAATGGCCTCCTTTGTTTGGATGTAATTTATTATTGCAGTCAGCAGGAATGTGATATTCTTGCCAGTATTTAATTACTAAACCTTTCTCCAAACTTCCCATCACAGACAATGTCACTCATGGGTCCCAGTCTGCCTTTTTAAAAACACACAAAATCACACACACACACACACACACACACACACACACACACACACACACCAATTAACATGTGAGGACAGACACCTGCTCCAAGTTTAAAAGAAAAGAAAAGAAAAGATTTCCAAAACTGACTTTGCCGGATTATTAGAACCACATTACCCTCTGAGGACGTCCGTCCCTCCCCTCCTCTTGGCCCTACTGGCTCTGGTGTCGGTCTGCTTCGTTGCCACCTCAGTGATTTCGGTATCTGCCACCTCTGCTGCGTCTTTAGCCTCGGCACAGAGCGACAGTAAAGCCACCAGAGTCACGGCCAACTGCAGCAGCCGTCCTCCACGCTTAATTTCTGTCATTTCCACTCTCAAGTGTACGACTTCAGTGAAGAAAAATCACCTTATGTAGTTTCCCAGCCCCGTCGACCTCTCCTGTCTGGAGTCAAAGCTGCACAACAATAAATGCAGGAGGGAAAAAAACATTTTGAAAGGAGACAGTGGAGACTGCAAGAAACGGTGGGCAAAAAACAAATTTAAAAAAACTCTGTTGCTGTTGTCACTGGGTTGGTGGTGATAGGTTTGCAAAAGCATGCAAAAAAAAAAAAAAAAAAAAAAATCAGCAGCAGCCAATTCCTTACCTTGTCTCCCGAATAGGAGATTCGCTTGGGACTCGACAGAGGACTGTCTGCACTTTGACTTGCAGGTAAAAACAAAACAAAACAAAAACAATCAAAAAAACAAAAAAACGTGTAGGAGCAAACTGTGGAAAAGAAGAAAAGCCACTAAAAACCGTCGCTCAGGCTCCTAGGCTATAAATAGATGCAACTTTTGAAGTCTGCCCGTGCGCATCCAATTGTGCGTGAATTGTGCACAGATAAGTTAGCTGATGCATTCCAGAGGATGAGAATGGTAAAACTCACTGCGTCTCTCCTTTCCAGCTGAGGTCTTTCCTCATCCCTGCTCAGCTCAACTTTCTCCAAACTCCCCCCTTCCGTGCCCTGCTCTCGCGATACAATAAAAATCTTGAGTTTAAAAATGCACTTTAAGCCGCGGACCTTCAGCATGCAGCGACACTATAACAATAGAGAGTCAGCCCAGAAAAAACCCGGAGGATGAAGACGTTTATATGTTTTTTTAAAGTCTGAATAATATAAATAACATAATATCTTTTTTTTTTCCATCTTTGAAACCAGTACACCTGCTCCTCCTTTGTTTAAACGTGGTGACACAGAACAGTTCCAAACGATAATCAGACTAACCATTCTCTCCAGTAGTTATAAATATTAAAGAAATGTCATTTCTTTCGCTCATCCCCTCAAAAAATAAAAAATTAAGTCACTGTTATTCCTCTTGATATATGATAAGTCCGGTGGATATTTACACTGTCCATATTTGAGGAATTTTGTCCAGTCCAGTGATAGTTTTCACACGCATTGCTTCATGTCTGCAGCCACACCCAGCAAATATAGAGTCAAACTGGCTCCTCGCTCCAGTCTGCTATCCCTCTAAAACTAAGAAGAAGAAAAAAGGTTTTTGACACTGTATAGGCTATGTGTTCCATTGCATTGGTTTTCATCACTGTCTTTTTTTCCTTCTATTATGCGCATTCTCCTTTCTCAAGAGTCTGAGCACAGCCCAGTCTTACACATTAGTTTTGCATTTTAGATTTTATAGCTTGAACAAAGCCTCATGAAATCACCACAGAAAGTTGCCGTTGCCAGGTTGAGACAACACACTAAATTCTCCGTGTTTTATGTAACCCTTTGTCCATTTTTCACCTCCCTCTGTAAAGACGTTGATGACAACTTGCTTCATCTGCTCCAACAGGTGTCCCACCTTATGTGGAGTTGATTTGCATTACAGGATAGTTTATATCAGCTTCCACAGCTATTCTTTTCTTTGACACTCAGGTTGAGGCACGCATCTCCATTAGGCCTGCTGACATCTCCAGTTGGATGTCTGCCCACCAACTCAAACTTAGTCTCAACAATGCTGTGCTGCTTTTTCTTTACTCTGGAAAGTCCTGCCCTCTGCAAGGCCTCTTCATCACTGCGTACAAGACCACGTTTGCTCCTGAGCGGACTGCCAAGAATCTGCGTCTGCCTCAAGACGACCAACTGTGAGGCAGCTCCCCGAGAGCAGGTTTGATCTTGAATAGCTTCATCCAGTCCAACTTTTTCTAATCAGTGTCTTTGAAAAGCATCTTAAAAGGCATCTGCTTTCACTGTCCAATTTGGGCTATTGCAGCTCACTCTATAAATACTGTGAACCTCAAAGCAGATCACCAAAAGATTGCAGGCGGATCTATCTTAAGTGTAGCTTTCACTGTTTTAATTCATACGGAAACTCACATTTTCCACCAGCCAGCGCTGTCTTTTGTATACAGGTTTTGAAAAATGTGCTTCACAAATTCATAGCCCAAATTTGATTCCTTTGGCTTTGATTGCAGATGTTTAACATTTTTTAAAATTCTTGACACAGGATTATGTTAATAATATGCTAATAATACCCAAATGAAAATCGTTAATTATTGATATAAGACTCCTTCCTTTACAAAAGCCTAAAACAAACCTATGTTTAATATTTCATGAATTTGATTGTAGGACTGGGGCAACAAAAGGCAGGGAAACTAAGTGGTACCAAAAGAAACAGTTAATTGGCAGTAAGTCAGTAACATAACTGGGTATGGAAAAAAACAAACAAAAAACAACAACATCATTTTTGATATCATAGTACATAATATCATGAAAAGATTCAGAGGATTTGGAGAAATCTCTGTGCGCATAGGACAAGAACAAAAATAAATAAATTCTTTTTATTTTTTCAGTAACATTTGTCTCCACAGCATGCAAATGCCTACGACTTCTCTTCTCCTTCACCTTTGGTGTACTCCATATGTGGTCGGTCTCTAGACAAACACATAAAAAGGGAATAGGCAGAACAGTTCATCTAAGCCACTGTTTTCAAGGTGGCAACCAACATGGGGACAAACCGAGAAAACATAACTGCACACTGAGGTATATTTATGAGTACAGCATTTCTTTTCTTTTAAATAAACTCAAAAAACAGCTGACTGTACCTTTAGCATTTACATTTTCTCAGTTTGAACATATGTTTCTATGTTTTACTGTGGAGAAAGTATGGGTAGATAAAATATACAAATGATATACAAAGTTAATTAGGGATTTATGTGAAAACCAAAAACAAACTATGAGGTGCCAAAAATTACAGTTCCTTGAGTGGCCACTTGAGGCTGGCTCCAAAAGTAGCTAAATCCTCCACACACATGTTGTAATTTTACAGCACACGTACTAAATTGGATTATAAAACTGTATATAATTGGATAAAAGTTCATTGAGGTGTCTGTGGCTGTAAGCTATCTGCCAGGCTTCAACTTCACTCATTTCAGTTGCTGATTTGCACCCTGCTCCTTGTCAGTGTTTATAGCATTTTATTTGTGTGGTATTTAGCACTAATTAGCAGGTATCTGTGTCTATGCATTCATACAGTCTGCTAAATGAGGTCGCTGGTGTGAGTTGACACCTTAGCAAATAAAAAAGAACTAATGGATGATGTCTTGTTGGCTATGTTCAACTTTTATAAAAACGTTTGAAACTGTACATTTAACAATGTATTACTGAAGCAAAAAGTTTTTCCCTTCAGTCATTACACATATTTGTGGGCAATCATCTTTTAAGCTTTAAATCAGTCTCTTCTATCATGTAGTCATGCCATCATGAGCCACTTCTTACAAAGATAGTAACAGAACTTATTGAAGTTTTAGGCAGGCATATTTTAATGGTATTCAAACATAACTGGATCATCCATACCATTCCCCCAACTTTTCACTCAACATTTCTCCTCTCTGCTGTTTTCCCTGAGTTCTCTGAAGAAAAAAAAAATCCATGTGAGCTTTTCTGTTCTCAAACATTATCTTTGCACTTAAATATTATTTGGACCCACATTTATGTGCTCCATTATAATAGGAATAATACTGGAAGTACTGTTGAGTATGCTTGGTAAAAGTGAACGACATCTAAAGCTGAACTTCATATTGCACCAAGATAACAGACTGGTTACTGGCAAACGGGGCTGGAGTGGTTTACAGTAAAACTGCCTCTCCCTGGTTATCTTGGACCCTTAACTCTCTTGCTGAACCTAACTGTGATTACCCTCTGCAAGACAAGTGTGACCTGGATAGAAGCTGAGATGAGGGTGAAATTCTGAGCACTAGATTTTGAATTCTAAGTATTTGATTCCAAGTGGTTTGGGGGTGAGTTAAAGGGAGTCAGAGGCAGCTCACTGGCTTCAACACCAAAAAACTCTTGGCATTATCCATCACCAGGCTTCTGCTGCAGCCATCTGTCAGTTGTGGTGAGTAAAAGTAGGCCTACCTTCACTCAAGTATTGCACGCAAAGTGGTTGTTTCACATTTTGAAATTCAATATGCTGCTGTTAGATAAATGAGATTAAACCACCATTGTCCGTGTATAATGCTGCAATGAGCACCAGATATAGAGGGTGAGAATAACGAGGGTATAAGACTGCAGTGATACAAAACATAGCCTCAAGAGCTATCATACCAGTTATTCTGATTCTGGTGATTTCGTTCACAGGTGAACTAAATCACAGTAACAGGGGTGGCAAAAAGAACAAAGGGAGAATGTTAGTAAACAGCAAACCATATAAGTAAGATACATTTCACAGTAAAACAGGAAGTAACTTAAAGTGAGACAACTCCACACATAAAGCCCCGGTCAGATGGAGGAATCAAACTCAGGACCTTCTTGCTGTGAGGCAACAGTACTCCATCGCATTCAAACAACTGTGGGGATGCTGGGGCCTATCCCAGCTATCATAGGGCGAGATGTCAGGGTCCTGGGTTTTTGACTGAGTGTTTTTTTTTTTTTTTTTTTTTTTTTTTCCTCTTTTTTTTTTTTAAACCTGTCCCGTTTGGTTCTTTTGCCATCAGAATTATTGTCTAAAGGCGAAGAAAGATGCCCAACGGATTTACTTTACCAAATGGACCATCCCAGCCTTGCCGTAATGGTCCATTTGATTTACCTTTTATTGTTTATTTTATTTTATTTTATTTTATTTTTTTTACTTGCTAGATACGGGACAGGGGAAAAGAAAAGGGAGAAAGAAAGAGGGGGGAAAAAACAAAACAAAACAAAAAAAAAAACAGCGGAGAAGAGGGACGGGGATAAAGGGCAAAAAACAAAAACCAACAAAATAAGCAGACAAAAAATACATATATCGATCACCTGGATCACCTGTTGAGAAAGAAAAAAGAAAACAAGCAGAAGAAAACGAGAGTAATAGAATAAACAACATCACAATGATATATGGGAATATAACACTACATACTTAATATTAAACATTATTGTGCAGCACGTAAGATCGACAGCGCACAGTGTGCTTTGAGGTAGGAGCCAAAAAGGGTGTAGTTTGTGTGTGTGATCACCTGTGTGTACACCTGTGAGCATGAGCGCGCTTGTATTTAAAAGGTTCCTTAATGTAATGATCTGCTAGAGGGTGTGGGGGGCCACAGTCCCATCCTCCAGGGCATGAAGCAGGTATGGAGGAGATCAAAACTCCAGACATCCAGAGGCCCCCAGAACACAAGAGACCAAGGAAGACCAACAGAGGGGCAGCCGCGCCACTGTTGACTGAGTGTTTTGAGTTTCCTGTGTTTTTTGTCACTTTGTATTGTGAATTATGTTCTCATTGTTGGTCTTTAGTTACTTCCTTGAGTCTAGTTTCTGGTGTTCCGTGCCTAGTATTTCCCTCTGTGTATTATTTATCATCTTTAGCCTTTTGGTTCTTAGAGTTCTATGCCTTATGGTTTATGTCTCTGTGTTCTTAGTTGCTCTGTCTCCACC
This sequence comes from Pelmatolapia mariae, assembly GCF_036321145.2. Classification (NCBI taxonomy): domain Eukaryota; kingdom Metazoa; phylum Chordata; class Actinopteri; order Cichliformes; family Cichlidae; genus Pelmatolapia; species Pelmatolapia mariae. The sequence goes on along the minus strand of NC_086227.1, from coordinate 12,921,213 downwards.
GTGTCTAGTCTGCGTCTCAGTGTTATACTTCCTGTTTTACTTTGAAGGTCTGTGTCTCATGTGAGTGTATCCAGCTTTGCTTCCTTGTCTCGTCAGTTCTGATTTCCCCCAGCTGTGCTCTCCTTCTGTGTCTCATTTCCTCGTTATTCCCCAGTGTATTTAAGCCCTGTGTTTCTTTGTGTCCGTGTCGTGTCATCCCTCATGCTGTGTGTTCCCTTGTGTGCCTCTCTGTGAAGTTTAGCTTATATTTTCCTAGTGTAGTTTAGTTTTGTATCTTTTCCTTGAGTCGGCAAATAAAGCTGTATTTTGAGTTCATCCCTCGTGTCTGAGAGCTTGCATTTTGGGTCCAACTCCTGCCTGCCACACAGCGATTCTTGACACAACGACATGACCAGACATGGACCCAGCGGCACTCAACCCGTCAGAAGATCTTCGCCAGGACATTATTTACTCTGTGGAGAAACTCCTTCAACTGTGGCTTGAACATGAGGGAAGGGAGTTTCAACGCGCTGTGGAAACAAGGCTACAGCGGTTAATTTCCGGTCTTCCTTTGCTACTAGGTATGCTCCACCCGCTCGCACAGGATTTTATCCTAAACGAGTTCCACCTTCATCCCCCAGCTGCTACTGCTCACCTGCCCGACTCGCCGGATGTGGAGCTGCCCACCCCATCGGTGCTGTCATCAAAATAGAAGCAGCGCCGCCGCCCGTCGCCACAGCCGGACCCCGAGACTTCTGAGTTGCCGGCTGTGGTGAGTGAAAGGGACAATAATCAAGAGTTTTCTGACTTAGGGACTGACTTGGGGACTGTTTATTCCGGGGCCGTGTTTTTTGAGTCAACTGCCCAGCCTGAAGCTCAGTTAGCTGCCCAACCTTAAGCTCAGTCATCTTCTCCGCCACTGCCTCAGTCTCCAGTGTTTCCCGCTAGCTCAGTCTCCAGTGTTTCCCGCTAGCTCAGTCTCCAGTGTTTCCCGCTAGCTCAGTCTCCAGTGTTTCCCGCTAGCTCAGTCTCCAGTGTTTCCCGCTAGCTCAGTCTCCAGTGTTTCCCGCTAGCTCAGTCTCCAGTGTTTCCCGCTAGCTCAGTCATCTACTCCGCCACTAGCTCCATTTTCACTTCAGCCATTAACTCAGCCTGCTATTCAGCCTCCTTTGTTGCCATTAGCCCAGTCTGCTAATCAGTGTTCAGCTCAACCTTTAGTTCAGCGACTTGTGCAATCCATATCTCAATTAGCTGTTCAGTCCATAGCTCATTTGTCTGTTCAGTTCCGAGCTCAGTCTCCTACGCCACCACTAGTTCAGTTCCCCTGCAACTCAGCAGCCACTAGTTCGGTTCCCCCGCAGCAACTCGGTCTCCCTCTAGTTCGGTCTCCCCCGCAGCTGGTCGGTCTCCCCCGCAGCTGGTCGGTCTCCCCCGCAGCTGGTCGGTCTCCCCCGCAGCTGGTCGGTCCGAGGGACCGCTTCAGCCTCCGGTCTCCCCCGCAGCTGGTCGGTCCGAGGGACCGCTTCAGCCTCCTGTCTCCGCTGGAGGGTCCGAGGGACCGCTTCAGCCTCCTGTCTCCGCTGGAGGGTCCGAGGGACCGCTTCAGCCTCCTGTCTCCGCTGGAGGGTCCGAGGGATCTATCCAGCCTGCAGCGCCTCGGCCTCTGGCTTCCACGCCATCGCCTGCAGCACCTGCTTTGCCTGGTCCTGCGGTTGCTACGCCGCTGTCCAAGCTACATCCGGCGCCTCAACATCGCCGGTCGCTTTCCAGGCCACTGGCTGGGTGTCATAACCGTCATGGGCGACCTCCGGACCTGCTCTGTTGCCGCTGCTGCCTTCCGCGCGGCCGGCCTCCAGATCTCCGTCACCTGCGTCGCAGCCGCTGCCTTCTGTGCGGCCGGACTCCGGATCTCCTTCGACTGCGTCGCCGCTGCTGCCTTCCGCGCGGCTGGACTCCCAAACTGAACTGTTTTGGACTCCTGCGTTGCCGTCCTCCGGGTCGGCCCCCTGAATCATTGATGAACTGCTCCCTGTGCGCCAGTGTGTTTTGTGCACGTTTTGTTTTTGGACTCTTTGTGCTCCTGTTTTTTGTTTTTTGTTCTGTTCCGGGCATTTTGGGTCCAACTCCTGCTTGCAAAACAGCGATTCTTGACACGAGAGGCGGGGTTCACCCTGGAGAGGTAACCATTGCAGGGCCAATGCATAAATTTCCACTGCTATACTCAGGTATATGTATTACAGATTACTTGGTTAAACTCTTAAAGACAGAAAGACCTGGATAATCTGTACTTTTCTAGTCCGAAAACAAAACTGAAGTTCTTGTTTTTGGTTCTAAAAGTTTTAGAAACATGGTTTTAATCAAATATTGCCTTGGTTTCCATTGCTACCACGAGGAACTCTTTGATTATTTTTTTTTATCACTATATATCCTTTAAAGTTTACTCACATGCACGGCTGTCTTTATATTTGCAACATTGCTAAAACTGGCAACATGACATTTCAGATTGATGGTGAAATATTATATCATGCTTTTGTTACTTTGAGGCTGGACTGTTGCAGTTCATTACTATCAGGCTCAAAAAAACCTAATTGGATCCAAAAGGAAAAAGAGTGCTAACGTGGAATAGAGAGATCAGACAGATATACATTCCATACTAACTTCTCTACATTGCCTTCTGGACAAATGAATAATTTAATCCTTCTCCTCATATAAAGTCTTGAATTATCAGCCACCTTCATATCTTAAAGATCTCATAGTGCATACTATAGCATCCTAGTAAAACTGTACTTTCAGAGTACAGGCTTACTTTGGGTTCCTAGACTTTTCTCCCACGGACAAATTAAGCTTATTCAAGTCATGCCACTTCAGTAAATGCATTCTGAGTTACTCCAGATAATCTAAAAATGTGTTCACCAGATGAGTAACATTCCCCAGACTTTTGCTCTGACCAGCATGTTTAAAACTCCTGGATTTCCCCCTTTGATGCTAAGAAAGTAATTTGAATATAACAATGCAGACATGTGTATAGGACGAGCACGCATGAATAGATGGGCTCATGCTGTATTCCCAGACTCACAGACTGATGTCAGAGTCTACGGCAGGATTGTTTCTTCGTGTCATGGTTCCCATCACAGGGTCGCCCTCTGCTCTTCCTCAACACAGAGTGGGTGTCATTTACAGTAAGACACCACCTCCTCACCCCACCCTACTTTCCTCCTCTCCACCACCCACCTCTGTGTATCACCCCATCCTTCTTTCAGTCTCTCAGCTAATCTCCTGACTTTTAGAAACTGAGCGTGGGTTTCATTTTAGGGAATGTTTACTCCTCTGTCCTGAAATGGCTGAACCAAAAAAAGCCTGAAATAGTAAGACTGAAACGGAGATTAGATAAACACTGTAGAAGTAGAAGTTCTGCCTTATTGTTTGTGTGGAGAACTTCACAACCCTTCAATTCCTTTTTTTTTTCTTTTTTTTTTTTTCCCCCCTCAGAATACCAACTTACTGTCATGTAGTAATAACACAACCTACGTTTTATATTTCACTTGTTTTGCTGTATGGGACACGAGCCGATCTCCTGCAACAACCCAAATATCATTTCACCAGCTCATCTCCCTGCCCTTGTGTTTCACATATCCCCTGGCAGTTTTTAATAGCTTAGATTGAGATTGCTTCTCACTGTGCTGTGAGCAGCAACTGCAGCAAGACTTTCTCACACTGTATGTTGTCTTTGGCTCCGGCACGCACGGTTCATTTCCTTTTGTCTTCTGCAGCATAACTGCTGCCAATATTCATATGAAATATTTCAAGAAAATGAGCTGCAGCAGAAACTAACCACCCCCCCACCTCCCTTCTCTCTCACTCTTTCTTTCTGCATGGGTGTGTATGCATGTAACACGTGAGTTTGGCTGCCCGGTGCTCTGTATTTGTATTTTCTATGAGGATAATGTACTGGTGCAATTCAGATGTTTGGGCTCAGTGACTTTGTCATCACAAATCGTCCCCTTCACTGCCACATAGCACACTACAGACTGCGCACTGCTGCAGCACAAACTCAAACATAACCACAAAATAACTCAGAGGAATCCCTTTTCGTCTCCAAATGGATCATTTTCATTATGTGTACCTAGGCACTGCGTGAACTCATTTCCCTTAAATTTTGTTTCCACGGAAGAAGAAAAATTGAATTTCTGGGCTCATGAAATGTTGTAATTGGTCTATTTCACGGTGAGGATGCCTCTTTCAAGGAAAAAGGCCCATGTGTAGGAGGAGAGGAGAAATGCGGGGATGACAGCATGAGTCATCCCTAAGTGTCCTGGGAGCTGAGTTTTAATAGCTGGTTTACGTAAACCAAATGTTTTTCAGCCATACTCAGTTGTGTGACCCTTGATTGAGAAAAGAGGACGTTACATCAGAAAAGCCCGCTACCCTAGTGTAATTAATATAAAAGAACTTGTATTAATGGAACCGTTAAACCCCAATCAAGAAAGTTTCACGCAAGCATGCACCCCATAGACCTGTTTCACTGCACCCATTTGGGTTTGTAGTAAAGTGGAAACACAGGTGTTACTAATCACCTTAATCAATGTTCTGTCCCTAAACACAACAGACCCTTAACTAAGGTGATTAGTAACACCTGTGTTTTTCAACTATTACTTGTCAAAATGGCAACTGTGAAAAAGTGCTTCGTACCAATGCAGAGTTAGCTGAGAGAAACACCTTAATATCTCTTTGGTGAATAAAAAGGAATTCTTTTCTTGTGCTGTCCTAAGTAACTAAATTAGCCGGCCATCATCTCTTCATATCACTAAGTAACACAGTATACAGGAAATGTCTGTTGTTTAATCCATACTCTTGCTAAATTAGGGGGGAAAAGGACAAGTTGTTTTTATTGGGTGTGTGTGCTTGACTTTTCATTGACCCAGGTCAATGGTTTCCTGGAGGCTTCACTGATTGCTTGGCAACTTAAAAGTGAGGAGCTGAAAATTGATTAAACAGACATATGAGTAAATACAAAAGTAAAAGCTAAATACAAGACTGTGCAAAATCTGATTTCTTTACATTTGGCAGACTTTTTTGTTTCCAAGCTGAATCCAAATCCCATTTCTTTAGATGAGCCTATGAAAATTGCCAAAGATAACGCAATCATACAATAGGCATAAAATTGTATTTTTGCACCAAAATGGTGATTCCCAAAGAGCTATTAGCTTGGCAGTAACTTGGCAAATCTCAGCATTGTGTGCAGTGTGTTCTTAAAAAAGTTGAGGAAACTGGACAAATGGAAGACAAAAGAAGTGGCACACCCAATGAACAGTATCTGGCAATGCTCTCCTTAAGAAATAGGAATAAATCAGCCAAAGACTTGACACAGGACCTGAGTGATACACCTGAAATTCATTTGATCCAATAACCGTTCACTGAAGCCTCATAAGAAGATAAGTTAAGAATGTCTTTCAATAAGCCATTCTTAAATAAGTAAACAGGGAGAAATTAGACAAGAACCAGAATGAAAATCAGTGGCAACAGGTTTGATAGAGTGATACAAATTTAAAATATTTGTTTCAAATCATTGTCAGTACGTACAAATAAGGTCAGGAGAGAGGTACAACACTGAGTGTCAGCGTGGACACTGTGGATGCACGGTCATGGTTTGGGGCTGCATTTCAGCCACTGGTGTTGGGGATCTTGAAAAAACTGAATTTTAATTATGATTGCAAAAAGTTTCTGTCAAATTTTGATCCACCATGAAATACCATCTGGATCGAATTGGCAGCTGCTTTATTTTTCACCGTGACAATGACCCCAAACACACTGCACTATACCTCGATAGAAAATCAGACAGTGCAACACTATCAGTCGTGGATTGGCTTCCCCAGAGCCCAAACCTCAATGTTACTGAAACAGTATCAACTTGACAGAGAACAGAACAAAAGGCAGCCAGTGTCCTTCAAGAAGCCCGGAGAACTATTCCTGAAAGCTTATTGAAAGAAATGATGTGAAGAATATTGAAGAATAAAGGTGGTCATACCAAATACTAACTGTTTGTTAGAATTGTACAAACTCTGTTCTTCCCTTATAAATTCTATTTCCATCCATTTTTATGAAGATTTCAATAAATTGATGCAGCTATTTGCCATTTTCCGAGCAAAATATTAAAAAATGAGAAGTGTCTTGGGAATTTTGCGCACCATTTTTGTTCACACAAGGATCCTGCCACCGAAACTAGTGCTCCTCCTTTCATATCACCTCTTCTACACTGGATTTGCTCAAAAATCCTCACGTGTTCCTTTTTCTTGTAACTACTGAGACTGCTGCCATGCAAATGGGATCTTTTTGTTCGTGCATTAACCACAGACGTCTAGCTCAAGCGAGCTAAAGGTTTGTAGTGGAGGTGACCTTGTTGAAAGTGTGTTTACGAGGAACAGTTTCCTGATGACTGCTAACCGCAAGGTCCCTAGTACAATTCTGGCTCAAGCTTTTGTTGAATGCCATATTGTTTCATGTCTGCATCACCTTTCAATGAATTTCAAATGACAAACCCCAAAGCGTGAATTTTTCCTTCGTCCTTACTTTTAGGACAACAGCAGTATCCAAGCCTTCCACTCACAGCTCTTACAATGGCCATAAATGCTGTAGACCAAGCACAGATATAACCTTAGCTGCAGAGGCGCTAGTGGGCAGATTTTTATTGCCTTTAAAAATATCCTCATCTAAACTATTCTTTTGGCTGCAATGCAATGTTTTCTCAAAATGCTGAAGAGCCGTATTAAATAAAGCAAAACTGAGTTTATAAAGCTACTCAACATTAAATAATTACCTTTTGGCATTTGTATTTGCATACATTTATTTTTTAGGTTGTAGTTTGTGATACCAGGTGGTCACATGCTGAATACTCAGAGATTTATTCACTCAATAGTAGCTATCCAAGCTGTTCTAGTTTGCCTACTTATCTCCCCTCCACGTGCGATTTATGCAGAGTCGGTGTCCCCCCACACGAATCTGACCATCTTAGGGATGGAAAACATTCCCTGTGTCCCGCTGGTGGTTCACTGCCATCTGTAAGAGACACACACTTGCAGAGAGAACCATAAACACACCCCGTGCAAAAAGACAGACAAATACACTTTACTCCAGTTTTAATGTTATAACTTTATTTTAGGGCATCAAGTATGAATGCATTCTTTGTTCGCAAAAGGAAGAACAGAGAGGAGGTGAGGAGGATGCCTGAGAAGGGGATTGTTACCGCTGATAAAGAAAGAGCAGTAACAGAAAAGAAAACAAAGAGCTGTGGCTTTAAGGCTTTTTTACCTTGTTGTGGCCTTGTTTCCTTGTTTCCAAGCATAAATCTCACTACTGTGGAAAAAAAAACTGTAATAATTTATCACTAAGCTACCAACTGCAGGAGGCTTCATTTAAGTACTATGCATTTAAAACATTGGAATAACAAACACAATGACTGAGCCTGATGGCATTGTCAAATTTATGATTAAGTTGGGTACAACCTGAAAACAAGGAGCTGGAGTGGAGGTGGGTTACAAAGCTGCTTGCATATGTAATGCAAGATAATGTTCCATGTGAGGTTTACTCACTGGATGTCTAGAAGAGTATCTGCTTAGCTATAAGCTGATGCGGACTAAACATTGAGAGCAGCTGATTTGCAGCTGAGCCTCCTAATGCAGTTACAAACAATAAAACTGCAAGAACACATCCTAATCCAGACTTTTGGGAGATTTGTGAATTGTACTGTAAATTACATGAATAAAGTCAGCACCAGTCACAAATGGATGAAAGACTGATTTCAGTTTATATAGTAAACTTTTACGATAAGGTCCCCCTGAAACTTTGAGACCTCGGTTCAAAATCTGTAGCAGGAGTTCTCTTAAAAAGTGGGGAAAAAGTCGTGAATTAGGGTGTAGTATTAATTATGCCTTTTGAGGTCCTATAGAGACCACAGGTCCTCCGGAGCAAAGACAGAAAGTTAAGCATGATAAAGATTTACTGAAACATCCGTCCTGCTGTTTGCTCAATTCCAAGCCTCTGCTTGAAAGACAGGGGAGAAGCGTGAGCTGCTGGCCAAAGCATGAGGGAATGACAGAGGAATGGAAAGCAAAAAGAGACCAACACTGGAGAAGTCGCCTTTTGAAGTTGGCCAACAAAACAGTTTTGATTCAAGTCTCCCACATCTGTCTGCTGCCTCGTGCAAAAATCCTGGAATCCCCCACCCCCTCATCATCACCGTGTCACACACACACACACACACACTCACACAGAGACACACACGCATGCGCACAGACTCATTTCCAATGCACCGGCACAGATCATGAAAACAAACATTTTCAAGGAAGTTCTTGAGCCAAGTGGCAGATAAGCATGGCTGCTAACTGAACATGATCATGCACACCCTTGTGAGTCCATCTACACATGCACAGTTAGAGCACACACACAAACACACATGCACAGTTGGATTGCACCCACACACATGCACAGTTGGAGCAGAAGCTAATGACATGAACTGACATTGACCTAGTTTCCAATGGGGCAATGATAAAGAGAGAGTGGAAAGATGAAGATTTGAAAGAGGTTAAGAAACTCCAGGGCATTTTGTGCTCGAGGACAAAGTGTGTTGCGCATGTGTGCATGTGTGTATGCATATGTGTGCGATTCCACTCAGTAAGGCCTGCCAAGCTGCCATGCTAAGCCAGGGTAAAGAGCCTGTGAGCACAGGGAGGTAAAATCTCAGATTGAGGGCTGCTGAGGAGCGAGGCAGTCGCTGTGGGGGTTACGCACACACTCATCTATTCTACACAGACCCGAGCCAACAGCAACTCACTGTATACTCATTTAACAGAAACTCGTGGCTCTCTCTCTCTTTCTTTCACAGCACACCCTCACTGGTCCCTGACTTGTGGAAACAGGAAATAGAAACAGGCACAAAAACCCGTCGGTCTCTGTTTTTTTTTTGTTTGTGCATTTTGTTTGCAAATCTCACATGACTCACGTGTCTCCACCTCTGGGCTGCCTCTGGGGGAACATACATGTAGATTTTGGCATGGCAATAAGTGCTGCAACATGGCCCAGTCAGTGGGCCAAGTCTTGCTTTGCTTCCTTCCAGATCTGAACTCTGTGTGACTCTGATAACATTGAAACGAGGAACAATTTCATGCTCTCGTATTCTGGGCGCTTTTTATGACTTTAATTGTTCCATTAAGGCGCTTCAGGGTCTGGGAATGCTTTGTCATTTGAGCAATCTGTATGTGTGTATGTGTGTGTGTGCAAAGTTAATGCCCTCAGGCTCATCAGCACTCAGGTTTATTCTCCAAAAGGACTTCAAGTTCAGGCTTTTATATTAATGCTCTGGATCTGAACTAAATCCACAGAACTTGAAGATTTTTTTACAAAAAGTTTATCATTTCCTTTTTCTGAGGAAACGTCTCGATATCGGTTCAAAGAACACACTCACACACACATATGCACTAACAAAGGAAAGCTCAACATGTGCTTACACCATTTAAGGTAAAGTCCCTTTTGTTGGTCGAGCTGAATATTTAAATTACTCTAACAGTAAATTTTCCTGCAAGAGAAAACTCAAGGCCTCATGGGCTCATGTTGCGGGGTGGAGGGATATCTCATGTCCAAGGGTGTCTGCATCTATTACTGGGGGTCATGTTCTTAATCAGATGATTGAATAATGAGTTACAGCTTGACACAGTGGAAATTTTGTGAAACGTACTGGACATTATTCAATTATTTTAATTATTGGGTTCGAGGGCTGTAAAAGTTATGCGGTGGACCACAACCCTGATTTTTTTATTATTAATTATTAAACCGATGGTTTCCTGGATTAGTTTAATAACTTTTTTGGTCAGTGCAAGTGATAAATTGGTTACTTATCCATTTTGTGACATTATATTCTTTGTCTTAACGTTCACTTTTAAGATTTTTGTTGTTCTCTATTCATCCACAGTGGCCATTATGTATTAAGTGGTTTCCACCAGGAATTAGGTCCACCAGAGTCTTTCTGTGTGGAGTTTGCATGTTCTCCCCGTGTTTGCGTGGGTACTCCAGCTTCCTCCCACAGTCCAAAGACAATGCAGTTAGTGGGGTTAGGTTAATTGGAAACTCTAAATTGCCCATAGGTGTGAATGTGAGTCCGAATATTTGTCTTTCTCTTTGTGTTAGCCCTGTGACAGACTGGCGACCTGTCCATGGTGTACCCTGCCTCTCGCCCTAAGACAGCTGGGATAGGCTCCCACGAACCTGACGTGAATGGATGTTTGGAAGGCTGGGACCAAAAATGTCTCAGTATTACCGTTTATAACCTCCTGATCATATATCTAGTAAAATGTTGAATGTCCAACCTTCTTTTTTTCTAACTGAAATATCATCAGTGTCTTTGAAGTCACTTAAAATTACTGCCTCTCACTGAAAGTGCCAAATTTCTTTTTATATCAGAGTAAAAATATGCTTTTATCCTGCTCAAGAGTCGAGGGTTATCTATAGACAAACATTTCCTTTGTTTAAATTATCAACACCAGTCTGATAAATTGACTGTCTTGTACAGTTACACTCCACAGCTTTGCAAGCTAGGGGCCAGAGGTCAAATGGTGACCTCGCAAGTTTGACAACATGTGACCCTCACCAGGCCTCACAAGTCTGATAGAATGGCATCACACACTAGGTCATTGTTGTTTTTGGTGAGTTGTTCTGGGTGAGGTCCGTGTGACTCAGAGAGAATCCACATGGGCATGAGCGAAGCAGGAAAACCGCATTTCTTGGTTGTAAAATTATTTAATTTCACCCTTGTGACAGCATTCATATTAAAAGATGATATCTGATTTTTTTGTTTGTTTGTTTGGACAGAGATGCATTCAGTCCCTGCCTGTTTACTGACTGTATCAAATGACGCAGATATCATTATTACATTTACCTTCTGCATAAAGTGTTCAGGAAAACACGGGACAATATTTTAAGTGTGTTCATTTCCTGTTCTTTACCAAGAATTGTGGGAAGTTAAATGGCATGTAGGTTCTGTGATAACATCCGAAAGAGTTATCCGAACAAAAGGCTTCGAGTGTTGCTGTTCTTTAGATATCCTATCAGTGTTTGTCGCTTTTCTCTCGGTTATTGGCAGAGCAGTTTATTTACCCATCAACCGCCAGTTGTTGCTCAGTCTCTGCCTGGCAAACAGTGCTGAAGGTGATTAGTGTGGGTGAGACCCTCCAAGTCTCTCTGAGAGGGCAGCACAGCATAGCCCCAAACAGTCCACTGCATACTTTGAGCATACAGTCATTTTCTTTTTACTACACCGAAATCTACAAATGACAGGGTGCTGAAATCTGAGGGAGCAGCGCTGCAGTTGTTGTTATAGGCTGTTTATTACCAGCTATTTTCACTGATTTTTCAGACACATCTGTATGAATATCATTAAAACAGACACTGAAATGCAAAAAGGTTTCACTCTTTGTATTTAGCTCTTGTGAATTTGCTTTATATTGCATATAAGATTAAATGGAGATACAGTTTTAGAAAACTACCCAGATCTATTTGACCAATCAGGGGAAATGTGCTGGTATAGTATAGGATGAAGAGCTCTTGTAAAGACTGATAGCGCCACCTTGTGGTGTGAAACATCCAGTGAAACATGGATGCAGTGAAACATCCTTTTTTTTCTTTCAGTAAAGAAGAAATAATAGCCTGATTAGATATTATATGCAAAATTAAAAATAAAATGAAAAATCATAATGACTTTTAAGAAACACACATTGTGTAAAAATGTTGATTTCTTTATATTTTCCAAGTGGAAAATAAGTTAATGGATTTATTGAAAGATCTGCAAATATACATGGAAATATAGTACATAAGGTAAAAACTTAGACAGCCTTTTTGTCATTTCTTTAACCAGTCTTCAGGAATAGTTCTCCAGGCTTCTAGAAAGTCATTCAAAGCTCTTCTCTGAATATGTAATAATGTGTTAAATAAATACACTTCAGTGTTTCTGATAATGTGATTAATGGTTTGATATTCACACCTTTTGACTAGGATTTGATGTTCTGGGGTTTTCTTAAAAGTTGGGCTCAATTCTGTCCAAATGATTTGAGGCCACTTATTTGAAATGCAAGGGAATATTTTTTTTTCCATGTTTCTTTTTTATCTATCACAATCAAAAAGCTGGTTGTGTTTAAATTTAGTGAAATAATGAAACAGAGTAAAACTCCCGAGGCCAAACCTAATCATGTTCAATAAAACAGCCAGAATCTGGAGTGATTAACTTCACCCAAACAACAGGGCTGGTGATTTTTTACCTTTATGGAACTTTCTGGGAGAACTAATTTCAGGATTCCTGTTGCAATTATCATGCTGATCCTAAACATGGAGTTTACAAAATAATAATAATACATTTTATTGGCTCTTGCTTTCAAGCGTCACCATGTGAGCTCAGCCCATGAAGTACAGAAGATGAACCATCCATAAATTCAACTTCTTCTTCTTCTTCCACTTCTCAGTTCAGCTCCTTCAAACTACAGAACTTTCTATTGTTTATATGGGAACGTTGCCTTATTGTAGACATCAAAAGAGTCCCTTTGTTAGTCAATGTCAGTTTTATTAATGTATAGTGTATATATTTATCATTTGAGTGTGTAACAAACTAAAGTGCATTTGCCATGTGGTTGATGAAGAAAGAAGGTCTCTTAAATGCAAATTTGTGATGTGTAATAACTACATCTTACAAATTATAGGTATGTTTCTTGCTTCATGTTCTAAGCACTTAAAGTAACTGTACAACACATAGTGGAAGTAGTGGAACTGGAGTGGCAGTTAAATAATGTTTGTACTGAAGACTGAAAAAAATATATCCACATATATACTCACTGGACATTTAATTAATTACACCTTGCTGGCTTGAACCTTCATTTACCTTCAGAACTGCTTTAATTCTTCATGGCACAGATTCAACAAGGTGCTGGAAACATTCCTCAGGGAGTTTGATCCTTACTGACCTGATAGGATGGCATGCCAATATGATTCGAAATCACTATATGTACATGTGGATGTGACGATTTGTCACCTGCATATCCACAATGTGAATCTCCCATTCCACTACATCCCAGTGGTGTTCTATTGGATTCACATCTGGTTCCTGTTGAGGCCATTTGAGTAGAGTGAACTCACTGTCATGCTCAAGAAACCAATTTGAGATGATTTGAGTTTTGTGACACGGCGCGTCTGGCCATTCTCCTCTGACCTCTGACATGAGAACTAGAATCTCGGTGAGTCAGCAGTTTCTGAAATAATAAGACCAGCCCATCTGACAAAAATAACCACGCCACATTCAAAGTTACTTAAATCATCTTTCTTTCCCATTCTGATCCTCAGTTTGAACGTCATCGTCATCCTGGCAATGCATGATGAAGGGGCTGGTGACTGTATGTGTATAACAGCACATAACTATGCAGGGTATCTAAGGTTTTTGTAGTATATGGGGAAAAAAAAGAAATTTTCCATACAACCAAGTTGTTCAGTTAAATGGTATTGTGAATACAATGACATCTGAATGCTTTTAGCTTTTCTAAATTGAATAATAATGTGGGCAATGTTGTGAGGAACTGTTTATTTTGTGGTAGAATCCCTAGTCACTCTAAGCTAATTCCATTAGTTTGATACCTTTTTGTTGTGGCGTGAATTGACTGGAACCCTTGGATGGACTGCAACACGATTTCAAAACAAAGTTCTGTTATTGTGGTTAGAGGTTTAACGTCAAATAAATCACCAACAAAATCCGATTTAATCACTTCTGTAAAAGACCCAAAGATGTGTTTAACCACATGTAATGTGGACCTAGATGGGGCTTCTAGATACAAAGACCACTGCAGTTTCATATTCAGTATGCAACAAACAAGTGGGATGAAAAGTTATTTTTCTCAAGTTAAGCATGGAAAGTGGGAACAAAAACAAAAGAAAATCAAAACTAATGAACACGAGACAAATATAGCATATAGAAAAGGATTTGGAAAGCCTGCCAACATTCTGGTTATTTCCTGCCAACACCAGAGACTGTGTTGAGACACTGAGTAAATAATAGCAAACTGCCTGAGAGCGAGACAGGATGTTCTGCAGGCCAAAGGCTGTTCTCAATACAGGCACAAGCAGTGACTTGAGAGTTTACTCAAACAAAAAACAAAACACACAGTAAATAATATAATGGGCAAATAATGTAAAATTGTCCCAACAGTTTGGAAAAATGATCACAGCTCACTGGAAATGATGTCCAGGGGTGCTCTTCTCTTGAGGCAGCTGAAAGTGTTTAAAAGTTTAAAAGTTCTTCTTCTTCTTTTTGTTGTTGCTAGGCCTCTCTGTGTTTCATCTCAAAAACCACTGCTAATTCAAGACCATGCATCTGGCAGTCTGTGAATGTTTGTGTGTTTGCAGGATCGGCCGTTTCAGGCACAGCTCGCTGCTTCCAGAAACAATGGGCATCTGATTCTCCATGTGGAATCGCACCAGGTGGCCAACACTCAGAAACACCTGATCACGGGTCCGCACCTGGTCAATAAATGGAAAATATGCTTAAAAGTTGCTTTCTTTCTCTTCTTTAAATAATATTTGAATTCCACCAGCAGAGCTGTACCTGTCCATGTGGATCAACCAGCAGTAGGTGTCGCACAGTAGCTCCCTCCATACCGCTGAGTACATACTGACCAGCGGCAGAGCTGCTCTCTCTGACCAGGAAATCTCCGCTACAGGTGAGAAGCGACTCCGCCTGCTCTCTTCCTAACCTGGGATGAAACAAACAAAATTCCATGGGAGAGAATGACCTTGGAATTAGCGGCATTTTGATGCATCACTCATAGTCAAACAGATATTGATTACCAACCTGCCGTGGAACCATCCTTCTTCCTGGATCAGCTTCTGGACCCGCGTCTCAGTGAGCAGAGAGCGTTGTTCAGTATTGACCTCAGACTGCTCTAAATCTGAGGGAGATTAGATAGAGGAAGAAAATAACAGTTGAAAAGCAACAGTTTTAAACCCCAATTGAAGCACTGCTCACTTTATTTGATTTTTAATAACCAAGTTAAAGTAAAGTACAGTTTCCTCTGAATCATAGAGGCATAGAAGTCATAATTGTACTTGAGGGACACACATGCATTATATGGACAAACTCGAAACTGGACTCGGATAACGCAGTTTATTTTCACCTGCAGGTGGAGCTGGAGTCTCATCTGTGATGGAGCAGTTCTCATAAAGGGAAACAGGCCGAGGGAAACAGACCTGCAATGGCACACCATGAGTCATACACACCAGACACATATTGTTGGCTGTGCACGTTTGAACGTCTGTGTGTGTTTAGGGGCAACTGCGCTGGTAACATTTTAGAGATGAGCAGTCATGACAGGAAATTATCATCTGGTAATTCTGGGAAGTGAAGAAAACTTGTGAGGTGACGTTTGGTGAGAAGTAGCTCAAGTGTTTCTCCTCTGGGATCAACATTTGTGCTCAATAACAAGACCATAAAATGTGTTAGTGCACTGTGTGCCTGCTTCTATCATATTTAATTATAATAACATAATTTCTATATTTCTTCACAAAAAAAAACCCCCACATGTTTTGGCTGCCATTTAAAAATGACCTTGTATAAGTTACAAAGTCTCCTGGAAAAGCATTTGCAAAGTAATCAGATTGAGCCTGCGTAGATCCAGCTTATCTGTTGGCTAAATGCTAAAACTTTTAGCCAATGCTAAGTTTGTGAACTTAGTCCATAGATGTGATTATAGTCTACAGTACATCCTATACAACAGCGGTCCCCAGCCCCCGGGCCTCGGACTGGTACCGGTCCGTGAGTCGTTTGGTACCGGGCCGCGAGAGTTGAGGCTCAGGTGTGAAATGTATGGTTTTCAGGGTTTTTATCGGTTTTCAGCGTTATTTTGTTATCGTTTTTATCGTTAACTCGGTTTTCCTGGGTCTTTTCACGTGTGTTATGAATAAATCTAATTTTTTTCGGTACCGGTGCTAGTTTTATTTTGTTGTATTTATCCGCGACACCTTAAAGGCCGGTCCGTGAAAATATTGTCGGGCATAAACCGGTCCGTGGCGCAAAAAAGGTTGGGGACCGCTGCTATACAATATAAGTTTAAATAATGCAGTTCATGCATTGCAACATAATTATGTTTCAAATTGTAATGTGACAAGCTATCACATAAAACTATCAAAAACTAAACTGTATTCATGCTAGTCGACCACTTTAAAAATGCTGAAAAGCACCAAGAGATGTGGTTTTAAGCTTTTAAAACAACAATGGGGACTTTTTCTTTCTGAACAAATTGTGTTAAAGGTCCTGTCTTTATATACACAAACTCAAGTGACTAAATTATTAGTGCTTTGCTGTTACAGGTAAGTCTTACCCTGTGAATGTTAGCATCTTCTTTGCTCTCCTCTTCTGTGACCTGAAAGTCTTTTATTCCACCTGGGTCTCCTGGGGTCACATTGTAGTAGTCACGGTGTTCACTGAATTCTCCTTCCCGGTTTGCCTTTTGGTTTATTATTAACTCTTCTGGGCACCATTTGTGACAGATTCTCAGTGCCGGTCTGAATATACACATAGTGTTGAGGTATTGGTAGAAGGAAGGAAGGACAGAAAAGACAGATACATTTTAATATCAGATAAAGATACCCTGGTTTGCCTGATATGCCTTCCCTTGCTAAACCATGAATTAACTGTAATTAATCACATTTTTTTGAAACCTGGGTTCAGTTTCACTTGCCCAGGCCTGATTACCGCCAGACCTGCTGAATCAACAAATCACCTAAATAGAACCTGTCTGACAAAGTGAAACAGGCTAAAAGATCTCAAAAACAACCGATAAACAAACTAATTTACATATATCCGGGTGAGATAGTGAGAGATAGTGGTGAACCTTCCCAGGAGTGGAAGGCACACAGGCTCATCTCACATTTGCCAATTAGCATCTTGATGACCCCCAAGACTTTTGGAAAAATATTCTGTGGACCGATGAGATAAAAGCTGAACTTTTTGGAAGGTTTGTGCCCCAAACATGTCGGTGGTAGTGTGGTGGTCTGAGGCTGCGTTGCTGCTTCAGGAGGACTTGCTGAAACTGATGGAACCATGAATTCTGCTCTCTAGCAGAAATACCTGAAGGAGAACGTTTGGACATCAATTTGTGCCCTGAAGCTTAATGAAGCTTTGGTTTTTTCAACAGACCATAAAGTCCACCTCCGAATGGTTCAAAAAAATATTGATGGGTTATTCAAAGTCTGGACTTTCATTAGGCCAAAATTATCTGATTGAGATACTTAAGCATAAATCATGCTTGTTTAACATGAACAGTATGTCTGAATTAAAACAATTCTTCTAAGAAGAGTGGGCCAAAATTCCTCCACACCTCAGTTATTCTAGTTATCATGAGTGCTTGATTGCAGTTCTTGTCGCCAAGGGTGGCACAACCTGTTATTAGATTTAGAGGGCAATTACTTTTTCACAAAGGCCCAGTAGGTTTGGATAGCTTTTAGCCCTAATAAACCAAACTTATAATTTAAAAACTGCATTTGGTATTTATTATGGTTCTCTGTCTCATATTAAAATTTATTTGTTGATCTGAAGCATTTAAATGTAACAAATATGCAAACATCAGGACGGGGGCCAATACTTATGGCACTATATACAATCATACATATACACATATATTCAGCTATATTTATATGTACATATGAATTCACTCAGAGTCACTGACATAATAATAATAATAATAATATAATAATGTATACTTTATTGATCCCCGTGGGGAAATTCCTCTCTGCATTTAACCCATTCACTCTGTGAAGCAGTGGGCAGCCATTGGGCGCCCGGGGAGCAGTGTGTAGGGATGGTAACTTGCTCAGGGGTACTTTAGGGTAGCTGTTCAGTGGATTTTGAACTCCCGATCTTCCGATCATGGGGCCACCACCACTATCCCTGCCCCATACAGTAAATACTGCATAATATTGTTTCTATATTTAATAGCAAATCCATTATATACTATAATATTTATGTATATATACACACATGCATATATATATATATATATATATATATATATATATATATATATATTCACATATATACATGTAAGAGCTATAACCTGGAACTGGTGGACAGGACCGATGGTGTCTGGCTGAGAAGGTGGCGGAAGCGCGTCTCAAAGGCCTGACCGATGCTGTTGATAACCTCAGTGGCTTGACCCTCGGGACACTCCAGGATGTGACAGGCTGCCATAGAGAGGAAAAGTCAAACATTATTTTCCTAACAATCAGTAAATTGAAATTTGAGTGTAAGGCCAGCTCAAAGCAAACTCTCTCTCATACCTCTGTCATTGGCAAGGTCTTTAGCTACATAAGCAATGTAATCTGCCATGTCCTGTAAACAAATTGAGAGAAAAAAAACAATAACAGGCATTTGTATAAATTATAAATGCAAAAAATGACTCGACAGACTTTTTCCATGTGGAAAGCTCAATTTCAATTTATATTTTCACTCATCATTTTCAGTTAATGCTCATCCACGTGTATGCTTCATCTGAAGAGTTCAGCCTAATACAAGAGCACAGTAAGCTAAATATGGTTCACCATAAAGCTTCTGTGTCACACTGAATTTAATTCCCCCTTGCTATCTTTCATGTGCCCAAGCCAGCTGAGCAGAGGCTTAGAGCACACTACAAGATTAGTATGGCTAATTAATTAAAAACAGTGAGCTATAATCCCATCCACAGCTTTGCTGGTGTTGTCTTTCCCAGAGAGTAACTACCTTCTTATTTTCTCTCATCTTTAGTCAGTGTATATTTCTGCACATGATTTGTAGTGAATCTTTGTTTGAACTAAAATGCCAACCAAAATACAGTTTGACCTAGACAGCAGCTAATAACCACATGCCCTACAGACAGATCTGCATTGATTTTTATGTTCATTACACACATTTTTAGGGCACAGGAAATTTTCACTCAGGCCAAATAACTTGAATCCTGTCATGCGGATATATGTGCGCACAGAAGGAAACAAATTAAGAAGAATAGACCTGAGTAATTAGTCTGATAAGCGCTTGGCAAGGTGTAAAGATGATGAAAGCAGTTAGCTCTGATGAGTGCATAAGTCACAGGAAAGGATTTCATGATTTGTTGCCTTTAGCAATTAATTAGCACAAGAATTACATTCAAGAGTTTTACAATGAGCCAAATTAAGGGTAAAACCGTAAACAGACACATTTATTAAATGACTCCGACTTGAAAGAGTAATCCTTAAGAGAAAACTCACAAGCAGTCACATGATTAATCACTGCTACAGTTCTAGCAGAAATAACCCATCAAATAAAAAAATATATTTTACATTTGCCAGCTCTTTTATATAGTACCAACAAGCTTTAAACACTTAAGGAGGTGGTTCTCAAACTTTTCTGGAAGGCTTCGCTTCTGAAACAGGCAAAACATTCACGTCACACACTCCCAAGAATGAAGAATCCAAATTAAATTTAACAAAATAAAGGTCAGTATACCCCCAGCACATTCTGAATGCTGGGGATAATATACTGTTGAATATCAGAGGTTCTTTGCATAAATCGTATTCATTAAAATTAATCACAAGGGAATGTTTAGACATTTTTGCCAAAGTCTGAAGTTTCATTTGTAGCATGCTTTCAGATCCTGACCTTGTACCACTAATTAAAAGAGCAGAATGATCAAGAGTTGAGGCAGGAAATGATTTAATCCTCCATAAATGGTAGTACACCATGCAATAATCAGACTAAATCAAATTACTCACTGTGTGTGTGATTGTGCTCTTGCTACCCTGTTTGTGTCCCTATCTGATCATCAACGTGTACAAGGGGAAAGATTTGAGAATATGAACATACTGAATCTCCACCGGAGGCAAATGAAATGGTCTGCATGGGGTGGTGGGCAATCTTCTGTGAAAGAGAAAAGAGGAAATGATACAATAGCAGAAAGGTTTGCCAATAAACCTGACATGAGGCTGTTTTGATGGGGTTTAACATGCTGAGACTGTCACCTGTAAGGAGGAGGCAGCGATTAGAGTCATACTGTCGGTGGAGACAGTGAGGATGATCCTTCTTCCAGAAAACTGCAGGTTGGTTTGACCCAGAACAGAAGACAGTCCCTTGCAAACAGGCTAATGATGACAAAAACCACTGTTATTCCAGCTGAATGTGCCAGAAAGAGAGAGTGTGTGAGTATGAGTGTGTGCCTGTCTGTGTACACAAGCCTTACCCTTTTAGTTTTCACTGCTGTTTTGAGCAATGTCCTCGCACAAAGTCTGCTGATTGCCTCTCTGCACACAAACACATAGATACAGATCAGCATGTACATAAGCACATGCACACAGTAACACAGAGATACCTTTGTATGTGATCTGCTGTGCCCTGCTGACATGTGATGTGCATGTGAGAGGAAGAAAACTACACTGCAGAAAGAACATATACATGCACTGCTGGAAGAATGTAACCAAATATACTTACTCAAATGCAATACTTTATTACTTTAGTTTTGGAGTACATTTAGTACACACAACCAAAAAAAAAAACAACCCCAACATATTACACAAAAGGTATCCTTTTATCTGCATGTCATTGTGAGTATTTGATTCAAAAGCCAAACATGACTTAGTACTTGGTGGAGAAACCCTTGTTGGCATGCACACTGATAAGACATTTCTTGTAGTTGGTCACTAAGTTTGCACACATGCTCAGCATTTCTCTTCCCCCAATCTCAGCACTTTCTCCCAGTCCTTCTCTGAATCATTTAAATGTTCACTTAATACGAGCCTGTTCACGTGCCTTGTTGAGCATGTGCTGCAAGACTTCAATCCACTGTGCAGCATATCGCAGTGTGTTCCTAACAGTGTTCTTGGTGACTGCGGTCCCAAGTGTCTTAGGATTATTAACAAGCTCCTCCAGTGTAGTTTTGAGCTGATTCGCCATCTTTCTCAGGATCATCCTCACCCTGTGAGGTAAGATCTTGCATGGAGCTGCAGACCAGGGGCAACTGATGGTCATTTTAAATTTCTTCCATTTCTGAATAATCGCAGCAAGAGTTGTCACCTTCACACTGAGCTTCTTGCTGATGGTCTTGTAGCCCATTCCAGCTTTGTGCTGGTCTAAAATCTTGTCCCTGATGTCCATTGACAGGTATTTGGTCTTGTCCATAACAAGATGAGATCAGGAGTATCCGTAACTGATTGTAATCTGTGTGTTACATGTGCACACAGCTAATCGTAGGAGCAAGAATTCTGGCTGGGTGATTAAATACTTATTTCACTCAATTACACGCAAGTCAATTAATAACTTTTTCTGAATTTTTGGTTAATATTCTGTGGTAAACATGTACTTCAACAAAAGAGAGGAACATAGGGTAATGTATATAAGTGGAAGAAGATGAACACAGGTGGACTACATCTTATGAAAAAGCTGCAGCCTGAAAGAGATAGGAGACTGCAGGGTGGTGGCAGGGCTGAATGTGCCAGGCAGCATTGGTTAGTAGTCTGAAGGATTACTTTGGAAATCAAGAAAAAGAGTTTGTGAAGACAGAGCCAAGGATTAAATGAGAAAGAAATAAAGAAAGAAGAATGTTGAGAGAGTTGGTCGGTTGAGAAGAGGTACCAGATGACTGGAATAGAACAGCTGTAGTACTTAGGGAAAGTCCAAAAAAGGTCTTTGGTGTATTCTCTGGATGGAGGATAGAGGACAAGGAGACCTGGTGGTGGAATGAGGAAGTACAGGAAAATATTCCAAGGAATAGATTAGCAAAGAAAAAGTGGGATATCAGGGAAATAAGAAAGTGGACAGGAGCACTGGGAGGAAAGAGAGAAGTAAAAAAAGAAAGGCAAAGGAAAAAGCTTATAGTGAGTTGAATGCAAGATTCGAAAACTTGTATAAATTGGCAGAGGCAGAGAGATGGAGCTGGAAAGGATGTGCAGCAGGTTAGACAGCGAGACAGTGGTGAGGTGTGCAGCTGGAGTGAAAAACAGGTTCAAGGTTGGGATCGGATTACGTCAGGGATCAGCTCTGAGACCTGAGGTTGTAGTGATGATGCACAGGTTGACAGATGAGGTCAGGCAGGAGTCTCTGTGGACTATACTGTTTCCAGACAACATTGTAATGTGTATTGAGAGTAGAGGGCAGGTATAGTGGATATACTGGATATTGAAGATAGAGCTGCAGGCAGGAGGAAAAGAGGATGACTGCAGAGAAGTTTCAGGGATGTAGTGAAGGAGGACATGCAGATTGGTATGACAAAGGAGGATGGAGGATGAGATGGAGGCAGGTGATCTGCGCTCCATCTTAAATGAGTTTTGCTCAAAGAAGCGGCCTTTATGGATCTTTTTTTTTTAAACTGCTTTTGTTTGTTTCTTAGTTTGTTTTTAATTGTATGGCATATTTTCAATTTGCATTTGTGGACCAGGACACAAACTGTCTACACTAACAGTGAGTTTCAGCTGCTCACACATGGATTTCCACTATAAAATCTGTGTATTGTCTATTTTTAAAAAAATTGTCTATTTTTAATGCAGTGCTGCCTGAGGTCTTGAAGATCACACCCTTTCAATATTGGTTTTTGGCCTTGTCCTTCGCTAATGTCTCTCTGGATTCTTGGAATCCTTTAATGATATGATGAAATCTTCCAATTCTTTGCAATTTTGCATTTAGAAACATTATTAAATTGTTGCGCTGCTTGCCATTGCCCACGTGGCCTTTTACAGAGTTACGAAATCCTCCTCATCTTTATTTTTAAGAAGTCTAACTAGTTGCAAGATGTTGATTTTGTTAATTTGCTTTTGTTTGAGCTTTTTTACAAATTCAGTTTTCTTGTAACTTATAAGCTCATAATATTTAAATCCTTCTTTTAAGGATAACTTGCAATAATCACTGTAGTGAAGAAAAAATTACAGAAGAACAACAAAAAAAAAAAACATAACTAGAATAGCTGATCACAAACTTCCATCTGCACTGTTAAAGCAGTAACACTTCAAAATATTCCTGGTATGTTTCTTTTTTTATCAAGTCAATCTGAGCTGAGATTGTATCTCTGACGCTTGGGTCAGCGAGGGCAAAGCAAAAAAACACCCCCACGCGCACGAATGGAACATCCCACTACCTAGGAAGCAATGCTGATTTCCAGGAAGACCGTTTTTCTTCTTGAAAACACATTGTATGAATTGGATTGAGGTCTGTCTCCCTCTCTCTCTTTTAATAAGACTGAGGGATCATTAGGAGGAAATTCATCTAATTGGATTTTCTGCTCCATCATTCAACAGCGCTGCTGTAAACAGAGAGGGCTGTGTTATGGCATCCTGCACTAGGATTTCAATATCAAATGATGAGGAGAAAGCCCCGTTTATGAAATATTATACATTTAATTTGATTTCCCTCTTTGAAACATTTTTGAAATAAGCTACACATGGTTAGCTTGGCAAATATATGTTAAATGAGTTCAGGATAAAGCAATTTTGCTCGCTTTTTTTCCTTATCTGTGTGCAAGCGAAACAACAACTAATCCATATATGGCATTCCCCTGCAGTCAGGATTATGTTGCATGTATTATACGTTCATGTATTATATCATTAGATGTATATATTCGTATTTGTGTTTGTTTGTGTTTGTTAGAAAGGGGTGCAGAGAGGACCTCCTACCGTGTAACTTGCATTCTTGTATCAAAGTCAAGGGTTCTCATGGACTGGGTCACTTCCACACTACCCATGTACTAGAAAAACACACAGAAAAAAAAACAATGGAAAAATATATTATAATAATAATAATAGTAATAAAAGTCTCAGGAACATCCAACAGAGTCCTGAGGACTCTGAGGTGGGCACTTTCAACAACAATTAAAATATATTAAAGAAACACAACACTCTTACAGGAGTCTGGTCACTTTTCATGAATTTCCTCTGTTATTGCATCCTCACTTTTAGTTTTTATGATGGAAGAAAATGATTCTGCAGAAAAGGTGAAAAGTTCATGAGCTGATTTGCGGCAGACAACATAGATTTACACATAGCTGTAACGAGTCAAGAGGAATGGAAATAACTGGGCCTTTGAGAAGGTTCTAGAAAGCTGATAGAGAGAGAAAGTGGTTTTATGCATTGTTGTGTTTAAGTCATTTAAGTTCCATCCATGTGCGTTCTTAGAGTTTTGTGGCTGGGAATGGGAATTTTGTTTAAAAAAAATGTGTAATAGAACACGTGAGACAGGATGGAAATGCTAGTTTGAAAACAATCAATAAATTAGATACGCAGAGCAGAATTTTAAAGTTCATATCCAAATTATGTCATTGTTTTCCTGAAATCGGTTTAACTTCTTAAGGAATGTATTCTGAAACACATTGGAGTTGTTGTTTTTGTTTGTCTGTTGGTTATATATGGCCATGCTATTAAAATAAAGGTATTTTAGTTATTCAAAAGAAAGTACCCCAGGGTTCTTTAAGTGATGCTTAAAGAGATTTCACAGGACACTACAGATCTCAGTTAGGATGTGAAATGTTAAAGTTCATGACAGTACAATTAGAAAAGGACCGAACAAGTTTGTTTTGAGTGATTGCCAAGAGAAAGCCTCTTCTCTCTAAAAATAACATGGCAGCGTGGCTTAGGTTTGCAAAGTTCCATCTGCAAAAACCACAAGACATTAGGGACAATGGCCAGACAAGTCCAAAGCAGAAATGTGTGGCCATGATGCACAATGATTGTCAAAATTCAAACACAGCATATCAGCAAACACAGCTCATACCTACTGTCAAGCAAAGCTGTGGAGGGGTGAAGATTTGGGTTTGTTTTGTAGCCAAAGTACCGGAACACCTTGCAGTCACTGAGTCAACCATAAACTCCTCTGTATAGCAACATATTTAGGAGTCAAATATGAGGCCATCTGTGCAACAGCTAAAGTTTGGACAAAATTGGGTGAAGTAACAGAACAATAATCTCAAGGACAGCAGCAAATCTACAACAGAATTGCTGAAAAAGAAAAGACTAAAAGTGCTGCAACAACCAAAAGTCCAGAATGCAACACAACAGAAAATGCTGTATTGGAAACTTAAGAGAGCTGTGCATGAACGAATGCCAACAAACCTCAATGAACTGAAGCAACCTTATAAAGAAGAGTGGGTCAAAATCCTTCCACAACAAAGTGAAAGACTGATAAAATCATACAAAACAAGAAGACCTCTGAAAGCATAAACCTCTGCTAAGGCAGCTCACTCTCTGTGCAGTATTTACTTTAAAGGGAATACTGTTGTACTTTGTATATATTTATATTTGTTCTTAGTTTAAGAAGTTTGTAGTTTCTTCCATTTTAAAGGGAATTTTTCTTCCTGTACTTGCTCGTTGTTGGAGTTTTCTCTGTATTATTGTAGGGTCTTTACCCTACAAATAACATTATAAATAACATTTAAAAATTAAAACTGAATGACAGGCACACAGTCCTTGACGGAGGTAGTGATTACTTTGAGTTATTACTGCCCAAAACTAACCTTTAAAATCTTTGTAGCAAATTTTGATTGGAATACCCAAGAAATAAGTAAGTCTCAAGCTTACAAAAGCAAAAGCAAGATGGCAGTTTTAAGCAAAGCAAGTGAGCAGAAAGTAAAAGCTGTGAGGACAGTACTACATTTTAATGTGCAACCTGTCAGCAGATTCTAACCATGCGACAAGTAGCTAGTACAATCTTTACAGTCTTATTTTAGCTTATTAGAATGCCAGACAACTCAGAGTTGAGGTGAATGTTGACATGTATCTGACTGTAACTGAATTTATCAGTCTATATAGATGTGAGGAAGACAGAGAAGCAACCAGGCAATATTCAGGCCATGTGCTCAAATACACTATGACGAGTCCCACTTCTACTGGGCAGGAAATTCAGTATCGCAGACCTCATAGGCTGGAGGCAGGATGAGTAAGTCCATTGATAAAAACCAGACTTAAATCAATATGTGTATACATGGGTGGGGTGAGCGGGCAGAAGAAATATATGTGTATGCTTGTTTATAGAGGTCAATTAGACAGTCCATTCTCATTTCCACCAGTGGTCAGCTCACAGGCCTGTGTGGACACACCTCTGCCATCGGGACAAGATGGGTTCTGCTCTAGGACAGCATGCTGATACTAGATATATTCACACACATGCATTCACACACATAACAGGACTGAACTAAAGGGAAGCAGAGAGCTAGGATGAGTCACTACTGCCTACATAGGAGGCTCTAACTGAGGAGGGGAGTGACTGTGAGTGTGACGGTGTGGATAGAGCAGAGAGTGTATGCATATGTGTGTTTTCTATGTTCACGTGTGTGTATTTATTTTGGCCCTGGCAGCAAGTAAACAGTAATTTAACACTGCTGAAATCTGGCATATCTTTAGGTTATGAGGACTTTGTTGCATAGTGCAGAAAAAAGGAGCTTACACAGCATTTTGGTAATTTCTACACACATTAACAAAATTAAGAATATGAATTACTTGGGCAAGTAAAATGTTGGTTTACTCTATCTGATCATGCACATGTGCAGGGTCAGGTACCTTGATGTGATGGTGAACTGCTCTGCTTCCTGTCCCCACCACTGTACGATCACCTTTTGCAGAGGAAATCTTCACACAGCACAGACCACCTCTGTGATGTGAGCAGGGAGGATATCCAGGGGTCCAAGGAAGGCTTGCCATCCGATGTAGGGTGATAGGTCTTTTTGTGCACAGCAAAGCAGGGTGAATTAGATTTTGGCCTGTGGATAGGGGAGCGTTGAGGGAAGGGTGAGTGCAAAATCCCTCATTACTTCCTGAACCCCACTCTGTTCTGGACAAGGGTTTGTCAGTAGGGGCACTGATGCTTCTGCCTCTGGCTGTGTCTGTCTGTCCTTTTAGGCCTTGCCGGGAAATAGGGCTTTGCAGTCGGATGTTGGCCATGCGGGGGATGAAATCCCTCAGGGTGGATGGTCCATGGTGTGTAGTTATCCCAAGTCCCAGCTGACTGAATTCAGAGTCTAAGCAAAGGTCCTGCTTCAGGGGCAACATTCTCTGGGGGTTCTCCTCCAGAGATGTTGGAGAATCGTTGCGCAGTCGACTGTATTTCGTACGCTTCAGCATACCTGTAGAAGATGAAAAAGAAAGTGTCAGAATCAAATCAGCCGCACTGTGATTTTCATTGTACTGATTAAGCGACCTGCCTGGTAGGAGTCCCGTCTGTGATTTGAACCTGGATAAGGTTTGCTCTCTCATAATCAGGAAACAGAGCAAAGGAGAACACTGAAATAAATGTAAAAAAAAAAAAGAAACTTGAAAATTCAGGTCACCGTTAAAGAAGTTTAACTAAAGATTTTGGTAAAAGGAGATGAAGAAATAACATCAGGTTTCAGGACCGTCTGAAAACTATCTTTGTGTCGGGTGCGCTCTGTCGTCAGATCATTTAAAGGGAATCCTGCTGCGCAGATTCAACTCACCACTGTAGGACTCTGGGATGTCCTGTTAAGTCTACAGTCCAGTCTGCTCCACTCTAGTCATGCAGAGTACAGCCCCATCCTACTGACCCACACACTTTCTCAGTCAGTTGCCAGGCTCCCAGCTTCACCTTCACATCAACTTTCCTCCCCTCTGTCTTTTCTTTCTGAGGCGCAGCAGGATTGTGCAGCGTGTATGAATGAACTTTCTCTTTTTTTTATGAATGAGATCTCGCTCACTTCCTCTGTCTCTCTCATGACGCTGCATGCAGATGAATGTGTGAATGGAGCAGAGGAGAGATTGACAGACGGCCCCCAAAGGCTCTCTTTCTCCTCCCTCACCCATAAACTACCATCCAATCACAGGCAGGCAGGGTGACTCATGCTGTGCACACACACACACACACACACACATTCACACTCAGTATTACACTGAAGCAGTGCTCCATTCCTTTCTTCTAACATGACTTCCACCTTAGAGATGTTTTATAAATAAATTATCATTAATTTGGCTTACTTGTCTCTTTGGAAAATAACATTTTATCACGACTGACATGATTTACACAATAAAATGTACCCCATAGTGACTGTATTGTTCAAATTAACACACAGGAGGAAGAGGATTTAACTGAAGCATTTGCATTTCCCTTTGATCCCGATCAGAACAATATTCCAGGCGCCATTTAAACAGTGTTTTACATACTGGTATTATTCCTGATTGAAAGATTGTCTTTCAGATTGCAGCGGTGCCTCCATACTCTCAAGTTCCACAGTAAAAGCATTTTAAACCATGGAGCTTTACCTTTTTCCATAAAATAATAATTACACACCACTAGCTATTGTCAAAGAGTATGCAATATTGAAATCTAAGTGATGTCTATGGCAGAGTTTTGTCCCTTCCTAGTGGCCGTTTATTAAAACTACAATCTATATGATGTTGCTACCACTTTTTTCAGTAATCAGCTGGTCTGTTAACTATAAACTCAGGAGCTGCTTTGTTTTGTAGCTCTGTTCAACTGCACATTTACGACAACCACCACGCTGCAGCAAATCAGTGCAGCTCTAGGGTTTGGAGAGAATGATCTGAAAAAGAGAAAATCAGAATCAGAATCAGAATACTTTATTGTTTCCTAGGGGAAATACCCAGCGAACGGCAGTTCAGTGGGAGAAAATACTTATTTATGTCAGAAGAGAATGGCCAGACTGCTTTGGGCTAAGAACAATTCAAATTACTACTCATTACAACCAAGGTATGCAGAAGAGCATCTCTGAATGCACAACATATTGAACCCTGAAGCAGCAGAAGAGCACACCACGTGCAGCGTTCGTGAGCTACAGGTTACACAGGCTCACCAAAATTTGACAATACAAGATGGGAAAAATGTTGCCTTCTCTTATGAGTCGGTTTCTTGCATCAACAGTTCAAGCTGGCAGTAGTGTAATGTTTTATTTTAGGTGTCATTGAAACACAACAGTCTACTTGAGTGTTTCTGCTAACATGTCCATCCCCAGCAAAATCACTGGGGAATATTTCCTGCACCTTAATTATCTGCCCCCAAAATAAATGGAACTCTGAAGGTGCAACTAATGAACTGTCCAGCCAGTGTACATTTTTAATTCAAATGTTGCCTTGTTTAAAAAATAAAATTCCTCTTCACAAAAGTCAGAGCCTGAAGACAGAATGTTTGACTCTTTTCTTTGCAAAGTAACAGAAATGATGTATTATAAAACTGATAGCGGATTAATTCTGTGGTTCCTTTTCATCTCTTGTGCAGTGTTTTCATTCATTTTAACTTTTAACTTGTTCATCTAATCTAATTTCTAGGCTTTTTCATCTTTTATTGGTTTAAAACTTATTGTTTGGTTCTTTTAACCTTGTTATTGTGATCATTTTTCTTTCTTTGTGGGGATCTTCAGGCTGCATGTGTTTGTGAAAGAACTCACATTTGGCTTTTTATAAATAAACCCAAATTAGGTTAACAATGGAGAGAAGATGAGGCACCAGTCAGAAGGTTTTCTTAAACAACATTTTAATGATGTTAATCATCAGTCCATAGGTTAAGAGTGACAACAGGGTAATGAGAAACAGCCTCTAACAATGCTGTTAATGATGTACAGTCTTAAGGAGACCATCTTAAATATCCATGTAAAGATGAGGAACACGCTGAAAAAAGTACTTCATTGAACCATTTTTTTTTCTTTGTTCACATTAGTTACAAGACCTTTACCAGTACTGTATTTACATAGTGCAAAAAACACATTTGCTGTCAAATAACATACTTTAAACACTTTGATGGAAGTCATACCAAATAAATGCCTACACAGCGTACCTTGAATCAAACTAGAAATACTTTCAAAATCCCAAGTATGATATTCTGTACACCGTCGCGTCCCATCTCCACATTGCACACAGCCTGACGTACTGCATCACTATCGACGGGCCAACACCTCTCCATGATTCACGATCGAATACTTTTATCTAATTGGATTCCAACTATTACAATGTTTAACCTACCAAATGGCTTGAAGAACAGGATGATTGTATTTTTTTAATACAATGCAAAATCAAAATCTCCTTTGTACAATTAATATTTACAAAGGTATGTGCATGACTTGGTGATGACTTATTTAACTAGCGGTGGTGAAGCACTGAGGATTTTAGTTTTAATCAAATGTTGTTTGGGGGGGGGGGGGGGCAAAGACAAATTTCTTTAGTTCACACGTTTGTCTTCCAGCATCCAGTTTTCCAATTATTTCATGAAGCTGTAAGCTACACACACAGGCTCAGTGCTTTACTATTGAGAAAGTAACAACCAAGTTGTGTCTCTCAGAATTTACTAGGGAAAATGTACTTTCGGGATTGAACAAAGATCTCAGTGTTGATGATAATGATGCTAGGAACCTTGGTAAGAGACGGCTTGAGAGCCCCGCCATCAGAGAACACGAGTGAGCGGAAAAAAAACAGGAGCATTTTTCTTTGTTTTGTTTTTTTATGAAGCATGGACAGCATCTAGGAACTAGGACTCCATTCAGAGGAAAACAAACCCCAAATAATTTGACAATAGACAAGATCAATATGACAAAACATTACATATTGTAGTAAAACCACCTAGACAAGGTTATATTCACAAAGCTTGATTTGCTTCTTAGAAGTTAAGTAATTTAAATCATCTGAATACAGAATGAGACACTTATTTATTTAAACATTAAAAAACACGACAACTGATGCGCGGGAGTGGTTTTGGTACAAAGACAGAACCCCTGACACTGTAATATTCCGTGATGAAAGCTAATTGCCAACTAAGCAGTTATAAAGAAACGCCCTCTCTCTCTCTTTTCCTCCTGGAGCAGCGAGGTGAAATTAAACACACAAACACACACATTATTTACAAAGCTAAAGCCAAAGGACAGAGCAAAATAAATGCAAACTGTGCCTCCAAAGCGCACACACAAACACACAAATACTTGCAGAGCTGAAAACCCTCCGAGCTCTGAATAAAGTTAAGATGTGAGTTGAAAGGTTCCAACCTTCCTCCTCTGTGAGCTGCAGACACCAGCTCAACGTCATTGAGCGCCCATCGCTCGCTCCCACAAATGTTCCTGACTCTGAAAGAGTTCAGCTGTGGAGGAGGGAAAGCTCCACCCTATATTCAAGTGTTGCAGGTTATGGGGCCGAAAAAAAAAAAAATGAAAAGAAAAATAAAGAGGGCATCCTTTTAAAATCATCAGATGGGTTTTGGTGTGAATCTATAACCCTCAGACTTTGTTAGCTGTTTGGTCTGTGACTCTGTGGTTTTAAGTTGGTCAGTTTCTCTGTAATGTGTGCGTGTGTGTGCGTGTGTGAGTGAGTGAGAGAGCATTGGTCAGCTGGGTGGATACCTGAGATTATGACTTGTGTCAGGGGCTAGACACAAAGGAGGAGGGCTGCTGGTTGCTGTGAAGAGGGATGTGTGAGAGGGAGGGAATGTATGTGTGTAAGTGATTTCAACCAGTGGGCTTTTTAGCCTCCGCTTGTTCTTTGCCTTCCATCTTTGTCTTTGTGATCTCTGCTGAATCAAGGTCCTCATCATCCTCACTCTGTACCCTCTCCTCTCCATCCTCTTCCTCCTCCTCTTCAGTACTTTCTTGGCTCTTTCCCAGCTGGAGGTTTTCCAGGGTCTTGGACACCCAGGATTCAATGCGGCTGCTCAGAGTGGGCACTTCTACAGAAATGGGTTCAGGAGTGTAGTCCTCCTCCTCATCCTCCTCTTCCTCAGCCTCCTCCAACATCCCAGGAACCAGGGTGGAAGTGGTGGAAGTGATGGATGAGTTCAGCGGCCCCCTGCAGCTTCCATCCAACGAGCCTGTCTCTGTGCTCTGCTGAGAGGCCAGCTCCAGCCTGTCGTCAGCTCGGACCTCATCTCTCTCTGGAGCCGGAGCCCTGGGCTGGGGAACGGTAGCGCCAAGAGGGGCGGTGTTGTTGGTAACTGCTGGGGCCTCACTGTCTCTCTGGGTGCCTGTTAAGGGTGAAGGGCGACTCAGCTCGCTCTCCACAGGTTCTGGGGCATCAGAAGTCTCCATCATGCTTCTCCAATTGGTCTCTGGAGGAAAAATACAACCACATGGTCCATTTTCTCAGATCACCAACATTACAGGTGAGGAAAGTAACTCAATAAACTACACACTACACAATATCTTAAAAACATTACACCAGTGGTCCCCAACCTTTCACATGTTTGAGTTGTTAATACTTCCAAATAGAACTATCTGAATTTTATTCAGGAAAAAAGTCTAAATTAATGAAAAGTCGAAGAAAACAACCATATTTCTCTAGACCTTAGTGTTGCCTACCTTGTTTCCCCATTAATCATCTCACCATCCCCAGGATTTATCCACAGAAAATTCTGTGTGACCTTTAAACTTAGGTTTGTAACAACTAGTATACTGTACATTTAGATAAACAGAACTCTACTCCAACCAGCTACTACTGCCAAAGAGGTTCTTTGATAACACTGATAACATAAAACAAATAGTAAAGAAACAGAAACAGGGCTTACCATATTCCTTTTCATTAACCTCTGAGATGGGCTCAGAGAAGATGGAGCAAAAGGAGATGGCTGAAGCAGCAGAGTGGTTGCGGGAATGCCCCATGTGATGAGGGACCTTCTTGTCATTCTTCAGAGCCTCCTCAGCCTGCTCCTGCTCCAGAGCGGACACCATGTCCTTGTAGGCCTTCCTAGCCTCTTCGGTTAGAGAAACTAAATGGTTGAAGAGTCCCTGAGAACGGCATTTAAAAAACAACAAACAAACAAACAAACAAAAAAAAGATACAGAGAGCTCATCATCACTAACTTGGGCAGATTATGTGAATAAGCAATAAAGGTTTAAAATGACATGAGTGTCCTACCTCAGCTCCAGAATAGTTGAAAATGCCCACAACACTAACGGGCACCAGCTTGTTGACACAGCGTCCAAGAGCTTTTCTGCCCAAGGCAAACACAAACGGGATCTCCTGCTCCCTGGCCATCGCAATTACATTATATAAAGCTTCATCCAAACCACCTGCAGCACAGAAAAACAATCAGTGACTCAAATGTATCACACTTGGGAAGAAGAGAAAACTAAACAAAACAAAAAACCAACACACACACACACACACACACACACACACACACACACACACACACACACACACACACACACACACACACACACACACACACACTAGAAACATTACATTTGGAGCTCCCACAGTGACATGAGTGACGATCATGGGTTAATACACCGTGGTAAAATAAATAAAATATGCACACAGTACAATGCATGAATTTTTAAATATAAATGTATTTTGCCAGAAACACCAGAATCTTTAAAGTTCACAAAACAATTTCAACAACTGCCAGATAGCTAAAACAGCAAACAATTAAAGAGCAGGTAAACAGACTCTGCGCAAAAACGTAAACCAAAGCACAAATTCCCCCGGTCAAACGACGGCACATACGCGGACATGTCGTCAGGTGGTGAAAGCCGATATCTCACAGATTCCCAAACTGCACGTTTTGTTACTCTCTGACCAAAATTCACTGAACCAGCAGCAGAAGAAAACCAAAACTACGCATCATGTTTGAAAAACATCGTCATGTATTCCCTCTTACTTTTGCCATTTTACTTCCACCATGATAACAATCACACTTCCTCCTCTCTCTCACTTTACTTCAAGACCAGATTCCCATCAGAGATCTGTTTGCTTTTTATGCTCAAGTCTACTGTTGTGTCCAGTGTTGGGTTTTTCTTGTTTTTTTTTTCCCCCCGACAAGAAAGCCTAATTTCTGCTGTTCAGTACCAAAGAAATGTAAACTTTTACAAATTATGCCAAATTACAAAGCACTTAGCTGTGTCTCTAATAAAACCTCTGTAACTTTGTAACTTTGCTCTGCTTCACTTCACTTTCTTCCATTTTTGATCTACTGCAGAATATTTTCAAGGTGCTTATCTGCTATAAAAAGCCTGGCCAGGAAAATCTCCTTCATATTTTTTGGTTTTATCCTCAATTACTTTGACACAAAGGCATCTGCTGTGATGCTTGCACCTTTGATTAAGTCTAACAAGTGTCAGCTCTGCTTTTGTACATAGATCGTTTACACAAATGCTCATAATTCTGATTTTTCTGACTGTCCGAGTCGAAATCGAATTGAATCAAATGAAATGGAGACCTTGTGAATCAGAATTGAATTAGTTGTAGAAATCAGTGATGATAACCTGCCCTAATTAGATCTCAAAAAATATAATGAATCTAAAGCAGATAAACTGGCTTTCACATAATAATAACTGCAGAGCTTGCCCAGTATGGCCAGCAGGAAATGACATATCTTGTGTCCATGCATTACTAACATGTGGCTATGTGCATTTGATCCTATGGTCACACATTACTACATTACTTGTGGTAATGCAATAGTACCTCTAATATCTTGTGGCAACAAAATAACCACATTGGCCTAGCAAACACAGGTACTGCATTCCCCTTCTTAAATCCATTTTTGGTTGAGCTTCGTCATTGCTCAGTTAGTGTGTGAGCTGTTCAGTGCTAAATAAGTAGTATAGTTTTTTTATATAGCTTTTTTTTTATCATTTATTTTTTTGTTGTTTCTGAAAATGACTCTATTAGGCCACAAACAGTGAAACAGGCTGGAGAGCTAAAATATGAAAACTGCTGTAATGGTCCTTAAAAACAGACATTTCTCTGTTAGCTGCAACATGTGACTGATTTCCAATTGCAACATAAATATATTAACAAATAATCATATGAACTCAAACCTATCGGCAGCTCAGCTGGTCAGACCTTAGACAATATGACCTAATATGGCTTGATGCTGGAGGTAGTACTGCAATAATCACCTTTGGCCTGAATCTTCTCACAGTTGGGAGAGATGATGACACATTTAATCTTATGAAGCTTCATGTGCTTGGTGACCTCTCTCAGACCCATGACCAGGCGACGCTTGGATTTAGCCTTGGTTGGATCCTTCTGGTAGACTCGCTCCTGGAAGCGAACCAGTTCCTGTAGCAGCAAAGTCACGCTCTCGTCGATCTCCTTGCTCAGCACTTGGTTACAGTACCTGCAGAAGAGGGAGGGAGAAAGAAAGAAAATGACAACAAAATGCTAAACATTCTTTTAATTGTAACAGTTAATTGAAGAGTGTCTGTCTACTTGGGACTGACTTATGTCCTACAAGGCTTTAAATGACTTTCAAAGTTTATGCAGCTCTTCATGACAGCTTTGTTTACCTCTTTGTTCATGATGCTTATGCTACTATACTTTGCTACTGGAAGTTCTACTGGTGTGGTCTGAGGAACAAGTGTCCTGAGGGTCATAGCTGAGAGGAGGAGCGTGGCTACAGAGGCCTTTTGAAGACTTAAAAGCTAAATCTGTTCTAGACGAGTGGGTTGGCACAATAGGCCCACATCAGCGGCCAGAGCGGGACAATGCTGTATTTGTGACCGCTGGCATACATTTTTGCCGAGAGAGGACAATGCGCTCGGCATCTGTGCCATACTCTACAATTCTTTATTGTACAGATCCGCCCTTAAAAACACCCGATAACATTCAGAGTATGCGTCTTACAAGCCGAGGCTCTGTGATTTTTGAGTGGGGCAAGTATTTGCTTTACTAACCATTTTTGTTACCACACTGGGTTTTTGCAGACATTCCAGGCATTTCTTACTAAAGGTCTGCCCCATTCGATAGTCACAGTTTTTCAGTTCACGCGGGGTAATAGTGAGCACTTACTCTCTGAAACGTCGGCTGTGGATCTTGGTGATGGCATTTGAAGCCATGGGACTTCCGATACCCGAGCTGGCAGGAGAACCTTGGGACACTGGGGTGATGCTGTAAGGAGAGTTCTGACTGGCTGGGGAAAGGGATGTATCACTGGGCACACTCAGACCATTTTCTGGATCACAAAAAGCACACCACAAATAAGAATGAGGAACTTTATAACGGATTAAAAAAGAAAAGCGTGGGTACTGAATTACTTCACTTCTTGGTAATGACACTGACCTTCCTGAGAAGCAGGCTCTTGCGTAAGATCATCAGTAAAATGTAGACACTCATCCCCATGTTCGTCATGACTTGATGACTCTTGTTCTGCACATGGCTTCCCTTTCTTCCCTTCACGTTCCTTCAAAATAATCTACATAAACAAAGAGAAAAAACAATGTCTAACACAAAGGTACTTAAAGAGAACTTTAATATACTTTCATTCTTAAATTATTAACCTTCTTGAGGGCTGTTGGTCGTTTGACTTTGGGGATCTCTCTCTCCTTCCCTCTCTTAATACGAGGTGCAGTGGAGTCCAAGGCATTATGCGGGGTCGAGTGCGACTGCTGATGACCCCTCAACATAGACGGCACACTGGTAGAGCCTGAGCTGTGGAAGGGAGTAGTTGTTCCAACTGCAGACAAAGAGAATGAAATCTAAGTATATGTACATGTGTGTGAACATAGGGGTCGTGATGTTTGGTTCAAGGCTGCATGACGAATCAAATTTTTATCTTGATCACAATTTTTGCTTCCTGCAATTACATGAACATGAGCAGGTGGGCAACATTTAAATTCCATGTTCTGCCAATTAAAAAAAATGCAAAGCAAATTAAGTGCTGCCTAACTTCGACCACGTGCCAATCACAGCTGCTCCCCACTGTGTGCAGCTTGAAGTTTCCTGCACTTTATGCACAGCAGAAGGCAAAGAGCTTGTAACTCAAAGCAGCCAGTTGCTACATAGTTGTTAAATGCAGTACTTCAGATTTATCCTGCAAACTGCCTGAAAACACATGACAAACTGCAGTATAATTAATGCCAAAGATCCATGTCCACTAAGAACAGTAACAAATGCTTTAGGAAAGACGTTTCCTCTCGTGCAGTGAGTTTTTTCAAAGTAGTAAAACCCATGCTGTATGCAAAACATCACAGTATATACAAAGGGATCTCATAGCTGTTGAATGCTTTGCTGCGTATGTTCACATCCATCATGTGGGTATAATTAATGGAATGAAAGAGTTCATCTTACTTTCCTGCTAAGATTCGTTTAGAAAGATCAACAGGAATACACTGTAATGGTGAAAGCAGTGTCCAGACTTCATTCTGAAGTTGTTTTTTTTTTTATTTCTAAGAGATGCTCTTGAACAAAATAATCGTGAATATAATTTTGGCCATAATCGTGCAGCCCTGGTTTGTCTGGACACAGAGGTAACAGTCAGTTAGTTACCAAGCCAGCAACACAAATTCTGCAGCATTAGGCAACAATCACTACAAATCTACAGAGCACAACCTACTACAAGCCTCAAAGTAAACAGCTTACTTTTGATAGATTTAGCTTAAATCCTTATTTCCAATTTGTATTGTAGGTTTTAAGCCCCTTTTTAACATATGATTAACTTTTTCTGATACCTGTAAAAGACAGTGGCTTGGTATTGGTGAGTTGCCTGGCTTTCATAGCCTGCTGTTGTTTCTCCAAAGCTGCCAGCATGTCTCCCAGGTCAAGCTCCACAGAGGTTTTGCTCTTTTTCCCTGCTGCTTTGATAAAAGCTTCCTGTCAGGTGACAAGAGAAAAAAAGTACATAGAATTTTTAAAAGGTGAATTACAACTGAAGAATCCCACATTTGTGTGCTAAAAATAATAATATAATAATTTAAGGCCATGAAGTGGTGAGTTCCAGCCTGTTCCAGCCCAGGAAACATAAGCAGAGTTCATACCTGTAGTTTCTTCTGCTCCATGCTGATTTCAGAATATTCCTGTGCAGTGGCCAAGGCAGCAGCAAGAGCCTTTTTCCTCTGGCTTTTGGCCCTCTTGGGAACAGAAGTGGTGATGGGGATGGGTGTCTGTACAATGTTGATAGGGGAGTTTTCTGGCAGATTTTCCAGCTGTTATGAAAGTAGATGCACACATTAGCAAAGATGCAAAGATTTCCCAATACAATATTTGGTGATTTGGCTGCACTGATACACAACCATCAGAGGACAACAACAAGAAAATATCCAGCTGTCAGAAAACAATTTTTCCACCCTGTGTGTGATTTGGTACATCTCAACTGTACTCTCAATTTTTCCCCAATCATGTACAGCTTCAATTATCAACTACATTTACACACTGAAAGACATAATGGTGTCACAACTGAGTGATGGGGAGTAGGAGGACACACCCCAAATGTTTGTACTTATTTAAGAAGGTGATGTGCACTGACACTAGTTAGATAAAGAAATCTTGCTGGACACTTTCCTATATACACAAAGTATGAAGTAATAGTTATCCATCTATATCAAAAAGTTTGTATTTCCTTTTTTTTTTAAATTAAAAATAAAATAAATTGCTTATTTAAATCACATTTAACTATTAATGTAGAAAAAGTACAATGGCAAATCTGTTCATGTTTTATGTCAGGGATGGTATCACTGCCTGATATAAGAAGGACACATACACAGCCCTTATATTCAAATGATGGCACAGAGAACTGTGTTCAAAAGGGGTTTTGCCTTACCAGGTTTTTGGGCAGCTTAGGTTGCGTATGTGTCTGAGCTGGGGTTGATTCTGGTTTGTTACTGCGCTGAGCGGCCACACCAGAAGCAAGATCTGGAAACTCATCTTCATCCTAGCAAATCCACAGAAATTCATTTGGCACAAAATTCAAATTCTCCAAAAAAAAAGACATGTCATGGTAACAGTACTGAGATATTCACAGATAACACTCGCTCACCTCAAAGTAGAGGGGCTCTGGAGTGAGGTCTGTGCCTGTGACTGCTACTGGCGGATGTCTTTGTTCCGACTGGTTGAGTGGCATACGCCCTTGACACCCACTGTGGTAATCCTGAAAGGCAGAAACAGAGAGTGAACACACCAGTCAGACAGGGTACCACTGGAATTCAACAAGTTTCTCAACCCCGGTCTATTTGTGTAGCTAGTATCAAAGGAGGGGAACTTGTTGGGAAAGGAGGCCAGAGCAAAAATAGCAAAATAAACTAATTAACACATGTAGCTGACTCAGTATTTCAAGGCATCTAAAAATGGCAACAACAAAAAAAGAATGCTAATGATTTAATTTTGAAACATGACAATTATTTCTCTTTAAAGTACGTTATGCTGAACAAGTCTGTCTCTGCTCCACTGGGATCTATTTTACCTGTGAGAAGTTTCTCTGCTCGGGATTCTTCCTCTGATCTGCTCTGTGAAACTGACCGTTTCTGTCCACCCAGGACTTTGAGGTAGCCTGAGATGCTACATTTACCCAGGTACCTGCTAGTAAATATAAAGGGGGGGGGAAAAGTATTTCTCATGCAAAAGGAGCACCTCCATCCTTTTTAATACAATAACTACAGGATACGTAATAAATATCAGTATAAAAACACAAAGTGAAAGTGAGCTCAGTAAATATCTTAGGCCAAACTTACCAGTCATTACACCAGCCTCTACTCCCTATAACACACACAGACAAAAGAAAATAAAAAAAGCTGAGCCATTTGTATGTTTCACTACGTGGGCAAATTAATTTAAAGACTTTAGTACAGCTCCCTCATTGGTGTTAACTCTGCTATATACTTAAATTGGTTCCATTATAACTATAATAGCGAACATCAAAAAGAAACAATGGACTAAAAGAGAAATTTGGAAATGTGGCACTTTATACTACATTATACTTTTATTATACTTTTTCCAAGTATAACAAAAACAAATCCTCAGATTCAAAGTGCCCTCAGCACCTTTATTATAAAATTGTAAATTAATTTCAGCTACATCTGATGAAAAATCTACACACTACCTTCATAAAATCAGAAACTTACTACATTCATATCTATCACTTTCGCTCGTTAGTCCTTAGGCTTATGCAGCTTCTAGGCTGTGTGTTACTCTAAAGCAATCATTTAAGTTCCACTCTAAGTACACATCAGAACATATTTTGCCAGATATCACATTACTAAAGCTACAGACACTGTAACTGACCTTTCGGTGTGACTTTAAAAATATTCAACTTCCTCTTCCCATCTTATATCTGTACAGCATTGTTTATTTTATGCTTCACATGATTAGAGTTAAAAATATCCTTCGAACCAGCACTCCTTTTGCTGACAAAATATATATATCAAAGGTAAGTGTACTGGTTTTGGAGGCCTTTGTCAGTAGGCAACATACCATGGGTGCTGCTGTGTTCTCTGCTGTTCTTTGCATCACCCCGGTTCCCTGGTTATGTTTGGGGCTACAGTAGCCGCTATCACTGTCTATATCGGCTTCACTTGCACCAGTCTCGTTGTAGCTTTCAGCTGGATGGGAAGCCCGTCTTCTCTTTGTTCGGTTTTTCCACAGCAGAGGACTTACTCGCTCGGCAGCACAACGCCCTGATACCTCACCTGGGAAATCTGAGGACAAGGTAGAGGAAACTTAGACCGTCAAATGTAATAAAACTTCAGTCAACTTTACTCCGACCATCAATGTGACATTTTATTATTATATGGTTATAAAATCCCAGCTGTGGAGTCAAACTATTTAAACAGGCTTGTTAGCTCACTCAAGCAAAAGAAATATTGCTGACATACTTGTCTGCGAAAGGTTAACCTTTCTAACTAGAAAATCAGCATTCCACTTTTTTTTTGTTTTTATTTCTTTTAGAAGCACAGACATCACCAACATCAACCTGTAAGACTAGACACAGCTCTTACTGGTATTGTGTCCTACTTCCTCGCTGACAGGAAAGAGTCTTGTTGTTACGTAAAGCAATTAACTTTAACAAAGTCTGGAATGTGTTCAACTTCAACTTCCTTCAAGTGATAGGAAAAAAGGAACATGACTGACCTTAGTCATATTTAAACTCAGATTATTCACAGTCTGCAGACTTAAAAGTCTTTCTTATTTGACATTGTTTATTGTTACATAAATCCTGCACACAGCCTGAGTGCTAGGAATTAAACATATCTTTAATTATAACCACAGTATTCGTACCGGTCTGCTGTGCTGCATCCACCAACATTATGGTTTTAGTCCTGCCATCCGGCCCTAAGGTGCACACCTCCTTCTGTACAGCTACACTCCTGGTTGGAGGCCGACGACCTCTTGTCGGCTGGCATACACCCAAATGTTGCTGTAGAACAAAGAAAGGGCATTCTCACAAAGTTGATAGAGATAAATGGGGGCAAACGTTTAAGTGTGAAATAACATCAGTAGAACAAAATCCAAATAAAGCTGTTGATTTTCTGCACCTTCGGGAGAACATTAGACCGGACCATGCCTCTCCCCCGCTGACTGGTCATTCCATATGCTGGCCCCAGTGCCATGGGTCTTTCACTGACATCTGCAGACACAGGACTGACCACTCCAGCTTGTACTGGACCTGGATAGGTGCCAGGGAAGGGCTGGTAGAAGCCCATCACAGGTGGGCATGGCGCAGGCATGATTTGGTAGTAAGCGTAGTCATTAGAGACAGGCGGCTGGGGAGAAGACAAGATTGGGTAGGCCAGGTATGGACCACCAGGGGTAGGATTAGGCTGCTGCCAGCGCAGCTCTCCTCCATTATACATGGGATGTTGCCTGTGGAGCAGCAGAAAAATGACATGTTGGATTATTACCAATATTAAACCCTTTCAACTAAACGCAACCATGAAAATCAAGCATGTCTTCTCCACCACGGGGTTTTTGTGGAAAGCTGTCTAAAGCCAGCTCAAAATTTTCTGTAACAACTTAAACAGAACAATACTCCCTTCCCAGAGCACACTAAACAACAACATACAGTACGCCACAGAACGTTCAATGAGCTAGATGTCATCTTAACACAGGTCAAATAACAGCCAAGTAGGTATATGGTATATGAAAGAGAAATAAATACTCTGCATAACTCTTTCTGGCATTCATCACTGCATTGTGTACATATCTGCACTGGGGATGCACCAATCCTGGAATTCTGGCCTGATGTTTTAAGAGTCTTCACCTCTTCAAACCATCTTTGAAAGTTTAACTACTGCAAGGCTGATGTGACACAACAATTAAATATTGCCCACTGACACTGGTAAATGCTGTTCCCTTTTACCGATAATACTAACAGTCAGTTAGCTAAATATCGGCAAATACTGAAATTTGTTTTTTATAT
The DNA here is from genome assembly GCF_036321145.2 of Pelmatolapia mariae. Taxonomy (NCBI): domain Eukaryota; kingdom Metazoa; phylum Chordata; class Actinopteri; order Cichliformes; family Cichlidae; genus Pelmatolapia; species Pelmatolapia mariae. Next base: position 12,879,167 of record NC_086227.1, on the reverse strand, counting down.
ACCAATGCACCTCTACTTTGTGGACTTTGTTTCCAGTGTTTAAAACGTGTCTTCGTTTTTTTTTTAAACATGTAGCACTGCTGGGACAACTGATTAATATGTCCTCTACAAAATAAGAGGGCTTATAATGGAAAGGTTATCATATGTAATGCTGGTTTGTAAGAGGGTACATGCACAAAATACACAAATGGTGATAACGATCCAGTTGACATTTTCACAGCCAGCCTGCTATAGTGGGCATTTCCTTGCATTCAAATTGTAGGGAAGGAAACAAAAGAACGGATGTTCGCAGGATATAACAGATCACTCAGGACAAAGAAAGAGGGACTGGAAACACAGATTACCCCTCGATATAAACTCTCTAAAGCTATGGAGGTTTCCATTCATAATTAAACAGTCTTACAGTACAGAGCAATGTAATGGTTCAGAATCAGCGCATTGTTTCAAGGATCTGATCAGCATCTTGTTTTGTGAAGCACAACATTGGGAATGAAGTGTGTGTTTTTTTCAATGACTTTAGTGACAAAGAATAAATAAGTTACTCCAAAAATAGAAGTAGTGGTGAACAGTTTAGAAGAGAGCAGATTGTTCTTATGCAGTTCAAAAGTCACCAGACTTCCCACAATGCTACGGAGGGGGGGGGGAACGATATTTCAACACTAGCAACACTGGAAAAATCCATAATTATCCTGAACTAGAACCACCAGTCCCATCAGCTCAGAGACAAGAGTTGGGGTTTCAGCCTTCAAGGTTTCAAACATTCCCAAATGTCCCCTCATTTTGGGAGAGTAACACTACCTGTTGGGTTGGTTCTCCTGGACGAAAGGGTAGCAGGTGATGAGGTAGCTTGGAATGGGAGTACTTTCCACCCCTCCACTGCCTCCGCCCCCTCCTCCACCTGCCTCGCCAGAAAGACTCATGCTGACTAGTGATCCGTCAAGACCTTTCTTCTGTGGGATGAACGGTTCCACTTCAGGTGAAAGCTTCACATTCTGCACAGAGATGAATGAAGAAAGATTAATGACAGATGCTGAGCAAAGGCAGACAATATTTGGCTCCATGAGAAGACGGAAACATATCTCCACCTAAGATCTATTTGTCAAATTCTAACTAGTCACTGAGCCAGCTGATCACATTTTCCACACATGTAACTAAAGAGAGCAACGAATAACATTATTTTACTGTTATTGCCACCCCACACCTACTTGAGATAGCTGTAGAATGAAGAAACAGGCCATAACAATGTAATCATGAAAACCCTTCTACGTTCTCTGCTCGGGCAGGTTTGTGATGATTGATAAGCTATCGCTCTCACGTTAAAAAAAAATTCTAGCTAATGGAAAAACTTTACAACCTTAATTCTAAAAACACTGCAAAACAACACTGACAGAGGACAGTTTATACCCAGGAACATTAATACTATAGCAGCAAACATCCAAAAGACACAAAGTGCTATTCACTGACTACCAGCAGACTGACCAGTGTTATGTGTTTTGTAGTAATCATAAACTATGCCACACATTTCCTCATACAGTTCCTGTTGGTTTACAGTCTTAAAGAGCTAAAAAACAAAACAAACAAACAAAAAACAAACAAACAGGAGGGCCTTAACACAAGGACATAAAACTTCCTTGAGATCAAATATGACTTAACACCCAACTGGAAGGGAGACATACACAGAACACTTGCCGTTTATATGGTCTAATGAAGCCAAGAGGAGTTTGGAATATTTTTATGACGCATTTATGTCATTTATAATGGGTGTTACCTAACTAGCAATGTCTATTTATTTTTAGTTTTAGGGCAATAGCGGTCATACATTCAAAGCTAATGTTTGAGGCCTTGAACGTTACAATAATTAAAAAAAATTAAGCAAAATATAAGTTAACAGTTCAGTTCCAAACTCTCCTAAAAATGTTTCCTTTGCCATTTGAAGTCAAAAACTTTACTTAATATCATGTCACCAAAGACGCTTTGCAGCTTATTACACGCTCCTTAAATGCTTGTCTGACGAAATAAACAAACAAGAGGTCCTGGTGAAAAATAAGCAAAACACTAATGCCCTGAGGCCCCCCAAAAAGACTTGATTTGAAATAAATTTGATTAATATTAACAAAATGCAAAATATTAAGTAAAGCACTACGGACCAAATATAACTGCCCCTCTTGTGCGTCATTAGTTTTTCCTTTATTGTTTACAAGAGCCGGACACACCTCTGAGACCTTGGTCTAAGTTGCCATTTTGCAAAAGATGAAGAGAGGTGACAGGGTTCAGAGTACAAAGATGGCCCCTGACTTCTGTGAAACTGTGGTCGGGATGCATGAATGGAGTATCAGTGCAGCCAGGGGATGTCACAGACAGCTATTGTCTCCCACTGCTATTGTCTATGGGTAGTTCCCACTTTTTCTTATGTAACCTATGGAGCTCATTAAATCTAAAGAGAGTTATGGTAAATGGAGCCTGCTCTGCCAGTTTGGTGACGATCACACAGCCATAAATGAAAGATTCTGAAACTCACAGACCCCCAGAGAACGGTAGCAATGTCCATGACCAGAATGATACTTCCACCAGAGTTCAGAACTACAGCAGTAGGTCTAAACATATGCGATTGCATACTATGGCTGACAGGATGATGTTACAGGATTAAGTTTGAGAGGATAAAGTAGGGACAGTACGACAGGATAAGCTAATTATCCGCCAAGCCGCAACATGGAGGCCTTGTGTGCACTCAGGGTGAATCTTGCATTTTGAACAGTAGTAGAGAATCCAGCTAACAATGTGAAGGAAGACATAGCTGGTCAGAATTCATAGCTTGATTTAACCTCGTTTTTGAGATGGTTAATGCGTCAGCTGTGATTGAAAAAAGGGCAATGAGGTCAGACCCAGATGTGCATCCCTTGGGGATGATGGACTGGGGGGCTACTGATCTCACAAGCCTTTGTTTGTGTAAGCATTTATTCTCACACCAGCTGCTGTCAAACACCGGCAAACAGCATGCGATTGTGTGCTGAAACCAGGGTGGACAGCGAGAATGTTACACATAAATAAGGAGAGGAACATCATCAGCATTGTCACATGTATTTTCTTAGAAAAAAGGATCGCATTTGACCTGTCTCATCCAGGAAAATCACCAGGAGGCAGCGATTTTGATGCCAGGTTATTTTTGAGAGACTGGCAACAAAAGCCTCGGAACACAAAAGTCAACTTTCTGCATAGCTAACAGCGTCAGAGGAATGACAGACATGCAGAAGAACCAGACATTCCTCTGCTGACGATCCATGAAACCTCTCCGCCTCCCCGATGACAACAGCACTCATGCAAACATACCTGACTGAAACCTTTTCTGAAGTCTTCTTTAAGAAATTACGATCACAATTACACAGTCAATTAAAAAAAAAAAGTACCAGCGCCTAGCGCCCACCTATCGCTCAGACTAAAATGACAAGCACCCTCAAAGAACAGCAAAGGTGTTAGCTTTAGTTAGCAAGCCGTGCTAACATTTAAGCAAGTCTGTCCATAACCACAGGAGTACTGCCACAGATATATTCCCAAGACATTTAAAAAATGACCAGAAACAAAAATGCTGGAACAAAAGAGAACAAATACACCGTGTGCTACCTTTTTAAAAAATCGCCCTTAACGCTTTAAATGCCGTTAGCCGTTTTACTATTAGCTTCCTAGCCAAATAAGAGGAGTGCTTTTATTGCTGTCGCTTGACAAAACACCGAAGCTCATTGTAGCGTTAGTACGAATAATGACACCAAAAAGCTAATTTACGCAACGAAGCCATTTGAATTACACTATCGCTTTAAGAACAATGCTAAAAGGATCCGAATTTTTGGGGCCTCGATATTACAAACTAACGTTATTTATCAATTTCTAAAGGCTAAAGCGTTAGCAACACTCCAACAAAACACACCAATTTGAAATAAACTGTACCTTGTTGTCACTCGCGTCCATGTCAGTCACCGACGCCGCGCCAGACCGTCATCGACCACAGTGTGGACGTCAGGATTGAAGTATTTTTAATTTCTTCATTGTAAATATTAATAACCAACAGTCACTCACACCCAGTTTCTAAGCAGACCCCCACCGTTAACTGTTGCTGCTGCGTCAGCTAGCTGCGCTCTCAGCGGAGTAGCTGGTGTCGAGGAGCGGACTGCTGTCAGGGGGAAAATGGGTGTCACCTGGAACGGAAGCCGTTGAGGTCCAAAAAGTTTCAAGCGACTGGAAACCGTTTTACGTCACGAGGGCACAAAAATATCTTCAAAGGGGAAGTCAAAGTAACATGAAAGAAAATGCTCATGAATCTCAATGCTAACAGTTTCAAAACCTTTATTTATTCAATCCTACTTGATCAAATTCCCAAAGCACAAAGTTTGTAGCTAGTCAAAGGCAGCTGAACTCATTTAGTGCTGAGAGAAATCTTTATTACCAACAGGCAACAGCATACATTAAAATACTGTGTACAGGTTTTCATACACATTTGGAGGTTTTGTTTCACAACTTAAGCAACTTTGTGTTGCACATGGAAGGATTTGCCAATTAGGAACACGGAAAACAAAAATAAGTGCCAGTGATTTCCTTTTATCAGCACAAAACAACACACTCTGAACACTGTCTTAAGAGTGCTGGAGGTCTTCTTGATATTGACGCATTCTCAAAGCCTGTGCTGTGCCTCTTGTCTCAGAGGATAAACTTGAAGGAGCACAGTAGCAAAACTTTATGGATGTATTCAAACATGCCATTTCTCCTTGTCTCTTGATTTTACAGGCCATCATGTGAGCTTGCTAACAATGGCTTGGTTCAAGGAGTTCAGCTGATTTGTCCATTTGTCTAAAGCTGTGTAACGAGCCCCTCCTCTTTTCTGGTAGTCCAGTTCTAGTAGTTGGTTCACCTGGTCAATTCGTCCATGGATTGTGCTGTGAAGGAAAAGAAAAAAAGTATCAGTGTGTTTACAAGACTTCCACTTGATTTTATATAGGAGTTCGGTGGATTTTTAAAAAGTGCAGCACTAAAATGCAATTTTTATTTTTAAAAATACCATTACCATGTAATACAATAAAAACACATAAGAAAATACAGAACACAAGACCAATCAGCGAGTGTAACTCCCCACCGAAGAGCAACGGCTATACTAAATGTTTTGCTTTTATTACAATATGATGACATCAGCCTGTTATGGCATCACTGTGACGTTTTGTAGGGTATGAGAAAAAATAAAACAGTTTTTTGTACAGCCCTCTCCATGCCTTGTCATGATTACCCTATATGGTTTCTTGAATTTTTTTTTTTTCAAAGTCAACATTGACCTTGGGGTGCTAACAAGGACTGTCAAGGTTCAAATACTTAAGCCAACATAGGTACTAATATCCTCCAAGACCCAGAATATTGTTGTTAATTGTGAGTAATATAAAGTTTTTACTGATTTTCACATTGAACTTGACACTGACCTGATTTCCACCTAAATGAAATCAGCTCATTATTGGAATCTAACATCACCCAAAATTTGATATCTTCAAAACTGTGGACACTAGACTACTAACAAATAGACAAACAGAGGAACAAGCAAAGGGAAGCGATTACATACGCCCTCCCTTCGGAGGCAGAATAACTGAGAAGACAAAGAAACAAAACTTAAAGTTTTCAGTTTTTGAAACCATATTTAGGAAAAGAAAATAATAACTGTGGTTTTTCTTTTCCTGATACTTTCAATCTTGTAGCAAAACCTTGCAGATGACAACAAGAAAATGACTAAAAGTAAAAACAAGCTGTGTGTTGTTTTCACATCTTGGCATGTCATTTACGCAAGCATTTACGTAAGGTCACTGTTACAGTAAGACTGTAAATTAAACTGAAGATCTAACTGAAACTGTCTATTCATACCCGCCTTACTCCCTTATGGGCCAAAGGATGCAAAATATGAGGAAGTACATCTATCTACAGGAAGGATCTTTTTTCTGCTCAATTTCTCAGCACACATGTGAGAAGCTTACTTATCCAAGATGCACTGCACCAGCAAACTCTCCACGTCGCACACATCAATGTTCAGCTCCTGAAACACAAAGGAAGAAGTTAAGACCGATCCACTCAGATGCACGCCAGCAAATATACCTGAACATTCTGAATTATTAGTAATTTCCCTACTTATGTGAAGATTATCGGTTTATCAGACACTTTAGCTCTCTTTTCTGTTTTTTAAGTTTTAAACCGAACGTTGCTAATCAAGGTTGAAATAAACAGAGGGAATAAACCTACAATGTACATTTCAGTTCTTTTTTTTGTTTGAATTCACACTTTTACATATTATACCACAGAACCGTACTATTTTATTACTTCTTTCTGGAGATCCATTAATGTGATTATATACCTGTTGACTTCCATATGCTGATTTCATCAGGATAAAGTTATGTTGATGCCAAAACAGTATTTTATTTACTTCTGTTATATTTGATTCCATTAATCTTTAAAGACTGAAAGTACAGTGACAGACTGGGAAAGGAAACCAAATTTTTCTTTCAGTCAGAAGTGTATGCCTCCCAGCAAATCAGCTCCTTTCATCTGTGCCGGAATGACAGCTGCATATTCCAAGGCAATGATGTTAAACTAAAAATAATGGAGCTTTTTGCACACCTGAGTCACATGTACACCTTTTTTCCCCATAGTGTTCGGTTTTCAAAGTGAAGACTGCTAGACTGATAATAAAGAATGTGACGTATAACCAGAATCAACAACATTTCAACATGAGATTCTGTCTGAACACCATCTTTGTTCTGTATTCCACATTCAGCCTTTTCGTCTTGAATATGAGTGAATGGTTTTCAGTAGAACCCATTTAAAATCTAAAAAAAGTTCAAATGAGTGTAAATGGTTATCTAAAGAGGAAAGATTACAGACAGAGTCAATGTATGGGACAACTTTCTTGCCCTTGGTCTTACCTTTGATATGAAAGGGATGTGTATTCTTGTGTACGGTTTGATGAGTTTAATAAGTACTTGAGTTCTAATATTGCGCAGGAGCTCTGCAACAGAACATCGCATAATCAGATACACTTTTCAAACTCCTTCACTGAGCACGTGGACTGAAGTCACGTTCACCACTCACCCTCTATGTGCTCTCTGATGAAAGGGTCGTCCATTATGTTACTGTGATTTGTTTTCAGGATTTTCTCAAATTCAGTGATGTCATTGTTCTGGTAGGCGCTGAAAGGGAAAACAGTCGCTGTTGTTTTACTGTATTTATGGTGTTCCCGTGACCCACACACAAACTCTCATCCTGAAAGCTGTCAAACACATTGCGAAAATGTTACATTTTTATGTAAACACTATTCTTATTGCAGTTTTGAGCGTGCATTCCGAGCTTCTTGTTTATGTAATAAGTCTTAAATTTAAGCGTAGAACACAAGATTGTGCCTGCTGTTTATGCAAACATGCAGACTAAAGAGTGTAAACAAGGAAGCAGAAGACCAGTAAAAGTTTCAGGAAGACAAAAAATATATGGGTTGATCATTTATAAAAATCCTCTTACTGCTTTGCGAGCTGCTATGAATAAGCCTACTACCACTAATGTTGTTAATATATCACTGTTCAGGCTATAAAAAACGATTACAACTAGCACGCAATTGCACAACTTAAATTACTAACCCGCACACCCTAAGTAAACCTGAATAGAACGTGGGATTTCCGAGAAATGATTTTTATACATGATGTGCCTGGGACTGATGGCAATCTCTGCCAGTTAAAAGTCTCTTTTTGTGTTAAAGCTTGTTCTCTCCTTACAGACACGGTTTAGTGACGGAGCTGGAGACAGTGTGCAAGCAACAACCACACAGTGATCATAGAGATCATTATGTAATAAAAACAATCTGGTCCTTAGCAGATAAATACACCTACTAAGGATCAGGTAGGTAAATATAACCTCAGATGAACTACAAAACAATACTTTTTACACGGTCATTATTTATTTAACAAAAACTAAATCAAAATGCAGAAGCAATGTCTGAGAAAAACTAAATACATCCTTACTATTTCAATAGAAATCCAGAAGGTAAGTAGGAGCATGTGCTATGAATCAAATATGCTTGATTAACTGATTATCAGGCAAGTGCGACCACTTCTATGAAAGCAGATGTTTTGGCAGTTTGCTGGTCTGGAGCATTTGGGCGTGTGTTAACACAACGCCAAGGAGGAAAGGCATCATCAATGATCTTTTGTGTTGCTGCCCATCATATTGGGAAGGTTTATAAGGCAATTTCCAAACAATGTGAAGTCTGCCATACCACTGTTTTCACAAGTGGAAAAAATTCAAGACAAGTCTTTTCAAGAGTGAACATCCCAACAAGGTCAGACTGTGGAATGCTCAGAGATTTTGCAAAAAACATCCACGAGCTAGATCTCAGACTCTACAGGCCTCAGTTAACACGTTAAATGTCAAAGTTCATGACAGTGTAATGAGGAAAAGACTGAACAAGTATGGCTTGTTTGTAAGATCTGCAAAGATAAAATATCTTCTCTTTATAAAGAACATGACAGCATAGCTTAGGTTTGCAAAAGTGAATCTGAGCAAACCACAAGACTTATGGAACAATATCCTTTGGCTAGAGGAGGTTAAGGTGGAGACCATAACAGAAAGCACAACCTTTGAAGAAAACCAAACACAGCATATCAGGAAAAACACCTCATATCAACTGTCAAGCACGGGGGCGCTCAGCTTGCCTTGCAAAGTGCCACGAGACCTGGGCACCTTGCAGTCATTTTATCAACAATGAACTCCTCTTTTTTTAAAAAAGCTTTTTTTTCCCGCATACCGTTTCTGCATTTTGCCCTATTTTTTGTTAAATAAATGACGACACAATATAATATGTCATGCTTTATCGTTCATCTGATGTTCTATTTAACTTATTTTAAGACCCGTTAAGGACTAGATTATTCTTATTACATGTATGTAATACCTTATAGCCCTTTTCCACTAGTACCGACTCAGGTCAGTTCCACTCTGTTTTTAGGGTTTTCCATTAGGTGGTAGTACCTGTACCAGGTACTTTTTTTTTTAAACCTATTCAGCCAGGGTTCCAACTGATCTGAGGCAATCCAAAGATGTGACATCAACAGACTACCCACCGATTGCCTAGTCAGTGATCTCGCTTAATGAGGCGCGACAGCATCTCGTTTATGAAAATCAAACCATTTTTGAAACCCCACAACACGAGAAAAGGCTAAAAAATAAAACAACACCATGGTCCCCGTGTCTGACAAAAAGCAATACACCAACCAGAATATATACCATCACCGTTGCTGTGGTATTCCTGTTGCATACGAATGTCATCGAGGGACTTTCAGCTAATGGAAAATGACCAAAACAGAGTAGAGTCGAGTTGTATTGAGTCGATTTGAGTAAGTACTAGCGAAAAAGGTGTTTTTGGATTAAACAACACCTGCACTATTTTTTATGTTTAACAATTTGTGCGCTTAACTAAATTTGTGATGCATGCTGTACTATTAGTGAATAGAATATGGATGCATGCTTACCTTACTAAGTTTGTCATCGCTAGGATCTCTGGGTCATTTTTGTATGGTTTGGCCTTGGGGGGGAAAAAAGGACTTATTTGGAGCTTAAGCATAAAACATATTGGGCCTTATTCATTAACAATGCATACGAATGTTACACGCACAAATCTGTGACTGATCAGTATTCAAAAATTTAGTCTTGCCTCAGATCATGCATACAAACAAATGAATCTGATAACAATATTAGCAGTTCGCACATTTCATGAATGCTTCAGTAATTCTGCATGTGCACTTTTTTGTGTAAAAACATTTAAACTTACAAATTAATGAATAGGATCCACTGGATGTCTTTTCAAAATAACAACAACAACAACAACAACAAACCCTGCAAAAACTTATGGCAACCAGCTAATCTGTGTGTTGTTTATATTACTAGATACACTCTATCACCATTTACGGAAAGCAACCTTACAAAAAATTATAAAACAACTAATTCCCACCTCTTGAGAGTCAAAGGGGTTAATTCCAGACTTCATAAGCATGTTTGCTAAGACCAGATACTTCAGGCATGTCGTCCTTCGTGGGCTTCCAGACTCGTCGTAGTTTTTAAAGGCCTCAAAGAAGTCTGTGTGAGCTTTCTCAAACTCACCCTCCCTCAGATGCATCTTCCCACCACACTCTGGCCAGGACCACAAAAAAAAAACAAAAAAGCAAAAACCACAGGTTATGCAGCAAAAAGCTTGACAATATATAGTGTAGCAGTTGCACATTAAACTATGTAACTGCTCTGTGAGCTACACCTTCATACCTCTGATAACTCCCATTATGAGTGGATGAGGAATGGCAGATTTAATATGAAGGGACTGCTCATACAAGGCTTTCAATTTCTTGTTGTTTTTCTGTGCTGTGTACATTTGGATCTCCAGAGCATAGATCTCCAACAGCTGCGTGCCTTTCTTTAGGTCATCCTCGCCATCATCTGTCTGTAGTTCATGAAAAAAAGAGAAGCAACCATTTATTAAATAATTACTATTGTGAAATATACATACGCTTATAACATACCAGCAGCTTCATGATAACAAAAGTAGTGAATTAAGACTTATTTGACCTCTTAATTAAAAAATGGATATTATCTCAGCCTGAAGTAAGTGGGCAACCACATTGCATTTAATTAGATCTACAAGACACTGCTGTGATAAAATCAAAGACACATATTCCATATTCTGCAAAATAAAGATTAACAGAACAAATTACCTGACAGGACTGGTGTAGTTGTCTAAGGATCTTTTGCAGTTTCCCATATTCTTCTCTTTCCAAGTACAGTTTCCCCAACTGAATTAAAAAATAAAGTCTGAACATTTATTTTACTAGAGAATTATTTAAGACTACCTGGAATCAGTGGAAAATTGTTGTATACCTTTGTATTAGTTTTGAACCACAGTCTGTCATTTTTTGCATCCTTCAAAGCCTCCAGTGTGGTTTCATAGAATTCCTGTAGCAAGTCCATCTAGTGACATGAGAAGTAGATTTTAGAAAACACTGAACACGGTAAACGCTTCAAGTCCCCAAAACATATGCATGTCAAACAGTCTATCCACACCTGTTTGGAGGTAGAGATGTAGTCCAGAATGGAGTTGATGGACTTCTCTGAGTAGTTTCTGGTAACAGCACTTCTTATGTACGTGAGAAGCTGCTTGTACCTGTTCATCATCTCTGGAAAGTTGGTCTACAGAGTTAAGAAACACATTAAACCACCTCTCAATAATTTGTGGGGTAAGTGTAAAAGACAATGATGAAAGGTTTTACAAAGTATACCAGCTTAAAGTTGATTTTGATCATCTGTTTAAGTGCTTTGAACCCCCATTCTCCTTTCTCTCCTTCTAGTTCCAGCACCTGAACACACCAAAGTCGACATACGTTAGTAGATTCCATTTTTAAGTAACTTGAATAGAGAGCTACAGAGAAGAAATTATTGTTCTGGCGTATGACTCCACCTTCTGGAAACTGCTGAGCGCTGCTTTGGGATCATCTTCCTTCAAGGCTTTGGAGTTATAGTACTGGTTCTCCAAGTCCACATTTGGCTCTGAATTGCTGTCCTCTGAGTATTCCTAAGTTTAAGTATACAAGAATGTAAAAACTTAGATCGCAAAAGTCACTTCAAACGTATAAAACACATGTTCACCACAAACTCTCAGCAAAAACTAAGCATGCCAGACCGCCTGTGAAAATATTCTATTAATATTAACCATGAGCTAATGTTAGCCATTGTCATGCTTGCTAGCTAGCCAGTTGACTTGATTTTCATGACTGCAGTTCAAATCCAAATGACAGCTGGATACGCTTTAAACTACGTGTTTAAAGTATATTAATATCAGTTAGCAGCATATCAGCCAAAACCAACTATGGATAGCCAGCTAGGAAGCTAACCTTATTCATTCGCTGTCAACTTGGTGCTAGCCAGCAGGCTAACTAAAGCGCTAACATTAGCTAGCATGTACTGTCGGGACTTGTGTCAGCGCTCAGCGGACAAACGTTAACAATATTCAAGCAAGCAGAATAATTTTATTTATAAATACCAGGTCGTAATCTTCTTCATCATCGCACATAAAATCATCTTCCATGTCAGACATCTTGCTGGTGTTCCTTGTTGTTATTCACAGACAGACTACTGTAGCCCGGCCTGTGCTGTGTTTTGCAGCAGTGAGGTGATGGGTCGGGGCGGTAAGACGCAGGGTATACTTCCGTCTATAGATGGCGCTGTTGGATCACGACTGATACGTGAGGTTTCACGTGGACGTCATAACGTGACATGACAGTAAGATAATTTTTATAACAATGCTTTTGACTTGTTGACTAGATTTACTGTCAGTGGAAGAAAAGTACATTTACTCAAGTACTATGGTTAAACTGAAGTGTTTTGATTTCAAAGGCAAACCTTATCACTAAAAATATGAGATTTATTATTTTAACATTGTACTAATACTAATGTAGTATTTGAAAAAAATGTACTTTTTTCAAATAAGTACAATGTATAATGTACTTTTTTCCACTAGTTAATATCCACTTAAACTCTAGCTGTGTTTGTTAGATTTCAGTCAGCTCTGTGAATCAAGTTCACGGCAACAGGATTTCGTGACTCCTCAACACTCTTGGCTGCCACACAAAGAGCCCGTTGGCAGCATGTCTTCCCTCTTTAGCCTCTCTGTCTCACTCTGGGGGTCATTCCACATTGAACCATGTGAAAGATTTTATTTCTGAACTGATTTAGTTCCCGTTCCAAACATTTACGCAATCATCTTTCTGTGTCATCAAGTTATGTGTCATAAGTTTATTTAAAAAAAAAATCCTGATGAGTGTGGGTGCAAAACTAAAGTCGATCATCCTGCGCAGTCAGGTTGGCCATAATATTTACAATGTCCAGACATGAATCACTAACATCAATACTAGAGGAAAGAAAGTTAAAGTCACAGACTGACTAAGTTTTAAAGTATCAAAAAGGTCCATATTTATACTCCATGTGCAAATGTGTGTGTATTAATGTGCCATAGTTGTGCACTATCCCCAGTCATTTATCATGGAAGGCAGTCATTGCATTTTCTATATAATGTAATTCTGCAGATTTTTACATAGAAAGCAAAATATTCTAATTGGTATGGACATGTATGCATTTGACGCAATACAGTCTGGGTGAACCTCTTTATTGCATGCATGAAATGCGTCATTCCAGCATCAGTGGTGTGTGTCTGTCAGCATTTCATTAATTGCACTAGGTTAGCATCAACACAAAAGCTTCACAAATAAGCAGTGTTTCTCTGCACAAATCAACAATTCCAGAAAAGTTGTGGGTCTGAGACAAAAGACACATGGGTGCTAACATGCCCTGTTTTGTAATCACGTCACCCACACGCCTTCTCAAATTAGATGGCATCTTCACATACCTAAAGTGCAATGTTATGGCCACAGGCTAAGTAATGTTGTAACACAGTGACGGTCTCTAAAAATTGCATGACCCAGCTGTGGCGAGAACATGTTATAGTATTTGAAGGGCAGAGAGGGATCCTCCTACCCTGAGCTCATTCTACTACACTTCAAGGTCCAACTTAATGCCAAAGACTTTATTTATCTGATTGAGTCAGGCAGATGGTATAATAAACACAAGTTCATCATGATGTTTAACCTTTCCATGCAAATCTGCAAAGCTTATTCAGCAATCCAGAAGTGTGGTATTAAACCTTATAAACACACATAAGCATCCCTTCTTATTTCCAGTAATTGTTTAGGATTAATTGTTGAAATTAGTACAATGATATTATTCCCTTGGTATCAATGTATACACTACGGTTCATAAGCCGTTTAATTTTTCGTTGCCAAAAAGTGTTTTATGTTGAGCCTAATAACCTTTGCAGAGTTAATTTAATCACATTCACGACAGTCTAGTAAACATTAGAAAAGTCTTTAATACATCTCCATCATGGCATGTGACTGCAAAAGCCTATGTACCTTTCTGTCTCTTTCACGCCCACTCTCCTCCAGCAGGCTGCCTCTTTTATATACTTTTGCCCACACAAGAGTGTTAAGCCGTTGTTGTCCCTATGCCAACTCCCTTGTAGATGATTACTCACGTATTAAAACAAATGCACAAACAATCACACCCCAGCAGTATGCAGAGTTGCAAACCTTGTGCAGCCTACCCTTAGGCGATCATAGCGGCTCGTACTTTTAAACTTGAGCAAGATGCGTGACTAGCCTGCTTGTTTTTCTCTTTTTATTTTTTGGTAGATGTTTTCATTTTTACAAGGTATGTAGAAGCGTGTCTCAATTTTATGCAACGGCTTCCATCATTTGGGGGTGTTATTTCAAATCCAACTTACAAAGAGCTGCAAAGTCACTGCAGCCAAGTCTACACACACTCCTTATAGTTCACACGCTAACATAGTGTGTTATGTATTTGCTTTGTGTGGCCTATAGGAGATGGGTGAGTTTGAAAGTGTTGGGTTATATATATGTGGGAGTGTTATATAACTTTACAGAGGTTTCAAAAATACTAATCACTTTATTCTATGTGTTAGGTGAGTTCATGACACAACACAAGATTTAAACTAAATATTTAAACTTCTGCTAATTAGAGTATTGGTAGTTAGATTCCTGGCTGCTCCAGTGTGTGTGCCAAAGTATTCTTGGGTCCTTGTTGCTCTCTGATGCATCCATTGGTGTGTGAATGTTAGGTAAAAAATGCATAGAAATAAGTTGCTTGTATGAACAGGTGAATGAGACATGTTGTATAAAGAGCTCTGAGTGCTCAAGCAGAAAAGCAAAATATAAGAACCAGTCCATTTAATATTGGCCTTTGTCATGTGTTGGCTGTGCTGAAGCAGGAAGTTGGACCCAAATGCAGGAATCAGGAGGCATGGTGTGAACTCAAAAACAGCTTTATTGCTGTGTTCTCTTTTTTTTTTTTCTTTTTTTTTTTGCCTGTCCCGTTTGGCTCTTTTGCCATCAGAATTATTGTCTAAAGGCGAAGAAAGATGCCTAACGGATTTACTTTACCAAATGGACCATCCCAGCCTTGCCGTAATGGTCTATTTGATTCACCTTTTATTGTTTATTTTATTTTCACTTGCTGAATACGGGACAGACTTGACTGGGGGAAAGAAAGGGGAGAAAGAAAGAGGGAAAGAAAAACAGCTGAGAAGAGGGACGGGGAAAAAGGGCAAAAAACAAAAACCAACAGAATAAGCAGACAAAAAATACATATATCGATCACCTGGATCACCTGTTGAGAAAGAAAAAAGAAAACAAGCAGAAGAAAACGAGAGCAATAGAATAAACAACATCACAATGATATATGGGAATATGACAGTAAATACTAAATACTAAACATTATTGTGCAGCACGTAAGATTGACAGCGCACAGTGTGCTTTGAGGTAGGAGCCAAAAAGGGTGTAGTTTGTGTGTGTGATCACCCGTGTGTACACCTGTGAGCATGGACGCGCTTGTTTTTAAAAGGTTCCTACATGTGATGATCTGTTAGAGGGTGTGGGGGGCCACTGCCCCGTCCTCCAGGGCATGAAGCAGGTATGGAGGAGATCAAAACTCCAGACATCCAGAGGCCCCCAGAACATAAGAGACCAAGGAAGACCAACAGAGGGGCAGCCGCGCCACTGTCCCAGAAAGAGCTGAGGAGAGTCCCAGATGAGGGGTCACTCAGCAGCCGCGGAGCAGAAGCCAGGAGGGGTTGCAGTGACGTGCCCGTGAGCTCCGCCGGCAGCCAGCTGTGCCTGAGTGACCGAGCCCCAGGCTCCAGGCCCCGGCAAGCAGCCACCAAGGAGTGAGCCGGTGTATACCTGGACGCCCATCCCCCGACACAAAGAACCACCAACGCACCGATGTCTGAGGGCGTCCGCCACCGGCAGGGGAAGTGGTGGGGGGAGATAGGCCTCCAAACCTCGGAGGGCCTGAGATGTCCCCAGAGAGGTGGCGTCTGATACCCAACCTGACAAATAGACACAGACATACAGGCACACACAGATACAAACATCCATTCCCACCCTCATGCTCTCATAAGCAATTACTCCACACTCAACCAACGTGGAGACAGACATAAAGAGACATTGTACACACAATCACACTCCCCAAGCGTACTCTAAGAACCGGGTCTAGGTACCCTTGCCCCTGGAGGGGGAAACTGCACCCAGACCCAGGTGGTGTTACCCTTTTCACTGCGGTGGGGAGAAGCAGTCCCAAAGTATTCTTGGGTCCTTGTTGCTCTCTGATGCATCCATTGGTGTGTGAATGTTAGGTAAAAAATGTATAGAAATAAGTTGCTTGTATGAACAGGTGAATGAGACATGTTGTATAAAGAGCTCTGAGTGCTCAAGCAGAAAAACAAAATATAAGAACCAGTCCATTTAATATTGGCCTTTGTCATGTGTTGGCTGTGTTGAAGCAGGAAGTTGGACCCAAATGCAGAAATCAGGAGGCATGGTGTGAACTCAAAAACAGCTTTATTGCTGTGTTCTCAAAATACAATTACTCAAAAAACTAGGAAACTCAGAGGAAGACATAGAAAACACAAGACAAGCACTCGAGCAGCATAAGGGCAGGTAAGATGACAATGTGACAAATAACAGAGGGAAACTGAGGACTGTTGGGGTTTTCTATGAGAGAGAAGACAAATATGCTTAAATTTTAAGTTTTCACAATTTATTATCAAAACGGTTCGAATTTCAAATTAGCTTTACATGGCGCCATGGACCTCCTCTTTCTGTCTCAGAGACAAAAGCTGCCACGCCCAGGTAGTATACACTTATTGTGGGTCACAGAAACTGAATGTTAACATCGGTCGAAAGAGGTGAGCGTGGCCTCAGGTCTGATAGCAGCTCATGTTTCTTCTTCTGGAGCCCTGGACCCTCAGCCTCTGGTTCTGGTACAGGCTCTGGGTGCCCACGATACTTGAGCTCAGGTTTCGCCTCAGGTGATGGGTGTTCCTCTGGCTTAGGTGCAGAGGTAGGCCGGGTCCTGGCTGTCCTCACCCTAGGAACCAGGATGGGTGCAGGAACTGACTGAAATAGATACTGACTGGCTGGACACCAGCCACCCCTACCCGAGGAACTGATGCGAGTGCAGGGACAGGCTGGGCCCTCCTGCCCTCACCCTAGCAGCAGGGACGGATGGGGTGGCTTCAGGCGGAGCAAGAATCTTTAGGAGTGCAGGGTGTGGTGCATAAACATTCTCCGAAAGTGCCTGCTCTGGAACACAGCAAACAGTTTACGGAGGTGTTGGCTCAGGAGCATAATCAGTCTCTGCGGAGGTTAGTGTCCTTGCACAATAAACAGTCTCAGATTTAGCTGGCTGACTACCGCAACAAACAGTCTCCAAGTGGACAGTCTCATGAACACAAGAAATTTGTTCAGCATTGACCAGCTCAGAAACAGAAAATGAATCAAAACACTCAGACTCCATAACATACATAACATTCCATAGGCTCAGGAGACACCACATCATTGTTGAGTTACTCAGAAACCAACTCAATATTATTCTTCTCAGGCCCTGGAGGTGAATGCATGGGCACAGACGTTGCTGACAGAGAAACAAAGCACATCTATTATTCCTAGCAGAATATTTTTCTGATACCCTGGCTGAGCAACAGAACACACACTGACAGAAAACTCAGACTGGTTACCAGTTGACACAAAAGCAGAATAAACACAACTTCCCCCGCAGAAAACTTGGACCTCTCCTTTGCCCACTTAGATACAGAAATGTCTAAATCTTTACCAAAATTTGCAGATTTACAGAATGAAAAGAAGCCTGATACCTCTGTGTAGCACTCTGCCACCATCCCCGACACGACACCAAAACACACACACACACAACAGGGAAGAGCTTTCCGGTCTCTGTCTAACTTTTTATTTATATGTTTATATGCACATACGTCCACATATAAGTCGGAGCTGTCCACTCCGTTCAGCTCCAGTCCACCTGACACTCTCTCAGCCTCAAACAGACTGTCTCCTCCAGGCACCAGCAGCTACTAAAATGAGGAGAGCAAAGTAATCAGTCTGACCAGCATCAGCTGTTTCTGCCCTGACACTGTCCCCTGAACCTGCTGCTCCACACCTCTCCTGCAGCTGGGCCCCAAACCACACCACGCCACACTCTGCCTCCCATGAGCTTCCAGAGGATCGGGCAGCATCAATGAAGTGGGATTGCAGGACGTTGACCAAACAGAGAGCTTCTGAAACTCAGAAACCCCATGAACAAGTCAAGTCAAGTGAATTTATTGTCATTTCAACCATGTGCAGTGGTACAGTACACAGTGAAGCTAGATGGCGTTCTTCCAGACCATGGTGCTACATATTGTAATATGTAGCACCATCAACACAGGACTACATAAAGTTCAAGTGTGCAAAAACAGTGCAACACTAGACAGAACAGAACGATACAGACACAAGACAGTGCAGACACAGTGCAATAGAAAAGTGCAACAATGACATTGTGAAAAAAGCAACTTGATGTGTGAAGGTGTGCATGTGTCAGTCCAGTCACTGAGTGTTGAGGAGTCTGATGGCTTGGGGGAAGAAACTGTTTCGCAGTCTGGCAGTCGGGGCCCGAATGCTCCGGTACCTCTTGCCAGAAGGCAGCAGGGTGAAGAGTGTGTGTGAGGGGTGTGTGGGGTCCACAATTCTGGTGGCTTTGCGGATGCAGCGGGTGCAATAATTGTCTGTGATGGAGGGAACAAAGGCTCCAATGATCTTTCCAGCTGCTCTCACTAGCCGCTGTAGGGTCTTGCGATCCGATACAGTGCACTTACCATATCAGACAGTGATGCAGCTGCTCAGGACACTCTCGATAGTCCTCTGTAGAAGGTGGTGAGAATGGGTGTTGGGAGGTGGGCATAGGATTCCAGCAGAATGAGCTATTTGGTCTCAGGTACAGAATTCTTTTTCAGCCGATGAGAGCCCCTGTTCCTTGAGCAGAAAGTGTGAGAATTCTGAACTAAAAGCTTGAATTCTGAGAACAAAGATAGAATTCTGAAATGAGCATAAGTAAAATAAGAATTCTGAGGTAAAAGGGAGACATTCTACATTCTGTGAATAAAGTTAAAATTCTGAGAACAGAAATGGAATTCTGACAAGACTAAGCATTCTGATGAAAAAGTCAGAATTCTAAAAGGCAAAATCAAACGAGAAAGTGAAAATTTTGAGGTTAAACCCAAAATAGGATTATGAGAATGAGATGAGAATTCAGAGATAGAAATGAGAATTCTGAGGTAAAACGGAAACTTCTGGGACTTGAACTAAATTAAATATAGATTGAAATTAAAAGTCAGAAAACTTATGAGGTAAAACCCAGAGTACAATTGTGAGAACAATTAGCCTCAAAATTTTTAGTTTTTTCTCTGAATTTTGCCTTTTGGAATTCTGAGGCAAAAATCAGTATTCTAGTGAGACAGTAAGCATTCTATCTTTGTTCTCAGAATTCTCACATTTTTCTTGGAATGTTGCCACATAGAATTCTCACTTTTACCTCAAAACTCTGAATTCCATCTTAGAATTCTTACCCAGTTTGTAGAATTATGGACTTTACCTCTGTCACGATCCTGGGTCATTTGACCCAGCATTTTAAGTTTTAATATATTTTTATGTTAATGTTTTATGTTTAAGCTCATTAGGTTATCTAAGCTCATTTCTATTATGCCTAGGTTGCCGTTAGAGCTCATTGTTTCTTAGACTCCCTTTGTGTTATCACCCCCTGTGTTTAAGTCTCCTTTGTCAGTTCGTCATGTTAAGTCTGCTTGTTTTAATCTGTCGTGTTTCATGTCTGCGTCTCATTATGTTTCCTGTTTTATTGTGAAGAGTCTGTTTCCATGTTCAGTGGGTCTAGTTTCACTTCCCCTGTGGCGTCATTATGTACATTCATATCAGCTGTTTCCCCATGTGTTTCCACTTCCCCTGATCACCTCCTGTGTGCATTTACGTTCCACGTTCATTGTATCTTTGTTTGGGTCCTCCATTCACACTACACACACAGTCTGCTTCCGCACACAGTGACAACCTCAGAATTTTCACTTTCTTGCCTATAGAATTGTTACTGTCTCATTAGAACACAGATTTTTGCCTCAGAATTCTCACATTGTTCTTGGAATGCTGACATACAGAATTCTCACTTTTACCTCAAAACTCTGAGTTCCATCTTAGAATTCTTATCTAGTTGTTGCGACCCATCTAGGGGCCAGGTCATAACATGAATGAAGTACCCCGCCCCCAAGGCCCAAGCAGCCACAAGAAACAAATCACTGTTCTTTGCAATGTCATCTATTTACACGATGAAAAGGAAACAACAAAATGGGAGTGTCAACACTTCGGGGTGAGGCAAAGCCAAAATAAGAAACAAAATGAAACTAAACTCCGATTCCGACACACATAACTTCAACTGCTACGGGGAACTGCAGCCAGCAGCTGTCACAGGCGTGCTGCTCAGGTGTTAGGGGAAGTACGAGAACTGCTCTCGCAGGAAATGCTCCAGGCTTCATTTATAGGGGAGGTCCTCAATCTGGAACCAGTCGCTTCAGAGCTCTACATCGACACACTAATTGCACCAGGGCCCCTGCACAGTTGAATTAACATAACACAGTGCATTGTTCACACAAAACAAGCACATATGGTAAATGGTCGTAACACCCCCTTCCATAAGAATTGAACAACCCTGTTATTGTTTAATTCCAAACTAATAAATTGCTCTAGACAGGGCATCGGTGATTACATTTTCGGTGCCTTTCTTATGCTTAATTTGCAGGTTAAAATCCTGCAGGAGATGGGAGCAACGCATAAGTCTCTGATTCGAATTTTGCATCTGGGAGAGAAGAGAGAAACACTAGTGGATTATGGTCAGTGAATACTTGAATGGGTACAGAGCTGGATCCGATGTGCACCTCGAAATACTGCAGAGCCAACAACAACGCTAAGGCTTCTTTTTCAGTAGTGTTATAGTTCATTTGATGTTTGTTGAACTTCTTGGAAAAGTAGCAAATTGGGCCATCCACACCGCGATGGTCCAACTGCATGAGGACAGCCCCTGCACCACAGGCGCTAGCGTCAACCTCTAGTTTGAAAGGGGACGTAATACTGTGTGCTGTAAGAACAGGGGAACTACATAGTAATATGCCTTTGAAGACTTGAAAGCAGTCTGACAAGCAGGTGTCCACACAAACGGTTTTACCGGACTGATCAAATCAGTGAGAGGAGCGACAACAGTGGAGAAGTTCCTACAGGAACCCCTGTAATAGCCACATATTTCCAGAAATCGGGGCAGTGCTCTCTTTGTTTGTGGGACCAGAAACTCTGCAATAGCCTGTATTTTTGTGGCTACCGGACATACCTGTCCCTGGCCCACCTGTTTTCCCAGGTATGTGATGGTAGCTTTGCCAAATTCACATTTAGTGAGGTTTAAAGTAAGCAATGCTTCCTGGAAACGGCCGAAAACAAGAGAGAGTGTTTTTAAATGGTCAGACAGGTTGATGAATAGATGACCAAATCATCCAAATAGGCATTGCAGTTATTCACGCCAGCAAGTACCTTGGCCACTTTTCTACTGGGTAGCGACTGGTTGCATTATGCAACCCAAACTGCATAACTGTGTACTGGAAAAAATTATCCCGGGTGACAAAAGCAGATATTTCGGATGCTCGGGGAGTTAAAGGAACTTGCCAATAGCCTTTTAGCAGTTCAACTTTGGTTACAAAAGTGACCAATCCCACCCTGTCATTTCAGTCTTCCATTCTAGGAAGAGGGAAAGAATCAGGTTTGGTAACAGCGTTTATTTGCCGGTGTTCTGCCGGTTTTAGATGTGTCCTTGATCCAACAGAGCTGATCAAATTGCTAAATCACCTCCTAAACATGTCTTGAAGTTCTCTAGAGGCCTGATAATGAACTAATTATTTGATTCAGGTGTGTTGACCCTGGGTGATATCTGAAACCGGCAGGACACCGGCACTTGAGGCCTGGAGTTGCCTACCCCTGTTCTATAAGATAGTTGACTTCCTTTTGCATTACCATCCTTTTCACTGGGTTCACTCGGTAAGCATGTTGCTTAATTGTACCACGTCATGTTGTGGTACAGGACTGCAGTTTGGTGAGGGTGGTCAGAAAAAAGTGATAAGTTGCTCTCTATCAGATCAATGATGTCAGCTCGAATGGAATCTGATAAGTGGGCCAAAAATGTCTCTAGATCATTTGAGATCTCAGAATTTTTCAACCAGCCGCTACCCAGCACAGCACATTTGTCCAGCAGTCCATCATCGGAGGGTTCATAGGGAGACATGACACTAGGGGAGCATACCGGGGCTGGCTCAACCAAGTGGTTTCTCAAGTGATACGATTCCAGCATGTCAATGTGGCCAACCCTAGACTTTCCCTGTCGGTCTGGGGTTTCTGTTCCACTGGGTATGGGCCAGCGAACTGGGCTAGCAAGCTGGATCCTACCACAGTTAACAACACCAACACTTTGTCTCCTAGCTCGAAACTTCTAATAACAGTTTTTTGTTTTTTTTTAATCATAACGAGGCTTCATTTTAGTCTGTGCATGAATCAGATTTTCCCTAGCTAACTGACTTACAAGGTGGAGTCTTTCCTGAAGACTGCTAGCATAATCAAGAACAATATGTTGAGTTTCAGAAGTTCCTGACAACCATTTGTCCTTCAGGAGCCAGGGGAGACCACGGACCACATGTCCAAAGACTAGATCTGCGGAACCAAGGATTACTGGGTGGCCTCCCTAAGGGCAAACAGCTATAATGGCAAACCCTCATCCCACTTTCTACCAGACTCCAGGCAGAACTTGCGCAGCATAGTTTTGAGGGTCTGGTAAAATCTTTCCAGGGCACCCTGACTCACTGGGTGGTATGGACTGGATTTTACATGTTTAACCTGTAGCTCATCAACAACCTGCGCAAACACTTTTGACGTAAAATTGGCTCCTTGGTCAATTTGAACAATCTTTGGGAGCCAAAATGTAGAGAAAAAATTACTTTGTGCTTTTATCAACATTTTGGCTTTTAATGTACGTAATGGAATTGCTTCTGAGAATCTTGTCGCTGAACACATCACTCTGAGTATGTATTGGTGTCTGGATTTAGTATTCGGCAGTGGACCCACGAAATCCAATATTACTTTTTTAAATGGTTCCCCTGAAATAAGATGTCGCGGAGCAGGTGGGATTTGTTTAGTAGGTTTCCCCACCAGCTGACATGTAGTGAGTGAACGTCAATATGCCACCACATCAGCCTTCAGCAAAGGCCAAAAGAAATTGTGCAACACCCGGTGATAAGTTTTGTTCACCCCGAGGTGTCCGGGGGGGTTGGTAGTGACGGCAGATTCGAAACAGAGAGTCAGTGACGGGTCATTTTACTGAGCAGTTATTAATGCATCCTTGTTTAACTTTAAGCTTAGCTCTTGCCATCAGTATTGTCACATCATTGCCACTTTTTATTCTACCACTCTTAGTGTTGGGAAACGTCTTCCCGTCTAATGTAGCCATGAATGTGTCAGCGACATCAATAACATCATCAAATTTGCGCGATTGCACACGAGTATGGTACAAACAGGGAACACAGCTGATATAGGGGTGGCAGCACTAGTGACAGAGGTAACAGGCATTTCGATCACTTCAGGCGCGGGGAAAACTTTCCCACCAGCCAAATCATTTCACAGAATAAATGAAACCCCTTTAATCCGTAACTGGGAGCGTTAACATGCCCGCTTGTTACGGGCGAATGCAAATGCACCTTATGTAGCGGCACCCGAAGAATGCTCATCTAAACCCCCATATCAACACATTTGAATCACAAGCAGTTTTATCTCACAATGGCAGTACTATGTCCAACATAACAGGCACCTTATCCTTCTCCTCACCCGTCACAGAAATTAAACCTTTGGAAATGAATGGTTTGAAACGTGGTTCTATCTCAGCATCTAAATTTTGACCATGAGTGGAAAGCATTTCAGGCAGAGAGATAACCTTAATAACCATGCCAGCTAGACTTTTAGAGCTTTTGTGCTGCTCCTTCCTCCGGAGAGCGGGACAAACAATGATCAAATGTCAGGGTTTGCGACAATAGAAACAGTCGTGATTTCCACCGTCCTCGTGCCTATTCTTCCAACCCAGTTTTGAACAATTCTAAAATTGTTTTGGAATGTTGACACAGAATGCTTACTTTTATCCCCAAATTCTTAATTCCATTTTAGAATTCTTTCCCAGGTCTTTGAATTATGGACTTTACCTCAGAATTTTCACTTTCCTGTCGGAATTTTGCCTCTTACAATTCTGAGGCAAAAATCAGTATTCTGATGAGACAGTAAGAATTCTATCTTTGTTCTCAGAACTGTCAGATTGTTCTTGGAATGTTGACACATAGATTTGACAGAATAGAATTGTGAGAACTATGTGGCAATTCTCAAATGAACATTAGAATCTGAGATAAAAGTGAGAATTTCATAGGTTGTGAGAATTCTTTGGTAAAAGCTGGAACTCTGAGAACAAATTGAGAATACAGTATTCTGATGAGACAGAGTGAACTCTAAGAGGCAAGTTTCTGGCAAGAAAGTAAAAAATCTGAGGTTAAACCCAGAATTCTGAGAACATGGTGAGAGTGCTGAGATGAAAATCAGAATTCCCAGATTAAAGTGAGAATTCCATGAGTCAAAATTCTGAGACTAAAGTAATGATTATGAGGAACAAAGTGATATATCTTGGGTAAACCTGGAGTTCTGAGAACAAAGAATTCTGAGAATAAAAATCACTATTCTGATGAGACAGATGCCTAAGAGGCAAAATTGTGAACGAAAGTGAAAATTCTAAAGTTCTGAATTGACAAAGAGTTTACTATTTGATTTTCATAAATGTAAATATGTCAGAATATCAAGCTAAAGATTTCCTTACAGCACAGAGCATGGGAATATCCCACCCATCTTTACTGATGTGACTTCTCCCTGACAATGGGATGGCAGGGAAACAGCTCTTAGTTGCCCTGTTTTTATTATTCTGCTTTGTAAGAGAAAACAAAAAACAGATGTGACTCAAAAGCCAGTCCAGCTTTTATGTCAAATCCAGGATGCAGAATGTAGGATGGGACTCTGTGAAATATCCATCATCCCTCTGTCCTTTTCTGTCTCTTTACGTGTTACTTCATGTCTTCTCCCTCCCCTTTGGCACGCACATCTCTGTAGAAAGCTAGAAAATCAAATTAGAAGACTGTGTATGTTTCGACATATCTCAGGTGCCAGCCTGAGGTTATGGAGGTTATGGGTATTGGTGGTTTCCAACCTTATATTCATGCAAAGATACACGACCACATTCAGTCAAAGAGGCGTGACAGAGTTTATACAGAGTGAGTCCACGACAATAAACTTACCTTCTGACATCATGGAGTTGACCTGCCAGAGTATGGAGATTTATGTATTTAGTTTTTTAGCCAAGCACAGAAGAGCCGCAGCTGTTGAAGTTTTCATAAAAAGTGTCAAAAGTTGAGTGATAAAACATTCGCTTGGATATAACTTCTGTCCTTAAAAGTCTTGCATGTGTTTTGAGCTTCCACACACTGTGGAAGCATAAAGATTTCTGAAAGCTTTCATGTCTGCTTTTTGTACATTACTATGTTCTTATGGGTTTTTTCTATTACTGTAGAATGTGCAAATACACTAAATCAAACAAAAGTAGGTACAAGTCTTTCTTCAATTCTGTTCTTTCTGTTATTTTTTTAATTAAAAAACTGTTGTCTGTACTAAAGAATCTAGCAATGACTCTTTCCTTGTGGACTTAGGCTGTGAATGATGCGCTTTCTGACATCAGTTTCAGTGCAGTTCTGATTGTGCTCACCTGTTTGTAATTCTGCAGTCTTTTCAGTTTCAGGATGAATGCTTTAAATAAGACAAAGGAACACCAATTGTATAAGTAAATTGATTATAACGAGTGTCTGTTGAATATCTATAATGTGTGAAATATGTTTCAATTTGCATTTAATTGCTTGTGTTTGAACTACCAAATAGTTCACATACAACTGGAACTAATAGACTTAGGTTTAAGTCTATACTGTGTTTTGTGTGTTTTGCCCCTTTTTGTGTTTTTGTGGGCTGATCAGCCACTATTTAAGTTTCCCCTTTGTCTTGTTGGGTAGGTCAGTTTGTTTGGGTTATCAGTATTGTTTGTTAACTTTGAGTAGAGTTCTGTTATTTTGACCTCTTTTATGGGCTCAAGATTTAGATTTTTTTGTAAGATTTAACCAACTGTGTTTTGGGGTTAAATAAAAAAACAACAACTTATTTTGGACTTTAACCTGTGCCTGAGTTTCCTTCGCTGCTCGGTCATGTACAAAGAACTAAATTCAGACACATTTCGTTGAAAAATAGCCACAAATTAGTTCTGTTTAGTATAACGGAGATATATATTGGTCTGATAAACACTGTATGCATGGCGCAGAGCCCGCTGTGGCTTCATCTGTCTGCCCTGTTGTCACTCCAGCAGGCTCTTATGTCTGCCATGAAAGACTGTGAGCATCTCCTGGATTAGATAAAAGCCCATACATCCACCCATTAGGATCAACTTTGTTTACTTCTCCGCTGAGTCGCCCAAATTGTGAGCTGAGACTGGTGGTCTACTACTGAGGAGGCAGTGAGATTTTCCACAATCAGTTTCAAACAGTAAGTTTCCATTGCATGGAAAAGGGTCCTGGTCTTATCTATGTCTGAATGTCCTCAGGATTAAATGGCAACAAATTACAGTTCTGGGAAAGACATTTATGGAAGAGCAAACAGCCTTGATAACAGAGTGGATTGATGACCATTCATAGGTTCTAACGGTATTTATGTTTGGACAGTTCATATCTATGTTTGTGTACAGCTACTGCCTGTTAGTGCCCACTTACTAGTTAGTACATTGTTGTTTTGATGTAAATAGTGTCAGCCCTGTTGCACAACCTCCCCAGAGATGGATGATCCACTATGATCTTCCATTTCCCAGACTTGATGAGATCACTGCTCACATAAGATAAGAACCAGCAGCAGAGGTGACACACATGGCTGTCAACACTGGAGCTGTTGCAGTGAATCAAGCAAATGTTAACTCAGAAATAATACCAGTCATCACAGACTACTGTTAATGGAGACATTTAACAGCAAGCAAAGCCACATCAAACTCTCATTTGTTTTTGTCTTATGCTTCTGTGAAGGCAGTGTGCATATAAGCTACCACAGATGACGGTGTGGTTAACAACGGCTAGACAATCCAATAAGGTGGGAAATGAGAAAGACAAATAGTAGTTCAGCATAGAGCCCTTTTCTTGGTGTGATACAAGCCCTGTTGACACTGAAAAGCAGAGAAAAAGCTGAAAGTTCGAGCAAGGCTGGAGCTGAAATCTGTACTGAGGGTTAGGGGGTGGGCGTTAGGCTGGAGGTACTTTTTAGGATGTTATGGCCAGTGCTGCATCAGAGGATATTTTGCGTGCAGACATTTTTATGAACTTAGACTCAGTTGCCAAAATATTTCATATTTATGAGCGCAAGATTCGTGCTAAGTACAATAAAACAAATGTCATTGTACATATCACGCTGTTTTATTGATTTAAATTGGGCATATGGCTCAGCTTTAGCCATGACTGGAACAAAGGCTGGTCAGTGTTTCCCCTGATTGTAGACTCCGGTGCTTAACCTTACCCCAAGAGTAAACAGGTTTACTTGTGCATAGTATATAGCGCAATACAGTAAATCGATATCATTCACATAGTTGTCTACATGTAAACTGTCTATGTTAGGCTGAGGTCTGCTAACCACATATTTACACAGAAGCAACAGGCTATAGCAAAGCTATTGCTTTCAAACTATTATGGAAATGAATACATGTGACTGAACCTGTGATGTTTCAGCCCGAGAAAGATAAATATATTTCATTTCTTTGACTGTGTTTTGTTTTGTTTTCTTTTTCACTGTCATTAAGTGACCCACTGAAAGAAGGGTCAAGAACCTCTGTGTGTAGCCTAATATAGAAATCCAGAGTTTTACAATCTGTAAAGAGTTAGGAGGCGGCGGAGAAGAGGGTTTACAAATGGTTCTGGGCACATTTCCTGCACAGGCGGGAATTCCATCCCACTTCACCAATCTGGAGATGTTTACTTGCAAAATGTGGAAGCATGATGCAGTGCCTATGTGTCAGTTTCAGAGTGTGAGTGTGCGTGCGCACGAGTGGGGGTGCGTGTGGGTGTGTGTGTGTGGTCAAAGGAGACCCTCAGCTCTCGTGACTCTGGCTGGGGATAGAAGCAGGGGGTGGGGAAGATGCTATCAGGCCCTGATTTCTGTGGTTTTGATGACATCCAGATAATAGCAGAAACACACACATACACACACACACAACAGATGCACAAGAACAAGCATCTCGTCTGCTTCGAGCTTGCCACCACTGGCCTCTCACGCACACTTACGCACACACACAGAAACACAGACGCATACACCAAAGCTTGAAAATTACAGCTTAGCATGCAAGCGCTGAGCAGATGGGTTGCCTAATGACTGTTGTGTATAGTGCAGAGGGAGTGTGCTGCTTTCCCATTACACGTCCCCCTTACAACCCCAAAGCATAGGTCTGGCTTTCATTTAGTTTATGTCTGAACTGGCACTAGCATGACACATGCAAGTTGCAGGTGGTCAGGCTATGAAGAAAAAAATGAAAACATATTCTCTGCACTTGCTTTTTGCTTTTATCACTTGTCAAATGCCATGCAAAGTTTTTTTTTTACATATGGCCAAAATAATATAGCACAGTATATTTTGTTTATTTTTATACCTGTTTGCTCTTTGCAGGATAATGTGATAAAAATCTGTTATTGTCTCTATAAAACAACAAGCCTCTGTGAAGATGAGGCTTTAAATGACATCAGTATGTTAGCGTGAGAGTCAGAGGTAGACTGCTAAGGATCTGTCGTGATTGCTATCAAGGGATGATTACTTTAAGATGATCTCATTTAATGATCTAATATTTTAAAAGATATCGCCCTACTCTCGTTATTATGAGGAGATCGTTTTCTTCTAAAAATCAACCTGGTCTCATTTCTTTTTCCCCTGAGTATGCTTGAATATTATCAAAAGGTTTTTTAGAGAAGATCAGAGAATTTTACCAACTGAAACTGGAAACATTGTGAAATAATCTATTATCAGTGCTAAAACAAAGCGACAACATGAAATTGGCAGTGATTATGTTGAACTCTAAGATTTCCTTTTTGATTACAGTCTTGTGCTATAATAACAACCTTGTCCAAAAATATTCTGCTTTACTTTTTTTCATGTCTTAGATGTAAAAAGAAATATTATCAGAGCTAAAAGCTGTGCTAATATGATCAATTTGTTTGGCTAATACATTTGGCCAGTCAGAAGCGCAGGATGTCACAGTGGTGCCTTAGTGCTGTCACTTCACATGAAGAATACATATATATATATATATTTGGAAGAGCCTCACATAGGTGTACAGCCTACAGCGTGCCTCATAGTTTAGCCTACCAATGTGTATACACTTTCCCCCCAGATGTGAGTTAGGTGTTGACTTTTTACTTTTTCCCATGTACTTTTATTGAAGGACAGAAGCGACTGAAAAACCTACAACATCAGCTCTTCTGAATAATGCTTCTATTTAATTGGAAAGTACCGGATAAGATGTTGTGAAAGCGTCACATTTATTATAGAAATAACTCTTATACTCGATGATTGATTCCATCTACCGTTAAGTGCAGCTACTGTGATGGCACTGAACAAATTGGAGTATTTAGAGAGAGCCTATGTCTGTGTCAGTGTATTAACTGTGTGCTGTGTTACTCTTAAAATGAGTGAACACATAGCACTTCAGTCTGGTGTTCAGCCTGTAGAAACCATCCTATAGCTGCTACATTTCTGCCAAATAAATGAATCTCAGTTTGGTCAGGTTTTTATTTATTATATTTTTTCCTCAAACAGGCGGTCTAATAATCACCTGATCTAACCACCCAGCCTAACAGCAGGCCAGAACTGGCCTTGCTAATCCACACAGAAAATGTGCTTCTTTAGGACAATAGATTATAGCTGTGACAACATGTTTTTTATCACGATCACGCTTTAGGTAAAATGACTGGAACACAGAAGTGATACTTTCTCAGAATGGATCTCTATAATTCATAATTATCATTTGTAACAACTGTGATCATTTTCATGTTATATTAAATTATAAAAAGCAAAGTGATTGAGCTGACTGACAAAGTTTCAGTGACACTGATCTGTTTGTCAAAGACAGTCTCACACACCAATTATAATGCACATAAAAGGAGCAAACCAGACCTATATTTATGAATAGCACCTTTTAAAGGGCATCAGTCAGCAGCTTGCTCAGAGCTATGTGACAGAGCGATTGATGCTGCCTTTATGTGCCCAAGTTTTCTTTATGCATGTTCAGTGGATGCGTGTGGAAGAGACAATGGGGGGGAAAGGTCTGTCTGCATCTTTGTCTATACCTAATCTCCTGTTGCACGCAAAAGGCGGTGTATAAGACAACCATGAAGGTAACTTCAGATGGACAAACAGCCGCTCTGAATTACATCACTTGGGGAGGATGCCTTTGTTTCTGTGAAACCAAACACATCCTCGTGAATGACATGGCAAGGTGCCTGTATTTGAGATGTCTTTGCAGGGAGGCGTGCCGATCATCTATTAGTCTCAATTTCTCCCCTTCTCGCACGATAGCTCATCCATGATACCTCCCTTCATTTTCCTCTCTCCCACCTCCAGCCTCAGCACTCAGTTTCTCAGCGAGGCACAGCTCTGTGATATCCTATACAGTCTGCACTTTTGACCAACTGTCCTGGATAATGGTTTTCAGATTCTTCAAGGTGGCCTGAATTAGTGCCAGAGCTGAAAATGGAAAGCAAACACAAGTCCACCACCCTCTGTTCCTACTTAGCTCCAATGTAAGCTGATTATTCAGGTTCTGTCATGCTTTTCCATGTGAGTCTCACATCCCTCAGTGACTGCACAGACAGAGCGTGAGTTTGTTTTTTTGTTTTTTACTGTCCACCTTTATGTAATGCAATCAGCTATCAAGGCACAGCGAATTAGATTCCTGCAAAGGGACATGGCTCCAAAAACAAACATGCTTGTGAAACCTCAACATGTACAGTATGAGCCAGAGACGTACGATGAGCTGCTGCAGGTTGTCTGTGAGTCAGTACACGCAATGCTCTCCACAGTCTCACACACATTAAACAAGCCCTCCTCGCTTCCCACATGGCCTTGGTGTGTGGTTCCTCCTGACCACACAGCTATGTTTACTTTACCGGCCTCCCTTGTTCTAGTCTTACAATTGTTGTGGTTTTTTGATCTGCCCAACACTTCTTTAGCAATCCACAGTTTCTCCACAGTGTTACTACCGGACAACTACAAAAGTGAAATTAAATATTATAGTGTCGGGCTCGTATCTTTCATTGCTTTGGAATTTGCTATGTAAACTGGCAATGACTTAATAAGATCAATGACACATCATTTCTGTGAGGTCCTGGTGGGCAGACAGTAGACGGATTATTTTCTATGAATTTCTACTGTGTATAATATAATGATAATCCAATGTGTGATATGAAACTTTTATGGAACTACTGCTGATATGATATTAAAAGACAATCAGTGGGTGGCGATTGCCTTTCTTTTTTTCTTTTGGTAATTTTTATGTTTTTTGCTGTTGTAAACTGACTGCAGTGACTAACTGGTCGCCCAGTGGTTGAGAAAGCAACACTCTCAACATCTGATCGACCCATTTATGAATGCAACCAGACTGCAAACAAGTTGTTATCAATCTGATTCAGTCTTTTTGGTGATTTTTTTTTTTTTGCTGATTCTCACAAACACATTGCATGTAACTGCCACCTTAACCGTCAATCGTAGATTGATATCAGACTTCCTCCATCTTATTGCCATTTTATCGCTTTCTTCACACAACAGGGAACTGACTGTGAGTGGTCACCGACCTGGTCGCAAAATCGACCTTTTATTAAAAAGGAGCAAAATTGGATACAGGGGTACTCATTAGCTAGAACCACCACTTAACCTCCCACATAAGTCTTTGGACTGTGAGAGGAAATTATTAACACACCATACATCATGACTGAGCTGACAGTGATACTTGTAGTCACCAGAGTACGGTGGCCCTGAGAGGCCAAACCAAGATATTCTAGGTAAGTGTGTTTTAATCTCATGATTCATATAATACTGATGATGGATTTTTACCCTAATAGTTAGGCTAAAAAACTCAACTCTCATCTTTTCTTTTCTCAAAAAAACGATAGATCCTCCACTTCTTTTAAGTGTCTCCAAGCGCAAGTCTTAGCATATTTTGGTTCCTACAACTGGTCCGTCGGGTTATTGTCTCCCCAGAAACACTTTCCTTGTGCTTTTGGAAATCTTTTTTTTTCCTATTTCTGTTTTCTTTTTTTCTATTTCTTTTTTCTTTTTTCCTATTTCCGTTGTGTTTTGTGTGCTTTTGCAGGGTTTTTCTTATAGCTGGTGTTTTCTTAAGTTGCAGTCTGTTTGGCCTCTTAGGGCCACCGTACCAGAGAGTGGATGCTAAAAGATAATGATAATGTGGCACCAGTAATTCAATACACTTTGTTCTATGTGAGGATTTGGTGGTAAATGTTTGTTGCTGACACAATAAACAGTCTCAGTTATTTTCCACCTGTCAAGGTGAGTTTACACATCCCGTCAATGTACACCAGCATACTATACTACGTGCATTATTTTGCTCTTCAAGTTTCACTCTGCCCTTTTTAAAGAGGCCCTTTCAGAGCACTGTTTGCACTGTTTATGCAGATCACAACTGCACAACCACATACAGGGATATGGCAAGCCACACTGTCTGTTTCAAGCACACGCAAACCACTACAGTGAACTGGACTCAACAGCCAGCTTTCCTAAACCTTTGCAGATTGTTGAAACATCCCTGTAATCTTCTCTGCTGCGGCCCTTGAGCTACACTACTCTGTGGTACAGATGAGTGGTGTGACCACATATAAGTCACACAACAGAAACTATATTGATGACCTCTGAGACTCATTTATGCATGCATTCCATGTTATGATATCGTATCGAGAGAGGAAACTGGGAAATTTTCACTCCCCACAATGTGAAATAGTGTCTCAAATTGGTAAGTAAGGGGCTGGAGACAGAGTATGGGTCTGTTTGCTTGCACATAATTTGTTTTTATGAAGTGTAGTCTA
The DNA here is from genome assembly GCF_036321145.2 of Pelmatolapia mariae. Taxonomy (NCBI): domain Eukaryota; kingdom Metazoa; phylum Chordata; class Actinopteri; order Cichliformes; family Cichlidae; genus Pelmatolapia; species Pelmatolapia mariae. The sequence continues at coordinate 12,845,890 of NC_086227.1, read as the reverse complement.
ACATAATCCTTATAAATATAATGTAAAAATCTGCAATTTTGTAAAAAACAAAACAAACAAAAACAGGAAAAAAAGAGTGCACTGCATGGTTAACCAACATGCACTGCATGGTTAAGTAAGTGGATTCCCTCTCTGCTTGCTTGCCACCCGTGTAATGTCTTTGTTGCAAAAATAGTTTCTCATGTGATCCCCCCCACACACACCACATCCCCCCAGCTCACTTCCCGACCACACAAACGCCACCCTACACCTCAGCTTACCCCAGCTACATAGGTGTGAGATGCGTGTTATAGTGATGAGAGCAGGGCAGGCGCTCCTGCAATCTTAGGAGGTGATGAGGCCAGTAAATCTCCACTGAGGGGTGGTCTCTAAGGCTGCCCCAGCCTTGGCAGGACCCCTGGGTCCAAATTGAAAGCAGACATGTTTGGAGTTCATTCTCTGAGTTACTACTGTTCAATTGTGATTTACAAGAGTGTGTGAGATATGGAAATCTCTCACGCAACTCAAGATATGGGCTGAGTAAAAGCACATTGTGAAACAGGCCCCCCTCCACCCTGTGGGAAGGACTAATCTGTAAACTCATGCTATCCCTCCATTTGGCCAAGACTGTTTATTCAGTTTTTTTCATCCTTTCAGCCAGTCATGTTCTCAAATTGGGACACAATCTCCTCTTTGGCTAATGGAAAAAGCATGCCAGCAAGAAGGGAAATTCAAGCTTTTCTAATAGGGGTGCAAGGTTGAAATCATTATGGGTGGGGGGTGGGGGGTGGGGGGATTCAGTGAAGGGGAGCAAAGCTAAACTACAGTACACTGAAAAATCTTCTCTTGTATCGATTCTTACACTAAGAAAACATTCAATCCAAGTCCTTGAAGATTAAGATTAAGGTAAACCTTAATCTACACTTCTATTCACATTCATTTATTTGAAGGAAATACACTCACTGGCCACTTTGTTAGGTACACCTGTTCAAATGGTCCTTAATGCAAATAGCTTATCAGCCAAACACATTGCAGCAACTTGGTGTCTTTAGGCATATAGACATGTTCAAGGTGACCTGCTGAAGAAAGGTGATTTAAGTGACTTTAAACATGGCGTGGGTGTTGGTCAGAGTATTTCAGAAATTGCTTATCTACTGGGAGATTCCCACACAATCATCTCTACCACTCATTCCAAAAAGAGAACATGCCTTGTTGATGCTAAAGGTCAGAGGAGAATCCCCAAAAGTTGGTTCTCTTCATCTGGATGTAGCGTTTTCAGTGGGAGAAACATGTGGGGGAAAGACCATCTCTGAATTGAGGAGGGGGCCTAAGGATACATCTTTCGCCATCCTATAATGCTGTGATTGCAGCCATTCCCCAATTCTCTGTGAATGGCACTCATGGCCATTGATCGATGGTCTTTGATCAGTGGGTTTTGGTCAGCGGTTGTTGATCAATGGTCATGAGAATTTGAGAATATAAAAGAAGGAACTGACCTCCCAGCCCATTGTTCCCTCAGTGGGCTGGTTTCAGTCATTATGCAAAGGTACTGTTTATAAGGTTGGGGAAACCTGCAGTCAGCTGAGACTGAAGAAGTCACTTGGATGAGTGATGAAACGTTTCTCCAACTGAAAACGCTACATCCAGATGAACAGAATCAACTTTTGGGGATTTACTTACCTTATTATTGAGCATGCATCAAGACGTCAGAGGAGAATGGTCAGACTACTCTGAGCCAATAGAACGGTAACAGTAACTAAAACAACCCTTGTTTCTAGGCACACTTTGGGCCACTATGTACCAACTAAGCATCATTAAAGTGCCAGAGCCTACCTGAGTGTTGTTGCTGACCATGTCCATCCCTTTAAAACCAAAGTGAACCCATCTTCTGATGGTTGCTTCCAGCAGGATAATGTGCCATGTAAAAAAGCTCAGATCATCTCAAACTCACTTCACTTTACTCAGATGACCTCCAGATTCACAGGATCTCTTCTCAGTAGTGCACCTTTGGGATGCGGCTGGAATGGGAGATTCTTATGATGGATGAACAAATCTGCAGCAAGTGTGTGATGCTGTCATGTCAATATGGACCAAATTCTCCAACTAATTCAATTCAATTCAATTTTATTTATATAGCGCCAAATCACAACAACAGTCACCTCAAGGCGCTTTATATTGTACAGTAGATCCTACAACAATAGAACTAATGTTTCCAGCACCTTGTTTAATCTGATCCATAAAGAATTAAGGCAGTTCTGAGGACAAAAGGGGGTCTAACCTGTTACTAGAAAGGTGTACCTAAGGGGATGATATCAGCTAAATACTGCAGAAATATAGTCACTTGGAATCCAAGGACTATTGGTGCTGCTATGAAGTTTGGTCTACTTGAATCTTGATATGGCCTCTGACCACATGTCAACCTGTTCAAGTTAACCCTTTGACAGCTTGAATAGCTTTCAGCCCTTCTGTCAGAACCTAAGCTGAATCGGTCGTCAATGGATGAATCTTCTTGTGAGAAAGAAGAGTGATGAGGAGCAAATTAGCTTTCGCAGTTTACTATTAAACTTGACTTTATCTGAGTGTTAGGTGCAGTTTGTATGAAAAATTGGAAGAAAGCAGCATCTGAAAAGTTCATTTGCTTTATATTTTTTTTAAGTTTTGCTAAAAAACATTAATTGTTTTCAGTATGCATGCTTTGTTACTAAGCAGAATGGCGGCTTAGTAAATGTTTCAACTGCATTTTTTACGACTGATTTCCTACAACAGATGTCACAAGTAAACAGAAACATATGTCACCCTTGTAGGTTTCTCAGTTTTGTTTTGTTCACACAGACAACAGCAACACACCTTTGGTTATACACCAGGCCACTTCAGAACATAACTGTTCACAAAAGTTATTTCCTCTGGCCGATTGCCTGGCCTTTTGCATGCGTGCAACCTCACATGGGTCTTTGTAGGGTACACAAACACACATCTACAAACACAACACGCACCAGGCTTTCTTCTCCTAGACAACACCTGCTCTCCACACGAATAACTCATGTTGATCCAGCGCTCCTCCCCTCATGGCAAGTCTCAACTTCTCAGGTGATGGTGGACTTAAATGAAACACTAAGAAACACTGACCTCTAACCTTGCTAGAAAAAGTTCAGGCAATAACCGTTAGCATTCATTGCAAGGTCAAAGTCAAAAAATAAAAAGAAGTAGATGTGAATATAAATAACAGGAATAGAGGAAAAGCCAGTTCAGTGCCATAAAATGGTTTATCACCTAAACACTTAGCAAACCCAAGGCACGTCAGGCTTGAGGCAGACAGAGAAACTTCCTGGCAAGTTCACTCCATCAGGAATTCATAGGGCAATGTGTTTGTTCTACATCCAATATCAGCTCCTGTTCTCCAGCTCTGCTGTGCTTCTCACACCTCCAACATTAAAAAGACATCCATCCTCAGACAAAGAGGGAATGGCAGAGGCACTGTTATCATAAACCCACAGACAGCAGTGCTTTACTTGTCAAAAATGAAACCACATGGATACGTCACATGAAAATAGACAAGCCTCACACGCACAGACATGCACACACAGGTTCACTTGCATCACTCTGAACAGATGGTCTGGTTAGACAAATATCCATGAAGGATGACTAGCTTGCAAACAAACGTGTCGATACCACAGAGGTTGTGTTTAGTGCTGAAAGCAATAGATGTAAACTCGATAAAAACATATTTGTTTCCCTCCGTGTTTTGAGAAATTCTCGCATGTAAACTCCTAGTTGTGTGTTTGTGAGTGCGCATGTGTGCAAGCATTCGTGGATCCATGAACTTGTGAGCCTTTTGTAATGAGGGTTATGAAAATAAAACACAAAATACTGACTCTCGTTAACTTCTGTCATAACACATGACACAGACATTCCTCTCAGAAGCCAATGAACAGTTGAGTGACTCAGTGTTTTGGTTATGGCTCCACTAAAGCCGGTAGCTATGAGAAGATTAAGGAGGACTTCAGATGGATCCAAAACAAGCTCTGCTACAGAAGGAATTTGATTTGGCCTTTCACTCAAGGGAGATTAATTCTGATCATAAGCCCTTTTTGTCTGCTTATTATTTTCACTAATTACCAAGGCTAATACAAAAGTGACAGAGAGTTGATTAGTGCCTGTGAGCCTTGATTGGTGCCTGTGAGTCTTGATTGGTGCCTATGAGTCTTGTGGGCAGCTGAAGGTGTCCTCATTTTACTGCCTCCCTTGCTGGCCTCTCCAGCTGTCTCCAAGTCAAACTATAACTCATGTGCTCCACACATTGATTCACTTACTAGTCTTATTTTTTATTTAGAGGATTTGACTTTTGTCTTTTTTAATGATTGCACACATTTACATTTAGTATTTTAATTAAAAAACAGTGAACACTGCATTGGCAGAAGATGAACCAATTTATGTCACATTTTACAGTAACAACTCTGCAGTAAATATATTTAATTTACTGCAGAGTATAGTTAATACTCTGCAGTAAAGCAAATCTGCAGTAAAGATGGGTTTTAATGATACTGTAGCTACAATCAAATATTTATACCCTACTTGTGGTAATGAGCTAACAACGGTCATTCTGTAGTTTTGTTTGGCATATAATCCATTACATACAACAGTATCATTTTAGCAACTACAACTACTGTCTGTGTAGGTTCTCAGTCATCCAGGTCAAAGTACTTCATTCAGTTCTTCTCCTAGAACTTCTGCTAGAACTGAAGAAGCCTCTTTGATGATAATTAAAACATCTTCAAACACTTAAAGAAGTCCATTCGAGTTCTTTTCAAGGCCTTGAAACAACATTTACTATTGTCTGTGAAGGTTTTCAGTCATCCAGGTCATCGTGGTCTAAGGAGCTTGGAAAGAAAACCGTCTGGACTTCTTTAAGACATTTCACCTCTCATCCGAGAAGCTTCTTCAGTTTTAAGAGCAACTGGTGGAGAGTCCCTATGGGAGTGTCCCCAAGAGGGTCATGGGCCCACTATTGATCCTCTACCTAATCACACGAGCCAAGGTGTGAAAATGGGTGTAGGTCACATTCAGCCAAGGTTTCAGGTGAAGCTATTGTGAAACCTAGCCCCACCTATCATGTGATTTACTGAGGTCAAATGGTCCAGGATGTGAGTGGGCATTAAGGCGTCTGCGAGGGGTTTCAAAACTTGATTATAGATGGCTTATGACACCAACTGTCTGCCATCAAAGATGGCCATTCACAGTGGACATAGATGGCTTCTTTCACTCCTCTTTCAAACCATCTGTCTTCTCTGTCCTGTCCTAAACTATTTACTATTACTACTTGCCATCCATGCTTTCTATAGGTCTCTCTTCTTTGGCTGTTTTTCACTCCTTTTCAGTCCAGTCCAAAGAACTGTTAGCCAAAAACCTGGCATGTCTCAGCATGGTGTGAGAACAACATGACGTAAGTATTTTTTTTAAAGTTCACCCCTAGTCATAAACAGAAATATTTTTATTATGCTCAGTAAGTAGGGGTGAAAGAAAAGATATCACAGCAAGGCATGAGAGAGGGTTATTAAAAAATTAAAAAAGCCCCATGGTCAGGCTATGACTTGGTCTTTGAATATGTCATGGAATTTGCCATTGAACATTTTAGAGTTTGTTTGTTTGCTTGTTTTAGTTTTTTTTTTTTTTCAATGAAGAATTTACTTAAGCAATAAAATTACAGTGAAAGGAAAAACTGCACTTTAAAATATATTTAAAGAAGATGAACCCCAGAAATTGGGGGGAAAAAAAATCATGCCAACATCTGACAGAGGACTTGAGAGATGCATCTAGTCCTTCAGTTGATCCAAGTCCTTTCAAGCTCATTAGAATAAGATAAGATAAGATAAGATAAGATAAGATAAGATAAGATAAGATAAGATAAGATAAGATAAGATAAGATAAAGCAAAGTAGACAGGGCAGGAATAAAGAATAAATAAAGGAATAAAGAAAAAGATCCAGCATACCTAAGAAAAACAATAATATGCAAAAAATAGTATACACTATACAAACTAGAAGAAATATCATTTAGATAATTTAGATATAATTATATCTACATATATGTGTAAGCATGTATGTGTATATATGATACAATAGTACAGAATGTTAGTACCAGCAGAATGGAATATTTCACAGTGCAGTGGTTGGATGTTAAGAGCAGCAGGTATTAAATATTGCAACCTAAACTATGTACAGACCCCAGTGTGCACACATGTGGTGTGTTTTCACATGTGTACATTACTGCTGTTGTACATTGTTGAGTCTGACAGCAGCTGAAATCGCTCCTTCTCACATTTTGGGTGCAGCAGCCTGTCACTGAAGGAGCTGCACAGTGCTGCAGGGTGACCTGCATGAGGTGGAAGGTGTTATCTAACAGTGATGACAGCTTATCCATCATTTTCCTGTCACTGACTAACTCCACTTTGTCAAGAGGGCGTCCCAGAACAGAGCTGGCCTTCTTGATCAGCCTGTTCAGTTTCTTCCTGTCCCCAGTGCAGATACTGTTTTGTATTGTTAGTCCAGTCCAGTTTATTGATCAGGTGAACACCCAGGTTCTTAAATGAGTCCACTATCTCAATGTCCATTCCCTGGATGTTCACCGGTATAGGTGGAGGATGTTTCAAAGTCCACCACCAGCTCCTTGGTTTTCCCACTGTTGATCTGGAGGTGGTTCTGCAGGCACCACCTGACGAAGTGCTCAGTCAGTTCTCTGTACTCCCTGGCATCCCCATTGGCGATGAGGCCAACAACTGCTGAGTTGTCAGAGAACTTTGGAAGCAGTTAGCAGATTTATAGGAGAAATCTGTGGTGTTTATGGTGAATAGAAATGGAGCCAGGTCTGTTCACTATGTGGTGCCTGTACTGCAGATGACCCTGTCAGACACACAGCTCTGGATCCTTACATACTGAGGGCAGTTGGAAAGATAGTCTAGGATCCATGTGGTGAGGTGATTGCCAACACCTGTGTACTCCAACTTGCCTCTCAGGATTGGGGGTATGAATTTCACAAACTCGGTTTTTGCCTTTTATGCTTTATTTCTATATGTGTTTACACATGTTTCAATAAATCCCTTGCACATGTTTCCCATTTTACAGCAAAATGTAAGGAAATGAGGGTTGGCTCAAGTCTTTTGTATAACTGTCCGGTAAAAATACTGATTAATATACAGGTAGAGATTAATGACAAGACCAGTATCGCGTGATTGTATGACACTGTCTATGGGCCAAGTCTCAGGAACACACTATCCAAATAACTTTGCCCTGTTTTGCAAGTTAAATGTTAAAAACAGTTATCAGCCCACCTAATTCCAGTCAACCAAGAGAGGAAACACACAACACTGTATATGCCACAGATAAGAGTCAAACTCTGGTGATCGAGCCGTATAAAAAGAACACTTTAAGAGGTCTATCCCACCAACGCACCAGTACACCAACCCTGATTCTTGCCAGGTCTATTAAGTGCACTGTTTAAGGGAAGCTCTAAGCATGTGATTGTTTTCATAAAGTTAATATGTGTGGTGTATTTGAACCTAACATGTTATTATCACTGCACCCTGCTGTTTGAAACCCCTCACATACATTTTATAATGAGGCTAACATATAAAGCACTTTACCTAAATCAGCCATGGCATTTTATTATCACATTTATCCTGTTTTAAAAGCAGGATGCACTTTATTATTATTGTAAAGCAACCTTCACAACCATCCAGATGCATGGGTAAAGAACCATGGTAATGGCCATGAGGTGAGGAAAACAGGACAGCTAGAGTAAAGCAGAGGTTCTGATTAATAATGAAGCATCATGTGGAAGCATTTTGTGTCAAAGAGGAAAGCAACTGTAGTTCTTAAAATGGTCGTGACAGCAATTTTCTAGAGTACACACAGTTATCTGGCGTCTTAATTTCAGATAATTATTTAAATAGGGTGCTCCACTGATAACACATGACTGCTGGTAGTAATTATCATCACAATTTATTTGGACATTCTCATTCTAATGCTAAAGTTTCCATCAAGTCATGATAGCTCTGGAATAAATCTACAAACTAAGACACAGCAATGGCTTATATAGTTCTTATATTGTGTTAAAGTTATATAAATTAAATATATAATCACATCTCTAGAGCATGAAGTTGTAAAAGAAGTGTTTAAATAAAGCAGTTTTACTAACAGTGATTGTTAGTCAATTTTTCTCATTAAAAACTGTTTAAAAATCAAATCTCTTTATATAAAGGTTTAAATTTTCAAAAGTTATGCTAAAAGACTATTTAAGTTTACTATACAGTCCTGTGAAAAAACGAGTACACCCCATGATTTAACGGGTTTTAGCTTTTAGCTGAACCACTTTTAACAGCAATAACTTAAAGTAATAGTATTCTGTATGCCTAAATTAGTCTCCAACATCCTGGAGGAGGAATTTTGGTGCATGCTTCTTTATAATGTTGTTTTAGTTCATTGAGGTTTGCATGCATTTATTCATGCAAAGCTCTCTCAAGGCCCCAACACAACATTTCAATTAGGCTGATATGTGTATTTTGACTGGGTCATTGTAACACCTTGATTCTTTTCTTTGTCAGTTATTCTGTTCTAGATTTGCTGCTCCCTTCATTGTCCTGTTATGCAGACCCAGTTTAGGCCAAGCTTTATCTGCTGGAGTCTAGAATACTTGTATTCTGGTATATATGGTTGACTCAGTGACTACAAGGTGCTCAGGTCCTGTGGCTGCATAACAGGCCCAAATCCCCTTTACAACTGTGTTTGAGTTAATTGTGTAGATGTGCTGTGTTTTATTTTGTTTTTTGTACATTATGGCCAAACATTTCTACTTTACTCTCATTGTTTTAAGTTTTTTCAGATACAACTTGCAAATGTAGCCTTTGCTGCCATGTTCTTTTTAAAACCATACTTGTTTAGTCTTTTTCTAATTTAATTAACTTTAACCTCCTAGGACCTGGCATCCACATTTGTGGACATCACATTTTGGGTTGTCTAGACCTAAAAACACTAATTTTTCTCTACAAGGGCCTGATATCCACTTACGAGGACATTCTACTTCCACTGTTCTATCACAATTTAAAACGAATGTCCTCATATGTGGATCTCATTTTTGTCAGAAACAAAATGAGGTAAAAAAAAAAAAAAATCTGGCAATTCTTTGTTTTTACATTCATGAGGTCCCAATCAGCCCAAATATCAAAGAGAAACTAAAAATACATGCCATGGGAGAGTTCGGGTCTTAGGAGGTTAAAATTTTACAATGCTAATTTAGGCCTGTAAACTCTGAGGTGCAGCTCTGGCATTGCACGGTCCTTGCCCTTGCTGTGAATTTTGTGGGACGTCCACTCCTAGAATGATTATGGGATTTTATAATCATAACCGAATGCTCCTGATGAGCAGACTCCCAAAACGTCCACTTTTTGGGTCAGGTTAGTTAACCAAGATTAAGTTAGCGTAGTCAGTTTCAAGTTTGTCACACTGTGAGACAAAAATGACCAACATTACCTGCATGACATTACCTAACTACATTGGCCTAGGCGGCCAAAGAAAGAACAACATAATGTAGGTAGATTTTCTAAGTTCATTCCTAGTCATAAAAATAAACATTTTTAATATATATCAATAAGTAGGGAAAAAAGAAAAGGAATCAAAAGAAAAGGAATCAAAGCAAGTCACAAGAGAGGGATATTGAAAGCTGAAAACAATCTAGTGGTCAGACTTTGACTTGTTCTTTGAAAATGGCATGGAATTTACCATTGAGCATTTTAGAGTTTGTTGTTTTTTCTCAGCATTTTTTCCCCATAAACAATTTACTTAAGCAACAACTGTACCGTGAATGTTACAAGCAATGTTACTTCATGACCACACAGCTATTTTACCTACCACGAATTGGCTGTGGTGAGAAAAAAAAAAGCATCAAAAAGAAAGAACAAATGATCAAAGTATTGTTTAAAAAAAATTACCTTTTACCACCCATTGTGTTGTCAGAGAAACATTAACACCAACCTACTGTGTATACTGTGAAACGTTTCATCAATATGATACAATAACAGTTACTTTGTTATGTTTTGAGAGACATTTTGGTGCACTTGTCCCAACAGAGACTGCAAGTTTTATCCTATAATTTTTTTTTTTTTTTTAAGTCTACATAAAAGTAAAATGGCGATGTCACCATCTTTAGGGAACAAGAGGTCACTGAACAGTAATGAAATGATATGAATCATCTACTATGGTTTTTGCAGATCTCAACTTAAATATTGGAAAATTTGGCTTGAAAGTGCTCTTTGCCACTAGCAGCAAAACAGGAGATGAGAGTATGACATTGCATGAGAGATAACAGGGCTCATGTTCTCGTAAAATACAGGGAAATTGGTCAACAGCTACTGAAAAAAATTACAGGGTCCAAAACTGACATATTTATAACACTAAAAACAGCTGTTATATTTTATTCATGCATTTATGCTTCAAATTATAAATGTGAACTTAATTAGAGGTTATGTAAACTGTCCACTGTTTTGACTCAGGATCTAAAAACCTGCTCATTTTAAACCTCTTTCTCCTACAAAGCTACTAAGATAGGGCATGTTTTTATAAGCAAAGCTCTGCTTTTTCTGATACATGAGCAGATATGGTGAGTAGTTAAGACTGTGATCCCTAACAGCTGTTCCTGCATTAGCTAGGATCAGAGTATTCCCCCGACAGCGAAGCACAACGCCAGTTCACATTCTGCAACAAGGCTGATTACACCACCACTAATGCACTGTAACTGCCTCCAAACCAAAGTATTTTTATATGAAAAACAAATATGCACTTTTTGTATTTTACCACATCTTTACCACATCAGCATGCAGCCATTATGTACTGTTATTAAATCTATACTCTTAATAACTTAATCAAATGTGCACAATAGCAACAGTGCAATGTGTGACACTGTATATGCATGCTGAGCTTACTTTTCTCACACCTTAAATTGTTAGCAAAATTGCACACATTTGATTTGCTTGAAATAAATATACTATTACCAATATATCTACTGTAAAACATCTCTTATTTGGGTAAAATTGTGTCCGTGTACAAGTGTACACTGTGTGTTTCTAAGTTACAGTTATTTATAGTCAGAGCTAATGTTGTGAGGCTCCATCCCAAGAGATCCCCCAATTACCATGGAATTTAGAAAGCAAAAGCTAAACCCAAACAGTCCAAAACAGCGCTAAGAATAGAGTGACCTTAGAGATGATCTAATCTTCCAACATAAATGTAGTCATATCATTGGAAGACAGGGGAAAGAGCACAGAGAGAGAGACAGAGATAGGCTCTTCTGTCTTGAGGAATGCTTTTAGAGTGTTGAGAGAAGATCGTGTGTGAAGGCAGATGTCTCTGCAATAATAGTGGAAACTATCATAAATTCTGAACCTAACTTCATGTGCTAACACTCCAAGAGGTTCTTAAGAACCAAACAGGGATAAATTAGAGAGTAATATTCCTGTCCCAGGGAGTGGAAAAAAACTAATTGGAGCCACTAAGTCGTTTTATCTGGTGAGCCATCAGACGATAAAATAACATGTGGTTTCACGGTAAAACTTTGATCAATACTTCCTAGAGTTGGCTCAAAATAATGCATAAATAAATAATGCACTGTACCTTAGAACGGATATCTTTTTAAGGCTAAACAAGACAAATTTGCCAAAGCAAGAGTATTTTCTTTAATTATCTTTGCATCTGCTAGTTAAATGGTGCAAAGGTGTAGGTGAAAGTATAAAGTTGGTCTCATTTCTCTAAAAGCAATGAGACCAACTGACAATAGTGTCACTGTGAGTTCATGCTGGAGTGCCTAGCATGACACACATTGGGGTCTTGAAACTGGAGCTGGTGGTTGGTCTGGATTTGGAGTTGGAATGGGATTTGGGTTCATGGTGAGCTTGCATGATTGCGTGTTACGCTGCAATCATCTAAACCCTTGCAGAGTCCCTGCTGGTTTCAATAGCATTCAACATAGCAATGGGAATCAATTAAAAGGAGTAGTAAGATTCCTAAACACAGACCTCTATTCGTCACAACAGCGTGTAACTCAGAAAAAGAGTGAAATAAAGTATTGAGGCAGACATACGGGAATGAAGGCGTTCACTCATTTAAAGAAATTCACTCACGCAGGTCTTGTTTGTCTGTTTTACAGATACTGTGCTTCATATGCTACTGTAAACCTCACACAGTGCCTTTGATCCTTGAGGCAGCAATCCAGTCTATAAAGCCAAACTACCTGCAAACACACATTGTATCCAAGTGCACAGATGTCTGCACACATTGACACAAGATTTAAGTACATGTCCTTTATGATTACAGTAGAATATATCATGTCAACTAAAACATAGCTTGCAGTATCACCATAACAACCCATAATAACCTATTAAAGCATTTTTACATTAACATCCATAACAGTAGTTATACTCCCACTACTTATATGGTTAGAGCTCCAACTTTTATTTGACTGTTACACAAATTAATAGCCTACTCACGCTACTAAATAAAATTTGAATAAACTACTACCACTTTTAAATTTGGAGGAGACAGGGAAAAAAAATCAAGAAAAAAAAAAGAACAGTGTCTCCAAATATGCTTTAAATAATAGTGAGTCTTTAGGCAACAACAGGGAGAACAGAGCACCTCAGTCATTGAAATCACTGAAATAATTACAGCACTTAGCTACTGTTTGCCAAGACATTAATTTTCCCATCTCCCCCTTAAGACATCACATAAGGTCAGCGACGCTGCAGTTGACCTGTGAATTTGGACTTTTGAAAAACTCTACAGTGGAGTACATTTAAATGGTGCTATGAACTGTAAATGAGGCGTTCCAGGAGCATTTGAAGATTTACACAAACTTTTACACTTGTAGTCCCAGAGGCATCACCTCTGTGAAACCACTCATACAGCCAAAAGTGAGAAAAGGCTCACTGATTAAGCAAATGATAATCTAGAAATAGTGTCTATTCTTACAACATCTTCCTGTTCTTCCTACCTTAATACAAATATTATGAAATGGTGAAACTATGGTTGAAGGATAGTGGAAGAAATCATTGTCCAAAAGGTTACCTAATGAAATAGCAAAATGTATGAATACTTGGTAGCAGAGCATTCCATTATTCCTTCCATTTTCCAGTGCATGCAATTCCATATTAGATGTCAAATGTCCTTTTCTTGAGCCATGTGAAGCTCTTCTTAAGAGATTCTCATGTCTTTCCAAGTCTGATTGGATAAGTTATCCTTGAAGGATGTTCTGGATATGAAACAGGGTCTGCGCTAAATTGGACAGACCAACAATGCCTCCACAGGGAGACATACTAATCCGATGGCTCACTCGCTTCAACTGGCTCCTTTTGGAAATGAAAGCAAAACAACTAAAATCTGAGCTCCTTTGGGTAACTCAGGTCCATGCTATTAATATATGCAGCATTGTAATCTGCTTGCATTTCAGCTGAAGCTGATGACTACGTGTAGGTAAGTAGGGTGAGACTGTACACCAGTAAGTCGAGAGCTCAGTCAGCCTGATATGAACAGGGCCTAAAGAAAGAGCATGTCAGTATCTTCACTTGGGGCAGAATTAACTGTACAATTAATCTTTTTGGCATTTTGTGGCTCACCAACTACGTTTCTAACCTTCGTGTTAAAAATTCCAGGTAAGGTCATTTCTCTCTTTTGAAGGGATTTTTTTCATAGGAGTCTTGGGAACACCTTGTCTGGTTCCTCCCACGGACACACTCTGCCTCAGGGGGACGTACCAGGTGCTACCTGCCCAGACAACACAGATCCACCCACCATGAGAACCTTGGGATTTTATAGACACGGATCCTGTAAACTTCACAGTCTTCAGATGACCTGAAAATGTATATACTATGTTTTGGAATTATATGTCTGTCCATGTTGATTTATATAGATTGGGCATTTAGCATTCATTTTAATGTCTGTTTTTCTGGTGTTTGTAACAGATTAAGTAATATTTTCTTGGCTCGTGTACTTAAAAAAAAAACACAGCTCAAATTGTCTCTGAGGTGATAGAGGGGACAGAGGAACAGGAAAGAATGAGGTCTTTACAACTGCCAGTTTAGAGATAAGAAGGAAACCTGCTGCGACCAGAGGTCCCACTCTCTCAAGCTGCAGCCCTGAGCTCCCCAGGGGAGCGCATCATTAGGGCCCATATAAACTTTTGAAGTTGTGCGTCCTGGAAAACACAAGGCATGTAAGGCAATAATTTATGGCTTTAAATGCAAACATAAAAAGTGAAAGAGTATATGACCCTTGACACTGAGACGACTACTTCTGAGTTGTTACGTCTTCTGTTTTTCTCGCTTGGATGGATACCTGCCAGCCATAACCTTAGCCACTTTAAGACTCAATAAGAAAGAAAACTAAAGGACTTCTTTGAAGTTTTTATTTTTTTAACTTCAATCAGTAAACCCCTTACCGGTGATCCAATGCAGCCGAGTAAAACCGCAAATTAATTATGACATTTAAATTGAATAGGAAAGAAATTCTTTTGAGGTTTGTCATTACAGCGAATATTGTAACCGTCAATAAAATAAATGTGAGTCAGTCTGAGATCTGTGACACGCACTGTGCAAGTCTATTTAAGCACAGGATGTTTCTTGGACAAGACAGAAGGGTTGTAACAAGAGTGAGTCTGCAAGAGTGAGTGAGCATGCAAATGTTCTTAAAGTACTTATGATTTCAGTCTTCCAAGAGTTTATAGCTCCCTCTCATGTCTGGTGGTTGAGTGACAGTGAGAGGCAGGCAGAGGGTGTTTCTTCATTGCATATCAGCAAGGGACAGCTGACTGGTTGGAATTTAATTGCTCTCAAGTGAGGTCAGCAGGAGGCATTTATCTAAGCAGAGTGCACAACGACAGTGGACGATGCACAGAGTCAGTCTGCCAGAATCCGAGAAACATCCATGGGAATTCACAGAAGCTCCCAGTTCGTGCTTAACTTTACTGCATCACTGGGTCTGGTTTACCACTGAGACTGCAGCTTTAGATCTAAAGAGTCTTCAAATTAAAACTCTTGCTGAAAGGAAGCGCACCTCTGCCAACTCCTGTCACCACTCAGAGCACATGTAAGTCATTACAATACAGATTTGTTTGTTACAATTAAAGCTATATATTTTGCTTGTTTCAAATTATGTATGCATGTACAGGAATTATAGACAGCACCAGTGATGCAATATTTCATGCTCTGGATCCATGAGAGGGAGATATATATCTGTCAGCGTGCATCACCCAAATTTTGATTTACTGCTTGGAAATGTACAAAACATACTTGTGTAAACACAGAAAACCAGAAGCTATTTTGAAAGTTGATTGAAAATGTAATCTTGTATGTAAGTATTAAAATGCATTGTTTCTTTATTACAGTGATATTCTGTATAATATTTCCTGAACTGGACTACAATGCCCCTTGAGGGACAAGAAGATGGAGCAGTAGATGTGCGCCGTCACTGAAGTTTAAAAGAGGGGCATCATCTCGTGATACAATCAGCCAACTTCTGCCAACCTGCTTCCTCTACAGCCACTCTGTCTCACCTCCCCGCCAGGAAGCAGTGCTGCAGTAACAAAAACCAGCAGGTCACAAGTGAGGGGTCAGGAGATCCCTGAGCTGAGGAACGACGCACAGATCTCTATCTTGTATTTCAGTATGTTGTTCACTGATCCCCACTGCATTGTATTATAATGCGCAAATGGATGCTGACATGGAACCTTCAAAATCTGTTCCCGGGACTGTACCTGCATGCAATCTTTCTGTTTGGCAGTGTGTGTGTAGTCTACAGTGACTGCACCCCAGAACAACTTGCCGCCATCATGAACTGTTCCAAACACGAGCGCCACACCAGGAATTATGACTATATGGAGGGAGGAGATGTGCGCATACGACAACTGTTCAGCGGCACGCAGTGGTTCCTAACTATTGATGACTCCGGCAATATCAATGGTACTCAAGACTCTACCAACTGCTACAGTAAGCATCGCTCTTTTTGTGTAGACCGAAAGTTTATTATAGGTCCCACTGTATATCTGAATTACAGGCATTTGCCAAAATATATGTGAATCTGACTGCTGTGCACGTGGGACATGTTATTATACAGGTTTAGCCCCAGCGTAATTACTCTGTTAATAAGTCATGTGTGTCTGTTAGAGCAGCCAAAGTGACAGGTAAAATGGAGCTGGTGGGAGATTTGATGGGTTAAATTACAGCACAGGCTGTAATGAAGTAAACTGAAGGGTCTTGGAGACTTATGAATGTTAGGACCCTGTGACCTGAGACTCACACCGGCACAGATTCACATTTGTTCTGCCTGATTTCCTCTCAGTACTCAGAGCGCTAGAATGAGTTATCAGGGAAAAGAGTGGGAGAGAATATTAGCAATGGAAAAATCAAATTTTACTTTGTAATGGATCTGTGGTTGGCTGCTGAGATCAAACACAGAGACAGCAACCACACTGTGTCCAGCCCAAACTTATTCTTTTGTAAAATTAGAAGCCAAATATTTTAAAATAATGATTACCATCTAACTACTTAATGACACATTTTATTTGCTAATCGTGATAAGTGCTTTTTGACACACCTACTTGTTTGAATTGTTGCTCAGGGGGCCAACGTTTTCTCAAAGGTTGTCAGATAGTACGAGGAGTCTCTGTGTCATGGTGAGGATGTTTTAAGTAGTTATCATTTCCTCCTATCTGACAGTGCCTCCGTGGCTGGAATGTTGGCTTGAAAGAGAGATGCCTCATGGAAAAGATGCTTGTGCAACAACTGGCAATGAAAGACTGAAAAACTGATACGCCCATATGCGGCTGACAGTCGCACGCTAAAAGCACACAAAGTTCTTTGATGAAAGCAGCATGGTGCAGATGTACATGGAATAAATCCGCGATTTATGTTTTTGATTGCAGCGAACAAGAAGTCCTTAAAAGCTGATTGCAAAAAGTATTTTATTACAAAGACAGAAAGGAAAAAAGGGGGACCAAAATGAGAAACGTTTGCTTTGTACCTCTAACACAAATATCGGGTCACTTCTAGTGAATTCATCTTTGTTTTTATGATTTATTATATTACATTGTAGTGTTTTGTTTTCTGTTACATCCAGGGCAGTAAAAGATAAAAATCACAATTTTTTTGTGGTTCAAGCAAAATGAGGCCATACTGATAAAAGGTATGTTAGCCCTCACAGAAAGTCAGACAAACAACAAGCTGGAAATAAATAATTTCTAAACAGCAGGTGGAAAACAGGGACTTCTAGGAAAATAACCTGATAAAAGTAAAGACATATGTTTTTGTTACAGTTCTCTGCTGAGTCAGAGCAATCGTAGCATAGTAGACTGGCTGCACCATACTCTACGGCCACCCTGCTAAATTCATTGCAATTTAGAATTAGAATTAGAAATGCTTTCTTCCCAAAAGATGGAAAATCACTGTGTTACCACAGCCAAAACATGACAAATACCTTAGGTCAGTAAACTCACGACAAGAAAAGGCTCAATTATTGGGATAAATAAAGCATTTCTAAATCGAATTTGATGAATGTTGAAGTAAAATACATATTACCTGATTAAATCCTGCAGTATTTTGCAGCAAAAACGAAAGTTAAATGGAATCAATTTGCTAAACTTGCACCTCTGTGAAACTACAAGGTGTTTAGTCTGAAGCTAACTCCACATTTAACAATATTCCGTGAAAGTTATGTCTGGAGCACATTTCGCAATGAATGTAAACACTGAGGTCCAACAGTGTTCAGAAAGTAGACTTAGGGATTATCCACAAAGTAGTTTACTTAGCCAGGGGCAGCGAGTGATGGCAAATCTGTTTCAACTGAGGACAGCTTGTGAGGCTTTTTGCATCAGAGCCAAAATGTTTACAATATGCGTGTAAAAATGTGATCCATCTTTCCACAGTACACCAAACGACTGGAGCTGTTACACGTTACATTACGGGGATAATGCTCTCAGACGACAAGCATGCAGTTACATCGATAAATCCCACCAATATATGTGGATTAAACAAATGTTTGGCTGACTCTGAGTCTGTAAGCAGGTTTACAAATGAGGTTGTAGCTTTTATAGTGTTAAACTGAACTTTCGAGATTGCCTCTAAAATAAGTACAAGCCGGGGGGGAACCTAAAAGCGGGGAAATAAATATGAGTAAACAGTTAAAGGTCAGTAGTATTAAGTCAGATATCAAGAGCAAGAAAAGCACAAACAACATTCCAAGATTGGGAGATCCCATCTGTTTGTGATCTAGCAAACACTCAAATGTGGCATGCTCAGTGTCAGCCTAAAGAGCTTTAATAGACCTCTTCCCCCTTCTTTCCCCTCTGCCTATCAAATGAAAGAATTTCTAGAGTATGTAAAAAAATCAACAAGGTTTTGAATTGCCTAAAAACATGAGCTCTGAACCAGATTGCCAGTCTGTAAAAAGCACATTTCTCTATTTATTTTAGTTTTGCTGCCACTGCCACATCTCACCATTCACTATTTTTAAACAGAAACATCATATGTTTACAGCATGCAAAGGATTTTTCATACATATGATGGCAATGTTTTTACCAAAGGTCAATGTTATGGATATTTGATTTATGAACTGATAATTGGTGCAGCCTGTTGACATGACATGACTTTTTTTTTAAAGTTACATTTTATGTCCTACAGGATAACTAAACATCTACTTCACTTTACCCAATAATGTAATAATTTCAAATATTCACAAAAGATCTCCTGTTTTTGGACTCTGGGCAAAGAAATTTGCTGTTTACATCATTTGATTTTCTGTGTTTAAATACTTTAAAAATTCCATCCTTTCAACATGGCACACAGGGAAGAATAAATGTGTTTACCCTCCCACAGATTTGAAAAGCAGGCTTTAAATGCCCTGTCTAAAGCACACGCAAGAAGGTAGTTTTCTCAGTCCCTGGGGGAGAGAGAGCCCTAATCTGTTTCCCATATGTGCTATGGCATAGGTTGTGGTTTGTGTAAAAGCCACCCAGGCCACTTAACAAAGCTTGGATAAAGTCAGAGAGACCACAGACCGATTAATCACAGGAACCTCCACCTCGTTTGCTAATGAAGATGTATGTGGAGCTGGAGCTAGAGTAAAGGCTGGATGATGACAGCGCCTTATCTCTCCTGTAACATGCCTCCTTTTTCTGACTGTCTGGCAGGTATCCTAGAAATCAGGACAGTGTCCGAGGGAGGCATACTGGCTATAAAAGGCGTAAAAAGCCAGTATTATATTTCTATGAACAAAGCTGGACAGCTGCAAGGAAAGGTAATATTTTTCCACAGGGAGGAAAGTCATATGCTGTTGTCAGCTAATTTAAATCATGCAGAAATAAAACAAACAGTTCAGAGCGTTTACTTTATCATATTAATGGCTCGATGTGTTTCCATTACAGAGGATCTACAACGACAACTGCAACTTTAAGGAGGTTTTCCTAGAAAACTACTTCAATGCTTACTCCTCGGCCAAGTGGACAAAAAAAGAAATGTTCATAGCCCTGTCACAAAAGGGAAAGCCCATGAGAGGAAAGAAGACCAGGAGGGAGCACATTGCATCTCATTTCATCCCTATGAAATGCAAGGCAGAGGAGAGGAGAGTAGACTGAAGAATCAAAGAATTTACCTGCAAAATATCTATGGATTCAGTCATGCTATATGTGCTAACAGACACTTGAATACACTCCACTTTCACTCCAGTTGCAGATGAGCCTGTTTTACAAAATGTCATTTTTAAAACAGAAAACAAAAAGTTCAATTTGAGCACGCAAAACAGTTTTAATCATCTTAAAAATTAGAAGTTGAAGCAGGAATTCTGGAAATACCATGAAAGCTATTCTATATTATTGGTGTTTTGAATTGAATAATGATATTTCTTTATAAAAGTGTGTCTATATAATACAGTAAAATTATACAATACAAATACAAATTATACGATGCAGTACAGTCCCGTATTGTATCTTGTTCAGCGATGAGCTACATTCAGCCAGGCGAGGACAATCGTATGATCACCAGAATAGTCCACAATAAGCTTGACCATGATGTGCTGAAGCAAGCAGGACTTGTTTTTCTTTCCCCTCATGGTGCTCAGACCACACAGAGCATCCATTTATCAACCATCCTGTAAAGAGAGCTGGAGGCATACATATTCATACTCACACCTACAGCCAATTTAGAGTCACCTATTAACCTTACACTTGTTCCTGTTTGGTTCGTTTTTTTGTTTTTTTCTTGGGAATGTCGAACAAAAACCAATCCAACATGTGCAAAGTCCACACAAAAAGGCTGCTACTGACTGGCAGGTTCCAACCGTAACCTTCTTGCTGTGATCTGACAGTGCTAACCCTTCGAAAGTGAAGCGCACACAAACAGAGACGCAATAAATTGCGATAGCATTATCGCTGAAATGTAAGCACATGAGACAGTTACTTGTGGATGGTCTGTTTTGTCCTTCCTGCACTGAAGACCAGACTCTGGCCAAATGCACTGTAGATGCTCGCCAACTCCCTCTGCCTTAGGGTGTGACTTTGAAATGCTCAAATATTCTGCTGCTGATGCTGCTAAAAGATACCCAAATGAAACCACAAAGTGAACACCATAATAAATGCATATGTTATGTAATCTCTTTCTATCAGAGTGAATAATCCTGTACACTAAAAGGTTATGATATTTATTTTTACAGATGCTATCTTTAGGTTACGGATCATTCCCATTTTACTAAGCATGAAAAAGACAGAAATACACCAGGAGATGTATTTATTTTCACCACACTCATCAAATAGTCGTAACTTTTAACTTCTAGGCCAGCTCTCTCTTCATGATATCACTGCAATATCTCAGTACTAACTATATCACTACAGTACCTTGTTATTTATGGGTGTAAGTTATTTGTTTTCTTTACATAAAACATATGTTGTATGTTAAGGTGTCCCGTTGTCTTACAATGTAACCCACTTGGATCTTTTACTGTGCAACTGTGGAAATAAAGTATTGCACACTGTATTCATGTTTTGTTTTGTTTTTGTCCACCAGGGGGTATAAATGGTCAAATAAATTCACGAAGTAAACTTTGGAAAACAAAAAACAAAAAACAATGACCTACTTACATATTCAGAACAGAAACAGAGATACTTTACAGAAAGTTATCTTGCCTAATATTCTGTCTTTTGTCAGCACATCTTCTTTACATGTCATATCTATCTATTTATACTCCTGTGCAAAAGTCTCGACCCATCCTCATTTCTTTATATTCTGCTAGGAAAATTGGAAACAGGTGCAGGGATTTATTGAAGCGCATGCAAACATATATATAAATACAGTATATAAGGGGAAAAAAGTTTGTACAATTCTACGGAGCATGAATGTCAATATTTGGTATGATCACCTTTATTCTTTAACACACCCTGAACTCTCTTGGGCCTACTTTTCTGTCATTTCTTTAAGTAGTCTTCAGTAATAGTTAGTTAGGAATAGAAAGCTCTTCTTTGATGTTGGCTGCCTTTTGTTCTGTTCTCTGTCAAGATGATCCCACATTGCTTCAATAATGTTGAGGTTCGGGCTCTGGGGAGGTCAATCCATGACTGATAGTGCTCCACTGTGTCTTTTTCTATCCAGGTGCTTTTACTGCAACGGCAATGTGTTATTGATCACTGTCATGATGAAAAATACTGACAATCAAGCACTGTCCAGGTGGTATTACATGGTGGGTCAAAATTTGACAACATTTTTCTGCATTTGTAGTTTCATTAGTTTTGACAAGACCCCCAACACCATGACAGAGCCTCCACAGTGTTTTACAGATGGCTGTAGACATATTAATGATCACTCTATCAGACCTGATGCCACTGATTTTGTGTCCTGTTCTTGTGTAATTTGGCAAAACTCAGCCTTTTCTCCCTGTTTCCCTTCCTTTAGAATGGCTTTTTGACAGCTATCCTTCCACTGAGACCATTTCTGATGAGCCTTCAGTGAACAGTAGATGGATCAGATGAAAATGCATGTTTCTTATGGACATGACTTTCATATACTGTCCATCTCCAGTAGATAGTTTGTTTGTTTTTTAGGTCTGCCACTTCTATTTTGTCCAACACTTGCCCTTTTTCCTTAAATTTATTCGAGATACACTGCACACCATACCAAGATATGGCATGTTCTTAACTAATAGCTCTTTGGGAACCACATTGTTACTACAAAAATACTGTTTCATGACAGACTGCACATAACAAAGAACCTAAAGATATAAAAGATAAAGATTAAAACAGGTTCTTTGCTAAGTTTTCTAATAAATGTTGACATAATACTGGTTTTACCTTTGGGTTACATGTATCACATGCATTTTTAAGCTTGAATGATTCTCAGGGCAACATTAAGTGACTTAAAAGAAAGAAATGAGGACTGGACTGAAAATGAGTCAAAAAGCACATATATATGCTTTCAGGGACAACTGTTAAATATGTGTTACTCATGCATGACTTGGCCTTGTTTTAATTACTGATAAAACTGTAGAAAATGCATTTTGCTGTGAGTTTGAGCTTAAATGTCTTTGGGGATTGTTCTAGTCTGTTCTTACTGTAAACAGCACAATCCTGAAAGGACACATTGCACAAGAAGCACTCAGTTTCAGACTCTAATATTTCTATAGTACCCTGGGGATATTAAGTGGCATAATAAAATATGTTGATATCTTTAAGAAGATTAAAGACAGACACACTGCAAGGGAACATTTTGAATGTCCTTAGACAATCCTTGATACACAATATAACATCAGTTAACCTGATAAGGGAGGTTAAGATATAACAGAACTATTAATTTACAATAGCAGATTTTTTAAAAATACATTAATGTTGTCAGATTGTTTAGGTAATTGCCTCTGGTTTTCTGCTGTATTATGAAAAAGTGGAGCCTTCCTGTTGAGAAAAATATTGCAGACATATTGGCAAGGTGCCTACATCACACGTTCATGCATACACTCATATGAGCACATGTGTGCGGGCGCACAGACAGACATCAGCATAGTGAATTTTAACTTTTTCCTGGGTTCACATCTGGCTTGGAAAACCCTTGTCAGATAAAGACAGTCAAAATGAGAGTGCAACCCTGTAAAAAACGTTTGACCCAAACAACATCTGAGCAAGGTGAAGGCTTCTGCCAAGTCACGCAAAGTTAGTCTTAGCAGATAATTTGTAACATACTCAAAATGTAAACACATTTCAGACTCAAGGCTGCGTATTCCCAGCAGGATGAGGAGAAGCCAAAGCCAACGAGAAAGAGAGAAGATTGTCACAGACGTGAAGCTGCAGACGTCCAAGAAAAAAGATACAACACAGGCACATTGGACATAAATTGTTACAGCTTACACAGTGTTCCAAGACTCTTTATTTCTGAAATCAAAAATCACTGAAACTCTGATTGCAAAACTAAGTGAACTCTTGCCAGTAAGGCACGTAAGGACAAAGTCACTTCCCATAAAAAAACAGTGCCCTGTAATATTATTACCATCACTATTAATACAAATATAAATCTCATGTGTGCAAATAAATTGACATTCAGCCGAATATGTTGTCCATCAATATTGTTCAATCATGCCCAGTCGTGATAACTTGCAGTCAAATTAAAAACTTAAATCTGAAATCAAAGCTCTATATTACCAGATAATAACAGTAGTTCTGAAACAGAGAACAGGTAAATAACAGGCTGTAATTACTGTTGTTGTCTACTTTTTTTACATTCTTCATTGTTGTTGATGGGGGGTTTTTTTGCTCAAAAAGGTAGTTCCTGGGATGATTACTAATTCAAGTCAGCAGCATTTTTGTGAAAGTGAATGCACAGAAAGCCACATGTGCACCACATTACAAGCACCATATGCAGACAATTGCAGTGTCTGACACTCACTTTGAACAGTGCAATAGGGAAAGGAAGAATAGGGGGAAAGTTACTAATTTGAGTGAAGAGTAACAGGGAGAGACATTAGAGAGTCTCGTACAAAGTGGAGTGGTGGACTTGGGGCCGCGGGAGAAAGGGGAGGCCCTGAAGGAGGGGGAGAGGGAACACTCAGTTGAACTTGATACATCTCAGGGCTGTAAAACTTTGTTTCCCTGGAGGAAATCTGTTGTTATGCAACCTGGGGAATTCTGTATTTGCAGCTCTTTGCACGGAATCCCCAGACCACCAGATTATTGTGAAACAAGATCAGGACCTCCAGCAACTCGCTGCAGCATCACACTTTTACTGAGAAGTAAATTAAATCAGTGCCAAATGAGAACAGGCAGTGATTACAATATAAATTAGTATTTGACCATGTAACTGAAGTAAAAAGCGCCACTGGCTTTCAAACTATGGTGCACTACACGAACACCACCAAACAAAACAAACTGCTAAAACGCAAAAATCATCACTGTGCTGGGAAATATTTCTAATTAATCCCCTAAGTAAATATGCAGTCATAAGTTTACATTCACTCATCAAAAGCATGAAGGTAATTCTGTCTATCAATCTTTCAGTCGATCTATCTATAGGCAAGACAGATGATGTGGTATGCTTTGGATCATGAGCTGTTTCCCTCCCTCTCCATTCTTTTTTCATCCCATCATGATGATAACTAATAAAAGTTCATCTTGGTTTCATCTGTCCAAAGATTTTTCCCAGAACTGCGCCGGCTATTTTAGATGTTGCGGTCATGGTAGAGGGAGCGAGACGGAGCGAAAGACAAAGAGAGAGTGAGGGACAGAGATCGAACTCGACATTCATAAACAGACTTCATTGACTACACACTGGGGACACTGGGAAGGACACACAGAGGTGAGACTAAGACAGACACGAAAGGGAATGAAATTAAACAAGAACCAAAAACTAGAAACACAAGTAACAAAACTCAGAGACTATCAAAACTGAATATTAAAATCTCAATATTCCCAAAGAAAGAACAGCAAGATTAAACAAACTCAAAAACCTGGATCAAAGACTCAGGATCATGACAGTTTTCTTACAAAATCTAATCTGGCCTTCATGTCCTTGAGGTTAATTAGTGGTTTGCACCTAGTTGTAAATCATCTGTATTTACATTAATGAAAACCTGTCTTGACTGTAGGCCTATACACCTAGAAACACCTAGCTCCCCAAGTAGTCTTCATTCAGTTAGATGCTGTGACAGAGTTTTTCTTAACCAAGGAAAGATTTCTGCATTCTTTGGTGCATTCCTTCTTTTTAAGAATGCACCAGATTGTTGATTTGGCCACTCCTAAACTTTGCTCTTTTGGATATTTAGCCACCATCGCTTTCATAAACATTCATTTGACGTCATATTGAGAGTTCCAGTTAAAAGCAACTTCAACACTTGGACTCAACCCCAAACATTTTCTCTGTGTAAACTGTCATGAAAGGAGGAGGGATGAGGCGTCTAAACAGCTTATCATTCTGCTGTCCAATTACTTTTGAGACTCTGAAAATGGAGGGTAGGTGGTGTATAAAAAGTCTGTAATTTTTACACAGTTAATACAAATGTTTTAGTCAAACCCCTTGAATTGAAGCTGACAGTCTACACTTCAATCACAGCTTGATTATTTGGTTTAAAATGGTGGTGTACAGGGGCAACACTTGTGCAATTCCTTATATCATAATTCATCAGTTATTTACTAAGCTTCTGTGTTAACATCAGCAACTATAATAAATTATTGTTTATTGTTGTTACTATTTTTGTTACACAGAATATGTACACTATGCAAGGGTCAGGCGTCTGTAGTTGTAGTTCAGGATGTCAGGCAGGTCATCTAATTATCAGAAGGTTGGTGGTTCAATTCCTGGCTTCTCCAGTTTGCATGCCAAATACCCTTGGGCGAGATACTAACTCCAAGTTCATCTCTGATGAAATAATCTCAGTATGAGCATGTGTAAATGTTAGATAGAAACCACCAAAATATTACCATATTATTGTGTGTTTACAACTCCAACTCCTTACATCCACAGATCAAACCCAAGCACTTACAATGACACCTACACAAACAGAGACTTTTACTAAAAGTCAAATATCTTTCTCTACTTTATATATCAGGAAAATCCCTATCTTTATTTCTGTTTTTGAATTGCTTCATGTTGGGACACTGCTTCATCTCCACACTCAACCTGTTCCAGATTTTGACTCGTAAACACTAAAACATTTTCTGGTAGTACACACATTAATAGTTTCGAAGTTGCTAAAACCCCTTAAATTACAACTATGTTCTCTACAGAAAACATACTTTGAATATTTCCTGGTAGCAAATTATTTTTTGCTCCAAACAGATGCTTTCTGGAATTTGTAATTATTGCCACAGACCAGATTCATATGAATAAGCAGAGTCTCTACGGATTTTTATTTTAACGTTATTTTAATATATTATTTTAAATATTTTTGAGAACTATCCACAACTCTTTTTAAATTGCCTAAAATGTTATATTTTTAAATGCAACAAAAAGCATCACAATACACAGTGTGTTTAATATTAAACTTGTAATTTAAGTTGTACATGTAAAATCTAGAGGTTTACATGATCATAAGCTGTTATATTTTAAGAAAAAATAAATAAATAAATCTTTTTTTTATTTCTAACGTTTACCGAAATACATAAGAGCGAGAGTTGACGTTTATTAGGCTGCTAGTATGAGTAACTACTTCGAGTTAACCCAACTAATTTTATTTTACTGGACTAAAGCACACTCTTTTATTCACTTTACTTTGATACATTTTGAAAATTAACCATCTATTGGTTTATAAATCGGCTGCCATAACACCCTCAAAGGGCATCTTTGAGGAGTGTGTCTACTGCCTACGAGGTAGCACCGAGTAGCACATTCGGTGCTTAGCGACAGGTAACTACCCAGCATTTCCTTCACACGGAGCTGTGCTTCCGGCGTAGAAGAAGACGCTCATCCCGTTCTGCACTTCATTGGTAGGCACTGTACTTTTATAATGGGACTTCTTTATGTAGCTAAGCTAGTGAACTCAGCTGAGCTAACAGTGCACAACAGTGCATCCGTTTTCATTTGATCTTCGCTCCTCTTAACTAGACTTTTTGACTTGTGTCTGTTAACGGTAGCAGCGGGGGCTGCGGATGCTGAGGAAACGTGACGTTTGCTAACAGAAGCTAGCTCCACTATGTTGAAGCATGGGCAGTGTAAAATACTGACTATTTTATACCGTCTATGGGTTCAAAGAAAAGTAACTGCAAGCTGCAGATGTACGGTGTCTGCTCTATCACATCTCACTGCGCTAAAGAGAAGTTAAAGAGAGCAACGTTTCATGTTGTTTATCCATGTGCTAATTACTAATTAGCACACACGCTACACTCGGACACCAGCGTTTCCTCATTAGCTGATGCTGTTCATGTTTATCAGAAATTCAACAGTATGTACATACAATCACTGGCCCCTTGATTAGGCACACCCTGCTAGTTTAATCTTCAGAGGTGCGTTAATTCTTCGTGTCATCGATTCATCAAGGTGATGTAAACTTTTGATTCACAGTTGCTACAGATTGCCAAGAATGTATTCCCCACACCATTACACCAGTACCAGTACTGTTAATACAATGCATGATGGATCCATGCTGTCATGCTGTTTTTGCCAAATTGTGACCCTACCATTTGAAAATTGAGACTCAGACCATGCAACATTTTTCCAGCCTTCAATTTTACCAGTTGTTGCCTCGGTCTCCTGTTCTTAGCAGACAGGAGCAGCACCTGATGTGGTCCTTTGCTACTGTAGTCATCAACATGTTTCTTCAGAGATGCTCTCTGCATTCCTTGGTTGTAACGAGGTTAATGAATTACTCTTGCCTTGCGATCAGATTGAAGCAATCTGGATAGTGCTGTTATACCCTTGTTTGATCATTGTTTAAAACCTTCTTCCCTAATTTTTGGTTTCTCCTTCTTTCTGATGCTTGGTTTGAACTTCATCTCATCTTCTCTTCATGTCATCTTGGCCATGTCTACTATCCTAAATGGATTACGTTACTGCTATGTGATTGACTAATTAGATATTTCCATTAATAAGATTTATGGTTTTCTGTTTTCTAAGAACTTCTATCTCAGTGACTGTGCTCATAATGTGACGTTTGGGAATTTGACGCGTTCATATTTGAACCAGAAATGGTTAATGTCATATAATGTGATCTTATTCAGTTACCAGAACTGCAGAACTAACATGATGATCTTTCCACTCTTATTCAAATATACCAGTTTCTAATCTGGCCTATTTAAATCACAAGACGCTACAATAAAATAGTTACATGAAACATGAAACATTATTTTTAAAAGATTTACTCATTCCATGAGTTACAATGCTCTAAAAATGCACCTGAAGGAAGTCGAAATTATGACATTCTTTTTACTAAAGCGAGTATTCAAAGAAAGGTTTATTTCACTGGGCAACTCGCATGAGCGTTAAGATACATAATTTTGTAGGTTGTGTGTCGCTGTAGCTGTTTTATGAAATTTTTATAATGAAAAGCATTCAAGCTGCACCGTACTATCACAGCAACAAATTTTCTAATCTAATCATTACCAGTCACGCACAATTTTAATGAACTCTTAGCTCCATAACTAGCTTTTTCCATGTGATTGTGTTCTTTGAGTTTAAGTCTTTGTAAATGTTAGATTATTTATGTCTGCTAATATTGGCATTATTTGCTCTGTTATTCTTCATCAGCTATGAGTGTACTTGTGCTCCAAGACAAGTCTGTCAACAGAGCAAAAATGAGCGGCCTGGATCAGGACCAGCGTCATCATCCCAGTTGCCGGGAAAAAACACTGGCCTCTGATTCATCCGACTCCCGTGAGCTTCCCAGTCAGCAGCTCCAAGGGCTCAAATTGGCATCACATGCAGTGCTGGAGGAAGCACAGCAAAGGGGCAGGTTAAAGTGCTCTAAATGTGGAGGCTCGAGGATGTTCTTCTGCTACACATGCTGCTCCTTAGTGGGCATGAGCCTGCAAGATGTCCCCACAGTGAAGGTTTGTAGGAGGTTAGGACTCACCTGCTTTGTCTTTTAACAGAGGCCTTCACCATTGTCTTAATTGGTTGCAAAATGCCTTTTTTTATTTAACGTTAAATATTTTGACATGATGTTGCTGAAATCCAACTCTCCCCTCGACCTAACTGTACACACCGTGTGTTACGCTCAGCTTCCTGTGAAGATAGACATCATCAAGCATCCCAACGAGACAGATGGCAAGAGCACTGCCATCCACGCCAAGATTCTCGCACCCAGTGATGTCACAATATATACTTACCCCTGCATACCTGAGTACCAAAAAGATAAGGTTAGTTCTTTTTTACCCTTGTAGTTGTGTTTTTATCCTGAAAGAATGGAGTTCATTCAACTGTGAAACATGCTGTCTGCCTTGTACCTTGTGTGGCTTCAGCTAACAATTACGTTTATGATTGATTCATCTGGAAATTACTTCCCAGAAAACTTTTTTGTATCTTCACTTGTCTTGTTTTCACTACTCAGTCAAATAACATATTCAGTTTTCTATGACACAACACAGAGAAAAGCATGTGGCATGTTTTGTTTGGAAACCGAGGTTAAATTGATCATCAAAAGTGATTTTCTCTCATCTACTAATCCATGAGTGTCAAACATATGGCCTACAGGCCAGAACAGCGCTCCAAAAGATCCCATCAGGCCTGCTGGATGGCTTGTTGGAGTGTATAATATAAAGAGCGGGGCGGCATATGTAGTTTTTGGACTTTTCTGTGTATTTAGTACCAAAAAGGCTTAAAAGCTTTGAGAACTAAAATGGATTGTGCGAACTGTTATTTTCATCCGATCCAGAGGTTTGAATCATTGTAAGTTTAAAAACTTTCTCAGTGACAAAAACATTACACACAGCCCACCATAGCAAACTGAGGAAAGGTGATTGCGCAAAGGAGCTGTGCCCGTGTGTTTCACTGAGTTCACTATACAACAGTCTTGAGTCACTCACCATTTTTTTTTATTATTTTTCTTCCAAGAAGAAAGCAATTTTTTTTGTTATTGAGCAATAGTTCTCCAGGCTTTCTGAAGGTCTTTCAAAGTTTGTCTTTGGATTTTGGCTGCTTTTTCACTCATTTTCTTTAGTCCAGTCTTTATACCTGACCATTTTAAGAGGAATGTTTTTTTTGGTTTGTTAAGCCACTCCCCTTTTGTAAACTGATGGTTCCCTTTCGGAATTTACTTTACACTAAAACAAATGGAAGTAGCTGAGAGCATTTATTATGCAGTGGCTTTTGCTAGTTTAGAATTAATGTCTGATATCACTGACTTAGCATTTTCTTTGGCATCTATTAGTCTTTTTCTTTATATTGTTGCTTACAATAATTCTCCTTACTGTGTTGAATTAACTCATTTCTATTTTAATGCAGAATTCTAATTTAAGAGTATGTTCTGACACTTTTGCTCTCCACTAAAGTCATATTGTAAATGCTTATCTTTTGCATTTTGTACTGTTGTTTATTCTCAGCATAAAAATCTTAGATTTTTACCCAGTCTGCTAACAATGTCTGGTGAAACATTTCTAAAAGATTTAGATTCATTTGCTGCAGCTTCATTCTTCAGTTCAAACCTCACAGCACTTATGCAATCAGATTGTTATTTCAGCTGAATGAGTTTAGTCCACAAGCCATACATTTGTATTGTTTTTCTTCTTGCCTTCTCATTTATTTAAATCAATTGATTTAGTGTTTTCACTTCTTCAACTTTATCCCTCACCTGTCAAACAGTTTACATCCTGTTCTCTGCTTCCTAAATTTAGCCTTTTATAAATCACCCCACTGTAAAAACATGTGTTCGAGACACATATTTTGTGCCTTAGCACAGTTTGCATGATGGCGTTCCTCTCCGTCTTCGCTCGCTCCAGGTGGTGTTGGTATTCCCTGGTCCGAGGGCCGTCTCAGTTCAAGACATGATGAAGTGTTTGCATGACAGGTCACACGACTCCGCTGATGAACCGTGCAGAAAGAGGTTAAAAACTGAGCAAGTTCAAGGTTCCACGTGCACCTCTGAGAGCTCAGAGTCGGGGACGCCAGATGAAGCAAAAAGCTCGGTGTCAAAGGTGGATCCCCTACAGAGGGTGGTCTTCATTGACAGCACATGGAACCAGACCAATAAGATCAGCACAGACGAGAGACTGCAAGGTAATCATGAAAGATTGCATTTGAGTGGGTTTCCAAAGAACTCTTGACTGCTGGTGATTATTCACCCACAATTGAATTTACCATGATCTCATGATGTTGTGACTGACGTGTTTCTCCCCCAGATTTGCTCCAGGTAGAGTTGAAGATGAGAAAAACGTGTTTCTGGCGTCATCAAAAGGGCAAGCCGGACACTTATCTAGCTACTATCGAAGCCATATATTATTTTCTCATGGACTTCCACGAGCATTGCCTCGACGAGGAGTACAGCGGAGAATACGACAACCTTCTCTTCTTCTACTCCTACCTGCACTCGATTGTTAACAAAGCCAAAACCTCTGCTGGAAAATGCTGAGGCTTCCTGTGAGGACAGACTAAAAGACATCGAACACTGTAGCTGAAGCGACGATTCAAATGCAACATTCAGGTGCTCTGCCTCCCAACGGCCCAAAGACATGCGTCTCATATTATGTGTCAATCATAATTTAGCCGTGGTTGTGGATGAAAACATTAATGGTCGGCTCTCTGTTTGAGGACCTGTCCAGGGTCACAGTGGGGGATAGAAAAGGAAGCTATTAAAATGGATTCGTAATTTAAAGTTGTGGATAATGAAAAGATCAAAATGAGTAACTTGGAATAACAGACAGTGAGATGGGTTTTTATGTTAATCGATTCTGATTATGCAGAAAAATAATTTTTCGTTTTTGAACTCGAATGACATTTTCTTATGCGTGAATGGACAACAGTATAGAGTATGTAGTAGTACAAAGAAAGGAATTTCTGATACATTTAAACATTTTAATTTACAAATTAGTGCACAATGACGTTTGTGTTCTGCTGTAATCACATTTGTTGCAGACCCAATAAACTTGTTTTCGTAAAATAAGTATCTCAAATGCCAAAATTTTTAATAACTTTTAAGTTCTTAACAATTGTACACGGCAGTAATGAGTTGTAATTAGTAGTAGGTCTCTCTGATCTTTGCTTGCAGACTGTCACAAGTCTTCTTGGCATCTCCCAGCAACATCGATGTGTTGGGCTTGTAGAAAATGGGGTTATCTACTGCAGCGTAGCCCACGCCCAAAGTACGCTTCATCACTATCACCTGGTGGTAATAGTAAGAAAAGAAGGTGGTATATGATTAGATTTTTCTTATTTTGGTACCATATCCTCAAACACATTTCATCTAATAAAAGGCAGACCAACCTGTTTGGACTTCCACACCTCCAGGACAGGCATGCCAGCAATTATAGAGTTGGGATCTTCTTGCGCTGCCGAATTCACCGTGTCATTGGCACCGATGACCAGCGTCAAGTCGGTCTCTGTGGGTCATAAACATTTACACGTTTACGCACAAGGCGGATGAACTCAGAAACTCCAGCGCTGCACTAATCTCCCTCCACCATAAACAGAACCATGTGTGTCAGCCTGCGTGCCTGGTTGCTAAGAAAACAATGAGTGTTGTCCTAATAACTTGGCACATCCAAGTATCCAGACACAACATGTGGCCACTTCAAGCGCAGATGAAAAGGAACGGATGCGTTTATTACAAGTCACCGATCAAGTAATTTAATCCAACACCTCCCTGCCAAAGTGACAGCCGCGTAACGGTAAATATAACAGATCTTTCTAGAATTTATTTTTAAAAACTGAGCTTGCCTGGGAAGTCGTCATTGATCTCATCCATCTCCAGGACCACGTCATAGGGAACGCCAGCCTCGGCCAAGAGTACGTTCAGCTGGCCGGGCATACGACCGGCCACTGGGTGGATGCCAAACCTGTAGGAGATGTTACAGCACATCACTGATTTTTCACTGAAAACTTGTCACACACACACTGATAAAAGAATGTCCTGCCTTGTGTGTGTATACGTGTGTACAAACTAACCTCACAGTCTTGCCTTGTTCCTTCAGCATCTTCACCATATCTGCAATAGGATACTGGGCTTTGGCTGCACACAGACCCCAACCTAACAACATAAATATAGAAACTTGCAATAGCTGAGCAAATTGGCCTCGTGAACTTAGGATATAACCATTATATTTCTACTATCTAGAGACTCCATAATCCCTTTAGGTTGCTTGAGTCTCCTGTCAAACAGCTTTTCTTTTATTGGATGGGTGCCTGGTCATAGATAAGCATTTCACAGCTATTGTTCATTTTTAAATGACAGGCACAGCAGTCCTGCAGGACAACAGTAAAGCCACATATTCATCACCCTTCATTCCTTCTTTTGTCCTCCACCACCACAAGACTCCTCTCTGTGTTAAATCATAGCAGTCAAAAGTCTGAGAGACATTTTTCTAAGGAAAACTTTTGCATGTGTGGTGTGCATTGGGGTCCCCTGCGTGCAAAGAGCTAGTTACCCTCTGTCTGCATAACCCCTCCTTAACCCTGGTGGTCAGGTACCTTCTAGAGTTCAGCATTACCCCTAATCGAGTTTTTCCAAGCCAGTGACTTGTATCCTGTATCTTCTATAATTCCCCAGACAGCCGGAGCCTTCTGTTTCCTCACTGCCGTGCTTTGTTGTTGACAGCACATGGAGAGTCTGGACCGAATAGCCCTTATGATTTTTCACTGTTTCTCTAATCAAACCAGCATGTTCGACCACACAGCTGTCTCTGCACCGATTCGGAGCCATTGGAAAAAAACAGCAATCCTGGTATCCAAGCTACATGGAGTGGTTCCTCTCGCACAGGCCGTTCAACAACTACTCATTTGTCAGACAAGTCTGGCTTTTTCTGCTTAATAAATCATGATGTGGGCATTATCTCACACTCTGAAATCCAAACCACCATTATTTAGGCCCTGTGGACAGTTTGTGAACAAACTACTCCCTCTTGTGGTCACTACAGCTACAGTTCAGCATTCTGAGTTTAATGAAAACGCTACCATCAGATGCCTGATTCTGGCCATTTCCAAGTACTCTGCAAAACATTTGGGCTTTCCCAGAGCTGTTTTTGATCTGACAGAGCAACTTTTTTTGTTTGGTTTTTTTGGTGAGGTGAAAGCAGTTATGTGGGAGATAGATGATGGTACTGATCTAAACTGATGATCTGAAAAATGACGTTTGGACTCCACGCCATCTGCTGACAGGAGCACCAATATAAAAGTTGTGCTCCATTTAAATCTCTTATGTTAGTCCAAGCTTCTTTCTACACCTGTCTGCACCTGTCTCTAAAGGGCTCCATCTGTTTCCAGCACCGTCTCCACCCTCAACTGGGGAAAAAAAGTTTTTCTACTTCTTATGTAGAAGATTTAAAGCTTCCACCAAAATTTGCTTACAGACAAAGTGGCAAATGACAAAAGTAGCTGACCTTTGAAGAAAAATAAATCATGGTGGAGCATTCTTCCAATGCACTGATTGCAAGCTGGCTTTAGCCCAAATTTTAACAGTTTATATCAGTTTACATAATTTTTTGTGCAGCACTAAAAATGTTTTTTTCCCAGATGAAACAACTTATAGCTAAGGACTTCAAAAATGAGGAAACTTTGGGTGAAGCACCATTTAATCTAACTTGCTACCTGCTCTTCATGTCTGCTTAAGACTTAATTAACCACTGATAACACAACACACCTGAAACCACTGTTGGAGTGCCAAAAACAGTTTCTTAAATGGCCATTTGAAGCTAACACAAAGAAATAAACATATCAAAACACTTTGTTTCCATTTTAACTCATCTGTTTGAATTTAATCTTGGAGCTTAAAGACATGGCTTTATTAACACATGGATGCCGTTACAGGTGGCTATATATCTATCTGCTGACCTTCACCTCAGCTAATTCATTTTGCTGGAAACCCTTCAAATATGAGACCCAGGGAGCCAGAATTGGCCAGTCAAAGAATCCAAGCTAGCCCACCGAATCAGCTATGGAAAATGTGATAAAAGGCATACATTTTGGACTTACAGCTTTTCCTACTAATAAAGACCTTCCACATCGATTATACCAAAGTAAATTAATAGATAAGCAGATCACAGAAACTTCCCGTTTTTATGCTTTACAATCTTTTTTTAAAAGGACATTATCAGTCTCTTATGTCTGTGAAGGTTCTCAGTCATCCAGGTCATCGTAGTCAAAGGAGTTTGCGAAGAACTGAAGAAGCTTCTCGGATGAGAGGTGAAACGTCTTCAAGCAACTTAAAGAAGTCCAGACGCTTTTCTTCGCAAACTCCTTTGACTATCAGTCTTTTAAATAAACAAAGGGGATTTCGACCAGTCCAGCCCACTTAAGCTCAAAGTAGGCTGTACATGGCACAATGTAAAATGAGTTTGACATCCTTCCTTTAGCCCTGCAGAACATTTGTAATGCTTATCTGATAAATAATATGGCACGCTCTGAGACAGCAAATTTAAAATAAATAAATAAATCTAAGATCCAGTTCAGTGAGTAAGATTGCATTATTTTACCTGCATGTTACATAGTATATACAATAGACGTTTATTATGCATTTTCTTAATGCATTATGCTCAAGTTGTTCTCCATATTGGACATGGCCCAATGACTCGTCATTTAAAAAAAAAAAAAAAGTAAGTATCTTCATTCACTGCAACCTATTTCACCCAGTGGCAACCTGGAATCCCTCCCCAATCAAACAGGGTGTTACACCAAAAACCTCCTTAGAATAGCATTGGTCACTAGATTGCTGTGGTCACCCATATTTTGCCACCATTAACTATAAGAGCAGCGCAAGGTTTTCACCAGCAGGTTGGGGGAAAAAAACAAAACAAAACAAAAATAAAACAGCACAGCACATTTTCCCTATCAGCCTGTAGTTGCCAGAAAGTCACTGCCTAACCTCTAGGCTTTTATGATTAGGGTCTTCATTCACTTGATCCTACATGAAGACACAAGATTCTTCTTCTCTCTCTCGCTCTCCCTCTCTCTTTTCCTTTCGGCTGCTCCCTTTAGTGGTCACCAAGGCAATTCATCTGCCTCTATCTCACCCCTCCCCAGCATCCTCATCTGTCACACCCACCCTCTGCATGTCTTTCTTCACTACATCCATGAATCTTCTCTGTGGTCTTTCTCTTTTCCCCTTGCCCGGTAGCTCCATCTTCAACATCCTTTGTCCAACATTCCTCTTTTGCCCATCTCCGAACTATATCAGGTTTGCGTCTCCAACTTTGTTTCCAAACTGCTCAACCTGCTCTGTTCCTCTGATGTACCAAATGAAAATCTTAGCATCTTCAGCTCTGCCAACTCCATTTGGTTTCTAGTCTCCAAACCATACATTACAGCAGGTCCCTCTACCATCTTGTAAACCTTTCCTTTCACTCCTGCTGCTATCTTTCTGTCAAAAATCACCTCAGTCTTTCCACTATCCTAAATCTCCACCTGCTCCACCCTGCCTGAACCCTTTTCTTGACCTCTCTTGTGCACTGTCCATTGCTTTTGGATGGTCGGATACACTGCTAATCAAAGTAGATGGTGCAACCTAATAACTAAATACAGTCCCTTACAAGTGGGGTACTATTGTGGTAATATAGATACCTACATTAAATGAAACAAACTGATAAAAGATCAGTTTAACAGATTGGTTGGTTAGAAAAAGTTACCAATGACAAAGCTGAAAATTACATTCCTCAACAGTGCTTTGAGACATCTGTAAAACAGTGTGTACCTGGGGTAATGATGATGTTGTTGGCTTCTTTGATTATGTCAATGGTTTGGTCCACATTGACCTCGGTGTGAGTGCCAACAATCTCCATGGGCTTACCACCCAATGTTGAGGTGGTGCCGTACCCGCCCAGGATCACGTTTGGCAGGGAGCGGTTCATAGCCTTGAGGAAGAAGCAGCCCAGTGACATGTTTGTATCCTTTTACTTCATGCAGAATGCTGGAAATGTGCATCTACTCACCACACACATGATGTAGGAGAGGATTGCACCAGAGGAGCCAATCAGCGCTCCAACAATTGTCATGAGATTGTTGTCAAGCAAGAAGCCTTCGGCACATAGTGCCCATCCTGAGTAGCTGTTCAGCACAGTAATGACCACAGGCATGTCAGCGCCTCCGATGGCTGCTGTTAGCGTTACACCCTATGACAGGTTGAATCAGAAAAACAGAACAAAAAACAAACAAGTATTTTAACATATTCCAAGTTAGATAAAACAATACTTACATTAAAAACCAACTGCTGAAATGTAAATTCACTGAAAGAGATGTTGCCAATTTTTTATTCCCCCCTCCCCCCGCTGCCTGTTCGCAGCTTTAATAATGGTCACAAACTCACCATGACAGTGGAAAGCCCAGACACTCCCAGCAGGCACCCCATGCCAGTACCATAACTGGAACTAAGCATAAAGGGCACCATGCCTCCAACAGATGCTGCCATCAGACTGGCATTCAGCATGTGCCGTCCAGGTAGCAGGAGGGGGGCAGAGTTCAAAAGACCTACAACCAAAAAACACATTTTTCACAGAGGCAAGAGAAAGTGTTCTCACACTTTTGCAGGGGTTAAAGGAACAAGACAAAACAAGTGAGCGTGCTTTTCTTTAACCAGTGTCAGGTGTCTTTGAACCCTCAGACTTATCTGCGAAAGCCTCTAATCAGCTGTCTGAGCATCTGTCTCATCCACAAATCAGCCAGCAACCCTCTACCAACCACAGCCATCCAGTCACTGGCCTGCCCTTCCCATGACAAATTACCGGAGAGCTTCTCATGTGTTCCTCTTGATTGGTCGGCCTAAAGCGCAAATTAGAGAGTGCTGACACTTACACAGAAACTCCTGGATTTAAGAGGGGATCTTTGGCTTTCAGTAGATGAAAGGAACAATCAGCAGCCGGCCAGACAACCTGATGTGTTTTCATAGAGATTTGTGTGTAATAAGAAGAGCTATGGTCAGATCTAACAGGGACTGACCTTGTCAGATCTGGACTGACAATGTGCAAATGAGAGATTAGTGTCAGATCGATTACCTTGAAGCTTGCCATAGGCCACCAGTGATCCACTGAATGTGACGCCTCCGATGTAAGTACCCAGGTAAGCCACAGTCTTGAGCACACCTGCAGCTGGGTGAGTATCCAGGTGAGGGTACTCAATCATATACTCGGCAATGCATGTAAGAACAGCCGCCAGGCCCACAAGGCTGTGGAAAGCTGCCACAAGCTGGGGCAAGTCTGAGATTTCAATACGCTTGGCAATGGTCAGACCTGTAGTTGAGATATGAAGAAAGTAAAAAATAATCATTTTAAAAAAGCAGCCAAAAAAGTCAAACACCAGAACTATACTTCGCATGCACATTGGCAGAGTCTGACTGTTAGAAGCATTTAGGGCATTGAAAAAAAAAAAAAACATGAAATTAAAAAAAAAAAAAAAGGAGAAGAAAGAAAGAAGGGGGAAAATGGTTAAAAGGCAGACACCTGCTTCTAGTTATGGGGCCTGTTCTTCAAAAGGTAATCCTAGGAGTTCAAAGTTGAGGATTTAATTGCGTTTTCTTGAAAACTAACCGGCTCTTAATGCTGTGTGTATGTGCACATTCTTAGGATGATTACACTGCCATTCATCTTCCTGCTTCTTAAATTACGATTAACATGTACAACAGGGTGATTGATGCATGTTATGAATTAGCAATACTTCTTCAGAAGACTGGAGGAGCTGCATGCAGTGTCAGAAGAAAATTATGTTTTGATCAGTTACATGAAATGTATTTTTTATGTTTATCAGTGAAGCACATGTCTACGTGACTTTTCACCTAATAACTTTCTACCTCAGGAGTCTTGGCTAAAGAAAGAACGGCAGGGTGATTTAAAGAAATCCCCTGTCACAAAGCTAATAACGAAACCAACCGCTAGACTTCAGAGGAGTCATGCCCAAACTTTATCAATTTATTTTTTATTGAAAACTGAAACCTTGAGGTGCTACGTTATTTGCAAGTCTCCTTCACATGACCCAATGAAACAGCAGGGCATACCGCTTGAGTTGTTCCAAGACCAAATTAGAAGCGCTGTGAAGCTACAGTGGGCATATTGCAGCACAAGAGGTTTTTTGGGGGGGCAGTTTAAGTAAAGAAACATCAGTGAACACAATATCATGATATCCATTTTAGTTGAATGCATGGAGCCACCTACCCAGGGTTCCCCCGCCGGCCATAGCCAGAGACATCTGAGACAGCAGCTCCGGTGAGGGTTTGAGGGCACCGAGGGTGGCAGCAAGGCCCCCTGCCACTCCCATCATGCCGAGGGCGTTCCCCAAGCGACTGGTGCTCTGGGCAGACAGGCCGGCCAGCGCTCCGACACAGCACAAACCTGAGCCCAAGTACATCATCTGAGGAGAAAAAGTGAGAATCGGCAATTTATCATAGCTACGTGTTGAGAATGGATCAATATGTCATCTTTAGGTCATCAAAGAATCGAGAAGCAGGATGAAAGTAGTTTAAAGATGAGAGGTAATTCCAATTCAATGAAAGCTTCTGATCTAGACCTGACATCAAAGTGGACCCAGTCTGCTAATCTACAGCTTTTTTTTAAATTTTTTTATTAATATTCTTACATTCTACTTAAAGCTTTGCATAGCTCACACTTAAAGAAAATCCCTATATAGCCTCTACCAGTCCTTGATGCAGCCCCACAGTGAACTCCCTCAAAGAAAAGATTTGAATAGCAGGTGGGTAGGTTTCTGTGCTCAAGCCAGAACTGTGTACCTGACATGACCATAATGAGAGTTTCCCCATCTCACTGACATCATGCAGAGCCAAGAGCAGAGAACAAAACAAAACAAAAAAGAAAAAAAACACACACACACACACACACACACACACATCATTCCAAAACCAGCTGAGAGATGGGACACACTGGAGAGATTCTGAGTCTGGCCCCCAGGCCTCCTCCCAGTACAGCATGCCCAAACACTTCACCTTGGAGGTCTCTAACCAGATGCATCTCAGAAAATTCAAATATTTAAAAGAAGTTCAGTAGACCCCATCAGTTAGTTACAACAAGTGAAAATTTTATATATTGTAGACCCACAGAAGCTACAATGTTTCAAACTGGGGTTTTTTTTTTGTTTGTTTGTTTGTTTTAATTTGGATAATTATGGCCTGTAGATTAAAAAAAGTCATTAGAAGAACAGTATAAATACCTGTAAATAAATACCTACTTAATACACACAACCACAATCATGGAGAAGACTGCTGACTGGACACTTGTATAGATGATTATCACTGATTCTCTTCTCAAGCAGGATCATTGACTCTTTTCATAGAAGGTCATTAATATAGCACATCAAAACATGTTAATGGAAAGTTGACTGAAATGGAAAAGTGTGGTAGTAACAAGAAAAATGTCCACAGGTAACAGGGACGCCTGCAGCCTTGAGAGGTTTGTTAAAAAAGAAGTTGATTCAAGAGCTTTGGAGAACGAGTGGACTGAGGCTGGGGTTTGATCTTCCTAAGATCAAACAAAGATCAGAGACAAAGTCAAAAGCATCTTACCTGGGTCACTCTGAAAAATTACTGGACTATTGTGCAGAGGTCCGAAGCCCTTCTTTTCAGATCAAAGTAAATTTCGCTTTTTATTTCTAAATCAAGGTCCAAGAGTCTGGAGGGAGAGCAAAGAGGCACACAAGCCGAGGTGTTTGAAATCCAGAGTGAATTTCCTGCAGTCTGATGGTTTGAGATGCCACATCATCTGCCGGTGTTGCTGATGGTTGGTCCACTGTGTTTTATCAACTCCAGAGTCAGTGCAGCTGTCTGCAAGGAGGCTTTAGAGAGCTTCAAGTTTCCATCTGCTGACGAGCTTTATGGAGAAGTTGATTTTCTTTTCCCAGCAGGACACAGCACCTTCACACAGTGCCAAAACTAGTACCAAATGGCTTGCTGACCATGTTATTACTGTGCAAGATTGGCCAGCCAACTCACTTGACCTGAACCCTCATGGAGAATCAAAGAGGTATTGTCAAGACCAAGATGAGAAACACCTGATCCAATACAGACAAGCTATCAAAGCAGCATGGGCTTCAGAAACAACTCAACAGATCCACAAGCAGATAGCCTCCATGGCAACCTAATGCAGTAATTCATGCAAAGGAGCAACAATCAAGTACTGAGAGCAAGAATGAACACACTTTTCAGAAGTTGGACATTTCTGTATTTGAAATCCTTTTTGATCGCGCTTAACTTTTCTATTAAACTGACATAACTGCATTTATGATGTTCATAAATGGTAAGCCATATTTAAAGTTAACATAATATTTCAGTCTAATAAATATAGAAATTGAATTATGCATAAAAAAGTTCATGGTATCCTCATTTTATAAGATACAGATTTATACATGAAATTAAATGCACTTTCTAGCAAGCAGAGGTCACCACACTAAAGTACCAGACAGAGTACCATATACTCTACAACAGCGGTCCCCAATCCCCAGGCCACGGACTGGTACCAGTCCATGAGTCGTTTGGTACTGGTCCGCGAGAGTTATGGCTTGGGTGTGAAATTTATGGTTTTCAGGGTTTTTATCATTAACTCGGTTTCCCTGAGTCTTTTCCCATGTCTTATGAATAAAACGTCTTTTTTTGCTACCGGTACAGGTTTTATTTTGTTGTACTAATCCAAGACATCTTAAAGGCCGGTCCGTGAAAATATTGTCAGACATAAACCGGTGTGTGGCACAAAAAAGGTTGGGGACCGCTGCTCTACAACCAATTAATTTCACTGTCAAGCTACTTAGTGCACATTACATTAAGTAGCTGATTGTCAGTGGAAACAAATCTGAGTGAGATGACATGATGTGCATCTTCTCACCTGCTCGATGCTGTACCCAGCAGCCACAGAGGCTCCGTATCCTCCAACAAATGTTGCCCCAGGCAGCAAATACAGGTAATTGTACTCAGGAGGGTCGGTGGGGCGTTTAAACATGTCCAGCATCCTCTGGGTGATCAGAAAACCACCTGCACAGGTGCAGAAATAAATTAATGAATTAACCGTTTTCATTTGTTTGGGTGGGAAATTATTGATGTTCACTGAAGCCATTTTTGTGCCCAGTTTTGAATGTCACACCAGCAATGTTGATGGAGGAAACAAAGGCAGCAGCCAGAGCAAGACTCTCGGGCAGAGAAGAAGGTGTGAGACCTCCACCCATCAGCACCAGGCCTCCTACCGCAGTCAGACCTGACAGAAAAGAATTTGTTAACAAATAAAAAAGAAACACTCAAACATCACCACATCTATACAGATTTTCATGACTTTAATGAGTTCTGACCTGAGATGGCATTGGTGACGGACATGAGAGGTGAGTGCAGAGCGGGGGTCACACCCCACACAGTGTGGTATCCCACTATCCCAGCCAAACCAAAGGTGGTGAC
This sequence comes from Pelmatolapia mariae, assembly GCF_036321145.2. Taxonomy (NCBI): domain Eukaryota; kingdom Metazoa; phylum Chordata; class Actinopteri; order Cichliformes; family Cichlidae; genus Pelmatolapia; species Pelmatolapia mariae. The sequence continues at coordinate 12,803,412 of NC_086227.1, read as the reverse complement.
CATCTGAATGAAAGCAGCATTGGGCGAGATGATGCCCAGAGCCAGACAGGTAGACAGGCCTAGAGAGAGACAGAGCAAGGCAGTGTTGCTGTTGCTATGTTTGTGCTTTCCCTGCTGCTGTAGTTTCAAGTTTGGTTTCCAGTCCCTTCTTAACCATTAAAGGAATGGAATAACTGAATAAGACAAATAAACATGTCGTTTTATTACCAGCTATTATGATTCATAGTTTCTCTGAAAGAAGTGAAGCGAAATGTTTGAATTTACTGAAAAATATATTCATCGCTGAGCTCGGTTACAGAGGGGCTTCCAAAGGTCACAGTAAGATCTGTATTATGAGTAACAATGACTTGTTTTAAAAATGGAAAAATTACAAAGTCAGACTGGAAAGTAAAGGATTTTTCCCCTCATGAATCTTACAATGAAATTCCAAAGAGACATGCTTAGATTGCAAATTGCTTTTCTTGTCCACATACAAAGGTTTCCAGTACATATCCATTATGTAGAAAAGCAGTCCCACTTTACATTTTGTTTTATATAGAATCAAAGCTCATTTCTTAGTTTTTGGCATACTTGCTATACCCAAATGTTTCAGATCAAACAGATTTTAATATTGGATAACCTAAGTAAACAGGTTTTTAAGGGGAAAATAAGCCATCCCAACCTACCTGAAACTTCTATGTGAAAAACCACCTTCCCCCCTAAATGTAATAACTGGTTGAGCCACCCTTGGCAGCAAGAACTGCAATCAAGCATGTGCAAAAACTGGAAATGGGTCTCTCGTGACCCAAAATGTGATGTCCACATATGTGGACGCCAGGTCCTAGGAGGTTAAGGTCAAGCATCTAAATCTGATTCAAGTCCACAATTTGATTAGACAACTCCAAAACCTTTATTTTGTGTTTTTTAAGACATCAAGAGATGGACTTTCTGGTGTGTTTTCAGATCACTGTCCTTCTGCATAACTCAAGTGTGCTTGAGCTTTGGGCTATAAACTCATGGCCAGACATTCTCCTTCAGGATTTTCTGGTAGAGAGCAGAATTCATGGTTCCATCAGTTATGGCGAGTTGTACAGGTCTTGAAACAGCAAAGCAACCCCTGACCATTACATTGCCACCACCATGTTTGATTGCTGGTATGATGTTTGTTTCATGAAAGGCTGTGTATGCAAGATGTAACTGAACTCAGATCTTCCAAAGATTGTTTTAACTTTTAACCTGGAAGGCCAGGTAGGTTTGGATAGCTTTTTTCCTTAATAAATGAAATAATCATTTAAAAACTTTTGCATTTACTCAAGTTATCTTTGTCTAATATTAATGTCACACTAACACAAACCATTTAAACTAGGGGTGTCCAACTTGAGTCCTCGAGAGCTACTGTCCTGCAGCTTTTAGATGCATCCCTACTCTAACACAGCTGAATCAGATGGTTGGATTACCTCTTTTCAGCATGCCATCCAGTTTGGCAAAGGCCTGATAACAAGCCAGTATTTGATTCAGGTGTGTTGGAACAAGGATGCGCCTAAAAGCTGCAGGACAGTAGCTCTCGAGGACTGGAGTTGGACACCCCTGATTTAAACCAAAAGATTGTAAGTTTACATTTTATTGTAATTGGACTATTTGTATGCTTTAATTTCAGTACAAATTTATGTTTTACACAGAACTAATCCTCTCAGTGAAGACAAATAAAGTCCCAGAAGTCTGAACATTTCTGCGTTTGTGTTTGACCTGCAGTGTAGACACCAGCAGAGGTCATGGTGCGGTTGAAGGGCGAAACGGACGCCACTTTCTCGGCCTCCAACTCTGCGATCGTTTTCTGTTTCACCGGCGGTGGCGGGACTGTTTTTGGAAGGGGTGATGGGAACATGTTCTTGCCTTCCTGAATGCACCAGAAAACACACAAGAAGACCAGAGTGAGGAGAGAGGAGTCCACAAAAGATTTGCGTGAGAAACAGACATCAAGACTTTCGCACAGTGGGAGAGCTCTCGAACATGAACTCGTGGACGGCACAGGGGATTACGCTAAACAAAAAAGCAATCACGAACCAGTTAGCAGTGGTTTTGAAAGATAAATTCTCTTTTAAGGGGCTGAATAATGCTTAGTGTAACAAGAGGTAAGCTGATATGTCCTATTGAGGTTGCGTGCTTATTCTGCCATAAACAATGTGTCAAAGCTAAATTCCTGGAAAAGTGTATTTTGAAACGTTCATAACATTCTTGCTGGGATCCAACTTGAGCTATTCCCAGCTGGGACTGTGTTTTAGTACTCATTTGGAGCTCTACCCAAGCATGACAGGATCTGACAGCGCATGCTGAGAGGGAAGGAGGGATGACAGTGGGGATGGAAGCTGACAGGAGACAGTTACACGAAAAAAAAAAAAAAAAAACCCTCCACCTTCATAACAAGAGTCCCACGGATGACATGGTCAATTGTTCCATAATCAAATTCTTCTTTGGGCTCATAGTGGAAGTATTCCTTGTCTGGACTAATGGCCTTCAGAAGCTTCAGTATGTTGTTTGAATACAGGCTGCTGGCTTGGGTGGCCATGCGGCTGGGCAGGTCTGTGTAGCCGATGTGTGTTACTCCCTAATTAACAAAAAAAAAAAAAGTACATTAGTCATACATAAATAAATCATATATATCCCAAATCAGAAATACATCTTTTGCATTCCTTAAGATTATCCAGTTTTTATCCAAATGTGCAAGCTAGGCCAAAAACTCACCCTGTAAACATGCAGCGCTCCGGGCTTTGTGGTCTCGATGTTGCCCCCTGCCTCTGCAGCTAGATCCACCACTACAGAGCCATCCTTCATAGACTCTACAAACTCCTTTTTGAGCAATATGGGTGCACGCTTCCCTGAGTGAGCATAGGACCACAGGTAGAAAGGAATGAGATGCATCAAACAGCATCATGCTGTCTAACAAAGAGGATAGTCAATCCATATTAAAGATGTAGTGACACTCATGAAAGCGACATTATGGGGTTGATGGGGCTTAAGCCATAGACAGTATAGAAAAATTGGATGAGGCCACTGTGCCATCATACGTTGGTTAGTTAGATCTAGTTGCAAAGTCCAAAGCGGAGGCTTTTCACCATCGCCACCTCTTTTGAAAGCACAAGTGATGAGTGAGGGGCAGACTAGCAGACAATTTACTCAGTGTCAGCAGATAAAATTATACGTTCCTTATGTTTAGGACCAACTCCCACGAAGCCTACTGAGTCCTTAACTGCTAGATTAAATAAAATAAGCCAACAGCGAGTGAAATTCTCAGCACACTTGCAGAGCAATATTTCATATGTTTATCTCTAACTGATGTTCAGTGTTGCTTTGGAAAAGATGAAATAAAAGCAAATAGTGATGAAACTTTTGAAACGATAAAGGCAAAAGTGGCTTAAAGTACCGATGTGACTCACCGGGAATTAGGGCAGTGCTGACAATAATGTCGACCTCTTTACACTGCTTGGCAAAAAGAGCCATCTCAGCCTCGATGAACTCCTTTGACATCTCCTTGGCATAACCGCCAACACCCTCGCCAGACTCTTTGAGGTCTACTTCTAAAGGCTCAGCCCCAAACGACTTGAACTGCTCCAGAGCAGCTGGCCTGAAAGTCAAGAAGCAGCCAGCCTATCATCAAAAATCTGTCCATCATTAATAAGCCTGCGGTTTGAGGCGTTGCCAACCTTATACCTGGTATCGAACCCTCTGACTATGGCTCCCATTGACTTGGCTGCCCCGGCTGCTGCCAAACCAGCCACTCCACCTCCAATAACCAGGACCTGTTTACAACAGAAACATCCAAATGTACCAAGGTTTCACTTCACACTTCATTTTTTATTTTAAGTATACTGAAAGGAAAGAAAACGCTGTACTGACTGTAGAAATAGATCATGCTTGGTTGAGTAAAACATAGACTATTACCTTAGCTGGAGGGACTTTTCCTGCAGCTGTGATCTGACCAGTAAAGAACCTGCCAAAGTGGTTGGCAGCCAGAACCACAGCCTTGTACCTACATAACAAAAACTCAAGTCACATTTACATTAACTAAACAAACAGATGAAATCTGGATTTATAAATACATTTTTGTTTACCCAGCAATGTTAGCCATGGAACTGAGTGCATCGTAGCCTTGTGCAATGGTAACTCTGGGCACCTGATCCATGGCCAGCACAGTGCTCTGCCTCTGTGACAGCTTATTCATCAGCTCCTGGTTCTGTGCTGGATAGATGAAGCTCACCAGGGTGGATCTGGGTTTCAGGAGATCTACCTCACTCAAACTGGGGGCTCGAACCTAAAAAGAAAAAAAAAAAATCTATTTTCCACTCACAATTAAATATAACTGACAGATATGTGGATCTAGTTTGCTTATGTAACAGCAAATCAAAACATCAGTGCTCATTTTCACAAAGTTCCCACCCACCCTAAGCTGTATACGATGTCCTCAAGAGCAAATACTTTTAATACACAAGACCCCTGGCTGTGAGTCCCACCTGTGAATGGATTCAACTTTCTGATTCCAGCCACTCTGAAGAAAGACGGAAGCTAAACTGAGGAGCCACAATAAGACACAGTTTAAGATAACGAAGGAATATTTTGAACTACGAGTCCTAAAAAGCAGCTGTAGTGGAATAGCTTTGAATTTGAAATATTATAAGTCTCTTTTAACCAGCTGATGTGCGTCATCTGGGTTCATAAATAAATACAGCTGAGCTTTGACTGCACAGCAAGGCTAATTTGTTTCATAATAACACTTAACACTGCCAGTGGCATGTATAAAGTGAAAAGCACAGGGCCTAGAACAGAATCCTGTGAAATTATATAATGAACTTTTGTCTGTGAGGAAGACTCATTAGCCAAGGTGTTAATCAAACCAGAGGAGAGTGGTTACTTTGACTGGAACATATCAGGAAGCTCAAAGTGATTACTGGTGTCAGATGCTGCACTGAGATGAGTCTATAGTATGAGGCCTTAAGACGATTGTTGGTGATTACAGTTTCTGAGCTGCAAAGAAGAGTCTGATCTGCGGACCAAACCGTGCCGGGTACGAACCTTAAGGACCAAGTCTGAGCCGAGAGCTCCCTTAACATCAGTAATAGTGGCTCCAGCATCTCTGTACTGCTGATCGGAGAACTTTGATTCGTCCCCGGCGCCGCTTTCCACCTGCACCCTGAAGCCCTGTTTGACCAGCGCCTGCACCCCAGCCGGAGACAGCGCCACGCGACGCTCATTCTGTAACGTCTCCTTAGGAACTCCAACCACCACGTCCTTGTAGAGCACACCTGAGGACAAAAAAACAAAACAAAACAAAAAAACCCAATGCAGCCAAGAGTGAAGAACTTGGAGCTTGTCACACAAAAAATATACACAACAAGACATAAGTTTGTCTTCTTTTACGCAACAACGCAGCAGGCATGCGCATACAGCTGAGATTTGCGTTGCTGGAAACAGTGTCAGGTTACACATTTCTCTCCCTACATGGTGTGGTGACCTCGCCACCATGGAGACATTATTAGCAGGTGACTGGCACCAGGCCAGCACACACACAGAGGCCCTGCAGTCCTATGCAGACACACTCCAAAGTCAAACTTAAAAGCTTTCAGCAACTCACAAAACTTTGACGAACACTCTGTGCCATGTGCCTCGCACACAGCACCGGCTCCATACACAAAAGGCTGTCATCAGAATCAGCCGCACTGCTGTCAAGTTTTTACATGTCACCTTTAACTGACCTCTCGTCCGCTCTCACATGTTAGCAGCTCTCACGAGCAAAGCCGCCGTCTGCTTTATAGCAGCTTTCCCTATTTTGAGAACATCTCTAGCAACCTGCTGCAAACAGTTTGTGATCTGCAGTGGAACTTTTCCACTCTTTTGGCCGGCCGGAGCTTGTCCTTGAGTGAACCGTTACGCTCTCATTCCTCAAGTCAGACACGAGAAAGCACGCAAGCCCAGCCTGTCCTCTGTGAGAACACTGTAAAGTGAAGCAGAGAGATTTGTAAATTTCCTACCTCTGGAGGCCTTTTGGTCCCATAACACAGGGAAAGTCCTGAAATGCCTCCTTCCAGGGAACTTCAGATGGACCCCTCGCTGGGACAGAATGACAGAGGAGCTACAGATGCAGCGGAGAAGGGTCGACATGGCTGCTGAGCGTCCGCCCTGAGGCTCCTTCTAAGCTCTTGATTACGAACACAAACAAGGAGAAGGAGACGTTGACGATAAGGCGACACTACTTCTACATCTGCTGTCAAATAAAAAAGAACATTATTTTTTAAAAATACCCTCAAAGCAAGTCCCGGGCCCCCCTTTCCCCAAGTCACACACTCAGACTGTGTGTGCTGCGAGGCCTACAAACAGCAGAGTGACATTTCAGCCGCACACACACACATGCAGAGCACAGGGTTGATTACACACTCCAGGCTTCTCTTCGCGAGAACTGGAATTATGACGGCACAGGAGGGAAAGTGTGCCAAGTGTGGCCTGGTTGTTGTGAGCCGGGGAAGAGCAACCAGTGTGCAGATAACAAAGGGGGGGCTGGAGGGGGGACAGCTCAGATACAGTCAAGACTGGAAAAAATGTGGTGTTTACAAATGTTGGTCTGTCTTATATAAAGACAAACAATGCCACAACCAGAAAGACAAAACAAAACACATGACTGTGGAAACTTGTCATACTTTGGTTGCTGTTTTGATTTCTGAGTCACAACAACGTTTTGTTGTTTACCCTCCTTCCCTCCCTTCCTCCCATTCATTCATTCATTCATTCATTTTACTGAATCACAGTCAAATCACTGCTCCTCATTCTCCAGTAATCCAGTCACACACTCAAAGACCGGCTGATGGACTTGCTTGTTCTCACACTTGCCTTTCAGGTTTCCAGAAAGAGCGGGTTTAACAGCAGTGTCACCTGCGAGGTTCCTATACCCCCAAAATCCTTCCCGTCTGCTTGCAAGGAGAGACAGACGACCTTCCACAGTTTCCTTATCACTGCCGGACTATTTGAGTATAAATAGCAAACCCACGTGACTTCAGTCATCACCACCTCTGAAGCAGCTAAACTCCTTCAGGCCCTGCGCAGGCTGATACACACTCCCACAGAATTAAGGGCTGGATTAAGACGCCCAGGAAGGAAGACACTGGCTGGTCATTTTATTTTAAAGCGGATGAACCGACCGGCTGTGGTCCTTACTGTGCAATAAAGTAGCTTTTAAAACAGTATCAGTAAGAACAAACACTTTCAGTCTATCTTGGGCACAAGTAATTGGGGACTACCTGGTGTCGGTGTTGTTAATTAGGCCAGTGAGCATTTTCGTTTCTGCACACAAGGTGACGCCAGAGAGTCAGAGAACGCTGTCCCACCTGTAAATGGTTGGACGACAAAAACTATTACTGCTCCCTCTCTTTGTTAGTCCCTGTCACGTGACATTTTACATAAAATCACATAATTGCATCATATATATATATATATATGTATATAGATAGATAGATAGATAGATAGATTGGAACAATTAATAATAATGTAATTACGGGAATAAAATCATTATTATATTATATTATATTATATTATATTATATTATATTATATTATATTATATTATTCTTTTTTAATGTTAACTTAATATTTGAGGAATGACCTCAGTACAAAACATGCAGCCAAACATTTATTCACACAATAATAGGTCATTTTTAGCAGGTAGGTTTTTTAAAGTATCTTATCCATAGTTTTCTAATGATTGTTGTTTATGGCAAATTCTTTTTCACTTATTTTCATTCCAATCCTTAAACCTGACCATTTTCAGAGGAGTGTTTTTGTTAAGCTAACCTAACTCTGACTTATGAATCATTCAAGCATAAAAAGGCACCTTACTCAAGAGATGAACCAGCGTTGTGTCTACAATACAGACAATTACACAATTTAGGAAAGAACCGATTTCAAATCTTTTCTTTAGACACTTTAGACCAGCAGCCTGTCACAAAACACATCATTTGTTCTCATTTGTTCGGTTGAATTTATGAATTAAAGCCAAAGATAACAAGTTTGACAGGCATAAAATTGGATCAACAAGTGGACAACAACAGAAGAAGTGACAGGCCTAAAAAACAAAAACAAATGCAGCAGACAAATTATATCTAAAAAGAAATGTCCTTAAGAAACGGGGGGAAACAGCAAAGGCCTCACACAGGACGTGAGAGTTTCATGTGACCATTCAGTTGCTTGGACCTCAAAATTACTGAAGCAGTGTGGGATCACTTTGACAGAGGACAGAACAAAAGGCAGCCAACATCCAAAGAAGAGCTTTGAATGTCTGTCTAGAAGCCCGGGGAACTATTTCTGAAGACTACGTAAAGAAATTACAAGAAAACCTGACTAAGAGAGTTCAGACTGTGTTGAAGAATAAATATTCCTAAACATTCCAAATATTGACTTTTATGTTCACTAAAATTGTAAAAACTCTCTTTGTCTTATATACTGTATTTCCATGTATGTTTGCACATGCTCCTATTTCCCTAGCAGAAGACTTTTACACAGTAAAGTATCGACGCGGAAGATTAGCGTCACCTCACGCAGGAAGCTGTTTTGGTTGGCCATGTTGTTTTAATGCCGCATGGATTTTGTAAACAGTAAAGTCGGAGTTGATGTTCTGTGTAGTATATAGTTGGTATTAGCACCCATTTTATTTCTGATTGTTTGGCTGCTGTCGGCTGGTTTCAGCCGTTTCCGGTACGTAAACCTCTTTGGCTTAGACCCATCTTAGTCAGAATTTTGTCCATTTAGCGCCGCTAAAAGAAGCTCTAACGGCTAGCTTGTAGCATGTAGCCTCGGTGAAGTTTTATGCTGCCTCTGAGTTTCTGCTTGGTCTCTCTGCTTCACTTACGTTACGTGCGTCTCTGTCTCTATTTCCCCGTCAGGTGGAGTATGGAGCCTCTGAGGCTGCTTTCCGTGGATCCATCAGACCGGGGCTCTCAGAGATGCAGGCTCGGTCCGGGCATGATGTCGGCGCTGGGTGTGCACCTGGGCTCCCCTCTGCTGGTGTCTGTTCCCGGAGGAAGCTGCCTGTGCACTGCCTGGCCCCGGGCTGACTTGGCAGAGGGCTTCCTGCAGATGGACCTGAAATGTTTCTCCCCCAGTCTTCTCTCTCAGCTCCCCTCACACCTGAGCCTGGACCCCTCTCAGCTCACACCTGTGATCTGCTCCAAACTCAAAGGCGTCAGGATAACCGTGATAGTCCAGAGTGTCGATTTCAGGAAACGCACACCGCATCGCCTTGTTCATGAGCTTGTAAAAGACATGCTGAAAGGTGTTTGTGTCCATGATGGGTTTTTAATAAACCTGGAGGATTTCGACACAGAGATCAAATATGTTGTTATTGAAAGCATAAGTCCAGAGTCGGATAGTGCTGGATTCATCACCTCGAAGACTGCTGTTGAGATTGCTGGCATCCAGACACTCCGACATTACAGGAGTCAGCTGCAGGACCGGCACACAGTGCAGCTGGGGGGGCTGGAGGAGGTGAATTCATTTAAATGACCCCTAACAGAGTTTTTTCCCACTGTGCAACACCTAATGTGTGTGGGGTTTTTTGTTTGTTTGTTTTTTACAACATTTTAGGTGTCTGCATCACTTAGAGAGATGCTGAAGCTGCCACTTCTCTATCCAAGCACACTGAGCTCTCTCGGTGTATCCTGTCCCAGAGGGGTGCTTCTGGTGGGGCCTCCAGGTGTAGGCAAAACCTTGCTGGTCCGCCAAGTGGTGGGCGAGGTGGGAGCCAGCTTGGTGGTGGTCAGAGGGCCAGAGGTAAAAAAGATGATATTAAACACACCTCATCGTAATGTTGATGCCGTCTAATGTTCCTCGTAATACACAAAGCATTTTGCATGTAAATGCATTACCAGTAATTCTGAACAATAATTTCAGGTGGTGGGGGCTCGGCCAGGTGAGAGCGAGGAGACGCTGCGGGCCGTGTTTGAGCGTGCTCGATCTGCAGCAGATGAAGGTCCCTGTGTGCTGTTCTTAGACGAGCTGGACTCTCTGTGTCCGAGGAGAACCAGCTCGTCGGCACCGGAGAACCGGCTGGTTGCTCAGCTTCTCACACTCATGGACGGGATGAATCAGTCTGACCGCTTCCTCATCGTCGGAGCCACCAACCGGCCGGACAGCTTAGACCCAGCACTGCGCCGGCCAGGAAGATTTGACAGAGAGGTGCGTGTCCGCTCACTGTCACAGATCCAGTTTTTTAAATTTTTCTTGAGAAAGATGACATGAATTTCATCTTCTCTATGAAGTGTAGGCATTTGGGGGTGCTTATGAAGGGGTTTCTCTCAGACGTTTGTAATGCTTCAGTTGGTTTCAGTTGTTTTTTTTCTGATTATAAGGCAAGATGTACCTTTTTTACTTATATAAAATATCTGTCCAGGTCGGTGAGTTGGTGCAGATACGTGTATGTGAGTCGTTAGTCTCTGAGTGTTCGTCTTTCCCACAGATTATAATCGGAGCTCCAACCTTGCAGCAGAGAAAGGCCATCTTGTCTGTCCTGTGTGAGAGGATGCCTGTGTGTCCCAGTGTGAACCTGACAGAGCTTGCACAAACAACTACAGGCTATGTGGGAGCAGACCTCAGTGCCCTGTGCCGGGAGGCCGCCATGCACGCTATACGGGAAGACTCCAAAGTAACGACAGCGACCTGTCACAGTGAAACAAAACACTAGTTTTTGCTACAGGAACGACACACTTTATTGCAAATTGTGCAGCTGTGTTGTAATTGTAAAGTCAAAGTTAAAGCCTGAATAAGAATCACATTTAGAAATTCATCTCAAAAGGCTCCCAGTGAATGTGTTCTTTATATGTGTGAAAGATTACATAGAAAATAATAGGGAGACTGAGTGGATGACAGCTGTAAAAACCTGTTGTCACACTGTCTGCAGTGTTCAGGGGAGCAGCTGGTGAGTATGAAGCACTTTCATGAGGCTTTGAAGTCGGTGCGTCCCTCCTGCCTTAGGAGCAGCATGGGCAGGACGGAGCTCTCTCCGGTGACCTGGGAGCAAATTGGAGGCCTGGATGACGTCAAACTCAAACTAAGACAGGTAGCTAATTTAATGGCTTTGCTCAAAACTGCACATTTATGTATTCAGAGAAAAAACCTTATTACTGGAGGTTTATTTTCCCTCACTGTCTCCACGTCAAAGAGCATCGAGTGGCCGATGGCGCACCCTGAGGCCTTTGTTCGTCTGGGTCTGTGTCGACCTCGAGGTGTGCTGCTGTACGGGCCTCCGGGATGCGCAAAGACGACGCTCGTCAAGGCTGCCGCTACTTCCTCCAACTGTGCCTTCCTGTCTGTCAGTGGTGCTGACCTCTACTCTCCCTACGTCGGAGATTCAGAGAAGGCTTTAGCTCAGGTTCTTCCTCTTTATAACCTCGAACAGACGAGCATTAATGATTGTGTCCTCCCTTGTGTTTCGTCCACTAAGCCCTGCGTCTTGTCTGTCCACATGCAGCTGTTTCATCAGGCCCGGGCCTGCGCTCCAAGCATCCTGTTCCTCGATGAGATTGACTCACTGATTGGCTCGCGGTCACACAGTCAAACACCAAACAGCGTACAGACTCGTCTTCTCTCTGTGCTCCTCAACGAGATGGATGGGATCGGCCTGAAGACTCATGAGAGGAGAGGAACGGAGAAGATCCTCCAGGCAGAGGGAGTCGAGGAGAGTCACACACCTGAGCAGGTCAGACGTTTTAGAAACATGGCTGATGCTGCAGCTGGCTTCTATGTTTCTTCTCTTAAATTTCCAGTTTGTTTTGTTTCATTTTGCTTTTGTGGCACACAGGTGAATGTAAAAATAGCACAGATTTTTTCAGGGGTAGACTTCAGATGTTTGGGGTTGACATCTATTGATCTTTGGCTTTACCCTATTCCTATCGCCCCCAAAATTTCCACATTTCCTTGTAACAACTGAATTTTTAAAAGGGTTTTTTTTTAACCCTATTTTGGGGCAAAGTCGTAAAGCTGATTCTGTATAAATGGTTTTTGCTGTTACAGCTTTCCAAAGTAACTGCCCTGAAGATCAGTCAACACTATCAGTCGGTTTCTTAATGAGTGAGGTAGATGTGTGGCAGTCATAATAAGAGCTTTTTGAATTCTCCAGATACTAAAGGAAGTAACAAAGGTATGCTAAAAGCTCCTTTATTACAGCTTTTAGCGGAGGACACACTGGAGCATCCTTTATGAAAGAGGACATAATACCATCCTGCAGTTCAGTGTGACACACCATCCATCCATCTGTTCATGATTTAATCAACACTTTATGTGCTTTTGCTGTTTGACAGTTGGACTGCCAGGAAGTGTGCAACAAAGATGTAATGGTTGTAGCCGCCACAAACAGACCTGACTGTTTAGACAGCGCCCTCCTCAGGCCCGGCAGACTTGATCACATCATTTATGTCCCACCACCAGACCAAGAGGTAAAGGACTTCTCAAAACAGGACAAAAATATATTACATTTACCAGCAATGTTGTAAGAAAGACTTGGACTTGAAGAGGTCATTTAAAATAAAGTAACCACGCCTCTCCTGTCAGCGTATCTGTGTTTAATGACCCTCACTTTCTAATATTTAGGCTCGACTTGCTGTCCTGAAGGTGTGCACAAAGTGTATGCCTGTGGGTGCCGATGTGCGCCTGGAGGATCTCGCAGCAAAGACCGAGCTTTTCTCTGGAGCTGACCTGGAAAATCTTTGCAAAGAGGTGACATAAACATATGAAACCCTGGAATTCTTAGACTTGTAAAATGTAAAATCCTTTCTTGGCGGATAGATTTGAAATAACTGAAAATATTTTTTCCTCAGGCTGCTCTTTTGGCATTGCTGGACGGGAACATGGAAGCCTCAGACATCAAACACACGCATTTCCTGCGATCCCTCAGCAAAATGAGCTCCTCTCTGACTACACAGCAGATCCACAAATATGAAACTCCTCCCCGATGACACACATAATATTTGACTGATCTTAAAATTGTATTATTACTCAAATATTGTTTTAAAATAAAAAATAAATTCTAAAATTTGACACACTCTCTCTCTCTTTTAGTCATTTCAAATAAAATCCTTTTTGAGATCAGCTCGAAACCCAACCACCAGTTACTGACCTTCACTTTTACAACATGGCCATGGGAGGGCGCTGCAGACTTAGAAAATATATTGATCATCATCTATAGATGCGTTAACCTCCAGTGGTGCATTTCAGTACAGGAAACTCTCTCTGTGTACGTGCTTATCACCTCGTACAACCTCCCATCCCGCCTCCATCTCATGAGCTCACACTGTGTCGCACTTAAAAGGAGTTCCCAGCAGCAGGTAAACTGTCACAACATAGCTGCGTGTGAGACTGCTCCTCTTCAGTTTTGCAAGTGGATGCTTGAAGCCTTAGAATAACCACAGTTGAGTGGAAATACACTTAATTCCTCTTTGAGTGCTTAAAACCAATTAGAAAGATGTCTGGATTTTTCCAAATGTTGAGAAAAAGGAAGGAGGTAAGATCATTATTATTGTTGTTATTATTATTATTATTATTATTATTATTATTATTACTCTGTTGCATTGAGTTATATCCTGTGTGTGGGGTATTGTGTGTTTTAATTTGTTGGACTGTTTTTTGTGCTGTAGCTCATCCCTCTGATAGGTTTTATGGCTTTTGCTGCAACAGGAGCCACCTCTGCATCGATCTACTTTCTGCTTACTAAACCTGACGTTATGTGAGTGTTACAAAGCTCTTTCTCCTTTATTAAAATAATGCATTTGTCTTATGGTATGTTTTAGCTTCATTTGCACTTCTATCTTACTTTCACACCTGCTTAAACTCTGTTGTGTACAAATATTTAAGAATGCATTTGAATTTACTGTTTATAGTTTGAATAAGACCAGCAACCCAGAGCCATGGGAGAGGCTGGACCCGTCAAAGCCCCAGAAGGTAATGTAGTAACATTGTAGAGCACTTAATAATGTTTATATTCTGGCTAATAAGCCTTCCGGTTCTTATCAGCACCAAAGTATAAGCAGACTCTCCTCCTGCAGCTTCAATCTGCTGAGTCACTGAGGAAAGAATTTTATCATTAACCCCAGTCATTAATGCCATCGAGAGAAAATAAATTACCACAAGTAATGGCACAGTCCCGGTGCGGCCACATCATTAAGTCTGTTAGTTCAGTGTAACACTTATAAATAGGTCAGACGAAGCCTCGTTATGTTTTTTCTTTTAAATTTCTGGCATTTCATTGCAGCTCATCACCATCAATCAGCAGTGGAAGCCCGTGGAGGAGCTGGAGATCGTGAAGAGCCTCACAAAGTGAAAGAGCCCGGGTTCCTCCCACGAGTCTGACGGCACGCCTCCGCTCCCTCCCCACCCCCCCATTAGTCTAACAGAATCGTTTCTGCACAAACTAGGACGCTTTGACACTCAGTGTGCGGAAATGCTTCTGCTCAACTGGTGGGGTTCACCCTGCTCTGTACTGACCTTTCTCAAGGACATCCATCACATCACAATAGGCAAATATGGTAACTGACGACTGTGCAACCTTTGAGTCCGAGGATGATAAATGTTATCTTTCTCTGGGTCTCTGTCAGTATATATTATTACAGAAGTATATATCATTGAATTTCTTGTTTTCAGGTTTTGCCAAGGTTGGTGGTCCACGCGTTCTTGCTGTAGATGTGAATGTACGATAGTGTTTTAATGGAAAAGACACAGAATGTTGATTTATTTTGTAATGTACTGTACAGTGATAATAAATTATTTTGAAATTTTGCTGTCCCAGTGCTGCTTTTGTGCTTTATTCAAACTAACGTATTTAAAGATGCTGTCTGCTGTAAAACTATAAGCATCATTTAAGTGTGGTTGACCTAGAAATTCATTATTAAGTTAAATGTAGCCAAAAGAGATGCCACACATGGTTAGTTTTAAGCTCTTGTGCATTTTTCTTATTAGCAGCAGCTTCATGACATCAACGCTGCTGTTTTTCACACCAAACATGCTCATCAAAACAGGAAGGGTGCAGGTGTTACTAATAAGCTTAACCAGCAATACGAGAACCCCGGGGCTAAAAGGCAGCTGAATGGAATTCAGTCTCATTATTCTAATTTGTTTGCACCTGATGTCCACATGCTATCTGTGACACGTCCTGTAAAATATCTCATTTAAAAGGGCAGAACACCAAAAACGGTTCAAAACTCACCTTTACACTTTTTCAAGTGAACATAGGAAATTTAGGGCAATCAAAATAAAGGCAGTTCCCTCTTAACTGATGAGTGGCATTTTCTTAAATAAGCATAGTGCTCGAGTTTTAAAAATAAACCTATTAGCTAATTAATAAAATTAGAGATGCAAGCAAATGGGTCACGGGAGCAGATCTGCACAGGCAGCAAGAAATTAGCCGGACAGCCAGGCTGGACCACAAAATCCACTGTTGAATTTTTAAAAGCTTTACTAAGATACTACGAATCACTGTTGCACACAGCCTCTTTCACGTAAGCTGGTTATCTTTTTCCAGCACACTGGTTATATAAGGAACATTAATTTGAGGGGTTTAAAGCTCCTCTTAGGCCTGTGTGTAATGAATTAAGAACAGAAAAAAAGGATGGCAACAGAGTCCCAATGGTGATGTATGCAATTTTCCATCCTCCCCCCCTTCCCATTCCCTTTTTAAAACAATCCGGTCCATCCCCACCTTTAACCTTGCAGCTCCATTCCAATGCTTCCCAGGTGTCACATGACCGTTATAGAAAAAATCCAACAATGCTCAAGCAGAAAAGTAAATAGAGATAGAGGCTAATAATCTCCATATCTATGATAATAATAAGAAATAACAAATAAATAATGATATGTATATATATATATATATATATATATAAAGATATTACAGTATAATATTATAATAAATAAATATAATATTATATATAATATATATAATATATATAATATTATATAATATATATAATATTATATATATTATATCTTGTTGTTTTTAAGATCATTTGAATGTGGGTAATTTCATCTAATTTCAAAAGTTTTGCCAAATTCCAACAAGCACAGAGCCAGTTGCATGCTGATGGAGCATGTAGAGGTGACCAGCATCATGGTACCATTCTTTTAGCAGCTGTTGGTCAAGCAAACAAGCACCTATGGTAGTGCTTTGTGAGCACGGGGCAGGAAGACATGTCTGTATTTATTTTAAGGTAAGCCAAAGATATGATAGCTGAAGCTTTAAAGTGTGCAGGCGTGAATAATACTCTGTTTTAAAAAAAAAAAAAAAAAAACATTTAAAAAAATGACATGCTGGAATATTTTGACTAATGAATTGCTGATTTGGGGTTTTTTTTTCTCTGTATGGTGAAAATAATGCTGTGATGCTGACTAAGAGCAATGTACAGGTCTTATTATTATCACATAGCTGCATGAGCCCCTTCCTCAGTTCGGATTAGTGAATCCTTCCTGAAAGGATAGCCTTAAGGAATATGTCATAAAAAAAATACTCCCCCACAAATAGTTGGATATGAAAAGAACAGGTGTAACTAGTAACAGTCAGTGGCTCTGTATTCAAGCATAACTGAAAAACATGCCAGCTTGGTACAATAGCAGCTTTTGGGTACATGGAGTGGTGCCATTATGGGCGTTATTAGATCCACCTGTCGTTTTGCAGCAGTGACACGGCAGATTCCCTCAATTCCCTCAAGCAGCCACTGTCTAGGTTTTGATCATATTACATGATTTCATAACTAAACTGTTTACCAAGCTTTGCCAAAGCTTGCATGCAATTGTATAGGTGTGTGTTTGGATTTTTAAGCATTTGTCATCTGAGCAATTTTAATCCACAGCAACTGAGTAAACTCAATCTGCCGCACAAGACGCTCAGACTTAAAGTTCAGCATTAGACGGCTGTTTAGAATTGTTTAGGATGAACTTTTAGGATTCCATTTTGGTTTTTTCACCATCTAATCTCCACTCATCTGCTCCTTTTATGGCCGAGTGGGCATTCAGTGCTCCCATTGTGTTTCAGCATAACAGACAATCCTCTTAACACCCATATTGCATCTCATAAAAGAGCGATAACACCAGAAAGTGTCCGTCCTTTCAAGGCACCATGTGCCCTTCCACAGCCTGCTGAAACAGTGATGGTCCTAAATGATGAGTCTTATGACTTATTAACCACTAAACAAAGAGAAAGTAAGCAGACGAGTAATGGGTTTTGTTTCCTGGTCCGTCTGGGCTGCGCTTATTTTTCAGGAAGTTCATTTTCTGCTTGGTTTCAGTTACATGTTGAATTATTAATGCACATGTCGGACATCTTAAAAAACATTTCCTTTCTCTGTTTCTCTGATGCTGCGTATGCCGTGAGAGGAGTATATAAACTACACATACTGTGGACAAGCGCCAACTTGCACGGAGGCTGCCGGCTACAAGTGCTCTCATGTCAAATATAGGCTACTACAGGAGCAGAGGTCACACACAACAGTCACAACATGCTTCTTTTATCAGGCAAGGGGAGTGCAGCTGAAAGCCTATTTAGGGGAACAATGACAGAAGAGGAAGGATATTTTGTGTCTGTATGTGTGTTTGTGTGCTCGTACGTGGTGTTGGAATTTGTGTACGTGACTATGAAACACATCACCACACCACAGATCATGTGACCTCCAAGCAAAGCAGGTATTGTTTGCGGGGCACGTTAAAAAAAATAAGAGATGGAATTTCCCCCTCAGCTAACAGGGGTACAACTTTAAGACTTAAAAAGTTACCTTCTGCCACTTGTTGTCTCTGAATTAGTATTTTTTTAAACATGCATGTGTGTGATCTTGAGTGTGTATGCTGTGACTGTAGTGGTTACTTGTAACAGGAGAGAGACAACAGCAGCGTTTTATGGCCCCCTAAAGTAAGGTAGGGCAGACAGGTATATGCTGTAAACATCCTTTGCCAGACTGCCTTTGGTTCACTGCTTCAGTGGTTTTTGATAAAGAAGCTGTTGCCTGGAAACTGGGGCACTCCTAGATTTTTTTGATATTGTCAGTGCTTAACCTCTGATATGTCTACATTTTAAACATTAACTTTGCTCTGTGTATAAAAGCCTCTAACAATGACTCTTTTGATGCTCCATTGCATAATGATTATGATTATTATGAGTAATCTGGAGTATGTTTGTCTATTTAAAGCTAGATATTCACAAGCGCACACTGTGAGTTGACATATAGGGTCCATTCAATAATTTCATTTACTTATTTATGTACTAGTTTTTCAGTTTCATTCTGTGAAGACAATAATGGCTCCGTGTAACAACAAGGCATTCATTCAACACCACTTTGCACTGTCATGCTGGTAAAGGCAGTTTTGCTGTATAAACAATAGATTCACCATCCACCCATCCACCTATCTGCTCATCCATCCATTTTTTTTAACAGCAGCTCATCCAATTAAGGGTTGTGGGGGGGGAGGGGTGTGGGGGTGGGTTGGAGCCTATCCCAGATGTCACTGTGAAAGAGGTGTGGCACAATGCGGACGGGTTTCTAGTCCATCACAGGGCTGTTCACCACAAGGAAACATTGAATTCTTTCGTTGTTTTTAGAAGTGCACCACCTAGCGTTGAACAGTGAGTGTACACTTACTGGCCACTTTATTAGGTACATCTTGCTACTTGTTGTGCCAAAAAGTAATCGTCTGAAAAAAGTAATTTTTGAATTCCTGTGTGTTTTTTTAATGTCTAATATCTTTATTTATATTGGTAAATATACTGTAATAAACAGGATTCATGAAGAATGTATATAAAAAGAAAATTTTGCAGGTATCTTCACAACTCTGCGTTCTTGTGCATTATGAATCACTTAAGTTATGTTTATAAAACTTTTTTTTAACACTTTATTTTTATTTGTATTTTTGTATTTATTTATTTATTTATTTATTTATTTATTAAAAAACAATCAGACCCTTAACAAGTATCCAGAGCATCTAGGCTAGCAAAGACGCATTAAAAGAAAGATACAGCCATTTAAGGTACAATCAAATCAAATAGGTGAATCACAGCAATGATACATTTGGTACCAGGATTTAGAGTATTTTTCCATTCAGGTCAAGGTCCCACCTTTTCCAGTACTTCTCATATTTATCAGCAGCAAGTCTCTCCATTGTGTAAATTTCCTGGATAATGCCTATCCAGTCCAAAAATGACGGTGGATCCACGTTTAGCCATTTGCGAGTTATGGCTTTCTTTGCACCAGCCAATAGTATTAATAAAAGATATTTGTCCGATTCCCTCAGTCCTTGGGGGAAATTACATAGATAGAACACAGTGAAATCAGGGGCCAAATTCAAGCCCATCATGGTATTGATTTCTGTAATCACTACTAGCCAGTAGGGGACAATCTTAGCACATTCCCAAAAAATATGAAAATGTCCTGCAGATACACATCCACAGTTCCTCCAGCACAGAGCCTTGTCGGGGTCTTTTTTATTTTGTTTACTCTTAGCATTAGGCGTGACAAAAAAACGCACCATGTTTTTCCATGCAAATTCCCTCCATAGACCTGCGCTCGAAGTCATTACCACAGCTTTACATATATTGAACCAGTTGTCGTCATGTATTATTATTTCGGCCTCTTTTTCCCATCTAGCTTTAATGTACGTTGTGTCATTATTTCTACATGTTTGTAAACATTTGGATAATCTGGATATCTGTTTCTTTGGGGCATTCCCCTTACATGATTCAAGGAAGATTTTAACCAAGCCAGGGTCCTCCTCTTCTAGGGGTTTTATGTTTCTGTCGTAATGGTGCCTCAGCTGGAGGTATCTAAAGAAATCCTGTCTTTCCAAATAAAAACTTCTTTGGAGTTGCTGGTAGTCTTTTAGTACATTTTTGTCTGCGATCTTCCAGTAGCCTGTTATACCTTATGTGACCACTGTATAAATCTCTTATCCATGTTTGCAGGTGCAAAATCCGAATCGTGTGCAGACCATTGTAAAGTCTGGGCACTTTTTTCAGTTTTCTCATATTTGAGTATCCTTTGCCATATCTCTATGGGCACTTTCATTAGCACTGGGAACAGGTCTGCATCTATATGTCTTTTAATAAGTGGTTGATCTCCACTGAAGCGGTGTCTCACAGTAGGATTGATCTATCTCCTTCCATTTAGCCTCACACAATGGATCACACCACCCAATCATCACTCGTAACTGTCTTTATAAAACTTTTTGATGTTGTATGTGCCCAGATCTCTCTTGAAAAAGACATTTTTGATGTCAATGAGACTTTTTACCTGGATAAATAAATAAAATGAAAGAGTCACTTTGCCAGAAACTGATTGCAGCTTCTACCTATGATAGGAATGTTCTTTCTGGTTCAAAATGACTTAATATTATCATGAGAGATATGTTTGGCATATTGTTTTTTTCACAGATTTTAGGCCAGTGAGTCATTTATTACCGTTTCAATTCTCAAATCCCTTTTTTGGAACAACATCCAGGATGAACTTTGTTTTCACCTTCAGAGCAGCCTTAATTCTTCATGGCATGGTTTTAACAAGGTGCCCAAATTATTCCTCAATGAGTTTGGTACATAGTAACATGACAGCATCACACAGTTGCATCACACTTCCATGATAAGAACCTACCTGTTCCACCACATCCCAAAGGCACTCTATTGGCTTGAGATCTGGTGCTTGTGAAGCCATTGCTATGATCAAGAAACCAACTGGAGATGACTTGAGCATGGTGGAAGCAGCCAACAGAAGAAGGGCACACTGTGGTCATAAACGGCTTGATAACAAAAAGATTGAGCTAAGCTGTGGTGCTTAAATGGTCCTGTTTTTGTTTTTCTTTTAACTAAATCTAAAGATTAAGAGTTGTGGCAAAAAGTCACTTTTTCATATTTTAAATGTTATTTTTTATAAATTAATTACTTTCGTGTAGTATGAATGGCAACAGGTTAGATCTTAATGAGTAGGAAAACTTTTTTAAAAAGTTTTTAAAATACAGTTAAAAGTCCAAAATCAATCCTCTCAGTCACATTTTACAAAGCTGTACAGTGGGCCGATTCTTGCCCCTGGGCCTTATGTTTGACACCCACAGTCTTGACTATGGCTACATGCCCAGAGTTGCTGATATGTGATTGGCTAATTAGATAGTATTAGTAACCAGCAGTTGAATAGATGTACTTAATGAAGTCAGTGTACACCTAAATGAGGTCTGTATTGAGCTACAATGTTTCTAACAAAGATTTGCAACTTCTATATTCAGGCTTCTTAAATTTCCAGTTCTCTTTTTTTTGTATGAGTAATATCATTCAGAATAAAATATTGCAATTTCACAATTAGTAACAGAAAAGAGATAAAGAAAAGCTAACATTTGCCTCTGCTCAGTGCAGTTCTAACTATTATTATGCTGCATTGTGAGCTCGGTTTGTCAAGAAAATCATGGCAGAAACACAAAAAAATTAAAACATTTTATTACAAACAAAAACAGTGATACCGTTCCTGAATTTCCTTGGTGATTAATATCAGAGACATGGAAAGGTTTACACACAACCCCCCACAGCCTCTTAACAAGTGAAAGAAAGAACATTTTAAAGATCATAACTGGCAAATTCCAACCTCCTCCATCAAAACAACAACTCTGAAATACTGGAAATACACCCACACCTGTGTTAAAATACTGTCAGTTTATGATGTGGAAAAGAAAGTGGAGTATATAGGATGGATGATACCATGCTGAAGCTATCCATTTTAGCACGTCCCCTTAGTTAAAGTCATGATTTGATTGTCAGTTGCCTTCTCATCACAATTGAGAATTACAATAAAATGTCAGTATCAAAAAATGCCAATTAACTTTAAGTGATGGTCATTTTAGTAATTTAAGAATTTCTACGGTTATTTATTCTCTTAAAGTCTGCCTTTTTACAGACATCAGCTAAATAACATGAAAGCTCCCAAGCACGTAATGAGCTATACTGTCTCCTAAAGGGATGCAGTGGTGCAGGTTTTACTCACTTCTTCCACTTGTAAAGAGTACAGTGCCTCACTCTGACCAAATATCTTGTTAGACATGAGGTATGTCAGCTGACATGCTTTGTACAGTAATAAAAATCATAATGTGCAGTTCTAACAAAAGGTAAAATTTACATCTGATAACAAAACATCAGTGGTGACAAATCAATCTATAAAACAAAAAATAAAAGGTTACATGGTTTAGAAGAGGCTTTGATGGTGAATTAAGGGCAAGTTTTTGTCATCTGACTCAGGTAAAACATTCAACTCCCACTTCAAAAGCTTTGCAAGCGTGAAGACGTGAGGCCCCCAGAGGCTGTAGATCTCTCTTAATTAGATCTGTTGTTATTCCTCTGACTGTCCTTTGGCACCTCTCTTTTTCCAGTTACATCAGTGTGCTGTGGATCCTGCTGTAGCATTGAGCTGCAGCAGCACTGTTACATTCAGGGCTCTCTATATATTGCGTTCTCTGCCATCCGACACTGTGTGATGAACTGCTGACCTCCCTCTTTAGGCGCTAGCCTCCTGGCAGTTTGTGCAACTGCGTGCCACCCTCTGCCTGTGTGTCTGGATCTGCACTGTGCACCTGGTGAGGCCGTAGGTGTGAAGCAGCATGTGACGCGCCTTTGCCTGGACCTCCTCCCAGTTGTTAGCACTGGAGGGCGCTGTGCACACAAAGAGACATTTAAATATATTATATATACACACATACAAACAACAACAACTTGCAACTAACAACAAACAGCTTGTGATATTTAGAGCTGGTGACGCCAACAGACTGGATAAACCGATGAAGAAGCCTGGCTCTGTGATTGGCTGCACACTGGACACTGTTTAAAATTTGGTGGCAAAATTACGCATCATGGATAATCCTGTCCACTCTCTGCACCAATTACTGGACAAGAGGTGGAGTATTTTCTCTCTCAGATTCATTCAGCTGTGCCGTCATGATAAATGCAGGAAATCTTGCAATAAGTCTAGACATTGCAACACATCTGTCTGAGCAGTATACTAACATGACCAGGCTTTTGTTGCATTAGCTGGATTGACAAACTTAAAAACCTCAGTCAGAGGTGAGGGGTATGACAACAGCAGTTAGCAGCTTTCTTTGTTAATCCAGGCTTTTTGCTTCTGGCTCTGGGCATGCTTACATCATGCTAAATTGATCTGATCACAAACACATCCAGAAGAATAAATGTAATAATATATTTACACTAGTGTGCTCTCTTTAAACTGCATACACTTAAATATTAATGGTTACTCAGTGCATTCAGCTCTGACACTATCCCATAGCCTAATGAAGAAGAGAACTCGATTTGGTATGTCGCCATATCAAAGTGAAATTAATTTGACTGATTTTTGGCAATGAATAACCTAAAACTGTAACAGATCAGTTTTCTAATGTGTGCTGCAGTAACTGCAATTCCAACAGCAGAGGAAAAAAATAAAAGAGCGCAAATTAGTGCTTTAAAATATATATACCTAGGGCTGTTCGATATAACGATATATATCGGATGATATAAAAACATCTATCGTTTCATTTTACGCCACAGGTGTCGAACTCCAGGCCTCGAGGGCCGGTGTCCTGCAGGTTTTAGATGTGTCTTTGATCCAACGCAGCTGATTTAAATGGCTAAATTACCTCTTCAACATGACTTAAAGTTCTCCAGAAGCCTGGTAATGAACTAATCATTTGATTCAGGTGTGTTGAAACAGGGTGAGATCTAAAACCTGCAGGACACCGGCCCTTGAGGCCTGGAGTTCGACACCCCTGTTTTACGATATCGTTTGTTTCGTGGTGTCGCAAAATAAACTGTTTACGGCAATATTTTTTCATCGTTTTGATGGTCACTGTAGTGGCTATATTAATTTCTTAAAGTTCTCTCTTTCTCTTATATTTAATATAACCACACTACGGACGGACAAGCGCCTGTTTGTATGCGTTGTCGTTAGCAACAACGACAGCAAAACCATCGTATGTCCGCTTATTTATTTTCCACATAAACCTTTCAAAATAAAGCTCAAGATCCTGTTGAGACTTTTCAAAATAAACTGAATCACGTGAAAGAGTATGCAGAGTGTTTACGGATGAGAAGCAAAAAAGAGCCGTCAGGTGCTAAAAAATAAACCTTATACTCAAACGTTAGAACAGGCTTTTCCCCGCAGCACGCTGTGTAATAAATACTCACAAAGAAAACAGCGGCCGTTACAACTTATGTCTAAAAATGTGTCGTTTCATGCATCGTTAAAACACTCGACTCCAGGTACACGACACCCAGCTGGAAACACTTCACGCAAGTCGAGTTGCCCGAGATTCACAGAATTTACAGAAAATGTTAAATTTTTGTGATTTATATCGTTATCAGGACGATAGATATCTTATATCGGGATATGAGACTTTGGTCATATCGCACAGCCCTATATATGTTCTATACCACCATCGAAATTAATGTAAATTACAGTGACAATGTGATGCACTGTTTGTGATGCCACAGCTGGGTCACATTTTGGCTGTGTTGAGCTCTACAAGATGCATCTATATGTATTCCTGCAGCAGAGAATCCATTACCGTGAATAAAAGAATCAGTGAAAATGTGGCACTTCCAGTTTCAGTTTACTTCCAGGTGATTTTAAACTGAAACTCTGAACACAATCTGCTCCTGACCATGTTATGTGCTATGGTAATTTAATTCAGTTTAATTCAGTCCCTATGAGCAACCACTTGATGAAAGTGGGGAGGAAAAACTCCCTTTTAACAGGAAGAAACCTCTGACAGAACCAGGCTCAGGGAGGGGCAGCCATCTGCTAGGAACTGTTAGCCGACACACTGTGGAAGAGAGTGAGAGATTAATAATAATGAATGAATGAATGCGGAGTGGTGTATAAACACACAGAGTGAAAAGAGGTGAGTGAAGAAGAAATACCCCCAGAAGCCTACAGCTATTGAAGCACCGTGACTCTTAACACTTTATTAGTTAATGGAGGGTTCATGGTCACCTGATCCAGCCCCAACTATGAACTTTATATTAAATTAAAAAAAGAAAAGAAAAAAGGAAAGAAAGAAAAGAAAGTTTCAAGCCTAATCTTAAAAGTAGAGAGGGTGTCTGTCTTTCGAATCTGACCTAGTCAGGTAAAAAGATTTCCAACCTGCACTGTTACAACACTACAACACGTAACACACACAGACACTAAACTGCTTTACTGCACTGAACTGTATTCTGTTTCAAAGACGCCAGGGGGGGACTCGAATCCCTCTGGGATTGTGTCAGGATGGTGTAAAACCTCTGCCATATCAAACATGCAGAGCTACGCACTATTGTGACCCTTTCCTAAAGGTCAAAGGGAGCAGCTGAAAGTCGATCTTTATACTATTGTACTGAGTTGCATAACCATTTAAGATATTTGTTGTATGTTTGTTATAATTACATTTTTGGCTGCTTTAACACAGGCAAGTCCAAGCTTCGGAATACATAAAGTTTATATTATCTTAAGCTGGACGTGGCCATTGTGAGTTTGGCATTCTGGTCATTGCTAAAGAAATCAAATTTTTATCATATTTAATTTTAGACTGATATCTGCAACTATTGTTGAACTGCCTTTTCTGTAGGCAGTGAAAGTTCATGCTCCAACTCCAACAATGACTGAACAGCTCCCTCTTGTGTACAATCTGCAGCTTAGTGCATGAGTTAACTGTTCTGTGTGCCACATTTGAATACAGTTAAGTGGGTCAGAGTTAAACAGTGAAAGCCAGTTTTATACACTACTTTGTTGCAGTGGCTTTATAAACACTTACTTCTAATTTTTAAAGTAAAAGCTTGAATTAAGAACAGTCTATAGTTGTCTAACAATGATAAATAAATATGGGTGAAAGAAAAATGAAGAACTGGCACTTTACTTTTGTAAAGGAGATTAAAACGGTGGAAAAAAAACATTTGTGTGGCCCAAACTTTTCAAACAAACTCTAAAACGCTACATTTCGCAGCAACCAGTATGAGCACTTTTCCTGCAAATCTTCCCTGCTGTCAAGTCCGATGGAGCCAGAATTATGAAAACAAACAAGTCTGAAAACAAAGAAATTCCAGAGAAGGCTGTGATACAGATGGACAAAGACTCTACACAGACCCTTCTCTTCTGACATTTAAAGCACGGACAAATCAGTACAGGAAATGGCACAAATAAGAGAAGCTTGCTAAACCACAGCCCTGACGTGCTTCCTCAGCAGAAAGTTCATGACTTCACTAACTTGGCTCAATCTTGCACAAAGAAGAATACTTTAAAAAAAAGAAGTCACTGCCAACAGATTTTTAATATATATTTAAACTGGACTTAAAGGAATGTAAATTTTACCTTTTTTTTGTCAATTCTGACTACATGGTTAGCATTGTATAAGCTCACTTGTTATTAATAATTGTTCTGCTCTTGTCCTGAAGGAAAAATTAAATCCAATTTGGTACTAGCAAACTGTACCTAATGAAGTGGCCAGTGAGTGTATTACATCCATTTAAAATCACGAAAAGTTGTACACGACTAAAGAAAAAGTGCTCATTATCTGTGTGCAAACAATGACAATTGTTTGTGTGAATAGAAGTTCTGTTTTCCAGTGTTTCAGTAGTTTCTCGGTAACATTCAAGAGTTTCGTCAATTCCAAATTGAACAGGGTTTTTCCTGCATACAGAAATCTCCCCAAAAGCTTTAGCCAGATGAAAAATCACCTGCTCTGCACTGTCATGAAATTGTAGTTTTTATTTTCAATCACATTACGCATTTCTTATTGCAGCTACTCACTGAGCTGGAGATGCACCAGTGCTGCAGTCTTGTCTGCCGTCAGCGCCCAGACGTTCAGCTCATCGACTGATTGGACATCCTCCAGCTTAAGGAGGTCCTCTCTGATTTGCTGAGTGTCCAGGTGTCTGGGAACACCTGACACAGCAAGATAAAACATCAGCAAACAAATTAGTGTGCCCATCCCGCTCTACACTGTTTAAAGTAAACAGAATGCCCTGATGGGATTCTGCAACAGGAGATGGGACTTACCCTCCAAAACGATGACTCCTGTGTCTCGTAAGATGCGTAACGTGGTAAAAAGAACCAGAATGGAGAAGATGTACGTGCAGATGGGGTCTGCCAACTTTAACTCTGGCTGTCAAATCAGAAAGCTACATCAAACCTCCTGAATCTTCTCAATTAATCTTCTTTTTTTATTTTATTAAATACAATTCATCATACATCAGACCTACACTGTTGTAAAGCTCCATAACTACTACTTCCAAAAGGCAAAATTCCCATGTTTAACAACTTCAATGACATTTCCATTTTAGTTAGTTTAACTGGTTCTAAATGCAGGTTTGATAAGGACAAAGGGACATCAACACTTCTTTTTACTTTGTCACTGAGGAAGATAATAAAACAAAACTTTTTCACTTTATGCTGTGGAATAACATTCAAGATCATTTTCAATCAGTTATATTAAGTGTGTCTCAAATGAAATTTATGCAAAGCAAATACACCTGCAGTATTAAAAATAAATATAAGCTGTTAAAAAAAGCAAACAAACACATACCTTGAACCGGACAATGTAAGCAGCTATGAGCACTCCGACACTCTGGAGGAGATCTCCCAAAGCATGGATGAATGCAGCTCTTACGGCGAGGCTGCCATGTGGCCTCTGCTGCTGAGCCGACTGTGAACTTGAAGCACCAGCAGAGGCAGGAGACTGACCGTGGCTGTGGCCGTGGCCGTGGCTATGTGAGTGCAGGTGACCACCTTGGTTTAACAAGAAGCCCATTCTATCATAACCAGGGAAGCAAACAAGAAGTAATTGAGTCATTTGGTATATTTATTTCCCTGCTGCCACCAGGGGTTTAAAGACTTGCAGTCACAAGCTGTGGTTAAACATTACACACTGAAAATGTGTGTAATGTTACTTACATAATGTTAACAGCCACCCCCACAGCTGCAGTGATGAGCATGACATCGCCATCTATGCTGAAGTCCTGTTTTATTGTCCTCTGAACTGCCTCATAGAGCAGTATGCCAGTCAGTATATAGATGAGCAGCACACTGAGGACTGCTGCTACCACCTCTAGAAAGGAAGAAACAACCAGTTTATCTTTATCTACCAGTCTAGGAAATTAAGGTTTTTTTTAAACCATCCAATCTAATCTAGCATTTCTATTCAATGTTAGTAAGTATTATCAAGCAACTTAGAATAAGATACTATCATGATATAGCACTTCTATGACACTACCCCCCAAAAAGCAGAAATGATCTTATTATTACTCAGTTACTATAACTCAGTTCATTCGCTCTGCCCACTGCGGAGCATTTTCTTCCTGTCAGGTTTAATTTTTACTGCAAGTTAAACAAAGTTTACTGCACCTTCACCCCCTGATCTAACATTTGTTTTCCAAGTTATATGCTGTTCCTGATCAAATATAAATTCATATTTATGGCTCAAATACAAGTCCAGTGTGAACCTTAAGTTTAATTTTAATTTAAGTGGACACCACCATGTGGGGTTTTCCCGGCTCAGAAAGAGTTTTTTCTTCTATGTAGGAAAAACCCTTCTATTTGTCTACTGACAAATTGTTCCTCCCCAATACCCTGTGTTAGTTTTTTTCCCCTGTTTTAGTTTATTTCTAGTCCACCTTAAGCTCATGTTTTGCTTTGTATTATTTCACCATGTCTTATCCGAGCCAATGAGTATGCTGTTTAAGAAGACATAAATCTTAGGAGAAATTTAGAAAGAAATTTGTGGTTTTAAAAATGTGCTCTGTCATATTTATAAGTGTTGAACTGATAAAACGTAGCAGACCAAAGCAATCACGTGTCAAAGAGGTGCGTATTAATTAATTAATGTGTTAAAGAAAGCAAAAAGAAAAAAACAAAAGAAAAAACACAACTATCCTGGTTTACATTACATTTAAATACAAAAAGAAAGAAAACTGTAAGTCAGGTTCCCTGCTGGGTCTTTTATTATCCCAGAGATTCCTCAGAGATGTCTTCCAATAACCATAGATTTCCACATTTCACAAATGGAACCAGCTAGGATGAACTTTTGGCGTTTCTGACTTTTGGTCAAACAAAACAGAGCAAATTGAATGTGTTAACTAGGCCTTGCCTAGTAAACTAAACAAACTCTAAGATAAACTGATAATAAAAATTATGATGGACTGCAACTTTACAACACTTCTGCTGGAATAATATTAGCTGAGGTCACAAAGAATTAGGTGAATATAAACTAAAACACTCTAATATCAAACTATTTTCAGAGACATTCCCTCCTGTAGCTGATATTCTACTTCAAAGGTCTAACCCAGTTTCAGCTAGAGAAGAAGAAAAGGGCAGTCAACACAAACAAATAGAGCAACTTAATCTAGGATTCGGGGGCCGCCTTTAGAGCCAAACAGAGTGACCACACTAACCGCTGTTTAAGGATTCCAAAACTTAGAAAACAATACGTCCTTTAGTTCAAGTAGTTGCCATCTCCATGAATGATTGCACTTCAACAAGAGTTTTGTAATGAATCCAGAGACACATGAAGACATTTATATATTTACTTTAACTCTACTGCCATAAAATAGAAAGTGGTTTATAACCAAAGGATAAACATTCATAACAGATAACATTCATAGAGTCAACATGACATTTATCAGTTTCTGGCAGAGCTTTTACAATTATGCATCTCTAATGCTGTAAGGCAGAGATGTCAAACTGATTTTACACCATGGGGCACATACTGTCCAAGTTGATCTTAAGTGGGCCGGACCAGTTAAAGTCCCCTTTCTGTCAGTGTAAAGAAGTTTAACTACACATCTAATCCCTGAGATATCTTAATAAAAGAAATAAAAGGTGCAATTTCTCAGCACGTCTCTTTGGGCTTAAACTGTAAGAAATAAATCTTTAAAACAGAAAAAGTTCTGGGAGTTCGTTGGCCAGGCAGACCTGGAATGATAACAAAAATAAGAACATACCTAGACGATGGAGTCCAAAAGTGAATCTCTTGGTTGGTGGTTTAGTCGTAAGAAAGAGGGCCAGCATAGAAAACAGAATACCCACAACATCGGCTAAGATGTGCAACGCATCGGTCATGATGGCTAAACTGTTGGACACATAACCACCTGAAAGCAAAACATAATGGTAATAACAAAATATATTCAAACAATTTGTGTGTAACTAATACACCATTAAAAAGTACTGTTTTACTAGAGACAACTGAGACGTAAAGAAGACAAGAGCAGTCCAGTTCATGTGGGTTCAAAACAAGAACTGCAGATAAAACCTTGATTAAACATGACTTGTTTTTTGTGTTTTTTTTAACCATCTTTTTTTCTTTCTGGAATAATCATTTTTTAACCGGGGCTAAGTAAAATCACTAATCTATGAGATGGCTGGCATCAAGAAATAAACAGGAGAGGTTTTAACCCATGCCTGAAATTAATGTTTGACATGTATAATCAGTCATAGGATCTGCAGGCTGCCTGCAATCCTGACATGCAGCTTACACAGAACACCAATGAAGCAAATGCTGCCACTTTTCTGACTCTAAAACTTTGAGACATGTGAATGAAATCTACTGGCTCACACTTACCTAATCTTCATGCTTTATGGTGTTTTTGTTTTAAGAAAGCTGGCCTTACATGGAAGCCTTTTATTGCTACTGACATATCATTCTCCTCTTATAGTTCATAGATCTGTTATTAAGTTTCTTCTTGTGATTAACCACACAGTGACAAAGGTCCATCTCTTACCTATAAATTCACCCGTCATAAAAAGAAAATACAGCAAAGCTGCAATGCCAAGCCTCTTCATCACCCTCCTGTGTTTGATGGCCTCCCGCTTTCTAGTGCAGCTGTCACAAGGATCCATGTTTAGCCCCGGGCTGCCCAGGCTGGAAGACGAGTCCAGCAGGGAGTCATCATCATCTGCCACCAGCGTGTTCACGGCCACACCGTTGGACGAAGCTCCGGCGGAATAGTCCGACATCTCTCCAGACACCACGACCTTCAGCTTGTTGAATCTGGGCGCCTCATCGTCCGCCAGCTCGTCCGAAAAATCGAAAGGTGCCGTGTCGCTCAGGTCCCAGTCGCTTCGCTCCCTCCTGAAGGCGGACCGCACCTTGCCGAACAGGCTCCCACCTGACATCTTTGATACTGATAAGGGTGAGCTCTGTCTGTAGGCTGCTGTTCTCTGGGGTAATCATTCACGCTTTTCTAGCGGGTGCTCGACGGTGGGATTGTACGTCTACTCCATCTCAGCAACTGGAGGACAACAAAAAGAAGCGAAAGTGATATCAAAAACACACAGAAAGCATCCCTTCACGTTCGCACAGCTCATCGATTTCTACAGCGGGGTCACAAAGAGCTATTTACACGACTGACAAAATGCTGAACTTACGTTTCAACTATAAGACCTCAAGCCGCTCACTTTTCCACGTGAGCCGATGAACTTTGAGTTCAACAGTCCCCCTAAAAACAGTATTGCTAAACAGTAGCAAGCTAGCTAGTAAATGTTAGCTACCCTGTCGTGTTGGCTTGTGACTCTCACACAGTCAGCACAGCGCGGAAGACTGTGACGAAACATGAGCGGGACTTACCACTAACTGTTCCCTCAGACTGTTCAAACTTATTTCGTTCCCACGTTAAAAACGGTCATGTCAAAAGTGGTTGAACCGTCAGAGTCGAGGAAGAGAACTACCTCTGTACTGCTGTTGACACATTCCCAGCAGCAAGTTTGGTTTCACAGGCACAGTCACGTGATTACACAGATCACATGACGTTTTTTTTTTCCTTTTAAGACG
Organism: Pelmatolapia mariae; assembly: GCF_036321145.2. Taxonomy (NCBI): domain Eukaryota; kingdom Metazoa; phylum Chordata; class Actinopteri; order Cichliformes; family Cichlidae; genus Pelmatolapia; species Pelmatolapia mariae. The sequence goes on along the minus strand of NC_086227.1, from coordinate 12,771,619 downwards.
CAGTGACAAATCCAAAATATTTCCGCTCTGTTTTCTTCTTTTTTGTTGCTAACATAGCCGTACTAATCACGGCTACAGTTACTGATACATGCCGATTAAACCAGGTAAGGTGCTGACTGGTGTTTACAGACTGCCGAGCCGCTGCTCTGCCTCTCGTGGGTCACGCTGTGCTCATTATGGAGCCGCTGAGCAAGCTAGCTAGTTCTTCACAACGTTTACATACCTGATGCTCGATCAGCTGATATTTGCCTCTAGATAAAACAGTAAAACCCGACTGTCTGCCTTTTCTGTGCCTCTTTGTAGGGTAGAAAAGCACTGGGTCAGTAGAATCGTTGCATATGGAGGTAGAAGGAATGGAAGATGAAGGACCTTCGTCCCAAAGTGAACTTCCTCACAGTGAAGGTGTGTGTCTGTCTGTGTGTGTGTGTTTAAACCTCTGCTGCCTACACTTGAATTTGCGGTTGGCTTTAACTGCAAGCCCTGACATGGCAGCTCAGACATCCTCAAGTAGTTGTAAAAGGTTTTTATCTACAGCTGAAAGAAAGGTTTGTGGAGTTACCAGTATTTCTGCATTTTTTTACGCATAACGTAGTCAAGGTTTATATAGGTCACAACTATAGATCCACACAGTATGACAAATACATTCACACGACCTCAGCAGTGTTATATAAATGTGAGAAGTTTCATAAAGCCACTCCACCAAAACAGAAACTGTCTACAAGTGGGAACTTTGGGAACTTTCATACACGTATTGCACCAAGAGCACAATGTGGAATTCTGGTTTCAAAGGGTTGACAGACTTTGGAAATACACACACACACACACACACACATACATACATACATACATACATACATATACACACACACACATATATATATATATATATATATATATATATATATATATATATATATATGTATATATATATATATATATATATATATATATATATGAGAGCGTAATATTTGTATTAAAAATTAATATGTGTAATATATTCCCCTTAACTGAAAACACAGAAGTGCCTAAAAACAGACTAACGCTTTTTTCTCACATTAGCCAAAGTGTGTTGTTCTTCACAGTAAATTTTCCATTTTAATGTAACCCCTACACAACCAACTCTGCAACTATACAAACAGTTGTAGTTCAGAAACCTTTCTAATGTTTTCTCTAACCTCATGTTAGGATAATCCCAATGACAACATCTTTATCATACTTTAGAAAGCTCCTCCAGAGAGACACATATTTACACAGCGTAGTGCCATTTTAACATTCACAGTGAGAAAAAAACCTATTTTATTAAAACAAAAATAGAATAATGGAGGCTTTAACGGGACAGTTGTGAAAACCTGTTATTCATATTATCCATAAAATCAAAATCAAGTATGGATGATGTGATTTTCAGGTGAATTTCATTTAGCTTTTATTAGGGCCACACCAAAAGGCTGAACTCCATTCTGCTTAATGGTAACTTTATGTCTTTAGAAGCTTGTTGGTACGGCCATCCACAGCATTCACGGTTTCTCGTGTGACACCTTGGGGAAATCAATTGGGCACTTCTGGTCTTGAGGTTCAAAGAGAAAAGAACATGCATACAATTTCGATAATTAAATTAAACTGTCACTGCTGCACGCAACTAAACTCTGTGGATGGTCCAACAATTAGCTGAAATGCACATGTTTATAGAATGAGGAAATGATTTCCCACTGTCTACAGCAAAGCTTTCAGCTTGTATTTATGACATTGAAACATCAGCTAATCCAGATCACACTCACAACAAAGAAAGCCAACATCTCAGTAATTAGAATAAACGAAGTAAAAGGTAGCCCGTTACATTTAAAGGATATTCTTTTTCTTTCATAAATATTCATAAATATTTCACAGATCTACAGTTGGTCCAGCAAGAATCATTGCATCTGGATGGCTCAGCCCCGGTGGAAAACGTGTATGTGGATAAGAAAGCAGTGGACAAACTCACAGAGGGATTCCTCACTCACTACCTACCAGATCTGCAGAACTCTAAGAGAGCCCTCCAGGAGCTCACGTGAGTATTCACGTGTGTCATTGTTTCAGGACACACTCTTGGGCTTGACATCATGTTAGGGTTCACACATTTGCCTAAAAAATAATAATCAATTACCAAATCAAGCATTCGGAGGTACCTGCTTTGGCAACCCCTTGTGAATAAGAGAGAAGCAGAAAGTAGCTTCAGTCAGCAGCAGGTTCCCTCCGTTTCGCTCCGCTTACTGCAGTTTGACCAGTTTTCGGCATGTTCTTGTCCAGCCTGCTTCAGTGGGGGAACTGTAAATACAGAAGAGCATTCCAGATCAGGATCTGGTAATCAAATGACATGTCAGGGCAAGTCTGTGCCAAAGGTTGCAATCAAGGATGAGATTGCCCTTGCTGTTGCAATTGTTCTAAGTCCAGTCAGGTAAATGCACACATTGGTGGATCTGAATAATGTCCAAGAGGTTTTTGCTTGTCAGTAACTAACTGAACTATTTGCATTAATAAGAAGCACTCAGTGAACCTGGAGTAGAGACTAAAAAGCTGCTTAGAGAATCTGGCTTTTGTAATTTCGAGTTGCCTTTTGCACAGACAACTCCCTAAAACACACAGACGCTAACCTACAGTATACACAGTACAGTTGGTTTGATCAGTTCCTCTGATGCTGGCAGTGAGATCATGTGTCATGAAAAACAAACACAAGCTTGTGGACACTTTTAAATGGGATGTTTTTCATCTATATAATCACTTTATTTTCTTGTTTTTCAGACAAAATCAGCTTGTGCTGTTGGACACACTGGACCAAGAAGTCACAAAGTTCAGAGAATGTAATGCCTTATTGGACCTCAATTCCCTGGTATGTGTGAACTGAATTCTAATCTAATTTGTTGTCGTTGTTGTTTGTGCACTCTGCATCAGCCTACAGGAGTGATTTGTAAGCAAGGCCTTTCTCCTTAGTTTACAGAGGCAAAGATGTACCACAATAAACTGGTGAATATAAGGAAAGAGATGATTATGCTCCATGAAAAGACAACTAAACTAAAGGTACTATTATCTTAGATGGCACTGGATGCCGTGCTCTTAAGATGAGGGCAAAATACTGAATGGAGGCAAATTAATCAAAGGCCTGCATGTTGTGTCCTCTCAGAAAAGAGCTTTGAAGCTGCAGCAACAAAAGCAGAAGGAGGCGCTGGAGAAGGAGCAGCAGCGGGAGAAGGAACTGGAGAGAGAAAGGCAGCTCATCGCCAAACCTGCTAAAAGAACGTAGGATCCCCAAGTGCGTCTGCTGTATTAAAAGACAATATGGGGGAAGGGGGCGGGGGTTTGCATGTTTTAGTCTATTTATTACATTTCTTATTCATTATACAGCCCGTTACTGCTAGCCATTTTCCAAAGTGCACAAGTTTAAAATTATAAGATCAAATGAAATGGAGAAATATTATATGAACATCAACTTGAAACATGCTTGATACATGTAATCCATGGCAGTTAATATCAAATTCTACTTTAAATTATTGTTAAATGTTAATGCAGAGCTCACTGATATAAATTTTCTTTGAAATATTGATTGCGTTTGAAGCATGATTGTTTTAAACGTGCGTTATTCCTGTTGCAGGCAGGTTTGTGTGGTACAGACAGAGTGTACCACCTGTTATCTTAATGGCTGTTTCTGCAGTCGTTACACGCTGAGATTGGCTTCAGAGACGTTTTTGGTTTCTAGGAGTAACGGAAATGGCTGTAAACTGACTAGAATAACTGGAGCCTGCTTGAGTTTTGGAGTTGCGACTCTCTCGCACCTTGTTTCTTCATTTCTATGGCAGCACTCACCATTTTTAGATCCATTTCATAAGGAAACAAATTTGGAACAAGATGTAATTTTTCTATTTGAAGAATCTGAAACAGTTGTCATTGAAAGAAGTGGAAAAAGACGTAAAGAAAAGGTCTGTTTAACCGTCTTGAAACCGAAAGATGCTTTGGAAAATGTTTCTCTTATTAAGTAGTTCTTAGTACATGGACTAAAACTTGCAAAACCTCTGGTTTGATTGACCCCAGATTACATTGCCAAGAAGACCACAAACCAAAGACATTAACTAAATCATCAAATGCTGGTATTTCCCACTATCAGTGTCTGATGGCACACCAATCTGTGCACTTCTTCAAACAGAATTGTTGAAAATTACTTACATACTCATGTAGCCATCAGACCACAGCCTGGGATAATCACTGCGCTTGGTGTCATTTGTTGAAGTATTAATATGTTGTTCCTGGACCCTCTTAGTGTTGAATGTTATAAAACAAGACATGCTGTTTAAAGTCACATAGGTCTGCACTAAATTTGACTGACTGTATTTCTGCCATACAGATGATGTATAGCTAATTTATGATGGTGGATGAATAAAAATGTATCAAACTTTGCCATCACAATAATCAGCGTCTGTAAATTTGTTTAGTAGACCTTTTGAGAGGCTTCTATGCACTAGTTGTTCCTGAAACCTCAGTATTTGTACTATTAATAAAAAAACTGACTGGTTTATAGTATACTGTCTTATTGCTGTGTTCTTTTGTATTCTGTATTCTTTACATCTCAGCTGTCTGTGTGGAAAAATTTAGGGTGAACTGGTCGAAGCAAACTAAAAGTGGTGCAAAGACAGTGTTTGTGTGGGGCACTGTGGGTCATGCTCCTGATGCTGGGAGATGGTTTGAAACTGTACTGAAGTTTAAAAAGTACGCTTATGCCGTAAGCTTCTTGGATTTGAACAAAGTAGGATCTTCTGCTTATAGATTTTTAATCTTAAGAATATTTCTGTCTGGTAAATATCTGGGGAGATTACATTTTGGGCTGCACAGATACACTCACCGGCCACTTTATTAGATACACCCTTTTGCCATTTAATTCTTCATGGCACAGATTCAAGAAGGTGCGGGAAACGTTCCTCAGAGGTTTTGGTCAGAATATGATAGCATCACAAATATTTGTCAGGTACACATCCGTGATGTCAATCTCACATTCCGCTATATCCCAAAGGTGCTCTGTTGGACTGAGATCTGGTGACTGTGGAGGCCATCTGAGTACAGTGAACTCATCGTCATGTTCGACAAAGCAGTCTGAGATGATCTGAGTTATGTGACATGGTGCGTTATCCTGCTGGAGGCAGTCATACGAAGATTGGTAGGCAGTTAATACACAGCAGGATGCTCAATCATCCAGGGACAAAGCAGGATAGAGCCATGCTTTCATGTTGTTTACGTCATCTCTGACCTTACTGATGGTTGCAGCAGAAATGCAGTCTCAACGGACCAGGCAGTGCTTTCCTGGTGTTTACCTGGTGTGATCGTCTGCTGCTGCTGCCCATTTGCTTTAGTCTGTCCATTCAGAGATGCTCTTCTCCATACTTTGTTGTAATGAATTTCTTTTGCCTTCCTATTAGCTCAAAGCAGTCTGGCCATTATCCTCTCCACTCTGCAATCAAGACATTTTCGCCCAGAGAACTGCCGCTCACTGAATACTTTCCTTTTCGAAGCGGGTTTCCAAGCATCTCTAGGGTTTCCCTGTAAACCCTAGAGATGCTTGTTTGGGAAAATCCCAGAATATCACCAGTTTCTGAAATACAGATCAGCCTGTCCGGCACCCATAACCACGCCACATTCAAAGTCACTTAAATCACCTTTCTTCCAAATTCTGATGCTCAGTTTGAACTTCATCAACTTTGTCATCTTAACGATATCTGCACAGCTAAATACATGAGTTGCCATGTGATTGGCTGATTAGATATTTGCACTAATGAGTGGTTGTTCATGTGTACCTGATAAAGTGTCTGGTAAGTGTATTGTGCAATTTTCCCAGCTTCTTATATCCATAAATAGAAGACAAAATAAATTTTTCTTCTCACACATTTCTATATTTGGGACATTTCACTGACAAAAGAACAATTACTTACCTTATATGAGTTGTACTAAGCATCTAAGTCCACCAGGTGTCAGCAGAGTAACAGTTAATTTAACCAGATCTGGCTCTGGATGGGCCACATGTGGGACACACCCCTGCAAAGTGAATGATCCATGAATACTTTCTCTCCTTTTTTTAGATGTTTGCATATTCTGTGGTTTGAATGAAAACTCGCTTTCTTACGCCACACACAACTGAAAATTTTAATCTGTAAATTTATATTTTAAAAACCTCATCCTATGCTGGGTTTTATCGTGCTGGCAGGTGACAATTTCTGACTGCAAGTAACTTTCTTATAGAGACGAACAGCAGGACTGATTTTTGTTTACTGACTCTGGTCCTCGCTGGTTTCTAAGACAGCCTCAACAGTCCCCACATAAACCTTAAATTGTCGCTGAACTGGTAAACACGAGACGGACAAACATTGTCTCTGTTCACATTAATTTTATATACTATTGTCACGTACTAGGCACACACAACAGGGGTTTGTTGACAGCAAAGTAGGTTACATTCCTCTCTCTCCCAACACGACCATGAGTCTCTCCCACCTCCTTCCACTTCGCATAAAACTCTAATTTTATACTCACTACTACAGCAGGAAACTGAGTCAAAAACAACATCACTCTGTTCACCCCCGCCCTGTCCTTCTCGGCCGGGGGTGAACCACAGCGTGGCAAGCATCGTGGGGTCCAGACTTAGGAGAGAGGGGCACTCCGGTTCCACACCGATGAACTGAAGTACAGTGGAAACCACAGTTTGAATATCACTTTCAGTACCTTGACTTTGATTTTGTTTGACATTTTTTTGTAAATACAGTGGCTCAGTATATGGATGCCTTTTTGCAACACTAATTGCTGGTGTTTTTCTGCATTTTTCTGAAAATGGGTCATGCAAAGACCCAAAAAAAGGAGAGAGGTTATGTTTGGGATTGTGATTTATTATAAAAGAATGTCAGGGGCTTACTAGAGGAGAAAAAAAATCTCCTCTTTGTGTAAACAAGAAGAGAACTTTTTTAGATGAGATAATTATTCAATAAAGCAGGAAATACCAGTAGTTCTGGTTAATGGTGCACCTTTTTAGTGTTCCCCGTGCGTTTTATTGTGCGTTTATTTTTTGTTGATCGCATTTGATTAAATTTCAGACTAAAGGGTCTAAATGTTGAAATGAAAAAAATAACTGTTACAAGGCAAAAGGTAATAATGATTTTGCAAATAACTAATGCATCCACATATAAAACACTTCCTGAACTTATGTGTTCCATCAAAAGGTTTTTGTTTGATTTATAATTGTTTTTTTTATCCACTTAAAAGTGACATTTATCCCAACCTACTGAGTGGTTTTATTTTCCTACTTTGGCCTCATAAAATTTGACAAAGTGAACCTGTATCCGGATCTGCTCTTGAGTAGTTAATACTTTGATTGAATGAGGCTCTGTTCTCCCAGAAGGAGAAGGATCCAGAGGTAGACAGCTATAGAGGAGCAGTGGTTTCCGAGGCTGAGCTCTGTTCCCTGCAGGCATTTGGTTTAAACTTGTCTCTGCTTTTAGAAACTTGGCCGTCAGGAAAAACATACCCCCCCTCCTTCACAAAGCCGCAAGCGAGTCACAGACTGGAGCAACAGCAGATGATGCTGTAGCGTGCAGCCTTCCTGTCTAAGTAAACAGTGATTCAGACGGATGAGGAGTGGGAGGCTGTGGTTTGCTCCAGCCTGGCAGCACCGAGCCTCTCCCAGCTCCACCACAACAGGATATGGTCCGTGGGCCCACACTGGCCATGGTTGCTTCATAATATTGTCTTCTTCAGCTTTTACCATTTGGTTTGCCTGGTAATATTCATGCACGCTGACTACCATGTGAGAACCTGGACCCATGTTTCTGGAAAATATATCTCCCTGTGGTGTTTTTGACCAAAGTGACAGTGAGTGAGGTTACTTTCCCTTCTCAGCCGTGTCTTATATAACTCTACATACGCAAGTCTGGATAAGTGGGCACGGAGAAGATTAGTAATTAGGTTTCTGTGACTCAACAGATGGTACAGTGCAGATTTTAAGCACAACAGTTTACTATGTAACCACCGCATCTTTCCAAAACAGTAATTTTCAAACATATTTCAACTTTATGCTTTGATGGGAAGGAAGAAAATGTCATAACTCAGTGATAATTTTATAAAGTGTTTTGTTTCTATGCTATGGTTTACTCAACTCAGCCAGAGCAAGATGTCCTTCATCTTGGTCCACAAACTTTATATGACTGTCTTGGCTGACCGCTGGCTTGCCGGTGACGATTTTATATGCGATGAGCTGATAAAACATCATAAAATAAACAGACAACCTGCTGGAGCGTTACGTAATGAAAGTGTCGATCACTGTGTTTGACACAGCAGTTGGCTATTCCTCTTTGTGAAAGTTTCGCTGCTGGGATTTTACCAGTGAGAGGCTTGCTGTGTTTAGGGATATGAAACATGAAAAGCTTAACTTACATGTGAAAAAGGAAGCTTTCATGAGATTCTGTGTAATCCTGTGAAAAACTAATATGCCCTTTCTACCTCCACAGGAATAAGGGGGTAAATATCAGCTATGTGCTGCTAATTATATGCACTTGATTAACTGATCATCAGCAAGTGTGAGCACCTCTATAAGTGCAGATGTTTTTGATGTTTACTGGTCTGGAGCTTTAGGTGTGTGTTAACACAAATTTTAGAAAATTCACCTCAACTTTGCACTGTGAAAAAGCTCAAGAGCTGCATTTCAGATTCTACTGGCCTCGGTTTGCACGTTAAATGTTAAAGTTCATGACAATAAAATTAGAAAATGACTGAGCAAGCCTGACAAGAGGAAGCCTCTTCTCTCTAAAAAGAACATGGCAGCACATCTTAGGTTTGCATGTAAACAAACCACAAGACGTCTGGATGTCCTTTGGACAGATGAGACCAAAGCAGAGATGTTTAGCCATAATGTACAGCACCATGTTTAGCAAAAACCACACACAGCACATCAGCACAAACACCTCATACCAGCTGTCAAACACAGGGGTGGTAAGGCTTGATTTAAATCCAAGGGGCACCTTGCAATCACTGAGTTAATAACAAAGTATACTAAAGTCAAATGTTAGACCACCTGTGTGACAGCTGACGTTTGGATGAAACCGGGTCATGCAGCAGAGCTATGATATCGGCAGCAAATCTAAAACAGAATGGCTAAAAAAGATAAGTCCAGACCTAAATACTGTGGTGGGACTCTGAGAAAGGTGTGCATAACTATTGATAACAGGCCTCAAAGCAACTTTGTAAGAGATGTGAGAGACTGGTGAAGTCATACAGGACACCATTACTTTGAGTTAATACTGCTAAAAGTGCTTTGTTTTTCACAGAACTGTGAAAGCTTTTTTGCCACATGTCTGTAGATTTTATTAATATTTACCAAAACAGACATTAACATGCAAAAGCAATATGGTAGCATCTACCTTTAAGCGTACCTATAATATTATACGTTATTGCCTCATATGCCAAATAAGTAAAATCAGCTGACACGGTGCGCATGGAGCTGTTGGAAAAATCTAACTTTGTTTTTTTGTTGGGTTTTTTTTTTTTCAGTTGTAAAAATCCAAAAATGAATTACAGCCAGTGCAAATGCTTTTAAGCTGGGCATTTTGCCTGTACCTTCATTACAGTAAAAAACCAAAAACAAACTCAGTGGATTCACTGAACTTCTATACTGTAATAAATTTCCCCTTGAAGTTGCAGCACGGTTATGGGAATGCTGCCATAATATTTGACATTCCCACCAACACCCTGAAGGTGGACCCAGGCTGGTCCTGATTAATCACCATGGGAGTTTCAACCATCAAAGTCTAAACACTACAGAGCAGAACTAGCCATTATAATAACTCTAAATTAATGATTTGGACTTTCACATTTTCTACTTGCTAAAGGAAAATGACTGTACTGTAGCCTACACATCCAGTTTTCAGTTGTATTTACTAAGACGTGAGCATCACTGTACAAAATTTCCTCCATTTATACAATGTTTTTACATTTTGTTAGTAGATTATTATTGCTTTTAGTAAATACTACTTCTAGCACCTATCTGCTGTAGAAACAGCAGTACAGCGTCTACAGTTTGAGTACCTAATGTAACGCTGGGGTTAACGGGTGGCTTGTTGTGTCTGCACTGTGGTATAATTTCTTCCAAGGTTAGTTCTACTCGGTGTAAACACAGACATAGTTGTTGAACCACAGTAGATGTTTTCACTTCAAGCCTTCAGGTGCAACTTGAACCTTGCAGCAACAGCTCGCTGCCACGCTGGTCACATTTTCAAAACAAATGCTTGCAACAATCCCAAATGCCACTAAAAGGGTTTATGGCACAAATGGCTGGTTTCACGGGCTCCTCTGAGACTGCAGTAAAAGAGGTAAATATAGAAACAACTGTTAGTCTGAAAATAAGACTTTAAAGAGTGAAGCTGTGGTGAGGGAAAGGGTGATTTGATTAAATGAATGTGCCCTGTTCTTGTTGTTTTCTTTGGTTGGGAATAGAGCAACAACTCTGCGAGAGAGACAAAGAGATAGTTTTGAGACAGGCAGTCGCAGAGCTACAGTCACCTCTTCTGGCAGGGTGGTTAGCGGTTGGATGGCTGTGTCCTGTCTGACCTGTGTGAGGTGGAGATGTGATAATACAAACCTGAAGTTAGAGGTCTGGAGGGAGGATTTATAGGGTTGTTTATATGCTCTATTTGAGTCGACCACAGACGTCTGCTGCTTCCTCTGCTTTTGGGATGCATTTTGGAGAGGTGCGTAAGGAGACAGAGGAAGTGACGGGTGCAGAAGACGCACGCACACCCAGACAGAAAAGCAGGCATACAAAAACTTTCACACTCACACGCACAAACAAAATCCAGCAAGAACCAGTACTGCAACCCTCATAACCTTTTGTGCGGTGGCTTGTGTGGTTTGGAAAACTCCAGGGTGTGTTGCAGTCCAACGGCAGTATGAGTGTCAGAAGATGATGTCCTCTCTACCCACACAGCCTTTCTATTAGCGCTGTATCTGAATACAAGGAGTTCACTGCAACTGTAAGAGTTATAGATTCGCTGGCCACTTCACTTTGCAACACCTGTTCAGCCAATCACACGGCAGCAACTCAGTGGATTTAGGCATGTAGACATGGTCAAGACGAGCTGTTGGTGCCAGATGGGCTGGCCTGAGTGATTTATATCCTGCTGATCGCTGGGATTTCCCCACATGATCATCTCTAAAGTTTACAGAGAGTGGTAAGCAAAGGAGAAAATATCCAGTGAGGGCCAGGTCTATGGGTGAAAATGCATTTTTGATGTCAGAGGAGAATGGCTACTTGTTAGAGCCAAGCACAAGATCATCTGTGAATGCACAGCACATCAAATCTGAAGCAATTGTGTGATGCTATCATGCCATTATGGACCAAAATCTCTGAGGAATGTTTCCATCTCCTTCTAGAATATGCTCCATGAAGAATTAAGGCAGTTCTGAAGGTAAAAGTGGGTTAAACCCAGTGCTAGTAAGGTGTACCTAATGAAATGGCCAGTGAGTGTATTTGTACTTCGCATTATTGCAACAATGTATAACATAAACTGGGAAATGAATTTCCTGAGAGTAAGAATCTCTTTTGTGAGAGTGTCCTGGACCAAGATAAGCACAAAAGTCCTCCAACTGAATTTGTGCGTCAAAATTTCAGACACAATTTTTTCTCCATTTAGTTTTTATTTAAAATTTTTGTCACTCATAAATAGTCCAAATTTAGACCTGAGATGTTGCACTTAAAGCAAAAAGAAGTATAACAGTAAATGAGCTCACTACAACCTTCACTTCTGAAGGCAAAGGAGGGCCCAACTCTGCACCAGTAGAGCTTGTTAGTTTTTGGTTGTCCTTGACTTGCCAGTCACTTTGTTTTGTAAAGTGAGGAAAGCCATGGAAATGGAAATGCCACCATGCCTCAGTTCAGATTTGAGAAAACGTCTCATTTTTTCCCAGGCAGGCCCTGCCCGCAGCAATCAAGAGTTATGTAACTGCTTATCTCCCACAGCCAGGTCTAGACTGACTCGCTTACACCCATTCTAAAACAGGTTTGCTACTTCTTGAGGAAATTGACACCATCTATGAAATGATTCTTGGCATCATTTCGTGCCAGGCTGACCCATTTGAGGACATTAGTACACAGAGTACATTCAGAGCGAGACTCTCACATAGAGAATTTTCAAATACTGATATCTCTGCCTGTGACCTTGCACACAATGTCAGACTTCCTGCCTCAGAAAGTTTGGTCCAAGCTAAGGAATTGCATTGTAAATGGATGGGATGAATTATTATGGGTTTTGCCCTGCATGAAACCAGGAAATTCCCAAGATGTGTAGGATTGTAATAAGATCTCCCACTCACTATCTCTCCTGCTCTCTCTCTCTCTCTGACCCCTCAATGCCCCCGTCAGAACATTTGAACATACTGGTTTGAATGCACTGATCTTCTAGTAGGAGGAAGAATGGAAGCAAAGAATATTTTTGAAGTTTAAATGGCATAAATCAAATATTCTAAATGAATGTATGAAGCTTTTCGGTGAAAAAAAAATCATAACAATCAAAACCAAAATGGGGGGAAGTTTAAGCAGACTGAAGAGTGTATGGAGACCATCAATGTCGATAAATACAACAATAAAACATGAAATCTTTAATAAAATCTAACACACAGCTTGTAAGAGCCTAATTCACCTCCTCTGGGATTGTTCAGTGCAGCTGCTTTTTAACCTCAAAGAACCATAAAAGCTGCTTTGTACCATGCTCTCGGGCCTTCATGCATGCTTGTAGTATAATATCAACATGTCTGTTTCATTCCACAATAACACACTGGACACTGGGGAAACAGTGACTACTAAAGGGAAAAGATTTATGACGACAGATCTAAAAATATAATTTAGTTTGTTTCAAAAGGCAGGTTAGTTTAACATCAGGGTAAACGGCTCCTCTTGTACAATGATTCATATTTTTTAACCAATCCAAAGCATATTGAAAAGGAGCTTTCTGCACAATAACTGCAAATGATAAGACGACGACTAGACACTGACAAAGAGAAAAAAAAGCACTTCTCACATTTCTCTGACCTACATAATGCCTCCATACATTCCTTCAGCCACATTACATAACGTGTGGAGTGACTCAGAGGGGCCCAGAGGACACACCCATGGTTCAGATAGTTCATCTGCTGAATTAGATTTCATCAGCTGTAATAAAAGTACATCACTCTATACTGACTCGTGCACATTATATAGGCCTGTTTATAAAACATTAGGGAAATGATTCATATCATTTCTCTCGAGTTTTTCCTTTTCAATTTTCAAAAGCAAAAGGAAAACTTTCTGAAACTTTTAGGGAACATCTTTTTTTGCTTCAAAAAAATTACATAGAAAGATGCGGGTTAAGTCTATATATGGCTACACAATTTCTATTATTCCTATTTTTATTATTCAAAGTGCACATTAAATAGGTATCATTCGAAATCTTTAAACGTAGCTAACAGTCTGTATTAGCTAACAGTCTGTATTAGCTAACAGTCTGTAGGGGTCTGTATTTGAAGGTCGATGTTTCTGTAAATGTGTATTTAGCACTACTTGTTTAAACTCAGTCATGGGTTTTTATTCTTTGTTGGAGTTTTTATATAATTGTGACACATCTATAAAAGCTGGAAAATAACATCAAATTTCCTACATTTGCTAAACATGGGGGAAAACTGAAGTTTGTTTATAGGATAAGGTATAAAAACTTTAAAAATGAGTGAATGGGCCCAATTACCCATCACCAAGTGTAAGGTTTATACAGCATCTAAAATAACAGTACTGGCAATTACCAGTTTTTCTATGAGGCGTCCAATGTGTTGCCTCAAATTTGGATATAACAAGATACATTCATTTTGCTTTCCTAATAAATAACATTACTGGTCATTTACATTTCTAAAATATTTCTTTTTATCACAGGTGTCATAAGACAAGATGTTTAAGATTTTAGTAGGACATAAGTAAAAAAATGCATAGTGCTTTAGTGACTGTTGTGTATAGTGCATATATTTTTTATCATCAAAAACACTTCTAAAACAACCTCAGCTCACTAATGTCCTTAAGAAATAAACTATGCATATGATCAAAAACATGATCTGTGTGCTTTACACCATTGTCCAATCTGACACCGCACGTTTTTTCCTAAATGCAACTACTGTTTTCAGCCATTTATTCATGCGATCTGTGTTACACGAACCCATTTAATCAGTAAAACTTCAAAGTTATGTAATTGAGTTTAATCTGTATCAACCACTTCTAAAGAAGAGTCCAAATGTGTGTGAAATTGGATAAGCCCTGTACTCAAAAGCTGAACTCACGAGGCGAGTAACTCTTATCGTTTGCACCAACTGTTGCCTGGGAGGAAGATAGAGAAAGCTAAATGTGCCCATCTAAGCAGCTACACAATGTTCCTGGTGTATATTTTAAAAAAACAATTTAAAGGTAAAGAAGACTTCAGAATTCACATTTTGCAACAGCTGAAGTGGGAGTGTCGTGTTCTAAAAATAATCAGTACACGTTGTAATTGGCAGGAGGATCATTTATTGACATACGCAACTTGAGTGCAACCATCCTGTTAACAAATCCATCAATTCTCTTTGGAGTGTACTCCGTATCAAAGCAATAAATATGATCGATATAAAATCATGCCAGCATCATATGCTGAAAGGTAAACATTTACAAAATAACAAAAAAACAAAACAAAAAAAACATAGCACTCTGATAAATGAGCTGCCAGGTGGAAACTTAAGGCAAGGCGGTCTTCAGCTTGCAGATTGATTATATGATCCTTTTAGCCAATCAGATGATCTGCAACACAGAAAGTACACGAAATCAGTAACAGAAGTTTACATATAAAAGAGTTTTTTTGTTGCTATATAATTAGAGGATTTTAATACTTTTGTTAGAGAGACTTCTGGATGTTATTCAGGATGTCGCCATAGACAAAGTTGAACAGCGCCTCCTTTGACTTGGTTCCATCCAGCTGCACTGTAAGAGGATACAGACATTTAATCAGTGTGGTCAGTGTTTATGTGACAAAGCACCACACATGGTTACAACATTTACATTAATAAAAAAAGAAATCAACTTACCAACATCAACAGCTGATGCCTCCATGATGTTCTTATGTTTCAGGTACATGGGCCAGACGTGGCCGTCAAAAAGGCCAGGTGGGTCTGGTACCAGGTAGTTTCTTGAGCTGCAGAATGACACAAGACCGGTTTAAAAAGATTAAGCTACAGCTGCCTGGATGGCAAACACATGTGAAGAACAACACTAGAGCACTTACCACCTCCTCTTTTTGCATTCTTCATATGGGATGGAAATAAAGTAGCGTTGGTTCAGCACGTCGATCAAAGGTCTGCAACAGGTAGAGATGAATTGGTGTCATTTGACTTCTAGAACAAGCACTTAACTCACATGTAGCCAAGCACAGATTCTTACTCGTAGGTGTAAAGCAAGAAGCCTTCCACAATAAGGATGTGAGTCTCCTCATCCTCCTTGCTGTCAGACTTTGGCACGATCTCAGAATCCAGGGTGTTATTAACGCCATGAGACTTCTCAAACTTCACCGGGTTCTCCAGCCACGCATAGATGGTACTCATCATAGCCTCCATGTCCAGAGCAGTGATGACTGAAGAGATGGCAGAGGGGGAGAAGGAAGAAAAAAATAGAAGTGTGCAGAAAGTTGCAAAAAAGAAAACAAGTGAGAAACACATGTTCAAACTCCCAGATTTCGTTTACATTGCATGCACGTTAGGAATGAAACACAACATTAAGGTTGAGTCATACACACAAAACACAAAAGCACAGACACCCACACACAAAGCCCTTCATAAAAACCCAGGCTTACCATCGTACTGCTTAAAGCCATCTTCACCAACTTCAATCTGATCTTGGGGCTGAAACATACATTGATGAGATGTACCCAGGTACATTCCACTAATGCTACACTCTGCTATATGGAAGGCTCTGATAGCTTTTTTTTTTTTGTTTGTTTGCTTTTTTAAAATACACTGTGTCAAACTGCTACCCAGAGCAGTCTCTTTGGTGAACTATATCCAAAATTCAAAGATGCGAAGATATGCATGTGGCTCACCTTGAAGAAGTCATCCTGATGTACCACGCAACAGTTGGGCAGGTTCTTGATCAGTCTGTTGGTAAGGGTGGTTTTCCCTCCATTGGTTACACTACAGGGGAAGAAAGGGAATAAAAATGAATGAAGTGTGGTTGATGGAAAACAGGGCATGGGCTGCAGGATCATTTTAAGGTAATAGGCAGCCATATTTTCCGCGTTAATTACTCATCTAATGCATTTTAACGTGTAATGTCAGGGCTGCCGGGTGCATGGTGTACTCGGCTATATTACATGCTTACAACGTTAGCTATTATTCATAAATTACCACATGGTTAGTTTAATTTTTACAGAACCCAATGGGTGGCAATCGAAATGTTATAACGTTACGGCTCGATAAAAAAGCCATACCGGATGTAATGACTGCCGTCCCCACGTGTGACGGCCTTACAAGGCCTACAAGGTTGGTTAGCTTAGCTTAGCTTAGCCATTCATCGTCTAGTACTCACCCGCCAATGCCGATGATGTACTTCATGTTTCCGTAAGTAGCCGAGAGGTCAAAACGTCAATAAAACCGGGTCAGGAGCACAGTGATCAGACGAGAAGAAAGCTTAAAAAGAGAAGGTTGCAGCAGGAAACGTCAACTACTTGATTCCTCCATGGTACTTGGGTTGAGTGAGTAAGGTAAGAGCGGAGGAGACGGGCTGTCACGCGCACACGGTCTTCCACCAAAGAGGACCTCGGTTCTCTGTCGCTTCTACACATACCGGAGAGAGCCACGCGATTGGCTATTTAAACACTTCGAGTTGGCCGGAGGCGTAAGCGCTTCTATTCTCAGCCAATCAGAAGCGGAATAGAGGTAGCGTCAACTTCTTTATTTTAATCTTAATTTAACTGTTTCTGGTCTGCAGTATTTGATTAAACTATGCTATTTCATCTTAATTTAATCAGCTATATTAATGTTTACATGACGTCACAGCTATCATGAATGCGAGCCGCTAATATTGTGAACTTCGATGGAAAAGGTTCCTACATGAAACTGCTCACAAGCTTGGTGAAGGATTTTTTTTTTTACTCAAATCCCTATTTTATGGAAATAGACACTGCTGCTAGGTTTTTCGAATGTATTCTTTTAGTGCTTTGAACTTTACAAGGCAAGTGCCATTTAATTTTAATCACGAGAAGAAACATTATCTCACACCAGGAAAGTCTAGTTAGTTACAGAGTTATTACAGGACCCAGGAAGGCATACCTTTTTAATGTTACTGCCCCTTTCACAATTTTTTACATAAAAATAATAAAAATAATAATACGTTTTATTTCTAGGCCCATTTCAAAGTCCAAAAGCAGTTTACATTAGTACAGCAATTTAAAATGATATGCACAATGAAATGACAATGAAACCAACAATTAAAATAACAAAAAACTATTTTAAAATAATTGGTCATGGTAACAATGAGGTGACAGAAGTGATACTTTTTTTTTAATCCAGCATAACCTTTTGATGCATCACATGTGCACTAATTGTAAAGGGTCAAACTTAGATGAACTTCTGCACAGCACTGTGATATAATATCAGCTACAAGTCATATGAACGCTTTCCACTGAATTCCTGATTTTTCTCATGAGCACCATGGCATAATCAATATCATCACCTTTAAGATATGATATACAGAGTCCTAGTGCACACTATGCCACTTCACTGAGTTATAGAAGGTGTAAAATCACCATAAAGGCAGAAAGCACTTTACAGAAAGTGCCTCGTTGGTAGCATTTCACTTATCTAATCAGAGAAGACAGAGGCTCTTTGACTAACTGGGGCTGACAGATGTGTGACTTTAGGGCAACTGGTGGAAGATGAACTTTCCAATTATTTGCCGCTTTCTTTTACAGATTTTCTTTCATAACCTCGTGGCATTTTGCGGCTTGGTTTAATCGCAATGCACAATGCTGTACATATATAAATAAATAAATAAATAAATAAATAAATATAAAATGTGCAATGTGAGTGTGTCTTTACACACTCACATTGCTGTGGTGTTACTTTGGCCAGTATGCTGCTGACCTTTTTCTGTTTTGTTTTGAAACTTCCCAACCAACTCCATGACACTGTTTCCTGAGGTTGCACCAAAATATTGCCTGTGTTAGGCCTTACAACCTCAACTATGAAGAGCAAGTGGCCAAGTGTGGAATTCAGTTCAGCTTGTAAGACTTATATTTATAGCTTGACAGAGCTATATTCTGGCAGCTTGGAGTCTGAGAGTTTCATGAATTTCTTGAAGAAGAGGAATCAGCAACAAAGCCTTCATTTTATGGTGTAATTGTGTTCTTCAAGGTCAACAGGAGTCAAATAATCAACACCTCCTCTGATACTGAGACTACATCTGCACCAAAAGTCATAGAAAAAATTCTCTCTGAGTATTACACAGAGAGATACCGGTATTCTAGTTATCTATATGTTGACAAAATATAGATAACTAGAATGCTGAAGAAGTCACTTCTAGCTGTGTGACTGCTGTGTTACAGTCCTCTCATGTATACAAAAGCAGCCTGTAGTGAAACAAATGTTCATGTTGCTAGGCAAATGTAGCACAATATGAAAATGCTCCTTTAACCTAAAAATTACGGTAAAATGATAATTGTTAAATTATGCATACGTTTAGAACCCTAAATATATTTGTTAGTTTTGTATCATTGTCATTATATTATTTTATAGTCTATTGTGCTCTGAAAAACAGCTCTACATGAAAAAGATACTAAGTACATCTTTGCTGCTTCCACAGGAATTAGGTGGACAAGTAGCAGCCAGGTGCTGATAATCAAATGCACTTAATTAACTGATTAGCTGATAAGAAAGTGTGAGCGCCTTTATAAAAACACAAATTCTGTCAGTTTCAGAAGTTTTTCACCCCGATGTCCGATCGTGCAATACTCAAAGAAAGAAGGGCTACATCTCACACTCTACAGGCCCTTGGTTTGTATGTTAAATGTTCAAGTTCATGACTAATTTCACTAAAAATACTTGTTTGGCTTGTTTGGATGGGTTGCCAGGAAAAAGCCGCTTCTCTCTAAAAAGAACACGGCAGTAGAGCTGGTAAAGTTGCATGACAATGACCCACAAGATTTCTGGAACAATGTCCTTTCGACATATGAGACCAGAGTGCAGATCTTTGGCCGTAATGCACGGTAGCATATTTGAAAAAAAACAAAACAAAACAACAATACCAACTAAACATGGTGGTGGAGTGGTGATGGTTTGGGCTTGTTTTTCTGCCACATGGCCTGGGCACCTTCCAGTCATTGAGCTGACCACAAACTCATCTGTAGGCCGTGAGGCCATCCGTGTGACAACTAAAGGTTGGAAAAAACTGGGTCATTTAACAGGACTTGAGCTCAAGCACAGCAGGAAATCTACAACAGAATGGCAGAAAATGATGTCCAGACTTCAGCTCAACTGAAATACTGTGGCAAGACTTAGGCATGCATAAGTAATGGTAATAAACTTCAATGAAGTGGAGCAGTGTTGTATAGAAGAGTGGGCCATAATTCCTCCACAGTGATGTGAAAGGCTGATAAAGTTATACAGAAAACCATTACTTCGAGTTGTTGCTGTTGAAGGTGGTTCTACAAGCTACTGAGGCATGGCGTATATTTAGGTTTTCAGAGTAAAATCTCTCTCACATTGTTGTATTGGCAGATTGCTGTATAATGTTGGCTAATTACAATTTACCGTAACCTGACCTGCAAGGCAATTAGCACCTGTATTGGAAACAGGATATTTTTTCCCCAAAACAAAATTGCTATAAAGCCATTACAAAGAACCATGAAGTGGAACTATATTGCATATTCTGCTGTTGGCTCTAATGTGAGAACAAAATGAATGAATCCACCTAATGCATGTTTTTGTGAAGAATTACTTGTTATGCAAGGTAGAGTATTAATAGTCCACATTGTAAAGCCAACAAACCAAGTATTTGTGTACTTGCAGCCTCATATTTGGTCAAATTTTATCCACCGCCTTTGTTTTGTTTCTATTTAGAGGCATTTATACACATGGCTGTAAAACTGCACTCTTTGTGTCTTTCCTTTCCTATAAAACATTAGATGCCATAGCTTGCCAAACACACAGTGCTCTGCTTTCGGGTCAGTTTCGGGCACCAGTAACTCAACAGAAAAACAGGTTTTAGATCATTTTATACAAACAAACCAATTTATATAAAATGACTCACAATAGGATGCCCTATTTCCATTTAACGAGGGATTCATAAAAAGGATGTTTGTGTACAGAGAAAGTAGTTTCACAAAGAAAAGCAGTAAGAAGGTGGCACTCTTTGGAGGTGGTTTTCTGTCTAACATTTAATGACTTATATCTGATTGTTGATTCACTGATTGCCTGGGATCTAAAACGGTCATTTCCTCCTTTTTTTCCCTTTCTCCTATTCAATTCCTATGTGAGCAGTTTATGAGATGACTGGGGTTGCTTGTTTTGTCTGCAAAAGTCCTTGTGTTGTATTACACTGACTCCACCGTGTGGCAAAGCAGAGGAAATTCCTCAAAGGATCAAACACCGGAGATACAATCAACACCTGTTGTGACACCTGTCTAATGTGGAATCAAGGGGCGGCAGGAGGACGAGGAGTGGGATTAGCTCCCACTTCCAAACTCCCTTGGAAAGCTGTTAAAATTCTGCTGGAGGTGGGAGTTGAAGAGTTATAAGTTTATGTCCGTCAGAAAATTAATCAGATCATTCAAGTTTTATGTGTTTTGCTCTTAAGTGCTGACTGTAACATCAAAGGAGGCATTCATGCTAAATCACCCATAAAGTTTTATGGTTGAATGACAGTTTTATATTATCATATTAAAGATATACCTGGAAAAAAAGATAATGGGGAAAAAGCTGGGAGCTGAGGATCAAGATACTGACAACCTTAAGGCTGCTTAAAAGGGAAAAACAATATTTCACATGATGTTTCCTTACTGTTAATGCTGCTGTTTACTCTATCTGTACCAAATTTTAGACAGGACATTTAACAGTTTTTAGGTGAAGTTTTTGTTATTGAACTTCCCAACATGATCCCAACCATACTCGAGATGCTGACTCACAGTCAAAACAAATATTGCACTGCCTCAAACACAAATGCCTCATACACCTGAAAGATACTGAGGGGTGTGTGAATGTACACTGAATTTTCTGCTTTCTTCTCACTGTTCACACATAATATTTCATTTCAGATTTTCAGAGGTCAAAGCTTTGCCACCCTGCATTCTTCATGCTTAATTAAGTTGCCTTTGAAAATAATTTTCTGCATGTTATTCACACTGAGTTCAGGAAATCAAGGAAATCTATTATTTTGCCTGGCTGTGTGATACAGACAGGCGATCATGTGAAATTAAGGCATGAATGTCATGTTGATAAGAATTTAAAATGCTTTGTTTTAAGTAAGTAGATGCTACATATATACTTGAGCTCCACATTACAGCCAAAACATATGACTGTCATCTGGTGGATTTAAAGGTTGTGGTTCTCATTGCTTCCCGAAAAGCCTCAATTTCAATCAAATTGTCAGTTTCTATATAACAGAAACAAAAATATGATGTTTTCAGAGTTTCCTTTTAAACTTAAAAACTATCTACAGCAGATGAAAAGTATCTGAGAGTCATGTTATTAAAAAACAGGGGAATAAAATCCACCAAAGACCTGACAGGACCTGCTCCATCTACATTGTTCACTGAAGCATCATCAGAAATATTCTCAGTGGAAGGGTGGCAGTCGAGAAGCCATTCTTAAGGAAGGAAACAGGGAGAAAAGGCGCAGGCATGCCAAGTTACATAAAAACTGTTCTAAAAATCAGTGACAAGAAGTCTTATGGAGTGATGAATCCAAATGTAAGGTTTTTGCTTCAAAATCATCATCAGCAGGTATAGAGGAGGTCAGGAGTGAGGTGAGTGCCTACAGCCTCTGTAAAACACGAGCGTTTGTGGCTTCATTTCAGCAACTGCTGTTCTGCACAGAAAAGTGCTGTGAAATTTTAATCCAGCATGAAGTACCATTTGGAAAGTTTCTGGGAACAGCATTTGTTTTAGCATCACAATAATCCCAAACCAGATTCTCAATGCATTGAAAGCTCACCTGGATAGAAAAACACACAGTGAAAAACTATCAGTCATGGATTGGCCTCCACAGAGCCTTGACCTCAACCTTAGTGTGGGATAAATTTGACAGAGAACACAACAAAAGGCAAAACATTCAAAGAAGAGCTTTGAATGTCCTTCTAGAAGCCTGGAGAACTATTCCTGAAGACTATTTAAAGAAGGAAGCTGTCTTAAGAAAGTTCAGGCTGTGTCAAAGGATAAAGATGGTCATAATAAATATTGACTGTCATGTTCGTTAGAACTGTACAAACTCAAAAAATCGCTGCATTTATTTAGCAGTTTTCTAGCAAAATATAAAGACAAGAGTGGTGACTCAAGATTTGTGCATACTTCTTTACTGACAACTGTACTTACTGTTTATAGATAGCAGTGTTTACAGTTTTACTGGTGCAAGTTAAGGTCAAGTTTGCACATGTACTACAGTCTATGGACTAAAAGGGGGGGGGGGGGGGATTAATGTTAAAGGTTTCTAAAATTCACTGGATTAATTAAAAGACTCAAACTATTGTTGACAGGAACCAGAAGGGGGCAGTAAAGCAATTTAAAGGATAACCAATTGCTGTTATATCCATAGAGAAGACAGGCTTCAGGTAGTTCTGTGAGCAAGATGGACAGTGACCAACAGTACAATGCAAATATTGTTTTAGCTAGCAACTAACAGTTATTATGAGCCTTTTATATTCATAGGGGGTTAACTCTTCTGTCTGGTAGCTAATTGGCTTACAGGCAACATATCAGATAGGCTAATCATAACAGTGGAAATTATTTGCTTATATTTTTATTTAACATAAGAGAAGCAAAAGAGTAACTTTAACCCTAAAAATGGTTAGCAGTCGGTGACAAAGCTGGTTTATAAGCACTTTAGAAAGATGTGGGCATGTTGAATAATGTTACTTGCATGTTACTACAAACTGAGCATCACACAGGCAAGTTACATCAAAGGTTTTGACTGTAACAAAATAACTATCATTTCAGAGCACCGAAGCTTCCCCTGGTCAAGTGAACGTGAGGAAGACGAAAAGGAGTACAAAAATGTTAAAATGTGTACAGACAGACACTTCAAAACCAGAAGGAGGCAGCAAAGCAATATAAAGGGTGATAAACTGCAGTGAGCTCCCCAAAGAAGAAGAGCAGGCCTCAGGTAGCTCTGTGAGAAAGATGGACAGTCCCCAGCAGTTAAATGTAAGTATTTTTATTCCAGGCAGCATTGATTATGAGCCTTTCACCTTCATAGCAGGTTGACTGTTTTCTATTTGGCAGCTAACTAAGTGTCATTCAGCTTATCTAGTAGGTGGCTAACAATGAAGCTAGTCTATGGTCATAGGAACTGTTTGTTTGCATTTTTCTTTTTTGACATTGTTTAAGAGATGCAAAGAGTAAGTTTAACTCTGAAAAAGGCTAGCAGTTGCTGACAAACCTGGTCTAAGAGTCATTAAAAGTGATTCAACTGCAATCAGAATTACACATTTTTTTTCTTTGCATTGGACACATTAAATAACACAAATTAAAACTTTATGATTCCACATTGCTGTTTCCAAGTACTTGCATTTCTACTAAGCTTCCTTGCTGTCGTACCTCCAGCAGACATTAGGACTTGTTATTGGCTGCCCTTCTTCATGCATCTGATATTTTCAGATTAATGAC
This sequence comes from Pelmatolapia mariae, assembly GCF_036321145.2. Taxonomy (NCBI): domain Eukaryota; kingdom Metazoa; phylum Chordata; class Actinopteri; order Cichliformes; family Cichlidae; genus Pelmatolapia; species Pelmatolapia mariae. The sequence goes on along the minus strand of NC_086227.1, from coordinate 12,747,722 downwards.
TTTATTATCTATTCCAGTTTCACGTGTCTATCCGGAAGGGATCTTCTATTCCTGCTCTGCAAAAATGCAACACTTGCTGTTCTCCAGGAAAATTTCATTGTCCGTTTTGTTCACCTGAAATTTTCAAACCCACAAACCGCCCCAGTCTTAGGATCCACTTGGACAGCCATCGAAGGGAAGCCTTTGAAACTGGAAGTATGTTTCCTAACTTTAAGTTTCAGCAAAAACAATTCATTCCTAATCATGATGTTTACATCTTTTCTGTTTCAGAATACACCTTCCACAGGTGTAGACTCCAGTGCAGAAGTCAGGCGCATTACCACTGTTTGTACTGCAAAGCCACAGTAATAAGAAAGAAAACTTTCCACAGTCATCTGTCATTTTGCGGTGAGCAACAACAGAGGAGGGCCCGGAAATTATCCAAACTAAAGGCTGAATTGACACAAAGAATCCAAAATGACAGAGGGAGCCCTTCATATGACATGGTGAGGGTGTGATGGTGTAGTGTTGCACACGCTCTACGTTAAAGCAGATATGCATCATCTCTTAACAATGTTCCTAAATATTTAGTGTGCATGTCCATAGTTTATTGAATACTTTGTGTGTGGTCTAGTGGAAAAGCTGTAGCCACTTTAGAAAGAGACTCAGCCCCTTCCAATTGGTCAGCTTGTCAAAGCAAAGCAAACCAGCATTTGTTAAAAACATCAGGGGGACATCCAAAAAATTAATAGATGGGGCACAACTCCCCTTCTCTGAAGGAAAAAGAGATGGCCCAGAATGAGTGGATGTCTCTGATATTCAACATTCATGATAATTGGGGCTGAGGGGGTTGAGAGAATAGGTTTCATTTTACGATTTTTATGGACTTTTAATTGTAGTAGAGTACCTTTCTATTTATATTAATAAAATCATGCACTGCCAGCCATATATCAGACAAGCAGCAGTCACCTAATAACCATTACCTTCAACCAGCTGAACCAGCTGCTTCTGTTTCATTGCTAAATTTAAATATGCTAACATCGGTTGAAGGTCCCACTGATTACCACAATCCTTATGGCGAGATGTGAACCCTGCACATATTTAAGCTATTTGCACTCCAAAACAAAAAGGAAAGTCATCCAAGAGATTTGAATTGGTTTAAAAAAATTGTTTTATCTTCACAGGAGAGGGATGTGAACGGTAAAGGCATAACTATCGTCTCAGATTCAGAGGGTCAAAACAGCCATGGAGCCAGCGGCGGCCATTCTGTGTCTCACAGTTTCACCAGATCAGGCAAATGTGACACTGGGAGGAAAATGAAGAGGAGTACAGAGACGGACTCCTCTAAATGTCACAAAGGTGTACAGACAGACACTCCAAAACCACAAGACTGCGATGAGTATTACTTTATGACCCTCACGAAAGTGTTTAAGAAGTTGGCTCCTCAGAAAAAGGCAGGGGTCAGGATGAAAATCGAACATCTTCTTCTCGAAGCTCAGTTTACATAGAGAAGGGCATACCTTCTTATATATAAATACAGATTTTTTTTTTTTGATTGCACATGAATTACTCAAAGAAGTGGAAGTGATACGTTTTCTTTTTCATTGTGGACAAAGCCTGGAGTGTTTTGTGTCTTTGTGCCAGGCTACTGCATCTTAAATGCAAACCTACATCATGACAATTATTTCAAACATTTCAGTATTTAAAATAAATGTGTGCGAATTAGCAGGATAGTTTAATTCAAACACCTTTTTTTTAGTTTAACAATTAACAGACTTATTTGTTGAGGACAGGTGGCATGCTTAAGTTATACATTCAGACACTGAGGTGCAGTATGAGCAGAGAGACAAAGACAGATGTTCTGTATGAGGGTCTTTATTTGTAATAAATAGGATATATATTTCCATTAGGAAAAAAAAATCAACTAGCCAGCTCCTTTGCTAGGTTTTGAGTTGATTGTCATGTGCTTCAGACGATGTAAGTACAACTTGGTGAGACACCACAGTAAATGCTGTACGTTCATGTATGAAAGAGGAAATCAGACAGCAACTTTGTTTTGAATGTTATTTTCCTTCTCCCCAGGTTTTCCTATCTTTTATATTTCTGCTGTCTCTCAGCTATAGTAAAAGTGAAAGGAAAAAAATGTTTAAAAACTACAGGAATTCCAGTATTTGAGCTCTGAATCCTCGTGTCAAATATAACGAGGGATTTTCTTTTTACTATTCTGTTGGAGTATTTTACAGCTCCATAGTGTAGTCGTTTACATATTGATCCAACAAGTGAAAAAGCTCTACAAAAACTGCTAAATCAAATGTGCAGTGCTAGCTGATGTGGTGAGCCCTTGTTAATAAAGAAACAGCTGAAAGTAGTTTTATTCTACTTGAATAATTTCAGTGGTAATTATAAGTAAAATCTGTAGTAGCTCACATGGAAAGAAATGTATAAGAGTTTTGATTTTTTTTAAATGGTGTGGCATTAAAGCTTCTTCTGTTCATCATCTTGTGAACCTGTATATGTTTTGCAGACTGCAGAAGTACACTCGTCTACAGTGTTAAGCCTCTTATTGGCTATAATAATAATTAAAAAAAAATGTTTAAATGTTATGGCCCACCAAGGATGGGTGGAGATCTACACACTTTCAGTCTCTAATTTGTAACAGTAGACTCCATGCTTGTGCTGTGGAGGTGGGAAACCAAAGCTGCGTACCCCTGGCTCAGACGGACCACAGTTACTTCGAGGTCTGGTGATGGGATAGCGAACGCTTCCATCGGCCAGCCAGCCGGCATCACAGCGGTCAAGCCCCGTGAACTTCCACGCAGAATACAGCTGTCCAACTTTGGCAATCTCTGCTCCGTCCTCCTGACACGCATGCTGAGCTTCAGTCAGATTCATCTTGTGAGAGGACTGAAGGTAGTAGACTCTCCCTTAGAATAAAACACATTTATTTTGACAGTTAGCTGCACAGATGTGTTTCAGACTGCTATTTAACTGCGATTTATCCCACATAAATACTAATGTGTATTTGTACTTGAGTTTCTGCAAAATTAATTATGATTAATTAGAATATTCAGTTAGGTCATTTATTCATACAGTGGTTGTATAAATAAATGGGGGCTCAAAAAATGAGTCTTAGCACATTTAAAGAGAGAAAATGGGAATCTGTGCCACTGAGCTCTTCAGAAATGAGGGTGTGAAACTGCTAAGTAATGGATCTGCTAATCTTTGTCAGTGTGGGCATCTTGACATGTCACAGTAAGGAAAACACAATTACACATCAGGAAATGGCCACTCAATATCACTTTAGCTTCTCTGTGGCCTTGTTGACCTCGCATCACCTTCTGCTTCGCCTCACCTTGGAGCAAAGAGGAGAAACAGAAGACATCGTAGTGATTAGGGTAGAGGTGAAGTCTATCGTAGCGGCGGACACCCGGGGCGAGGCGGGCTCCCCCGCAGGGCTCCCTGGACTGTGTGATCGGATACTGGACTGTCCCATCAGCCAGCCAGCCGGCATTGCACCAGTTCATTCCCTCTTTCCAAGACTGGAAGAGCTGTGTGATGGTGGCCACTGTTGAGTCCTGCTCCTTACAGGCTTGCTGGGCTCCCAGGAAGGTCAGATGGTAACGACCACGAGGGTGTTGGTAGGGAAACACCACACCTGGGTGGAGGATTCAATCAGACATCAGAATATCTATGTGGACTTCAAAGTGTGTCAAGCTTTCACTGCTATTGTTATTTCATCTATTGTTACTACTTTGCTTACCAGGTGATACTACCACTGGCTTGTGGGTTTTTTGTTGTTGTTGTTGTTTTTTTTTTAAATTCCAGGAAGTAGGTTTGCAATCCTCTGCTCTTACTACAAACTACAAAAGAAAACACTTTGATCTGCAACAGTGGGAAATCACAGGCTACTGGGTCAGCTGAACCAAACAGATGAGTGGTTAAAGTTAATTGTGTGGTTTTCTATGGCAACTCAATTTGGAAAGTAAAATGTTTATCAGTTGTTTGCAGCTTTTTTGTCTTTTGCTTTTTTTTTAAATGGATGATTTATTTGCAGATTAAAGGTGTTCCTAAAGGTATTAAGGTTAAGTTTCTGTTGTAACTAACACAGTAAAATGCATTTAATGTGTTTAAATAACATACAAATTTCCGATGCAAGCCTTTTCAAGCTTTTCACCTTCAGTACATGGATCTTAAATGTAAAGCAGTCTGCTTTGATAATGGATATCTACACCAGCGGTCCCCAACCCCCGGGCCACAGACCGCTACCGGTCCATAAGTCGTTTGGTAATGGGCCGTGAGAGTTGAGGCTTGGATGCGAAGTTTTTATCGGTTTTTAGCTTGTCAGAGTTTTTTTTTTGTTTTTGTTTTTGTTTTCTCGACGTTTTTATCGTTAACTCTGTTTCTCTGGGACTTTTCCCGTGTGTTATGAATAAATCATCTTCTTTTTGGTACCGGTACTGGTTTTGTTGAATTTCTCCGCGACACCTTAATGACCAGTCTGTGAAAATATTGTCGGACATAAACTGGTCCGTGGTGCCAAAAAGTTTGGGGATCGCTGATCTAGACTCTACATGTCGCAGCTTTCATTCACTGAAGCAAACAGGAAATTTGTCTATAGCTGAAGGTGTAAATGGAGCACCTTGTAACTCTAGGTGAACCACTGTGCTTTGGTCCTCCAGTCCATCCACCACAGTACACCGATAGCGACCTGTATCATTCAGCCAGAGTTTATTCAACACAAGTGCAGCATCTCCTGGGAAATCCTGTCGGAACTGCACACGACCCCTGCCCGACAGACAGTGCATGTTAATAGTTTAGAGACAAACAAGGTCAAACAGTCAGCGATCATTTCTTTAACCTGAAATCTCCAAAACTTCGGAATTGAGGGCCGAAAGCCACGATCACGTCAGTCTCCTGTCCCCCAGCGGCGGGCAGCCAAGACCACTTGACCCGGACCTCCCTTGGTGAGCTCGGCACAGGCTCATACCAAAATCTGCATTGCAGGGTCGCATTACCCCCTCTGACCGAAAGCACTGATGGCTCAGCAGAGTCCACGTGGAGTTTCATACCAATAAAATGAACTGCAGAATAAATACAAATTTAACTTATCATACTGATTTTATATTAAAAGGTTAGGGTCTGAGCAATAATGTGCATACGTTCGTTGTTGCCGCTTTCATTGAGGTAGTCACTGTAGAAGAAGCTGTTTTGGGTTGGGGGGGCAGCCGGGGCCCAGTCTGAGAGAACCAGGTGAGCTATGAACAACAATACAGTCTGGAAGCACCAAATCATCATCAGCAGTGTCTGCACAATCCTCAAACCTGCGAAGAGAAAAAATATTAGCTAATTAATCATTAAAGGTCAGGGATGGACAAGATCAGAAATGAGTTCAGCAGAGGGACGGCTCAGACTGAGCAGCTTGGAGACAAGGAGAGGCAAGGCTGAGGTGGTTAGCACATGTGCAGAGTCGGGATTTTGAATATACTCGACAAAAGATGTTGAATATGGAGCTGACAGGGAGGAGGACAAAAGAAAGACATCAGAGAAGATTTATGATAGTAAAGGAGGACATGGAGAAGGTTGGTGTGACGGAGGAAGATACTGGGAATAAAGTGAGATGGATGTGGATGATCTGCCATGGTGACTCAGACGAAAGAAGAAGAATCATCAAAGCCAGTTTTAAAGTATTTGTTCAAGAGTTTTGTTTTTTTTAATGAAGACTCTGCTTGCTGTATTGTGAACACTGGATGTTGTGATAAAGCAGCAGCAGTAAAGGAAAGCACGATACAATTTTAGCAGATGTGCCAAATGTAATGACCTCACTGTATATAGTTTGCTGTGTTTATACAGGGAAAAGGCGTTTTTACACTGCGGGACTGTTACTTAAAGTGACTTCAGTGTTTAGATTTAACAATAGCCATTAATTTTCGTCACAGTAGTTTTCTGGTGACCCCCCCACCCCCCACATTCCTTTGCAGGTACGTGGGAACAAGAAATATCTGAGCATCATTGTTCACCTTTATCGCCCCATAGACCTTTAATGACGTTTTCTAAATGCTACAGCTCTTACCACACTTTACTCAGTTTAGAAACATGGCGTAGGCCCACCTGCAATACAGGTGAGAATAAACAAAAAAAACGACCAGCTAACAAGCAGGTGAAATACAAGAGTCCCAAGAGTTTACCGGTTAAAAAACAAAAACAAAACAAAAGAAACCCTTAATCAACTTTTAAAGCTAACAAATTATATCTGACGTACAGTTGTTATAATAATAATAATTATTAGATGGCTTTCTTTCCCACTTACCACGAAACTGTCTGCGTGGTTTTTCCACCTCGTGTGAAAGGTCTGATGTTGGAGAGCTGGAGGCAAAGTGATCAAAAATATTCCCAGGATATTAATACCGCATTTAGCTTCCTCTCAGTCTCTGTCGATGATAAAGCAGGTGCAGCTATATGGGGCCAGTTAATAATGATGAAGAGTGTCCTGACCTTTCTTCTCCCTGAGGAGTATCGGGTCGTACCGCTGCTCTGACGCTAAAGTTCAGTCATCAAGCTGCTGGAAACATCCCCGTGTGTGTCTCTTTGTGCAAGCTGTGAATGGAGGTAGGGCATCTGCGGTTCAAGAAGACCTACAGAAATTACCCCCACCCCCGCAAAGTAAGCGCAGTTACAGTGGTTTATAGCTTTAAAAGAAAGTTAAAGATCATCGTGATTTTGATGGAAATTTAGCTTTTTATGTTATGCATATTATTCTACTATTGGGTAAACTCTTTGTGGAGGCTCTATAAAAATATTAAAATACACAAAATTATTTTTGTCTTTTTTTAAGGTCACGACAGTAATACACTTCAACGGGAAAGGCACATGGGATCGCTGAGGGGCTGTTTGTGGAGGAAAACTCTTTGAAAGCAGATACTTGTTATGGAGGGCAGCAGCATTTACTAGAAACACCATAATCTTTAAAAAGAACTCCTTTTATGGTGTGGAAAACATGACCTACACAGTCATATACAGCAGACACAAACAGTGAAGAAGTATCATGTGTTAGAGATGCTTTGACCTCCACTGCCTTTATTTTACAGAGATGAAAGATGTTGCCAGAGGCCAAACATGCCAGGATTGTGAGCTTATGGGCTAACAAGGTGTAATTACTGGTGTAAAGAGCAAGCCAAAGTCTTCTGCAAGAACTGCATTCAAGCGTTTGCGATAACTTCCAACGAGTCTCTCTTGCTGTGGAGGAGTTTGGCACACTCTTTATTACAGAATTGTTTTATTCAAACATGCTGGAGGGTTTTCAAGCATGAGTGGTGTTTTAAGTATCAGATCAAAGTCCGGATTTTAATTAGGCCGCTTCCAATTTTTTTTTTTTTTTTGGAGCTACTCAGAGATGAACCTGCTGGCGTGTTTTGGAACATCCAAGTGTGCTTCAGGAAAGCACCAAAACATCCGCAGACCATCACACTACCACCACCATGTTTCACTGTTGCTATGAAGTTCTTTTGATGAAATGCTGTTAGTTTTACGCAGATGTAACAGACTCAAAACTTCCTAAAAGTTCAGCTTTGGTCTTGTCAGTTCACAGAATAGTTTCCCCAAAGTCATCAAGATGTTTTTTGGCACATGTAAGACGAGCCATTGTGTTCTCTTTAGTCAGCAGTGGTTTTCTCCTTGAACTCCCCCATGGATGCCATTTTTGCCATGTCTCTTTCTTATTGCTGTATCATGTATTTATTTATTACATAAACAGGCTGTTTGAGCTAATTTGGTTGTTAGAAAACAGTTTAAGAGTGATTCCTGTACTTTTGTACTGCGTGTCACTCACTCAAATTTGACATCCACAGTGTTTCCACTGTTTGGTAGAGATTCCCATTGGATGTGAGAGTAAAATAAAACTGCTATAAAAGTGGAATCACATTGAAACCTTATAAAAAGGACATAAAATTGCAAACATAATAGTAAGTTAAAGGATGTGTTTTTGTGTATCGGTGTTTAAGAAATGATTTCCTGAATTCCTTAGCTTGAATTTCACCATCACCAGGCTGAGCATGAAGACTCACATCATGTTTTGTGTGGTTAGAACAGTTTGTTCTTTGCGAAACAAAGAGGAACACAGCCGACGCCAGGCTGCTCAAAAACTGCACCTTCTTTTAAGTTTTATCTCCTTTTAAATGCTGAGTTGTACAAAAGAATGCTCACTTTTGTCTTCTTTATCTACGCCTTCACTTTGTACCCCGTGTACGTGACTCTGCTAACAAGTCAGCTCATGCTTAAATCAGCTGTAAACATCTACTCTAACATGGGCATTAGCTCAAAAATGTATTTTAGTGTCTCAGCTGAAAAGATACACAAAGTGTAGAAAGAGATTTTTTTTTAAACATTTAATAATGTTAATCAACAGTGAATTAAAAAAGGAATGCAAAACGTTGCTGTTTTCTACATATTTCACATTTTTTGTAAAAAGAATTAGTTGGTCATGAAATTAAGTTTAGGAACAAAGCAAAAAGGTGTCAAAATGTGTTTAAACCCCCCCCAAAACAAACAAACAAACAGAAAACCCTACTCATCCGTGGAGTCAAAATGTGAAAGTTATCATTTTCCTGTTCTGGACAAGCGTTCCTGTCCTGTGTGGTTGGAAATGCCATAAATACACTCTGTATTACACCGGGAAAATCTCAGGGCTTGCATTCTTAGACAGACTAAGAGAAGATCTGTGCAAAAAAAAGCTCCTAAAGGACAAATGATCAATCTGTGAGGGATCTGTGAGCAGTTCAATGTTGCAGCATCAAACAAACTTTTAGCAATGTAAACATTAGGGGGGGGAGTTGCTACAGTCAAAGTGCTACAAGTGTTAAAGTCCAAGCTATTCAGCAAATATGATTCCCATGGAGTAAAAAACAAAGCAAATGATTCCGTTTGCAATCTGTCCTCTGCTGTGGTGCGAGCAGACGGAGCATCTGAGGATGAGGATGGAGTGCTGATAAATGGTTATTGACTAGTTTCTAATCATCGCAGCCCAACACCTCCATGCGCAGAGTGATGCGCTCGTGCCATTCCCAGGGGATGACTCGGACGTATCGAGCATAGACCGGAGGCTCAAAAAGATTCTTCTTATGGGTGTTGTTGTCAGTGTTTCCCTGGAAGAGCTGCAAAAACATGTTAAGGTTACTGTTAAATGAAAACACATTGTTTTGAACACATTTTCATAACTGTAGCATTCCCATTTACTCATGTGTCAGTGACTGTTTTTGTGCATGCATGGGTGTGTGTTTTGTTTGTTAGATTACAATTTTTTGAAGTGGAGGTGAAGTGGAATTTTCTATGATTTTGTGTAGGTTTTCTAATACAGCTCCTGCATTTTTACCTTACTGAATCAAAATATCATTTTGTCATATTGTATTTTATTAGGTTTTGTTTAATGTTTTGGCTGCTGCAACACAGCAATTTCTCAACTTTTGAGTTAATAAAGTATATCGTACCTTATTTTTAACTTAGCTTTGACATATATGGGAAAAAAAGAGGAAATGGCATTTCAGGTATTCACATACGTCTGACCTTATCATTTCCAGTGTTCTCCTTCACCGTACTCCAGGACTCCCCATCATTGCTGTAAGCAACTTTAAATACTGACACAAACTGCACTACTCCAAAGTCCTTTGCACCCTGTGTGATGATGCCCGTGAGGCGCTTTGTCTTCTCTAGATCAACCTGGGGAAGGAGCAGGAAAAAAAATGGCATTACCAACTAGTAACTTCAAAGAAAACAAGATTTTTAAAAAAGGTGACTGCTGCGGTTTCCCTCACCTGGATCCACTCTGAGCGGTTGTTGTAAGCAGGAGACCATGCATTAGTCTTCCCCACCTTATCCAGCCGGGCAAACTGAGGGTGCCACGTGAAAGTATCAATGCCCCACGTGCGGTAAGAGCTGGAGGCTGAAAGTTGCCCGTCTGAGATGAACCGAGACTTCATACCAAGAGGCTCTGAGCAACCTGCCGTGTTTGAATAAACTGTGAATCAAAAGGCAGATGGACAGACGGAGGGAGGGGGAAGCCAAAGCGACAGAAAGAGAAAAGAGGGGAAAAATTGAAATCACCCGACAGAAAAGAAGAATCAACTTCACCCAACATTTTAAGAATGACGAATATTCACAAAGCGAGTAACTGATTACAATCACAAACACCCACCAGTGACCGAGTGAAAGGAAAAAAACAGAAGAGCCACACAAAGCAGAAGAAAGCATGCAACATAGCACACAGAGCTGTTTTTCTTTAAACCTTTTAGAGTTAAGATCAAATAAGACAAAAGCTGAAGATGGACAAAAACACAGCCGGCCGTCTTGAGTGCTTGAAATGGCTTCTTTTGTTGTTTCATAATAAGGACTGCACCAAAGAGTTATAGTGGATATCTTCTATGTGGTCAAACTAGGCTAGATGTGGTGCAATTAAATTTAAAAAGTCTGTCATTTCACCTGTCAGCAAGACCACAGTAAGAAGACATCAACACAGTAGCACAAGACACATAAACGATGCTGCAAGAAGTTATGCAGTTTAGGTTAAGGGTTCACAAAGGCTGTGACCTGACTTTGACTTAGTGTACACCACCTGTCCTTTTTCATTATTGTCCTATCTTTTTTCTAACTGCTTTTGCTCTCTGACCTTGCTATAAGTCTTACTGCAGTGCTGGAAGTTTCATTGTGTTTACCATGAAGTTCACAGCCCAGCAGCTCCATACGCAGCGTGCAGGCCCTGCGACAAACCACGGGGATGATGCGGATGTACTGGGCCACGATAGGAACGTCAAAAAGGTTCGTCTTTGTGCGGTCGTTATCTATGTTGCCCACAAAAACCTGCAGCAAAAAAACACAGGTGAGCAAACTGAATAAACAAAGCTAACAAGACAGAGAGCACGACCTGCAAAGGGCAAGGGCTATACTAAAACTGTGATGTTTTATGATGTTTTTATTACAACATGATGATGTCAGCCTGTTATGGCGTCACGGTGTGTTGTACAGCTCTGTCTGTGCCCTTTCATATGATAGATTACTCAATATGGTTTCTTTAAATTCTTTTCAAGATCAACTTTGATCTTGGAGTCAAAGTTGATTTTGAAGGTCAAGGTCAAATGCTTAGCCAACCTAGATACCCAGGTCCCCCAAGGGTAGTATATAGTTGTGAAGTTTGAAGACAAAGAGAATACTCCTTATTTGTCCTGCACTGGACTTTGGTGCAACAGGGCAGTTTGGACTGCCTACCCTTCAACTTTTTTTTTTTGATTGGCTGCCTCTTACAAATAGAGGGTTCAAACAAGAGGTGTGTGGAGCTTGTCAGTGAGAGCACATATCATCTGTCATCTCAGGAACACAGCTCTAAATAAACATCAGGGAGAGGCAAGAGTTAAAAAAAAAATGTCTCAAATTGGGTCCTTTTGGCTCATTGGCATTAATTCTACACCTCATCTCATTGTTCTAGATTGTTTAACACCTTAATATCGACATCCACCACTGTAAGAGTATCTATGTGTTAGAAAATGAGAAAAAGCTTAACAGGTCCACTTTAAACACAATAGAAAATAACATATGTAGTACAAAGTTGTGTCTAACCTTATCCCTCTGCTGGCCTACCACTTTGTAAGTGATGTAGGAGTTTCCATCAAGGCTGCTCGCCACCTTGAAGGCTTTGATGTACTCAGCTGTGCCCAGGCGACTGGCACCCTGAGTGATGATGCCCGTCAGACGCATAATCTTCTGCATATTAATCTGTTGTAACCAAAACGCCATGGGTCAGTGAGCATCTGGACAGGTCATGCACTGGTCAGTCTCGTCAAAAGCATTCACTTCTCTCACCTCGATCCAGGGGTTCTTGTCGTGTGCGGCTGACGTCCAGGCGTTGACGATGCCTTGGTTGTTCAGTCGAGCCAACTCTGGGCCCCAGCGCTGAAGACCCAAAATGCCATAGTGCACAGAGGAAGCAGAAATCTGGGACTCCACGATTGCTCCTCCCTCCATCCCCAGCAGAGAAACACACCCTGGGGTATGAGATGGAGGGATTTTTTGTTACTCATGCCACGCTTTAGATCTTTTTCTCATGCTTGAGTGAGCCACGCTTACAAGGATATCTCATCATTCTTTAAGTCCTTAATGAAATTTATAAAAAATGTTGAGGCAAAGCGAGTAACAACAGGCTGTCCGTGTTTGAAATGTGTGTGTCTAATAGTGGTGCACATACGTAGCTGGCACTGCTTTCCAACATACGGTGAGGGGCACTGGCAGGAGTAGTCTCCATCCAGATCTTGGCATTGCCCTCCATTCTTACAAGGCTGGTTTTCACAGTCATTTACATCTGAAAATCAAATTCAGAAATTACAAAACAAATAAATAAAACAACAACAACAACAACAACAAAAAAAAACAAACAAAGAGTGCTTGAGATGCGGTTCACACTTGTCAAACAAACACAAACATCTGAGGGAAAACTGGTGGAGGACTGAAGCAGGTGAATGACCATAATAATTTCACTGTGTCTCCAACATGACGAATAATTACCCCTCAATCTTATTGCGTTGACAGAAGTGGCCCTGAGGCATGGCGTCATTGGAGAAGGAACAGGGAACAGGTGGGAACAGCGGAAACTTTGAAGTTATATCCATGTCGTGTCACCTGACACACTTACACACCAACTATTCTGGCAACAAGCTAGAACATCTGCTCAACAGCAGTATACACAAACTGAGCTCTTTAAAAAAAAAAAAAAAAAAAGGTATTTCAAATGATAGTGAAATTTGTCATTAAGTATCATTAATGTTTCTCCTTTGATTGAAGGTCAAGTTTTGATTGAAGGTCCACTGTCTAGGTAATACTTGGTAATCTCCACAAGGTGGCACCCTCATACAACATGAAGACTACAGACAACTGGGATGATTGCACATTTTTCTTCTCTATTGTTTGAAAAAGAACCTATTCATTTTTAAACCAAGTAGTGAGATTGCACACCAAACAATATTCCAGGTATTTTAGTTTTTAAAAGGCAAAATGTGACTGAAGGTAAGCAGCTAAGAAGACAAAAGGTGCTGTTTTACTAAATGACCAGTATATAGATTGCTTTGTAATAATAGTAGGTTATGTTAAGTCTTTGTTTGGTTTTTATTGAAAACCAGTGTGTACCATGTTTATGATGTTTTCCTAAGCCTGCAGCCAGAGGAAGTCAGCCTTACTCCCTGCTCCATGAAAAATCCACAAGTAGAAAATCTCAGCCGCATCAATAAATTATACGATCTACACAGTAAAATACGCTGTCTTCTGCTTTTTCATCTCTGTGTGAGAAATAGTATGCGCACTGGCTAATACAGGGATATGACATATGATGATACAACATAATATATAGTTTATAATATGAATATAAATTAACTGTTGTAAAATTGCAATGATACAGTGCTTTTATAAGGTGTTATAGGTGCATAAATGCTACAAATGCGTCATTTCAGCCAGTTGGTAGGTGGTTGCTAGGCAATGTGATGGCATAATATCGTATATAGATAAGAAACTTTAGGGTCCTAATGTACCTACGTGCCAATTTTGTTTGCTTAACTCTAATTGTGTAGGAGGAGTTTACGGGCAAACTTTTATAGTGACAGTGACAAAATCTAATAAGATTTTTTTTTTAAAGGTAAAGTCCAAAAGCGTTGTTACTTTATTAAGTTCAGACTTGAAAAAAGCTGTGTATCTGACACCTACACCTAAGCATCACACATGCCTTATTTCACCTGTTTTAGTAACGCCTAGAAACTTCAGAATGAATGCAGGGCTGACGTAATGCCACATGGGTCTGTTTAATTCGTGTTCCAGTTAATGCTAAGAGGATTGGTCACAACAGCACGGGCACAGCACAGCTAATAACACTGAGAAACAAATGATCTTACCAAGAGACGGACCGTGAAATAGCCTTTGCTTTTTTTTGTTACTTAAATCTGAAGCCTGAAGATCTGGCCTGTACTGAACATTTTATTTTTTTCAAGTGGAATTCATTTTCACACGCTCTGGCTTCACCTCAGTGACTTCTCAAAGGCTCTTTACCTACTATCACATCACTTGTTTTTTGTGGAGCGTTATTTCCGTGCATTTACTGGACATATTATAGAGTGTGGCGTATATTGTCTGCCTGGTTCAAAATTAGCAAATATGGGAGTAGACGACCAGACTGCACCAACACTACAATTGGTGGTCAGAGTGCAGGCTTTGGGAGGGTGAGCTGTTCCTCCACAAAAAGAGGAAAAGAGGGGGAAAAAAAAGCCTCTTCACAAAGTTATGCAAGATTTTGAATCAGAAGGTTTATACATTAAATCCTTTTCATCATTTTTGCTTCCAGATTCACAGTTCAGGATGTCAGTCACTGCTCAGAGGTGTCTAGGAATAATATTCACACACACACACACAAAACCCATCCTAAGTTTGGCTTCCTTTTTTATTTTCTCATGCATTTGCTCCACTAATAATCCCTATGTTTTAATGCTAATTTTACAAGCAAACTTGTATTGGATTCTACTATGAGGATATGACTGAATTCACTATTCATTTGACTGGGTTAAAATAGATGCAATGTTGACCCTGTGTGAGAAGCATCTGCATGCTAAGAGACTTGGAGTGGTCTTTTACTAATTAGCCAAACAGAATAACCACAGAAGCCACTGAATGAGCTCCTTTCATGAAGCTGCTGAGCGGACTACACATCCCTTTCATTGCCGAAGATGTGACCGGAAGAAAAAACTCCTTGTGTTAAAACTTCTAGAGAAATCTGCTGAAAGTGGAGCTTGCTACTGTGTTTTTCACATTTTTGGGTAAGCTGTTCTCTAAAAAATACTACTTTAAAAAAAAATAAATTAGAATGCAACCCATTCCTAAACGATAAATCTTTTATGTCAACATTAAGTGGCCAGAAATTGTTTTAAAATTCATTGAATAAGGAGTTAGATGTCCTCTGGAGTACAGCATGTAGTCTTATAGATGCACAAGACAAAAAGGGTTCAGTTCAGGCTTTTGACTCATAGCCAGAAGTAACTTACTGATCTGGCAGTGCACTCCCTTAAAGCCGGGCTGGCACTTGCAGATGTACTCATTGAAAACATCTCCTCGTCTGGTCGGAGCGATGACCTCGCAGGACCCATCGTTCTTGCAGGGGTTGGGACTGCAAGGTCCTGAAGATGGAAAAAGAAAGGTGTTAATTTCGGTACGTGCTTCGGTGCTTTCCCACCAGAATTTTCCTTTTCAGCTCTACCTGTCTCTGTCAGGTTACAGGTGTCTCCACCAAAGCCATCGGCACAGATGCAGATGAAGGGTTCCTCTCCTACTCCAGTCACGCATGTTGCTCCATTGTAGCAGTGATTTACCTTACAGTAGTCAGCTGAGTGAAAGAGATAAAGGAAAGGCAGTGCAACGATTATTAGTATTTACTATTCACACCGCAGCTGCACATGCATGCCACATTTAGGCCTGCTTTGGTGTACAAGAGCAGTCAATTTAATGTGTTGTGACCACAGGTTTCCCAAATAAAATGTTGTTTATTCAATGGAACGAAAGCCTTTACATAGCAAAAAAGAAAATCATGACAGTAAATTTAAAATTGTCTCTACCAGCTTCAGTTCAAGTCAGTTTTATTTATATAACACCAAATCACAGCAGATGCCTCAAGGTTCTTTATATTGTATGGTAACCTACAATAATACAGAGAAAACCTGAACAATCAGATGACCCCCTATGAGCAAGCGCTTGGTGACAGTGGGGAGGAAAACCCCCCTTTCCACAGGAAGAAACCTCTGGCAGAAACAGGCTCAGGGAGGGGGAGCCATCTGCCGTGACCGTGTGACATCTTCAGAGACTCTGGGAGTTGCAAACAAGCAATTTAAGGAGAAAGGAATTACTAAAACTGAAGCAGCAGATCATGCGAATCTCCAAATGTTTACTCTAAAACAAGAACGTTTTAAATTTTAAGAAATACATTTGTAAAATGACAGAAAAAATTCTGTTAGCTCATTTTGTAGACTGTCCTCTAATTATATTATTTATGTGAACCCACTGCAAAAAGCACACATTTCTATAGTAGATAGTGAAAAAAACAAAAACAAAACAAAAAAACTTGTCATTTAATTGTTTATCTATTAATTAATTACTTTGTTGTAGTATGAATGGCCTGGGAGATGTCTTAATCAGCAGGAGAAGCTGCAAGCCTCCAAAATATATGCCCTCCTTTACATTATTCAAACCTGCAGAGTGGGCCAAATTGGTGTCTTTGGCAGATAATTCTAGTTCCCGGGCATTATGTTTGATGCCCCAGGTCTAAAAGATGGTATCGCTCAGCACTACCAACTCAATATAGCACTGCATTTCCCAAAGTTCAGTTCTATTGCAGATAATGTATGGTAAATGGTTGGGTACAGCCATCAGGTGTATCTAAAGAGTAACACAGAGATCTTTCCCTGGTGTTGCTGGAGTTTCTGCCTTGATCAGTGCTCCTGCAGTTTTTGCTGGGAAGCACTGAGTCACACATCATGCCTGGATTGTGTGAAATGATCGCTCAGACCTCAGTGGGAGCGGCAGGACAAAAACTTATGAGTCATACGAGATCTCTCAAAGTTACAAAACCTTTACCTCATTATGTTTGTTTTCTTTTTTTTCTTTTTCCAGTCTATTGACTCAACAGCAGCAGTCACCATTCAAACTGTGAGCAGCTCCAGGTAGAACAAACTGCAATTTACTGGCATTTTGTTTGGCAGTGAGGCCAAAACCCTACATGAATTATTCTTGAATACAGCACAATCTATGTTTACAAAACTATTCGCCATGAAAACGGATCAGAAGAATAAACACATAATAAATAGCCCAAAATACAGTGGAAATGTGACTCAATATAAAGTTTTATGTGGTTAAATTCTCAAAAAGTATAACCTGAATAAATGCTGGAAAGTGTCTAAGGCTGCGTGAGCTGGAAAACAGCTGTTCCTATGATGTAGCCACTGTCTTTATGAGCCAACCTCTGACAGCAGAATGTGTTTATGTCCAGGATTAGCTGGGTTTTCCAGAAGCATGCGGATCTTTGAAAAACAGACTAGGTACACAGCATGACAATACAGCAGCTCAGGGGTGGGACAGGATATGCACCGCACCTGACAGACAGGTGGGACTCTGAATGTACACAACAACCATGAGAACAAAATCACATTTGCATGTTGAACTAAATTTAGATGAGTGGACAGCTGGTTCATGATGGCCCCAGACAGGAGCACAGATGGCATTAATTTCCTTTCCATCTGCACCAAATCCTTGTGAGTCCAGGTAGATGTCCACAGAGACAACTAAAGGGACACCTGTAAGTGTGCCTGTGAGAATAATGACATTTCTAGAAACACTGTCCACTGAGAAAGGGGAAAACAAACACGAGAACTGTTCACTACTGCTAGTATCGCTTCTTGTACAATGATCACTACTCAGAATAGAGCTTAGTAATAACAGAGTATCACGTGTAATAACAGACCGGTCTCACATTTAATCACCTAGTCTACCAGGACAATAATGAGCTCACATTATCATAGGCATACGTCTACACTGACTGCTTTCAGGGGGCAAAAAAAGAGCACATTTAAAAAACTGAATCCTAAATGCTTAAGTAAGAATAGTAAAAATACTTGAGATATTTAGGCTACTGTTGTACATCTGCTGTTTTCTTTTCACCCTGCATTACGTTGATTTATGTGAAAAGGAAAAACAAAAAGCAATCAAAGTAGGTCACTTCACTGTGAATTGACAATATAATTGGGAAAGGGGAAGCAAATGCCATGGAAAATACAACAAACAGCACCAGAGTCCCCTTAAGGAGTAAATGGAGTCTAGTGTTAGAGGCAGAGACCTGTCAACAAAGTAAACTTTTAAGTTCTGCGTTAACGCAATAATCCGCTTTGATTCGTGTCGTTTATTCAAAAGGAAACTTACCTGTGACTGAATGCAGGCAAAGCAGCAGAGCAAATGTTCCTACATACGCTGGGGTTACATTTCCAGGACGTTTCATATTTGTTTTAGCCTTACTTTGTCCCGGGGGGTTGTTTGTCCGGAAAGACGCGCTACTTTTAAAATTTGAATACCAATGCGGCTTTGAAATGCAGTCGGAAATATCGCAATTCCGATTAAAACGCAGATGAAGAGCCGGGTGATAAATGGGAGAGCTGAGATTTTCGCTAATACCCGAGTTAACGACGTGTGACGTTTTCTGGTGGGCGGAGACAAGTGAGGAGGAAGTCCTCTGACATTCATTCATGGCAGTCTGTTCGCCACTTCTTTCATTATTTTTACTTCTTGTTGAATTCAAACTTACTTACTCCTACATTTAAACAAAACAACAACAAACAACGAAAACAAATGTATTTATGTGCTATGGTGCTGGTCAATTTTTTAAATTTACTTTATCTATTCTAATATACCTTACCATTAAAGGCATTTTCCACTTTAATTTTGTCTCTTCACCGTGAGTTAACTTTTATCTAAAATTAACTGAAAGTCGTTGAAAGGCATCAGTCAGCTTAATAACCTGTTATTCCACTTCACATTGCACCCTAAAATATTTGTGCGTTGAATAACTTGTTTTATTGTGAGCATGTGAAAGCACCACTACCCCCTCCCCTTGGCCAGATTGACAGGTTAGGCTGAGATTTGAATTAGCCCCAGGGATTATATACTGGAAACGAAAACACCTGTAGCATAGGGTACTGTGCAAAAGTCTTGAACCACACCTCACTTCTTTTTATTTCACTTCCAAGGAGCCAGACTTTATTAAAATTCTTCTTTAACACTGGCCTATAAAGATGAGCCAGTGTTGTGTCTACACACGACATACAACTTAGTAAATAAGCAATTTTTAATCGTATCTTTATGCTACTAGCAGCCTGCTTCCTATTTCTTTAGCTGAATCTAACCAAAGATAGCACAATTTGACAGCATTTTTGTACCAAATCAGCAATTACTGAAAAGCTATTAATTACAAAATGTAGTAAACAATCCAAAGAAGAGCTTTGAATGTCCTTAAAGAAGCCTGGTGACATATTCCTGGAGAGTGTTCAGGCTGTGTTGAAGAACAAAGATGATCATAACATATATTAACTTTCAAGCTTGTTAGAATTGTACATATTCTGTTTTTGCCTTATACACTGTATTTCCATGTATCTTTGAAAATGTTTCAATAAACCAGTTGGAAGATATTTCTCATTTTCCTAGAAAAATGTGAAGAAATTAGGGAGCGCCCAAGACTTTTGCACAGTACTGTAAAATTACATGAAAACATGCAGTTGGAACATTTTGCTGACAGGATCTTTTGTTTCCCCCAACATAAAAGAAACCGAAAAACAGAGGGATTTAACAAGTCTAAATTAAATCCTCGTGGGAAAACTCGACTGTTTGGTAGCAGAGCAGTCACACTGCAGAAATCAAACTGATCCACATCTGAGGGCACGCGCTTTCTTTGGTCATGGGTACTGGCTAGATTATTACCAAATATATAATAGCCATTATTTATTTTTAAGTAGTACTTAATGCTAAGGGTACTTAAAACTAAAGTGACAAACTACAATAAAGCCAGTGCCTCTTTCGGTTGCCTGCTAAATTAATAGACGCCACAAGGAGATTAAACTCTGTCTCCATCTAGTGGATATCAAGCTGCAATTGCAGTGGGGACATTAATCTTATTAATATTATTAAATTATCTGAACTCTGTTAGACTCGTAATCCCAAAGATCCGATCAATAACACAAATATATAACTTTGCATAAGCAAATATAAATAGCATCTTGTAAATGCAGACATTCTAAGCGTTATAGTAAATTTTAGAAGAAATTGTGTTAAAGTACAACACATTATGTTATATATATAGCACAGTATATATGTAATTTACAGTGAAGGCATGGGAGTTGTAGTGATTCAAAGTGATAAATTAAAGCTATTAAAAGTTGTAGACTGGCTGTGTTTAATTGGCAAGCAAAAAATGACCATTCTAAATCTTCCAATCACCTAACATGTCCTCCTGATAATTATCTTTTTCATAGGCTCTTTGACAGGGAATGTTATTTTGTCCTGTCACACTGACCTTCAGCGTATCTATGACGAGGGCTTGACCTGTAAATAGAAGCCTGGTCATTTAGGTCTATCATCCCCCGTGTTTACCTGAAATACAATTAAATGTAATGTGTATACTTGTATTTCAGCCTAATGTGTTGTTGTGAATTTTACGCTTACGTTATATAGGCTACAGCTTGTCGAATCCTTAAAGCTTCACGATGCAAAAAGGTGCAAAGGTGGGCGTGACAGCTGAGAGGATGCTGTAATAACCATCACAGAATAAATGGGAATTAAGTAGAGTTAAATTATAGAATAACAAATTTCCTGAACATAAATATTCACGTTGCTAATGCTGGTAGAACTAGAGAACGAGTAACCCAAAGTTATCCGCTATCCGCTGACATCACTTAGCTGTCAACAACAGCTAAATGCTAATGTTGGTAATAGACCGAGACATGCGCAGAAGAAACTTTATATAACGGGTTCAGCTCACGTTTTTATCACGTTCGGGAGGGACGGTATTGGCTGTGTGTCAGATACTCTTAGCAGAGATGTATCTCCTCAGAAAATCATATAAAGAGGTCAAATATTGATAGAGATGATGTCCGAATGCGTATTTAGGCTAATATGTAGGACATATATAAACCACCAGCAGTATAATGTGGAAAATTACACTGCTGAAGGGGCGTGGAAAGTTGCTGCCTTAAAACGTCATCGCAATTTTATCCAATGGGGTCTCCGTTATGCAAATAACAGATTCTTCTAGGAAGTGGGATCCCAGCGCTGCAGTCGCTACTTCAGCTATCTTCGGCTCTGTGAGGGCGAGCTGGACATCAGGTTGTCATGCTTTTACAGACACGTTAAACAAAAGAAAACTTGCGAACATAAATAAGGCTTGCCGCTTTTAAGAAGCAAGCAACTGACCCACAGTTTTCCTGCTGAGGTAAGTACGCTGGAGATGCGACTGTTGCTGTGTCCGGTTTGGTCCTCAAGTGATGCTGCAACATTAAATCGATTATTAGCGGTAAAAATGAAGGCCGTTAAAAACATGTATGCTCCGCTGCTTTTTTTAAGGACTAAAACGATATCAAACTACGGCTAGGAAAGGGGCAGGGCGAAGCGGGGTCTTAATGTGGAGCTACTGCGGCAAATTCTGGTGGGTGGGTGGCTAATTCGTCCAAAAGGCGACACGGTTTTCATTTTCAGGATCGGGAGTATGGGAGGAGGACCGTTGGCCTGCTCTTAGAGAGCTTGTTATCGTCCAGAAAAGCCCACGTTTCTCACTGGGTTAGCTACTTGATGGAATCTGTGTGCCTTTGTGGCTGTTAAGGTGCGTCTCAGGATTGTTGTGAGTCGTGACAAAGACCAGAGAGTAAAATTAAAGCTGTTTACACGCCGTCTCTTGGCATTAGTTGTATTAATGTATCAGATATACTCTTTAGATTGGTTTCCAGTGAAAGACACGGGTATTAGTGGGGTTATTTTTGAAGCTAATTTTACACGGCTGGATTTTTTTTCTCCTTTTTTTGTCTTACACCGTCGCCTTTTGGTGCTAAGTTTGTTTACACGTGATGGTTGTATAATTGCCTTACTTTTTAATAAGTCTGAGGCCGACTTTTCGTAAGTGTTACATTTGGGTTTTCTGGAGGCAGCGTTATAACTTCCTGTCTGACATTGACAGTCTTGGTTATGGCAACAGGAACATGCTAGAAAATAAGTACAGCCGACAAGTGTCTGAAAGAGCTTAGGACACAGTCAAAACTAAAATATTTAGATTCATGAAACTTTAAAAAAAAAAAAAAAAAGGATGTGTAAT
This sequence comes from Pelmatolapia mariae, assembly GCF_036321145.2. Lineage (NCBI taxonomy): Eukaryota > Metazoa > Chordata > Actinopteri > Cichliformes > Cichlidae > Pelmatolapia > Pelmatolapia mariae. The sequence goes on along the minus strand of NC_086227.1, from coordinate 12,725,842 downwards.
CGTTTAGCAGTTACTTGCCATGCAAATTAAGTGGTGTCATTTTAGATGAAACTTCTGTTTAAGGAAAAAAGATAACTTTTTGATACTGTACAGTGAAGGTCTTTGTGTGTGTTTTGCTTTATGTGCTTTTCAGGACCACATCACTGTGACTTCACATTTCTTTGGACCTTTTGAAACGAGTTTTCATTGGAGGCGAACTTAAACGTAAAATGTAAGTATATTAGTTTATTTTAGCTTTCAGTTCTGACTGTTTCTATTTATGTCAGTTTGATGTGGCTGCCTGGTAACATCACACAAACATTTGCGTTGCACATCAGTGATCAGAACTTCCTTTTTTCTTTGCAATAGAAGGCATTGAGCCTCTTCTGTGCCCTTTATAGTTTCTGTTTGTTTACCTATAATTTCACACCTGTGGAAACTTTATTAGCTGTGAACATTAATACATTTAATAAATCTGCTAAAAATGTAAATTTGTGCTGGCACATTACATTGGGAGAAATGCTAGTCAGGAATCACCGTGTCTGCTATATGTAATGATTTATTTAAAGCAATGTCAGCACCTCTATCTTCTATGCAGCAAGGCTTCCTATTGGCACAGTTTAAGCTGTAATGTAAATACAGGGAGTGTATTAAATAACCAGGTCTATCTTATCTGACTGTGCTTTATCTGAGTTCCTTTGAGTTTATATTCCCACAGATGTGTTGCTGCAGGACACCTGAGGAATATTTAATTAATTAATTTCTTTAAAGTCCATTGTTAATCCCTAGAACTGGAAAAAAAAAAAACCATTGACTTTTGTACAAGCGATGTCTTTTTAAATTAAAATTCAGTTTAAAAATGGAGTTCTGCATTTATTGGCTGCTTTTGTTTTCTAGAATAATCATGAGCGCCCACGAATCCGACGTGCACACCATCTCTCCCGAGATGCCAGCAATGTTTGACGGCATGAAGCTGGCGGCGGTGGCCACGGTGCTTTACATCATTGTCCGCTGCTTGAACCTCAAGAGCCCCACAGCACCCCCGGACCTCATCTACCAGGACACTGCTCTCAACCGCTTCCTCCTCAAGTCCTGCTCTCAGTTGACCAAAGAGTGAGTTGCGTTCCTTTCTCTCTGTGCATGTCTCTTTGGAGGTTGCCACGGCAACGGTGCAGCAACAATGAAGGTAGCGGTTTGTCTGGCGGTGGTCCCAGCTATCGTCAGTGCTCCTGAGTGTGCCACACGTCTGTACCACAGCCTTCCTGTTGGCTCTTGCATGAATTAAACACGAGGCTGTATTTTTGGGGTTATCTCAAAGGTGCACTGAGTTTGTTGTACTTGCATTATAAATAAAGGCTCATTCACTGCAGGGCAAGAGGATTTGCATTCATGATGATGCTGGTCTCACATTCAGGGTAACTATGAAGACTGCTATAATTTGAATGTTTCGTCTGAGCTCATAATAACTGACGCAAAGCAGTGGTTCCTGGACCATAAAAGAACAAGGCTTTGCTGTGTGCATTAAACCAGGTTATCTATGCCTCAAACTTCCTGTAATTTTGCTGGAAACACACTCCCTTGAGTGGGAATTGTATACTCAGTTGTGTTTCCTTAGTGAGCATCTCTCCACCTCTTGCTTTGACACTCGACAGGAACTTTCAGCTTCGTAGGGCGAATCTCTCGACGCACCCTCGAGTGTCAGCTTACATAACGGATGGTTACTGAGCCCTTTGCCTTTCAGCTGCAGGGTCATTGAATCATAAGGCCGCACTGATGCTTACATCTGTGTCTAGTTTGTTATTATTCCCTCCTGAACAGCCGTATGCTCTATGCTTAGAATAGGAAGATGTCTGTCCCAGTGTGTAGTTTAGCAGAGATGTTTGAAGTCTACACGTTTTATCTTCATTTTTGTGAAGTCACGTTTGTAACTCGTGACATCCTGTGTTGTTGCATAATAAATCGATCGCACAGTGGAAAGTATAAGAGGGGTGATGTGAGGTGAACAGCCTTTTTGTTTGGCTGTGTTTGGAGACAGTTGAATAGGGTTTAGGATAACATACAAAATGACAGAGCACGCTATTTATTATTTCATTATTTGACAGAAGTCGCAGTCTGATTTGCCTCAGGTGATTGTCCAGGATATTGCAAAACATTGTAGAGCTTGTTTTCCTATTGGCCAGTATTATACATGTGTGTGAATGTGTGTGTAGCTAGCAGCTGACACTATGTGGTGTATAGAAAAGAAAAAAAGCCTAATGAATGTAAAGATTGATAGCATGCAGATTAATACAATTACCATAAATGATATGAGTCATTTTGGACTTTGACCAGGACTTCGGGTCTTTGTTTTATCAAACCACACAGACACATCCAGTTCCTTTTTTCTGTTACCTAATAGCTACAAAGGACAATAGCACAGTCACTGTACATACCCCAAGAAGGTTACATTTGCCACTTAGAGTGGGTGGAAGAAAGCCTCTATGATTCTGATTCAAACAAAGGCTCACCATTCAGTTATCCCAATTCAAAGAGAGATTGGAGCCTGTTACATTCGATAGAATTATTAAAAAGGATTTCTCAAACTTTATCAGTTAAAAGCAACAGAAAACTGATAACAGCATTATTTTTATTTTTTATTTTCTTGATGAACTCAGCTACTCTGGTGTCGCGCTTCCTGTCCACATTATAACAGTGAGGTCATCTTCTTCCTGTAGTCATGGATTAAGCCAGCAGAGTACCTTCTAGAAACATGTGGTAAAGCTTTAACTACAGTGCACCCTGGAGGCGATCACATTATCACTAAATGGCAATAGTCAGTTTTGTGGCAGATAATTCTCTTATGTAAGACTGTATTTGTTAATTAAGTAATTGTTGGAGCCACTGTAAGAGTTGAGGAAACATAAGGTTAAAGAGCTTGTGCAATTGTTGATGTAACTGAAGCCTCAACTCTCGGCAGTCGCTGACTGTCGTCGTGTTTTGGGCTGTACTGTACACACAGCTAGTGTCCACACTGCAGCTGTGCTTCAGAGTTATGCTGGTCTTGTTTATCTGATATAGCTCACTGCCGAGTTTTGTCACGAAACGATTCCACACAGGCTTTTATATAACTGAAGAAGTGAGAGAGTGCCTTGAATGCTCACTAAAGTGTTATTAACAAGCACTCAACCAATACAATTATCACTGTCGAAACGCTGCGTTTGGAGATCTAGCCTGTCTTTAACTCAAATGTTCCTAAATATCTTCCTGAGTCACTTCAAAATCTTCCATATTGAATAATACTTTTATGTGAGCCAATCCCATTTAAACGGCTGAAGCATTATATGAAAAGCATGGTGTTTTATCTGTTTCTGTCGCCACTGTCATGATTTTAAACCTAATATTTTACCTATAATATGTGATGAAACAGACAGTTGCAGTGGCAAGTTGAAGACGTTTCTCTGTGTTAGTTCACACTATTTTGCTCTCGGTGTGGAGATGTGATAGTGATTCATGATAATGCCCGGTGTCTCAAAGGAATGTTACATAAGCTAAAGACTCAACTCCTACAGTTAACTCCTACAGAAGTGTCACTGGAATACAAGCGCTGGTTCTGCGAATAACTTTACAAAACATAGCTACACACTAATGAAACGTTGCTGTCTGTTGGGTCCACGTAGCAATCTTTAAATGTCTTGAAAAGAAATGTGACTTTGTGTGCAAACTCTGTGCTCGAAAGTCCTGTCTCTGTCATAAACCAGAAATGCAAAAGGCATGTGCTTCAGATAACACTGTGTTGATCTTGTGTCTGAGCATTTGCCCTGCCCTTGCACTGTCCATTAGGCTGAGGGCTCATATTTCGAGACCAAATTTAACAGAGGAATGCAATTTTGTGTTTTCCAGGTACATTCCTCCATTACTGTGGGGTAAGAGTGGTCACCTCCAGACGGCACTGTATGGTAAACTTGGTCGGGTGAGCTCACCTCACCCTAGTGGAATCAGAAAATATTTGCCCATGCAGGATGGGGCGACTGCGACCTTCGACCTCTTTGAGCCGCTGGGGGATCATCGGACAGGAGGTGATGCATTTGATCAGGATCTGCTTCTTATTAACCAACATTTTTAGAACAGGGGCAAGAGAAAGCACATTCATCACAGCTATGGATGAGCACAATATACAGCACTGCCTGAGCTCAGCCATTCTTGGGATGCCAGGGGTGGACAGCTCTCCTAAGATCATTTCACAGCATTGGAGGTGTGGGCTAACTCAAATCTTCAGTGAGGTTTCATTTGTTGAATGCAAGTTTTGTTGAAGTAATCGACCTTCTGGTTCTGATATTTTGTCCAGCTCTACTGTGTGAATTTTTACGTGATGCTCTACAAGGGTGAACACTTTTTCTTGCCCCTGTACATTGCTTAGTTGGATCTTTACTGTCATGACAAACATTAAAATCTAATATATTATAGTTCTTAGTTTCATACTATAATTCTGTTGCTTTACATTGTAATTCTACTACTGCTACTTCTGTCTAGTCCGTTCATGCCACACCTAATGAGTGTTTGTCAGTCCTGGACGAGGGATCCCTTCTCTGCTGATCTTCTTGAGGTTTCTCCCATTTTGTTGTTCCTGATAAATTTCTTCATTATTCAATTCGAGGGTCAAGAATAGTTAGAGGGTATCACAAGAACCTTTTGCCCCAGAGAGTTTTTATATAGAACATATGGCTAAATAAAACAAGTTTGATGTTTGGAGAATAAAGAAATTCGTTGTCAGTGGTGTCATGTCCAACTTTGGTTATTTGTGCCAGGCCTTGCAAGTCAGCTACTAAAGAGACTTTGCTGCATTATTGTTCTTTTAAATCAGGCATAAGATGTGTGTAATTCAGTTGTGGGGGGACCTTTTAAAAGATGCATATGTTTCTCTGAAGGCTTGAGCTTATCCAATCAAATTAACTTGGATGTATTAGTCCTCTCAGAAAGCTTAAGCCTCACATGACATTTTACTCCCGACAAAAGTAGTGTTACTATTTCCACTGTGTTTGGAAAAGCTATAATTGACAGCCTTATCCTTTATCTTGGATCGGCTGCCGGGCTTTGCCTTGCTCCTTTTGTTATGATGATCTGCTGTTTAGGAGAGTAACACTCTCCTTTCTTTATCTTTCCTTACATTTTTCTCATTTGCAAATATTGCCCTGCTCCATCTGCCTGTTCAACCAGATGACATCACCATGGTGATATGCCCCGGTATCGGTAACCATAGTGAGAAGCACTACATCCGGACCTTTGTGGATTATGCACAGAAGGATGGTTATCGTTGTGCTGTGCTGAATCACCTGGGAGCTCTTCCCAACATCGAGCTTACCTCTCCACGCATGTTCACTTATGGTAAGACCAGTGAGCCAACTCAAAATGGTACCTATTTGGCTTTTGAAAAAATGTGTTTCATATAATTTTTGTCATTGTTGGATGTTTATATTGTAAATGTCCAGTTTCAAATGTTATATACAGTTTGTCTGTGGACCAAAAGTTTTCTACTTGTATGCTGCTTAGGTGGTATCAGTTTGGCACTGATTACATATGGTGTAAGCAAACAAGGCTCATAAGGCCTGCATCTGTTTGTGGATGTCAGTGAGGGGCAGCTAATGAGAAGAAAGTGAGGAAAGGGGCTTGAAAAAATGAAATGGGCTGCCTAAAGGCCGTAGTAGAGGATTTTGTACTGTGAATCATGCAGAGCTAGTCTAGTGATGACTCATCCCCCCACCCCTAATAATTTCTGAACCCCTGTTAAACACCAGTCAGTTTTTCATCAGAGGTCTATCTAAGAATGAAAACCATTATTTGCAATGATAAAAAGAATTCAGTCCTGTCAGTAATGCTGTGTCATCGCTTTTGGCTCAGCCTGCTGCTCTCATCCAATTGTCTGTTGTGGTTTAGGCTTAACCTATCCTCTCCATGATCCATTAAAAGGGGTGAGCACAGTGAAGGTATTAGTTTAAAGCATTTCTGGTGAAAGTGTGCACTTACGAACAGCTTATCTTTTTTTTGCCCTGCTTGTACAGCATTATTTCATTTCAATGTAAGGCTTTTTTATGGGCATGATGAGACCTGTGCTGTTTAAAAGATCTTAGACACTCAAATCTGATGCCCTGAATTAAAGAAATCTTCAGCCAGAAGTGCTGAGTAGAATAAAGTATGTTTCTGTGTTTTGATTATAGCACTATACTGTTTCATTTTACAGGATGCACATGGGAATTTGCATCCATGGTTGGCTACATTAAGCGGGCATACCCTAACACCCAGCTCATTGTTGTGGGCTTCAGTCTGGGTGGAAACATCGTTTGTAAGTTCCTGGGGGAGAACAGGGCTAACCAGGAGCGAGTGCTGTGCTGCGTCAGCGTTTGTCAGGGGTACAGCGCGCTGAGGTGGGTTGCTGTGGTCTCATTTCTTAATTACATGCATTGTTTTGTCAAACCGGCTTTGTAATACTAACACTGACGTGCTCACATTTCTAAATATAAATGAAGCTCAGAATAATTCTACAAAATGAATAGCGCTTGCATAATATAATCACATGTTTATCCATGAGTCTGCAAAGCGGCTCCAGTCAGCTGGTTACCCTTTCTGCTCTTCCTTTTACCATAATTATCCTAGTTGATGGATTGCACCAATTTGGTAAAGTTGCCACTTAAAAGATTTTTTTTCTCCCAAAATGTAAGCAACGAGACTCATTTAAACACCTGTCTGAGGACCTGTCTGATCCCTTCATTCACCTACCACAGTTTGCTCTGAATGTCTACAGTACCATTGATAATATTGGGCAGTATTCATCCTTTTCTGAAGTGCAGTACTAGAAGTCCTACCAGCTAATAACTAGTGTGAATTGTCTTGTCTTTTAATCAGTTAATAGTTTGATTAAAAAACAACAACAAAAACAATAAAACCTTACTTTGTAAAGTAACTAGCAACCAGATAAATGTATTGAAAGTACAATATTTACAAATAGATTATGATGTATATGTATATTTAGTGCATGCGGGTGTCTGCACTCTGTGTTCTTGTCAGATTCTGTGTTTTTAAATGCAGACAGCATCTCTTGGCAGACTTGACAGGCCGGGTCTATTAAAGTTTCAGTGTGGACAGCAGGGGATGGGTGTGTGTCGAGACTGGCCGTCTGTCAAATTGGCTTTGCAGTTTTTCTTTTTTCTTTTTTAAAAAATCATTTTCTTTTAAAATCTGTTTCCAAAATTTAAGCTGGCCCTCCTGTCAGTGTACCTCGAGAGCTGAAGCTGTACAGTAATCAGCCACAACATTAAAAACACCTGCCTAATATTCTATAGGTTCCCTTTGTGCCGCCCAACAGCTCTGACCTGTCGGGGCATGGACATGGGACCCCTTGGCGTGTCCTGTGGTGTCTGGCACCCAGACGTTGGCATTGGATCCTTTGGGCTTTGCGGGTTCGGGGTAGGCCTTTGTGGATCGGGCTCGTTTGTTAGCATCCGACTGATGCTCAATCGGATTGAGAATTTGGAGGCTGGCTCTGTTTTTTCGGGGTTCCTCGAGCAATTCCTGGGAAGTTTTTGCGATATGGCGGGGTGCATTATCCTGCTGGGGAGGCCACTACCATCGAAGAGTATCATAGCCTCGAGTGGGTTGTGCTTGGGCTACAACAATGTTTAGGTGGGTGGCACAGTACATATTGTAGTGTCAACCGCATGAATACCAGGACCCAAGGCTTGCAGTGGAATGAGTGATCAATGTTTTTCACTATTGCCTACTGTTTTAATGTTGCGGCTGATCGATGTATGTTCTTCTTACAATAACTCACATTTAATATTATGGCCTTATTGTATGAAAAAGCCACAAAAAAAGAAACCTTTTTTGTTTTTTTGTAATCAGCAGTTAGCTGCTGAACCTGTTTTCCTTGAGCTGTTGTTTTGCATCACCTTGTCACTGTCAGCGAGCTGCATATTGATTCCTGACACCATTGCTACTCTCAACCAGTGTGACTCTTTGTGTTAGTGGATTACACAGGACATTCAACGTATTGTTTAGATTGCAGACAGTCTGCACAAAGCTAACTTCCTGTGTGTTTGCCTTCCCCTCTCTCTCTCAGGGCCCAGGAAACATTCCTGCAGTGGGATCAGTTCAGGCGCTTCTATAACTTTCTCATGGCCGACAACATGAAGAAAATCATTCTCTCACACAGGTACCACTGTTGCCCAGCTATAAATTTTAATACATTGTGTGCCTTCTGTTTCCAATCACTGAAAAGTTTAATGGACATGTTTAGTGTTTGGGGAGAAAATTTTATGGTGTTTGCCAAAGACAGTGATTTCATCAGACAACCCAGTCAGTAATCTAACCTCCTAATTTCCTTATAAATGAAATTGTAGATTACCCACAGCCATGGTGGGTTCATTTGAGCAATGATCATTTTCACAGATCTGAGTAGGTTGAACTGCCTGAAATGGTACCTTCCTCTAGCCTCTCTTGCTCTTGCCCTACCTACCTATAACATGCTAAGGTGCCCATAAAATAAATAAAGCCAACTATAAACTACTCAAAACTAAGTAAAAATGTAAAATAAAAATAAAAAGCTAAATGAGCCACTAGCCTACTAAAAAGAACATCTAAAGTAACTTTCTAAATGCTAATCTGCAAATAAATGAATAGTTCTTACCATTCCTGAACCGTCTTCGTTGTCACTCTGTGTAATAGAGGGAATAGTTGGTACATAGCTGACAGTTATGACTGTGAACTAATTGATTTGTAAAATTACTTGTGTTCATGTTAATGTTTGTATGTTACAGGCACAGTCTGTTTGGAGGACATTCGCTCAAAATGATTGATGCTGATCTAAGTCGGCTGTACACAGCAACATCTCTCATGCAGATTGACGACAACATCATGAGGTGTGTTCTAGTAAACTGCAGCTCTTCTATGTTCTTGATACTTCTAGTGATACTTTTTGTCAGTGCTTAGAATCTGAAAAATATCAGATATTCTTGTCATTTCTATCAAAAAGGGTTAGGGACTGAATAATAACACCTGATCTTTTTGGGTTTCAACAGAAAATTCCACGGCCACCGCTCTCTCAAAGAGTACTATGAGAAAGAGAGTTGTGTACATTATATTCACAATGTAAGAACTGCTTTTGCAAACGACTCACAAATGCCATCTTTCTCTTTTTTGGTCTGTTTGTGTATTTGTTTGATGGATGGGATTTTGTTCTTAAATTTCCAGGTCAATGTGCCACTGCTGTTGGTGAACTCTGCGGATGATCCTCTGGTTCATGACTCACTGCTCACCATCCCTCGCACGCTAGCAGGTAATTGCCAACATGTTGCATAGCAACAGCAGCTGCACTGAAATATTTTTTTTTTTTATCACCTTATCAACTAGATGGCAAAGTTGCAGTTAAATGGTCCGTGCAGATCAGGGTCGACTTGCTGTCATAGCATGGCTGCAGTAGCCATCAAGAAAATGAAGCTCCTGACCTTAAATAAGAATCCTGCTGTAAAACTATGTCTTGAATTAAAAAACAAACAAAAACCCCACCTGGACCTTCCTGCTCAAAATAAAAAGAAATTTAAAAATAAAGAAAAGGGTGGGTTCAATTTCTTTAAATATTGCTACCACTGCACTGTAGTATTATGTAACCTTAAATAACTCACTCTAGAATATTAGTTCTAAAAATACTGAAAAACAGTTCTCCTTCAGGTTGATACAAAAAGCTATTCATGTCTTAAAGACTGGCCTCAGTTAAATCTCAGTAGTTTTAAAAAACAAACAAACAAAAACATGTCTGCAGCCTTAAGCAGGACTATGATGAGCTGGCATCCAACCCCAACCGGGACAGGGTGGGGCACACAGTTTGTGACTAATGTTTTCTGCTGTGTGGCAACGGCTGTAACGCATAAATATAACACTGTGTTCCTCCAGTTGGATAAAGTGAGTTCACTGGTCTCCTGCCCCCCCCAAAAAACCATCTGTCCTCCAGTATATGGTGCAGGGTGATTGAACTTGGATAAATAAACATAAGCAGGCAACTCTGGCTACACGTGGCTTAATGTCTATCAAGCATCCATTCTTCTCACTCTGTGCTATTTTTACTTACTGACCACTTTTAACTTTACTGGAAAAGGAATATCGCTCATGTGCGTGCGTGAGTGTAAGAGAGGGAGTAGGAGGAGGAGTCCTTACTGAAAGCAAATGGTACTCTATCCTATATGTCTCCAGGGAGCAACACTTACAGAAAAGTGGATTAGCTGTCCCTTTGACCTAAAATGTGAGACAGTTGCTCAGATGCTTGACTGCCATCAAAGGACTGACAGAAATACACTTGCATTGCTGGTGCTGGAATTAGCCCGGACTAAAAGTGTTTGATAAGAGTTTTTAGCAGACTGTTAAGTAAGACTGTTGCTGTTAAAGCAAAAATGTTACAGGTGAATTAAAGAAAACAAAGAATAGTTGGTGCTTCTTAATTGCAATGATATTTGAATAATATAATTAAACAAAATAACATCATGAAACTGATGCAACTGAGTTTCAGTGATGACTTGGTAAATGATGCGTTTAGGGACTTATTAAGAAAAATCTTTAAACCACAAGCTGGTCTCCGGGCCTCTGTTCCAACCTGTCACTCAGCTCATAGTGAGCCGGCAGCTCTCGGTCCTGGATGAGCACGCAGTTGTCCAAGGGCAACTCAGCAGCTGTCATGAATAGTGCACAGTGTTCAAACCCCAGTGGGATCTTAGTCACTAACCTGCTACAGCAGGCTTCCCCACTAACCCAGATAAGACCAGGAGACCAAAGAGATCCAGGCCAGTTCTTTTCATGAACCCCACCATGGTTGTTCACTGCAGCAGCACTATGCTGCAAGCACAGTGAGTGTGTGGAGATGACCTAGTTTACATTTCAGACTTTATTTATCATCATTATGGTTATTATTATTTTTAATTATACATTTTAAATAAAACTATATTTTAACTGCAGAATAACTAATGCAAAAAAATTGCAGTCCTTCATATTTTATTAGGCAGCACAGATGCAGAGATATTCAGGATTTGTATTTTGCATATATTGCGAATGACATAAAGTCAGTGCAAGTGGATCCACTGCTGTTTTCTGTATGATAGGAGATGTGACGACCTCTGTTTTCTATACTCTAAGGGTAAATGTTAAAGTTTGGCCTGGAGTCCTATCTTGTCAATTATTAATGGTTGCATTATTTTACCATAAGTATGTGGACACAAATGTGATCGTAAGGATCTAGGAAGATTGTCAACATGGCAGTCTTTATTAAAAGAGAGGTATGGAAAATGATGAGTCTTATACTATGAAAAGAGATTTTCCATTCTGGATGACCATTTAAGCAATGAGACAGCAAGCAATGAAAAGAAAGGGGACAGATTGTTACACAATCTGTGAGACCTGTCAGTCGAGGCAAACCTGTTTCAACTGTTAAAGTCATTAAAAAAAATAGCCTCCAGGTTGAAGTAGCAAAGTTGAAGTACCACTTTTTTTTTTTTTTTCTGCCAGCTGTCAGACAAACGAATTGAGTAACATATTGATTGTGTCTGATGGCCAGAAATGTAATCGCATTGTTATCTGCTCGACTGTGCAAACACACCCTTAACAATCCCTTGCAAGCCCATTTTTGGGCATGTGTTGAACATTATTCTTCCGATGCTGACGATTACAAACTGTGCAGAGTACAGAGGGCTAATTACCATGTGATTTGTCCTCTTCCAGCAAAGAAGCCGAATGTGATCTTTGCCCTGACACTTCACGGAGGCCACCTGGGCTTCTTTGAGGGTGCAGTCCTCTTCCCCCAGCCTCTCACCTGGATGGACAAAGTAATCGTGGGTTACGCCAATGCCATTTGTCAGTGGGAGAAACAGAAACCACCATGCCAAAGTGACCATCTGAGTGAGGGCTCCTGCTTAAAGGAGAAAGCATAAACCTCTGTATCTCTCATTTGTTCATTAACCTTTCACTTTCTCCAACACCACTATCCCCACACTGCACTGAGGAGACACTCTAAACTGATATCTCTTCTCTGCCTTCTCCTCCTGTGCGACTCACCAGTACCAACCCACCTTTCCCGGTCCTCCTTTGTAATCACAATCACCTTACAGTTTGTGACAAAATGAACTAACTGCCTTCGTGCTCTTTTCCATGTCGAGGATTCGGAGCAGGGACATTTTGGTTCTTTACATCTACACAGTAATGACGCCTGGCTAAGTGATTCTTTTTGGCCGAAAGTGGCAGACGATGAAGTCAAGCTGTCATTTTAAAGGAAAGCAAGAGCACCACTTTAGAGTAGTCGAGTGAGAAACAAGAGCACACAAGAAGCCTCGTATTACATCGAAGACGAACTGTAAGAAGCTCACTGCTTATCACCGCCAAGGCCATATAGCCTAGTCTGCTGTCTTAACAAACGTTACCCGTTTTGTGTGTGCGTGCGTGTGTGAGTATGTCTGTGTGAGACTGTGTAGGCCAAGAGGGAAAGACCCAGGATGGTGGTCTTTGTGAGGTTGGTCTGATTTAAATTCTCTGTTCTTAGTCCTTGGCCATTATGTCTGCTCCTCTGGGTGCGTTGCTGTTTGTAGTAAATGTACTGTAGATGATTAAGTATTAAGGTAGGATTGTACACATTGTTTCCAGGTCGTAACATCATCCTGCACATAGTTTTGGCACTCAAAGTTTTCGGTGCTTACCAGACGTGACCAGGGATCGAGCCCCACCCTCAGATGGGATCCATGTACATTCCCACAGTTGCATTCTGTCACTTTGATTCCAGCACTTTACATACTGTACACCACAATATTTTCCCCTTTTCCTCACTTTATTTGTCAAAGTGCAGATATGGAAACTATTAACGGAGGGGGCGAGGATGATAACGAAACGTTAGATGAATCAAATGTTCCCCGCGTTGTCTGTGTGTCAGTGTCTTTGAGCCCTCCTTACTCTTTCTGTTGCCTTTGATCAGCTGCAGGTCCAGCCAAGTCTCTGATAGCCGTCTCTTACTGCACACACAACAGTCCTACTGCCACTGCACTGAGGCTAACATTCAACCCACCTGGTTTGGTGCGAACATCTTAGTACAGCTTTTCCATTTTCCAGCAGATGATCATGTGGTTCTTTGAAATGTTGAAAATTTAGCCTTCTGATTGGCGAGCGTGGTGCTACAAAAGGGAAAGTTCAGCAGATGTGAAGCAAATTTTTCATTTGTAATAATCTGAGCTGTGAGGTTTGACGAGTAGGAGGGCTGAAGATGCCAAAGCTCAACCGCTATTTATTTTAGTGGCTTGTTCGTATGATTCTGGTGTTTGTTTAACTGTAATTTAGATGGAGAATGCTGCATGCAAGAAAGAAGATGGAT